>NC_083316.1:44596998-45203410 GCF_963455315.2 Globicephala melas | reverse complement strand
GCCCCAAGCTTGCTATAGCTACAGTTGGCAGTTTAGTGGCAAGAGTGCCTGGCTTCTCAACAGTTCCAGAAGCCCCAGAATTGACCACTGGCCTGTGTCAGGTTTCAAGTCAGTTCTTGGAAGAACTGTTTGACTCAGGGGGTGTATGATGCTCTGATGGGTTAGGCCAAGCTTGCATGTCCTCCCCCGGAGCGGAGGTGACAAATGAGGTTAACTACTTCTCTTTGCCGGCTGATGCATGGTTTACAGAAGGACATTATGGAGTTTTGTGAAGAAACACAAGTGACCCTTTTTCTTCTTGAAGATTCTTTAAAGGAAAAAGGACAGGGACAAGACAACAGTTCTCTCAGGACAGAGAGAACCATTTCTCAAGTTGTCTCCCAAATTCTGCTGAGATCTTTTTTTTTTTTTTTTTGCGGTACGCGGGCCTTTCACTGTTGTGATCTCTCCCGTTGCGGAGCACAGGCTCCGGACGCGCAGGCTCAGCGGCCATGGCTCACGGGCCCAGCCGCTCCGCGGCATGTGGGATCTTCCCGGACCGGGGCACGAACCCGTGTTCCCTGCATCGGCAGGCGGACTCTCAACCACTGCGCCACCAGGGAAGCCCTCTGCTGAGATCTTAAAGCAGTTCCAAAGCAGAATTATTGTCAATGAGTCAAGAAGTACCAGCATTGTCCCACTGGCAGAAGAAGGTAGTGGAATTATATTTTTGTCAATAAAACTAGTATTAATACCATTCCCTGTGACAAAAATTGTCTCCTTGACCAAACTCTAGCCAGGTTCCTCTCAAGCCCTTTCTCAAGCAGGCCTCACCTTGGCCTATGAAGACTTGAACAAATAGCAACATAGCTTCTAGTAGCTCAAGACTGAACCCCTAGGAGGACCCTCACACCCCCTTAAAGTACCCGCCTGAGAAAACTCATTGCTGCCAAAAGACTTTATTGTTTGTTCCAGCCAATACTTAAAGATAGAGCCCACCTCCCAGTCTCTGTGGGATGGTAGGAGCCTAATTTTGGTGAGTGCCAGTTAGCAAACCCAGATGGGTTTCTTATGGACCTACCCCCACTTCGTCCTCCTTTTTGTAAGCTTTCAGCTTCCTGACTCTGCTGAGCCTCTGCTCACCAACACCCTCATTCTCATTCTCCCTTTAAACACCCAGCCACCTCTGTATAAGTCAAAGTTGAGTTCAGTTCACGCTGAACTCCTTTCCCTACTGCAGTAGTAGGTTACTGATTATAATGTGTTCTTATCACTTTCCCTAGTGTCTGGCTTTATCTATCTTTAATACTTGTATCACCACTAGGAAAAACTAGGAGCAAATGCTGTAGAACCCAAAACCTAGAGAAGACTGCCCTCTACTGGCTAAAAATCTGGGTTTGGTAATGCACCTTTTTTTTTCACACCCAATTCCTGTATACCTGCCAAGTCATCACTATCTTTGTTATAAACATGACTTCTATGCAGACTGATCATTAGAAACCATCATACTCAGGGCCAGCAAAATTTGAGCAGGTAGTATGGCTGACTGTCGGCTCAGCTGTGGGTAGACTGCTTGAAAGTACTCATCTAACGTTTCAGAAGACATCTTTATAAGCTTCCTCAAACTGGCAAAACAAACTCAGAAACACTGAGCTACTACTCCACATAAAGGCAATGACTCCTCCTTTACGTTACAGTATTACAGTACCAAGGGAGTTTGCTGAGGACATTGTTCTAAAACTGTGTTAGCTTTATTGAGGTATAATTGACACCTTATGATACATTTAAAGCATACAATGTGATGATTTGATATACATATAAGGATTCCCCAATTGAATTATCACATTCATCACTCACATATTTACTTTTTTTCTTGGTGAGAACACAAGATTTACTCTCTTAGAAAATTTCAATTATACAACACAGTATTGTCAACTATAGACACCATACCATATACACTAGATCCTCAGACAGTATTCATCTTGTATCTGAAAGTTTAAACCCTTCTACCAACCTCTCCTCATTTCCCCCACCACCCTCATCCCCTGGCAATCACCGTTTTATTGTTACTATGAGTTTGATGTTTTTGTTAGATTTCATATATAAGTGATCCCAGGCAATATTTGTCTTTGTCTGTCTATTTTAATTAGCATAATGCCCTCCAGGTTCATCCATGTTGTTGAAAATAACAGGATTTCCTTCTTTATTTTAAGGCATTTGAATAACATTCCATTGCCTACATATGCCACATTTGCTTCCTTCATCATTGATGGACACTTAGCTTGTTTCCGTACTTTGGCTATCATGACTAATGCTGTAGTGGACATGGGACACAGATATCTCTTCAAGACTATGATTCTGTTTCCTTTGGATATATACCCAGACATGGAATTGCTAGATCATATGGTAGTTCTATTTTTAATTTCTTGAGGAATCTCCATATTGTTTTCCATAGTGACTGTTCCAGTTTACATTTCCACCAAGAGTATACAAGGATTTCCATTTTTCCACAACCTTGACAGCTTTTGGTATCTCTTGTCTTTATTATAATAAACATCCTAACAGGTGTGTGGTGACATCTCATTGTGGTTTTGATTTGCATTTTCCTGATGATTAGTGATGTTGAGCACCTTTTCATGTACCTGTGGGCTATTTGTATATCTTCTTTGGAAAAATGTCTATTCAAGATTTTGCCCATTTTTAATTGCGTTATTATTATTATTAGCTGTGGAGTTGTACGAGTTCCCTGTATATCCTGAATATTAATGATTTATCAGATAAATGGTTAGCGAATATTATCTCCCATTCTGTATGTTGTCTTTTCATTTTGTTGATGATTTCTTTTGCTGTGAAGAAGCTTTTTAGTTTGATGTAGGTTGATGACATTGTTTACCTGCACCTTCTTTGATCTTTTATTTTTTAACCCCTTATTTTGGAAAAAAAATTCTTTATTCCTTGTTCATTGTAGGAAATTTGAAAAATATAGAAATCTTAAAGGGGACAGCATTGACAAAACTACACTTTAAAAACTCATAAGAAAATTACAATGCAACAATCCTAAAATGGTCCTCTCTCCTGAACCTCTCTTAGAAATTTCTTGGCATAACTTCTCAGCAGTCGTTGGACTCCTCTGCTCTCCACCCAGACGGCTACTCTCAGCACAGGAGCTCCCCTTCTCCTTAACTGAGACCGTCGCCTGGAGCTGGAGGCTCTGGCCGCTTCCCTCCTCTCCAGCTGTCTCAACAGCTCTCTGCTCACTCCCGCCAGTTTCAGAGGAAGAGCTCTCTTCCTTCTCCTGAAGGCAAGTCCCTCTCTCTATGCCCCCTGCCCCCCTGCCACTGTATTCCTTCAAACAGTCTTCACTGGCCAACATCCTGAATTGCTCTTTCAGTTACAAAATCCATTTTAACCCCAGTGATCTGGCAAATAGTACTATAAACAGTATTCTATTTTCCTTGTCATCACTGCCCAGCTTTTTTTTTTTTTTTTTTGCGGTACACGGGCCTCTTACTGCTGTGGCCTCTCCCGTTGCGGAGCACAGGCTCCGGATGCGCAGGCCCAGCGGCCATTGGCTCACGGGCCCAGCCGCTCCGCAGTATGTGGGATCTTCCCGGACCGGGGCTCGAACCCGTGTCCCCTGCATCGGCAGGCGGACTCTCAACCACTGCGCCACCAGGGAAGCCCTGCCCAACTTTTTGAATGATCTAAACAGACTATTAACTCTATCCCACCTGCAGAAACTGCATTCACAAAGATTTGTATCCAGTTGTTATTCTCCTTAACCCTTCTGCAATGTTTAGCGCTTCTCATTACCCCTCTTTTTTGCCATCATACTTACCTCCTGGACTGGAGTCTCTTCTGCCGTCTCTTCTGGTTCTCCTCCTTGCCCCTGACTTTTTCTGGTCCTTTTCTGTCTCTTCAGGTCCTCTAACTCACAGGACTTCAAATGTTTTGGTCCCTGTACTCCATAATAAAATAACGTTGAAAATTATGTACCACCTCATACATTTTTAAGTTGAAATGTAAATTTTTTCATAAGATTAAGGGTCACAAGGAATACAATATGTGACACAGTGAATATTGTATATGTGCCTCTAATACATTTTTGACAAAACTATGGAGTTGCACCTTCAGTTTATGGAAAACTTCCACTACATAATTTAATTGGCAAACACAGTCGTCACTGCCGAACAAATCAATCAAAAAATTGACTTTGTGTTCCAACTCAAATAAATGTGTTAAAACCTGTCTCTGTGTCAACCATCTTGCTTCTAAATTCTAAGTCTTCGGCACAGAAAAGAAAGAAGGAAAAAAGGAAAAAGAAAAGAAAAGATGAGGCAGGAGGTCTTGCCACAGGTTTGCCACTTGGAGGAAGCTTCTTGCAGAAGCTCTGCAGTCTCAAACTTTCCCTTTGTTCTGGGGAACGATACTCCAAAGGTATTTATGAAACTGAGGACAGTCATTAATGAGGATCCCTTAAACTATAACTTGCTTAATAAATGATACCCTGTAACCTGTCTTCATTGACTAAGCTCCCTTTAATTGTTCCTGCAAATTGCCTACCCTCCAAACTTCAGGTAGCCTAGACAATATACTGCAAGCCTCCTTTAATTGCCTTTATAGATAATACTTCTAACGTATGGGTCGCTATGGTAATGGTTGCTTAAGTTTGTTTTTTAGGAACTTGGAGTATTTGTTTAGTTCAAGTTCAAGCTGGTTAAGGCTGTTTGGGACCACTGACCCTCCAACTGGGCCTGCATGAGTGTCCCACAGATGACCTTTTGATGTCAGAGGGCCAAAAACTCCACCCTCAGATCTCGCTAACACTGCCATTTTCTGATCATGCATCCCATGAAGAAGCATGTAACTCAGATATGCCTGCACAGAACACTGATTACCTCACCTTTTTCCTACTTCCAATCTCCTTTCCCCACACCTAAGACCACTCTGCTTCTCTATCCTATAAATATCCTGAGCCCCTCACCTTTGGGAGGCAAATCTGAGACTTGTTCTCCTGTCTTCTCACTTGGCTGCCTTGTGAATAAACCCTTTACCTGCTGCCAACCTCAGTGTCTCAGCATTCGGCTTGCCATGTGTCGAGCAAACGAACCTGGTTCAGTAACATTTACACCTGGAGGAAATGCACAAGAGTAAAATTCTGGATAGATGGATGGATGGATGGATGGACGCACAGATGAGAGGCATGCTCTCCTACTGTAAAATGAGAGGAGGGCAGTTGTGAAAGAGAAATTGGGAAAGGAGAACAAACAGACGGGGTACTTCACAGGCAGATGAGTTTCAGGAAAGAGTTCATGTAACAGCTGGGAATTCGTAAACTGACTTCTTTGAAACTATCTGTGTGCCCCAGCACTCCTTGAAACATTCCAATATATGCATATCCTCATTTAAATCGACTTTTCTACAAAATTAGTTACTTTCTCTGTATTTTTTTCTCTTGGAGAATTGACTCATTCTCACAAATCCCCAATCATCACCCCTAGGTGGATGACTCAGAAATCTTATTGATCTCTTTTTACATTCAGAAACACCAGCCAGATGCTTCTACTTGAAGATCTCACATTTAACTAGAGATTTTCACATCAGCATGACAATAAAGTCTATTTAAAATTTAAAAATTTTGTGTGAAGGTGTTTCTTCAACTACCCGGAGCCTGAGATAAAATTCACGTGTATCACCAACAACCTAATTGTCTCTGGCTAGAACTTGCACTGGACAAAGGCAAAATCACAATCTTCCAGCAGGCTCTTCTGTCTGCCCAGATGGTGGGTGATTCAATGAGTCTCATGCAGATTCAGAGTGAGGACTGGTTATGTTATATTTTGTGTGAGAAAGAAAGAGAAATAAAAGTATTTGAATATGAATATATTATGCATATATATAGATAAGTAGATAGGTAGATATAGATAGGCAGACATATCCACTTATATTTTCAGAAGGAAACTCTGTAAGGCAAACCCAACACTAATGAAAATATCTACTGGTTAGGGATGGGTGTTGGGACATAAACAGTATTAAATGAACAGAAATGGAAGCAAGACCTCTTGGAGTATACTTTTATGAAATTTTGACTTTTGAATCATGTAAATATTTTACACATTTTTAAAAAAAGTAATCCCTAAAATTGAAAATATTTTAAAAGGAAAGATACTAACTGTATATCAGAATTTAACATAACCAGACAGAGGAAACAATTACGTTAGATCACTCTAGAATATTGTATTCTTGCCGCAAACCTTTGGAAAGATATATTCTAAGGTCAAAAAGAGCTTCAAACTCAGTGGTTTTACTGTTAATAGTAATATTGGTATTGTTATTTGGAAGTCATTTTATGTATACTATAGAGCTAAAGCAAATAAATGATTATGCCACTATAAAATAAAATTTTCATTTTAAGAGGGGAAGTGTAAAATCTAAGGAATTAGATAAAACCCTATAAGTCAAATTTGAATTGACAAATGTCAATTTAAACTCCTGATTTAAAAAAATGTATTTCCTACCTCTGCTGTCTGAATGGGCCTACATTTTTGAAAAAGGTGAATATAATTGATTAATACACTTGAGACATAAAAAATTCATGAAACCACAGTTGTATTAAAAAAAAAAGTAAGCATGCAAACGTAAACTTCCTCGCCCGCACTGGAATCCTTATTCTGAAAATTGGTAATTAAAGGGAACGCATTAATTTACTCGTCTTACTCTTTCTTATATAACAATATAATCCCAGTTGATAAGGAAACTTTTTTCCAGTTTTGCTGGGATATAATTGACATACAGAACTGTATAAGATTAAGCTGTACAACATAACGATTTGACTTACATATATTGTGAAATGATTACCACACTAAGTTAAATTATCATCCATCTTCTCATATAGATACAAAAATAAAAGAAAAACAATTTTCCTTGTGATGAGAACGCTTAGAATCTACTCTCTGAACTTTCCTATATATCATACTGCAGTGTTAACTATAGTCATCATGTTGTATATGACATCCCTACTAATTTATCTTACAACAGGAAGTGCATACCTTTTGACTACCTTCATCCAATTCCCCTTGCCCCCATCCTCCGAGCCTCTGGTGATGAGAAAATATTTTTTATGGAATAGCAACTAATAAATGTAGAAAGAATGGACACTATCAGAAAATCACCATTCTGCAACCATGAATGACATGACTGGTTCTATTAAGAATCACCAAAGTGGGATCGAATCATTAGGTGAATGGCTGATGGAAAAATTTTCCTACATTGCCCCCAGATTCCCTGCAGCTTTATGACGGTGAGATCTGGCTGCCAGCATCTTAACTCGGAGAGCAGAGTGGCTATCAGGAATGGCGGGACAACACTACGTGCCTCCTGATGGGACACATGGGCATTATACGGTGTTCTCTAGGACGCATTCTTACTACAACATGCTCAGCCCCAATCTAAATCAGTCTGCATTTCTAACTTCAAGTTTAAAGGAAATACAGACAAAGGAATATGTTAAATGAAACGTTTAGGCAAAAAATAAAACAAATCCAGAAAACAGACATTTTACAAGACATCTAGCCCGGTCTATTCAAAAAGCCAAAAGAAGGACTGACTTGCAGCTTTATCGAGTTAGGAGTCATAACAGAATGCAGTCTGTGGTCCTTGATTGGCTCTTAGTTTGAACCAAATCAGCTATAAAATGTATCTGTGCAACAAGTGGGAAAATGTGGATGTGAGCTAGGTATTAGATATGAAGGATTATTGTTTATTTTGCAAGGTGCAATAAAAGAGTTACAGTTCTATATGAGAATTTCCTCATTTTAAGAGATACATGCTGCAGTATTTAAGGATAGCGTGTTATGATGTCTACAACATACTTTTAAATGGCAAGCAAGAGAGTGGGGGGAATATGTGTAAACAGCTGCTGAATGTGGTGCTGGATGTATGGGCATTCACTGTGCCTTTTTTTTTTTTTTTTTACAATTCTATACGTTTGATTGTTTTTCACAATTATGTTAAACAAACATATGCTCTGTGCTGCCAACCTGTCACTGCAGCTCCACAGTGAGACGCCAGTGGCCCAGATCCCTCCTCCTCTGCCAGGGCTTCGCTCCTACCCCAGTGGTTGGAGGTCCTGGGTTGCAGGCACCACACTGAGTCCCCAGAGTCAGCCTTGCTCTTTGCACCCCTGAATTCACAAAAGCTGAGTTAGGTGTGGGTGGGGAGCCACGGTGGGAGGCGGTGTGGAGAGGTGTTTGGACGAAGTGGGCTTGGGACTTCTCAAGAGGAGCAGGTCGCTTCCTATGCACACGGCCGCTCCGGGCACCAGACTGTTTGCCAGGGCTGGCCTCCTGGAGCAGAGCTGAAGAAGCCCGTCCCACTTGGACTGCCTAGGCAGCCACTGAGAGAAGCACACCAGCCTCTCCCAGCCCTCAGAACAGCTAAGCTGCAGCTTCCATCACGTTCCGGGTCCAGAGCTGGGACATCTTCTCCCTTGGCTGGTGGTAACAACCTCCTAGATGCTTCTCCTCTCTCTTTCCACTTACCCAAGCCAGAAACAAAGCAAAAAGGCAAACAAAAACAGTGCTTATTTGCTCACTCTTTCTCCTTGTTAGTTCCATTTATTTTTGTTCAACTCCTTTCAGTAAACCAGATGCTGGAGAGAAGATCTTTCCACTAGGCCTTGGGTTAAACTTCTCTTTGTCCATCCCTGTTGCCCTTGCTAGTTCTTTATCTTGCCCCTTCCTTTCTCCTGAATATTAAATAGTAACTAATACTATTCATCTCTTCCTATATGTCAAGCACTGCTCTAAACACATTCTAGGCATTGGATTATTTAATCACAACCACCTTATACAATATTGTAATCCCCATGTTAACTGTGGCACAGAGAGGTTCAGTAATTTATGCAAGACCAAATCTAGAATGTGTCTAGTCTCCTCAACTGTTTTATAATTATAAATTGATTTATCCAAAAAATAATTGATTTCCTACTCTGTACCATGTACTGTTGTAGACACAGGGAACACAGCACTGAAGATAGTAATGAACTTGCCCTCATGGAGCTTTCACATCTGTGGGGAAGAAAAATAACCACCAAACAATTAAATAATACAAAGCAGGGTATACATCAGAAATCTTGATCAGCTGATTGACAGTAACAGAGGGAGTGTAGACCAACAAGCCCTCTTTGAGGAGCTAAATCCTGTCATAAAAATATTTTTACATATTTTAAAATAGGTAATCTACTCTCCTGGTCCAAACACTAAAACCTATAAAAAAGTGATCAGAAAAGTAAATAACCCACCTGCAAAAATAAATGTATAAACAAGTAAATGGAGAAAACCTTTATTGTTATTAGTTTCCTATTAATCCTTCCAGAAATTTTATGCCCTATTCACATTTGAGACTATAAAAGTATATTATTTTCCTTTCCTGTTTCACCCTAAGGAAATCTTAAAATTTGTACGGAGATACAAAAGATCCCAAATAGCCAAAGTACTCTTAAGGGAAAAAAACAGAGCTGGAGGAATCAGGCTCCTGGACTTCAGACTATACTACAAAGCTACAGTAATCAAGACAGTACGGTACTGGCACAAAAACAGAAATATAGATCAATGGAACAGGATAAAAAGCCCAGAGATAAACCCACGCACCTATGGTCAACTAATCTATGACAAAGGAGGCAAGGATACACAATGGAGAAAAGACAGTCTCTTCAATAAGTGGTGCTGGGAAAACTGGACAGCTACATGTAAAAGAGTGAAATTAGAACACTCCCTAACACCATACACAAAAATAAACTCAAAATGGATTAGAGATCTAAATGTAAGACTGGACACTAAAAAACTCTTAGAGGAAAACATAGGAAGAACATTCTTTGACATAAATCACAGCAAGATTTTTTTTTGATCAACCTCCTAGAGTAACGGAAATAAAAACAAAAATAAACAAATGGGACCTAATGAAACTTCAAAGCTTTTGCAAAGCTAAGGAAACTACAAACAAGATGAAAAGACAACCCTCAGAATGGGAGAAACTATTTGCAAATGAATCAACGGACAAAGGATTAATCTCCAAAATATATAAACAGCTCATGCAGCTCAATACTAAAAAACAATCCAATCCAAAAATGGACAGAAGACCTGAATAGACATTTCTCCAAAGAAGACATACAGATGGCCAAGAAGCACATGAAAATCTGCTCAACATCACTAATTATTAGAGAAATGCAAATCAAAACTACAATGAGGTATTACCTCACACTAGTTAGAATGGGCATCATCAGAAAATCTACAAACAACAAATGCTGGAGAGGGTGTGGAGAAAAGGGAACACTCTTGCAGTATTGGTGGGAATATAAATTGATACAGCCACTATGGAGAACAGTATGGAGGTTCCTTAAAAAACTAAAAATAGAACTACCATATGACCCAGCAATCCCACTACTGGCCATACACCCAGAGAAAACCATAATTCAAAAAGACACATGCACCCCAATGTTCATTGCAGCACTATTTATAATAGCCAGGTCATGGAAGCAACTTAAATGCCTATCAACAGACGAATGGATAAAGAAGATGTGGTACGCATATAGAATGGAATACTACTCAGCCATAAAACGGAACGAAATTGGGTCATTTATAGAAACATGGATGGATCTAGAGACTGTCATACAGAGTGAAGTAAGTTAGAAAGAGTAAAACAAATATCATATATTAACGCATATATATGGAACCTAGAAAAATGGTACAGATGAACCGGTTTGCAGGGCAGAAATAGAGACACAGATGTAGAGAACAACTGTATGGACACCAAGGGGGGAAAGTGGCCGGGGCCGGGGTGGTGGTGTGATCAATTGGGAGATTGGGACTGACATGTATACACTAATAGGTATAAAATGGATAACTAATAAGAATCTGCTGTATAAAAAATAAATAAAATAAAATTGCAAAAAAAATTTTTGTTTAAGATTTCAATGAGACAAAATGTTTTTACTTCCAAGAATGAGGAAAAGCTAAAACACTTTTACCTTGTTTTTGTTTGTGTTATATTCACTTAATAATTTGTTTTTATTTATAAAAATTTATATAATTTGACTTTAGAAAATAAGTGTGGCCCTTAAGATAGATTCAAAAGTGAGATTACTTTTTATGCTGATGCTACACAAGGCAATGGAATGGTGGGTATGACTTAAAGGAATAGCTGCATTTTAAATAACCTTAAAAACTTTATAGCATTGATTGGCATTATCATTTTGTACCAGTAGAGGGAGATCTATGTCCACTGCAATAAATTAGTAGTTTCAGTCTGTGCAACAGTGAATGAAGGGAAAGGGGAGTTGCTCTCAAACACTGTTATTATCATGTCCAGGAAACAGGTGGATGGGTAGTTAGGTAGGTAGACAGGTAGACAGACAGATGAATGAATAAAAGTTTGGTCAACTATTTTGATAAATGTATAATATAAACCCTCATCAAAGATTACTGGCAGGATTTACCACAGAGTTTTATTCACTTACAAAATGCCTGTATGTCAAAATGAATGTAACATAAAAGGTATTTAACATATTTAATATTTATTTATTAACGTTAAGGCAGCTACTCTATTTTGAAGAAGAAAGTGGCATAATCAAGTGAGGGCCCCCCTAACTCGCCAGCTCATCCCCCACGGCACCCCTCCCCCACCCAGCTTCCTCCCGTGTTCTGGGAGAAAAGCTTCTTCTCTCTGCCCAGTCCTGTCATCCACTATCACTCCTCCGCACAAGGCAGTCATGGCCTCGTTTGGTACCTGCTTCAAGTCCAAGAATCAGGTTCAGATGGGGCAGCTAAGTGGCTCCGTTTGGGGAGTTGAAACTCACTCGGTCACAGCTGAAGGCACGAGCTGATACAGGGCCACTGACCACTGGTCCTGAATTAGAGAAAACGAACGGATTTGCCCAGATTTCCACAGGTGCTTCTATGTACCAACCGATTCTACAGCTACTTCCATTAAAATGTATTCTGATCAAACAATCTTGCAGAGGAAAGCTCACCTAGCCTCAAGTCCACAACACAAAAGCAAGGAGAATAGGACAGATTTTCTGCTGCTATCATGTCCCGGACTTTCGGGTGCCCGAGGCCCCAGGGCACCGCTAGGCCATCTGTGCCAGAAACTCAATACTGCCCACGGGCCTCGAAGTGGTCAGCCGGCCGGCTGTACGCCGTCCACACTGGGTCTCCCACAAACAGCTGCATGGCCTTCACGTAGTTCTTCTCGTCCAGTGTGAAGCGGTGGTATATCCCGGCGGGGAGAGTGATCATGTCTCCTTTCCCCATGAAGATCCGGATCCACTTGTCCTCTTTATCCCTCACGTCAAAGTACCCACTGCCGTCCAGGATGTAGCGAATCTCGTCATTCAGGTATAAACGCTCCTTGTAAAACATCTTCATCTTTTCTTCGTAATTTGGTAGTTTGTCTTTGCATATGGTTATTGTGTCCATCCAGGAGTAGTTTTTCTCTTTTCGGATCTTTTCTAATTCTGGATCATTCTCATCTTTGTCAGCATCCAGCGTCCAGTAAAGGACGCCGAGCCCCTGCAGCCGCTCCAGGCGGACCGGGCGCGCGGGCTCTGCGCCATGGGGCCACCGCGGGTCGCCGGCGACTCGTCCATGTACCAGGACTGCACCATGGCTGGGCCGGGGGCGTGGCTGCCTGACCCCGGACCTGCACGGGCCACCACGCCTAATATTTAAATTTAAATCTTAAAATTAACCTTTTATTTTATATTCATTAAGTTGCTTTTCAAAGAGTTAGGCCTTAAATTTAAATATCCAATCAATTAGATATATTGTGACAAATATAAAACGAGGTTTGGTCTCTTTTCACCTTCCTTAGACGCTCAGGATATTTCAGTGGAGACGTACCATGGCCAGCCTAGCCCCTGTAGCCTCCTGGCAATGCATACATATATCGGAATGTTCTTCCCATTGTTTCACTTCCCTCAAATCATGCTGGTTAGAAGTACGTATTTTTTTTTTACCTGGATGTAAGGTACTCATAATTGGCCTAACCATATTCCTTGGCTCGTGACATAGTTATCATTGGTCTCCCCAGGTATACACGTCTTGTTTGAGTTTATAATCCAATCGAAAAACCGATCATGGGCAATAACTTATACAGACCTGCATGTTCTTTCCCTCTCTTACACCCCTTGCCTCATACATGGTAATCATTGCTCTAAATGTTCTGTTTAACATTTCCACATTTTAAAAAAATAGAATTTTAAATCAATACATATATATGTATAAACAAAATATGTAGGTTTAGCTCTTGAATTTTATAAAAAGAGTAATCTTCAACTTGCCTACATCTTTATTGGAGTATAATTGCTTTACAATGGTGTGTTAGTTTCTGCTTTATAACAAAGTGAATCAGTTATACATATACATATGTTCCCATATCTCTTCCTTCTTGCATCTCCCTCCCTCCCACCCTCCCTATCCCACCCCTCTAGGTGGTCACAAAGCACAGAGCTGAACTCCCTGTGCTATGCGGCTGCTTCCCACTAGCTATCGATTTTACATTTGGTAGTGTATATATGTCCATGCCACTCTCTCACCCCGTCACAGCTTACCCTTCCCCCTCCCCATATCCTCAAGTCCATTCTCTAGTAGGTCTGTGTCTTTATTCCCGTCCTACCCCTGGGTTCTTCATGACATTTTTTTTTCTTAAATTCCATATATATGTGTTAGCATATGGTATTTGTCTTTCTCTTTCTCACTTACTTCACTCTGTATGACAGACTCTAGGTCCATCCACCTCATTACAAATAGCTCAATTTCGTTTCTTTTTATGGCTGAGTAATATTCCATTGTATATATGTGCCACATCTTCTTTATCCATTCATCCGATGATGGACACTTAGGTTGTTTCCATCTCCGGGCTATTGTAAATAGACATGCAATGAACATTTTGATACATGACTCTTTTTGAATTATGGTTTTCTCAGGGTATATGCCCAGTAGTGGGATTGCTGGGTCATATGGTAGTTCTATTTGTAGTTTTTTAAGGAACCTCCATACTGTTCTCCATAGTGGCTGTACCAATTCACATTCCCACCAGCAGTGCAAGAGTGTTCCCTTTTCTCCACACCCTCTCCAGCATTTATTGTTTCTAGATTTTTTGATGATGGCCATTCTGACTGGTGTGAGATGATATCTCATTGTAGTTTTGATTTGCATTTCCCTAATGATTAATGATGTCGAGCACTCTTTCATGTGTTTGTTGGCAGTCTGTATATCTTCTTTGGAGAAATGTCTATTTAGGTCTTCTGCCCATTTTTGGATTGGGTTGTTTGTTTTTTTGATATTGAGCTGCATGAGATGCTTGTAAATTTTGGAGATTAATCCTTTGTTAGTTGCTTCATTTGCAAATATTTTCTCCCATTCTGAGGGTTGTCTTTTGGTCTTGTTTATGGTTTCCTTTGCTGTGCAAAAGCTTTGAAGTTTCATTAGGTCCCATTTGTTTATTTTTGGTTTTATTTCCATTTCTCTAGAAGGTGGGTCAAAAAGGACCTTGCTGTGATTTATGTCATAGAGTGTTCTGCCTATGTTTTCCTCTAAGAGTTTGATAGTTTCTGGCCTTACGTTTAGGTCTTCAATCCATTTTGAGCTTATTTTTGTGTGTGGTGTTAGGCAGCGATCTAGTCTCATTCTTTTACATGTGCCTGTCCAGTTTTCCCAGCACCACTTATTGAAGAGGCTGTCCAGCCTTTTTACTTTAAGGTATCTTTTTTTTTGGCTGCACCGCATGTAATGAGGGATCATAGTTCCCCCACCGGGGATTGAACCTGTGCCCCTGCAGAGGAAGTGTGGAGTCCTAACCACTGGACTGCCAGGGGATTCCCCAACTTTAAGGTGTCTTTTGATGAATCAAATTTCTTAATTTTAATTTAACCAAATTTATCAATCTCCTGTTATATGGTTAATGGATTTTGCATGTTGAAAATCTTTGCCTTTATTGAACAGGCTATCCTTTCCCCATAATATATTTTTGGACATATATAAAGGATAGTCTCTTCAATAAATGGTGCTGGGAAAACTGGACAGCCGCATGCAAAAGAATGAAACTGGACCATTATCTTTATGCTATACACAAAAATCAACACAAAATAGGTTCAAGATCTGAAACCATAAAACTCCCAGAAGAAAATATGGGGATAAGCTCCTTGACATTAGTCTTGGGTATGATATTTTGGACTTGATGACAAAATCAAAGGCAATAAAAGCAAAAATAAACAAGTGGAACTATATCAAACAAAGAAAGCTTCTGCACAGCAAAGGAAATCATCAACAAAATGAAAAGGCAACCTATATAATGACAGAAAATGTTTTCAAATCATATGTCTAATAAGGGGTTAATATGCAAAATAAATAAATAACTCATACAACTCAACTGTAAAGAGATAAGCAATCCGATTAAAAATGGGTAGAAGACATATGATCCAGCAATCCCATTCCCGGGCATATATCCAGAGAAAACTCTAATTTGAAAAGATACATGCACCCCAGTGTTCACAGCAGCACTATTCACAATAGCCAAGACATGGAAACAACCAAAATGTCCATCAACAGATGATGGATAAAGAAGATGTGGTATGTATATACGATGCAATCCTACTCAGCCATAAAAAAGAATGAAATAATGCCATTTGCAGTAACATGGATGGACTTGGAGATTATCATACTAAGTGAAGTAAGTCAGAAAAAGACAAATATCATATGACATCACTTATATGTGGAATCTAAAATATGATACAAATGAACTTATATACAAAACAGAAACACACTCACAGACATAGGAAACAAATTTATGGTTACCAAATGGGAAAGGGTAGGGAGGAATAAATTACGAGTTTGGGATTAGCAGATACAAACTACTATTGATATATATCAAATAGGTAAACAACAAGGTTCCACCATATAGCACAGGGAATTGTATATATTCAATATCCTCTAATAAACCATAATGGAAAATAATATGAAAAAGAATATATTATATATATGTATATATATAACTGAATCACTTTGCTGTACACCAGAAACTAACACAACATTGTAAATCAACTATGCTTCAATAAAAAAAAAAATGGTTAGAACACTTGAATAGATATCTTCCAAAGAAGACATACAACTGGCCAACAGGTAAATGAAAAGATGCTCAACATCAATAATCATCAGGGAAAGGCAAATCCAAACTACAATGAGATATGATCTCACACCTCTCTAGAATGGCTATTACTAAAGAGACAAGAAATAACAGTGTTGGTGAGGATGTGGAGAAAAGAGAACCCTTATGCACTGTCGGTGGGAATATAAATTAGTGCAACCACTATGGAAAACAGAATGGAGATTCCTCAAAAAATTAAAAATAGAAGTACCATATGATCCAGCAATCCCACTTCTGGGTATATAATCAAAGGAAAGGAAATCATAATCTTGAAGAGATATCGCTATTCCCATGTTCACTGCAGCATTATTAATGACAGCCAAGGTATGGAAACAAAGTGTCCATCAACGGATGAATGGATAAAGAAGACATTTGATACACACACACACACACACACATAATGGAATATGATTTAGCCATAAAACAGAAGGAAGTCCTGCCATTTGCAATAACATGGATGGACCCTGAGGTATTTATGTTAAGTGAAATGAGAGAAAGACAATGTATATTCTCATTTATATGTGAAATCTAAAAAAACCTGAACTTCTAGATACAGAGAACAGATCCGTGGTTAACAGAAGTCAGGGAAGGTAGGCAAAATGGGTAAAGGGGGTCAAAAGGTACAGACTTCCTATTATAAGATAAGTAAGTCCCTGGGATGTAATGTAAAGCATGGTGACTCTAGCTAACGATACTGTATTGTATATTTGAATGTTATTGAGAGAGTAGATCTTAAAATTTATTATCACACAAGGAAAAAATATGTAACTATATGTGGTGATATAAACTGTTAGCCATTTCACTGTATATATATATATATATATATATACACACACACACACACAGACACACATATATATATACACATACATATATCAAATCATAATGCTGTACACCTAAAACTAATGCAGTATTATATGTCAACTAGATCTCAATAAAAAAATCTTTCCCTACCCTATGCTCTGCAAGTTGGTTACTTATATTTCCTACTGATATTTTGTTTTGTTCTTACTCTTTAAGTCCTTACTCCATCTGAAGTAGATTTTTTGTACATGGTGTGTGTTATGGGCTAAAAATTGTTTCCCTTCAAAATTCATATAATGAAGCTCTAGTCCCCAGTACTTCAGAATATGACTGTATTTAGAGATAGGGCCTTAAAAAGGTGATTAAGGTTAAATGAGGTCATTTGGGTGGGCCCTGATCCAGTCTAACTGCTGTCCTTATAACAGGAAATTTGGACATACAAGGGGACACCAGGGATGCTCTCTCACAGAGGAATGATCACGTGAGGACACGATGAGAAGGCAGCCATCTGCAGTCAAAGAGAGAAGGCCTCAGGAGGAACCAAGCCTGCCCACACCTTGATCCTGGACTTGTAGCCCCCAGAACTGTGAGAAAGTAAATTTCTGTTGTTTAAGCCACCCAGTCTGTGGTATTCTGTTAGGGTAGCCCTGGAAAACTAATACAGTGTAAGATACGGATTTCATTTTTTTTTAATATGGAAAAATCAATTTTCTACTTCCATTTACTGAATAGTTTCCTTTCCTCAATGATCTATCATGTTTCCTCTGCCATATACCAAAGTTCCATATATAAGTGGATCTATTTCTAGGCTCTTTATTCCATTGGTCAGTCTATCCCTGTGAGAGGACCAAATTTTCTTAATTGCTCTAGCTTAATTATAAGTTGTGATAACTGGTAAAGAAAGACCTTCCCCCTTCTAATTCTTCTTTAAGTTAGTTTGCTATTTTTGATCACTTACACTTTCAAAGTTTGCAATCAGCTTGTCAAGTTTCACTAAAAGTCATATTGGGATTCCACTTGTAATTACATTAAATCTACAGAACTACAGAGAAATATTTTGTAATTAAAGATTTATCTCCATTGGAAAGTACATTTATTTTCTTTTTTGTTCTACTAACAACAATTTTAGTTCTGTCCACACGATGGCACCACGAACCAAAAAATCAGATTTTCATAGTTGGACAGAAGGTCCCATAACACATATACATGTTAATATTTTATTAAATGCTCAAATGTTTTGGAGGATAGACCTGAATTTCATATGGCATGTTCAACAGTCCATAAAATGCTTAAGTACATTTGGTAAAGAGATATACTATAGTATATGATAATCAAAGAATGGAAATAATAATGAAAAATATCATGATTATTCTTCATAGTCCTTTTATCATAGAAAGTCATAAACAGATATAGATTAAAAAGTTCATTATCAACCGAGAAAATAAAGACAAGGTGTAAAATTAACTCTGGAAATTTAGGTAGTATTTTCTAAACCTGCAAGCCTACTACAGGCTAGTATATAAGTTTGCATAAATCTGGGGAGCAAAGGTCACCCCTAGGTTTATCTTTAAAGAGGAGGGTTGTGTAATTCTTCATATCCACCACCAGGCGCCTGTTCCAGCCCTGATAATCATGGGGTAAATTCTACTTTCACTTTATGAGAAACATGCCTTGGCTTGCCCTGAACAGCTTACAGAATCAAAAAGGAGGAGTCACAGAAGACTTTCCCTTTCTACTCTGTAATGCCAATGAAACTCCTTTCTACATTATGTGGGAAACACTTGAGACAGAATCTTCGAAACCATGCACATTTAATTAACTGATACCATGCATACCCTGATGGTATCTGTACTGGAGCCAACCGTTTTCTAGGTACCTTCCAGGGGGTTATTAATCTGGTATTCTATATAGCACTGGAAATTAGTATCAAAAAACTGTTTAACACATCTTAACTTGGATTTAAAAATCTGTCTATTGCCAATTAACATAACTTGGATGTTCTACTAAATATATATAGAGGGAATAGTTAACTTAAATTCGTTAAACCCCAGATTCCTCATCTGTAAAATGGGAATAACAATATTTCCTACTTAGAATGGATGTAGAATTAAATAAGGCTTTTCAAAATACTAAGCACGGTACCCTGCACATAAATGCACTACTGTCATTAGAACAAGAAACAATGGCAGTCCCAGGTTAGCAAGTCTGAATCGTACAATCTGGAAATAGGAAACTAAGCCATGTTTTAGCTCACTTGGCTATGCTCCTCCCTCATGCTACCAATCCTCTCCACTTGGAAGGCTTAGGATTGACTCTCCCAGCACCAGAGCAGCCACGTGGCTTAATGAGCCATTTTAAACGACGCATTCCGCATAACCCCTTCGGAATAAGAAGTGATAGATGATTTAGACTGTAAAACCATAGTTAGCACCAGGAGCACTTTTAAACCACTTACTGTCAAAGGAAGCCCATATAGTCATTAACCGCTGCCCACTCGGACTAACTGCGCTTCTGGAACATTCCACGAGGTGGCGCCTTTGCTCCCCGTCTTCGGTCATTCTGAACGCGAAGCCTTCCCAAGGCGCTGGCCTCCCTCTCCAAGGTTAAGGGCCTGACCTCCGACAAAGGCTTGCTCTAAGGTGATGGGCAGAGGCCACACGGGCCTAAGTGGGACTTGTCCATGGTCAGCCGGCCGGCCCCAGCCGAAGTCCGCTTCATTTAGAAGCGGCGGGGAGCTCGGAACACCCTGTTCCGCGGACCCTTGTCTTTCAGGGGCACGGCCTCCCCGCAGGGCCCCTCTAGACAGGAGCTAACGGGGTAAAACTGCGGGGGCGGCGGCAGCCCAGAAGGTCTCCAGGTGGCCACCGGGAAGCCTCACGTGACTGTGCAGTGGCTCCGGCCACACTCACACGTTGACACCGGAGGCGTCAGGTTGTAGGGCGGTGAGGAAGGGCTGTGCACGGGAGGGAACCTGCGAGGACCGCAGCACCCGGTGGGGCTCTGATCACTGCACCGCCCGCCGCGGGGCGGGTGGGGGCGGAGCCAGGCGTCGGCCCTAGGGTTTCTACTTCAAACCCAGAAGCTCGGAACATTCCAAGAATGGGATGGCGGTCACGGGAACGGCCGGACGCCTGTGTCCGCCTCCCCATCGGGGTGAGCGCTCCCCGCGGCCGGCAAGCGGCTCGCAAGCTGGAAGCCACCAGCCCGTCGCAACCTCCCGCTCGGCCCCGGACGCTCTTGAGGCCGGTGGGCGGGGCGTCACCCGTGATGTAGCATCCCGTTTCGATTCTCCGCCCCCTTCTCCGCCCGTATATAAGACTTCTCCGGGCGTTCACACTCGTACAAGTGAACGAAGGCGTCGGGCGGGGGAGGTTGGTGCCTGCGGCTGGGGCTCGAGGGTAGAGGCCGGCTCGGTCGCGTGTCCGCGCCTCGGAGGTGGCAGCGGGCAGTGCAGGGTGGCGAGGGGACCATGGAGCTCTTGCGGACTATCACCTACCAGCCGGCAGCTGGCACCAAGATGTGCGAGCAGGCGCTGGGCAAGGCTTGCGGTGGGGACTCGAAGAAGAAGCGGCCGCAGCCGCCCCCCGAAGAGCCGCAGCCGCCGCAGCCCCAGGTGCAGGTGCAGCCGGCCGCCTCGCACCACCATCACCACCACTCGCACTCGGGGGCCGAGATCTCGAGGATTATCGTCGACCCCACCACGGGGAAGCGCTACTGCCGAGGCAAAGTGCTGGGAAAGGTGACGAGCGGCGGGCGCCCTGCTGCCAGGCGGGAGGGAGGTCTGCCCGGGCATTCCCCAGGCCGGGCCGGACGCCGCGCCCACCGCTTCTCGGCGTCTCGGGAGGCCGATCCCGGCGCGACGTGGGCTGCTCACCTGCCCTCCTCTGGCTTTTGTGCGCTGGCAGCGCCGGGATCGATTTCACATCCTTAGCCGCGGCTCAGTCTGCGTCCCGCCGCCCAAAGACATTGATCTTGAGGCCAGAAGCGAGGGCTTTCTATACCAGACCCAACTCTCTCGAGCTGCCCCCACAGAGGATTTTCTTGACAAGTCTCTTCATACCCTATTTCTCATCTCCCCAACCCCAAGCCCCCGCTCCGGAAAGCTCCTCTCTGTAAAGGGAGAAGGGGCACTGTTTTAACTTACTGTTTTCAGGAATGCTTTTCCCTTCGTGAAAGAGCTTTAAAAAAGTAGACCGCATCCCTCTGTCCGCCCTTCCTCTCCCATATTTTTGCTTTTCTTTCTCATTTACTTATATATATATATATATATATATATATATATATATATATATATATATATATATATAAATCTGCCGTCCATGTCCCTGCCATACTCAATTCCGTCTCGGCTTTGTTTCCTGTCAGGGTGGCTTTGCAAAATGTTACGAGATGACAGATTTGACAAACAACAAAGTCTACGCTGCAAAAATTATTCCTCACAGCAGAGTGGCCAAACCTCATCAAAGGGAAAAGGTGTGTATGACTGTTGAGTAAAGTATTTTCTTTGTGTGCAAGATGGCCCTTCCCTTTTAGGAAAATGTCTTCTGCATGTGTAAGACTGGCTTTTCAGAGGTGAGGGAGGCTAATAAGACTGATCTTGCTTTTTTCTTTTAGATTGACAAAGAAATAGAGCTTCACAGAATCCTCCATCACAAGCATGTAGTGCAGTTTTACCACTACTTTGAGGATAAAGAAAACATTTACATTCTTTTGGAATATTGCAGTAGAAGGGTAAGTGTTCACTCCTATTTGAATGCATTTACTTCCCGCAAACTGACATGGCATTCAAACTGAACTTTATCTGGGAATTTCGTTGTGGAGGTAATTATTACACTGCAGCATTAACTTTCATCACTCATCCTGCACAAGGAAACGCCTGATTTTGGTAACTTTGTTTGACAGATTCTCTTTTTTCCTTCTCCTCTTCCCAGTCCATGGCTCATATCTTGAAAGCAAGGAAGGTGTTGACAGAGCCGGAAGTCCGATACTACCTCAGGCAGATTGTGTCTGGACTGAAGTACCTTCATGAACAAGAAATCTTGCACAGAGATCTCAAACTAGGTAAGCCTTTCACTCCGAATGATGACTTTTGTGTCAGAGAGGTGTGCTGTCTCTCTCCCTTTTTTTTAACATATTAACGTTCTTAGTTGGGATCTCACCAGTGCAATCTTGCTTATGAATGATGGCTTTCACTTGAAGCAACTGGCTGCCTGCCTGTTGAGTGGATGTGTGTGTACTTGGTTAGAACAGCTTTCCAAGGGAATTCAGATTTCTTTTTTTTAATCATCTAGGAAACTTTTTTATTAATGAAGCCATGGAACTAAAAGTTGGGGACTTTGGTTTGGCAGCCAGGCTGGAGCCCTTGGAACACAGAAGGAGGTAAGAGTCAGAAGGACACATCCTGATAGGGTTTTGTGGAGATCAAATATGCCCTTCTTATTTTCCAGTTAATGTTTCAAAGGCCAGTTGATACTAAAATCTATAAACCGCTACAGTGTTAATTGAAGGAAACACTTATCCAGTGCCACTATGGACCAGGCAGAGTACCTTATGCCTATAAGTTGATTATGAAACAAATCTGTCTTATATTTGCCTGAAATATATAAATATATCCTGCTGTACTTGGTCTCAGTTGGCTTAAAACACTTTGTCATGTGGCTGAAAAAAATTGTACACACATTAAAAAAAAAATTACCAAGTCACTTGGTCAAATGTCAGTTGTTTACATGCCAGAAATCAAAAGTCAGATGTTTCCAAATAGAAATTCAACATAGTGCTTTTAAGGTTTTATCCAGAGAACTAAGTTTAAACAGTAGAATAGTTCCTAATGAGATCTTCATATTTTGTTTTCCTAGAACGATATGTGGTACCCCAAATTATCTTTCTCCTGAAGTCCTCAACAAACAAGGACACGGCTGTGAATCAGACATTTGGGCCTTAGGCTGTGTAATGTAAGTAAACGCACCAAAATAATCAAAAAGCAAATTTGGATGTAGGTTTTTAACACTCGAAAAGAGTCGCTTTTTGACCGTTCCTAAAGAAGTGTTTCCTTGCATACAGGTATACAATGTTATTAGGAAGACCCCCATTTGAAACTACAAACCTGAAAGAAACTTACAGGTGCATAAGAGAAGCAAGGTATACGATGCCCTCTTCATTGCTGGCTCCTGCTAAGCACTTAATAGCCAGCATGTTGTCCAAAAATCCAGAAGATCGTCCCAGTTTGGATGACATCATTCGACATGATTTTTTTTTGCAGGTGGGTGCATTTTTTTTTTTTTTTTGCCGTCTTTTTATTACATGTTCTTGATCCTAATTTCGCAGCAGGTTACTGAAGATCTTGTCTTTTACTCCATAGGGCTTCACTCCAGACAGACTCTCTTCTAGCTGTTGTCACACAGTTCCAGATTTCCACTTGTCAAGCCCAGCTAAGAATTTCTTTAAGAAGGCAGCTGCTGCTCTTTTTGGTGGCAAAAAAGACAAAGCAAGATATATTGACACACACAGTAAGTTATAAGACTTCTTTTGTTCTTCCGTGTCCAATATTATATATAAAGTTGATAAGTTAGTTAAAAGAGGCTTTTATATGAACATAAGTTGGCCTGTATGTTTGTATACTATTTGACTTTCTGTAGCGTCAAAAATCCACACTGCAAACTGTGGTTGATAGCTTTTTGTTTCATAGGCATTAAAGTGTGCTTCTTGCATAATTGCAGCTGATGGCAAAGATAAAAGTAAAAGCTGATGGTTTTGCCTTGGATGCTCTTAAGTTGGTTATTAATGCCAAAGGAGGAAATAGGGCTAGCTCTGTTTCTACCTTGTTTGGATAGAATAATGCTCATAATTCTTTTCCTTGATTTACAGATAAAGTGGCTAAAGAAGATGAAGAAATTTACAAGCTTAGGCATGATTTGAAAAAGACTTCGATAACTCAGCAACCCAGCAAACATAGGACAGATGAGGTATGCTAAAGAAGAGTAAAATAGTTATAAACACTTTATATCCTTTTCATTCTTCGTTAATTATCGCTTGGATCACATATTTACTTAACGTTTTCTTCCCAACCCTTTAAAAGGGAAGATTTTTATCTCTTAGTTTAACAATGCATGCAGTTGAGTTACCGAAATAGCTGTTACCTGGCTTGTGTCCATTGCTTTTTGATAAGCTTTCCTACTAATTGCCACAATCTCATCTTAAACTAGAATTCTCAACCCCAAATGAATTTTAAAAGCTTGACCATGGCCTGGCTCTTCTCTCTTCTAGGAACTCCAGCCACCTACCACTACAGTTGCCAGATCTGGAACACCCGCAGTGGAAAACAAGCAGCAGATTGGAGATGCTATTCGGATGATAGTCAGAGGAACACTTGGCAGCTGCAGCAGCAGCAGTGAATGTAAGTGGTTGTCAACTGCATTTTAAATAAGGACGCTCTGAATGCCAGTGCTCAATACTAAGTAACTGACGTCAGTTTGGTTTTTGGCCTGATTTAACATAGAAGAAGCAAAATTAGAGGACTGGAACAATTTTGAGTCCTCCCTCCTTAGATTTAGTGAAGGGAGACTTAGCACCTACCATAGCCTGAGGTTTTGTTGTTAATTATTTTCTAAATTTCTCTGACTTTCCAGGCCTCGAGGACAGTACCATGGGAAGTGTCGCAGACACAGTGGCAAGAGTCCTTCGAGGATGTCTAGAAAACATGCCAGAAGCTGACTGCATCCCCAAAGAGCAGCTGAGCACTTCCTTTCAGTGGGTCACCAAATGGGTCGACTACTCTAATAAATATGGCTTTGGGTACCAGCTCTCAGACCACACTGTAGGCGTCCTCTTCAACAACGGTGCTCACATGAGCCTCCTTCCAGATAAAAAGTAAGCGTGTTCAATTAAGGAAGCCCCGTCAGTTCTTTAGTTTTGCCCTAAGGAAATCTGAAAATAGTGACTAACTACTTCCGTTTTTCCTTCTTTTCTCCGTATTGTTCCTGTTCTTTAGAACAGTTCACTATTACGCGGAGCTTGGCCAATGCTCTGTTTTCCCAGCAACAGATGCCCCCGAACAATTCATTAGTCAAGTGACGGTGCTGAAATACTTCTCTCATTACATGGAGGAAAACCTCATGGATGTAAGTACCGTGGCTTTCCAGCAGTGATGTTTGCAGTGTAGTCCACAGAGCAGTGGCATCTGTGTAACCTCAACGCTTTAAGGCATGCAGCCTCTTGTGTCCCGCCCTCAATCTACTGGATTAGAATCTCCAGGCCACTCTGGCACTTGCTTAAGTTTGATAGGCATTTGCTGAGAAGAACTGAGTGCACACACAGCAAAGCTTTTATAGGCACTAAGTCTCCCAATCTCTCCCAGGGTGGAGATCTGCCTAGTGTTACGGATGTTCGAAGACCTCGGCTCTACCTCCTTCAGTGGCTAAAATCTGATAAGGCCTTAATGATGCTCTTCAACGATGGCACCTTTCAGGTAAATGAACCCTTGAGGAAAGCAGGTGTTTAGGTCCCCAAATGATTGTGACCTAGCCAATCTGATCATTGACGAAACTCTTCACATCTTGAGTATTTAGAGAGATCTAATATCTATGTCTGCTTTTTAAAGGTGAATTTCTACCACGATCATACGAAAATAATCATCTGTAGCCAAAATGAAGAATACCTTCTCACCTACATCAATGAGGACAGGATATCTACAACGTTTAGACTGACAACTCTGCTGATGTCTGGCTGTTCATTAGAATTAAAAAATCGAATGGAATATGCTCTGAACATGCTCTTACAGAGGTGTAACTGAGAGACTTTTTGAATGGATCCTATGGGACTCCTCTTTTCCACTGTGAGATCTACAGGGAAGCCAGTAGAATGATCTACAGCACGTTGAAGAAGGTGGACAGGTGGTGGTACGAAAACAATTCCTCCGTGACCTGCTGGACCCGGTGGAACCAGACCGGGCAGAGGCACACAGTTCTGGACCTTGGACAAGCTGAGAGTGAACCCGAATGCAGTTTTCCTTGACGTACCTGTTTCAAAAGGTTTTTCAGACAATTTCGCAGAAAGGTGCATTGACTTAACTTCTCTCTGTGGAGAGCACTTCAGACAGAGGACTTGGGACTGTGAATATACTTCCTGAAGGGGAGGGAGAAGGGAGGACGCTCCCGTGTTGTTGAAAGGCTGTAACTGGAGCAGCTTTTGGCTGCTCAACTGTGAACTATGGCCATATATAATTTTCTCTTTTTTTTGAAGACACTTGTGGCTGGAAAAGTGCATTCCTTGTTAATAAACTTTTTATTTATTACAGCCCAAAGAGCAGTATTTATTATCAGTTTTTTTTTTTATGTTGACCATTTTAAACTGTTGGCAATAAAGAGTATGAAAAAGCAGAAACAGTGATCTCCCGTCTTTGGTGTGGCCCCAGCACTGCATCCCAGCATTCTTTGATCATGGATCCTTGGCACTCTTTGGCAGGATGTTGAGTGCAGAAGCAGGCTAGAAAGTTAGAGTTTTAACTTTGCTGATAATAATTTCTAGGAAGTCAGTCTTTAATACCTGAAGTGAAGTCATATGCTCTCTGGTAGATCTAGCTTGAGAAGAGAAGAGTGTAACAAAAATACCACTCTTTTCACAACCAGAATATAGGCCTCCTACTGAATCCAAACCCAACTTCTCTCTGGAGTATTTCCCCAAAACTCGTTTAGCTTGGAGCTAAAAACTAGAGTAATCCCGTGTAAACGGATCTCTGTTATTAAGTGTCAATAGGTACCGGAAGTTTATCTTAATGTGGGCAGGACTCTGTACTTTATGATACTTGCACCACCTAAATGTATAACTCAGCTTAAACCTACCTAAACACGCCCGTTGCCACCAGTAGTGAGAAGTACTTTGTAAATAAGTCATTTTCCTTCTGGTGCATGGAGGATGGGGAATGGTAAGGGTACCAAGCTTTGGTTTTAAGCCCATCTTTTAAACTATCAAATTATCCAAGGGGTAAATCTGAGACAGTTTTCTCTTTCAGTGGGATGTCTCCTTTGACAGGTGTACAAAGCTGCTCCCTGTTACTCTGAACTTACAGTGACCTGTATAAAGTGCAAATACTTTTTCTGTTCAATTGTAATCCCACTATAAGGAAAATATTGTCCTGAGAAAAGCAGCACTCTCTCATGTGTCAGGCTCTGTTTGCACTAGGATCCTGTACAGAGTAGTGGAGAGATGGTGGTTGTAATTTTACAGTTTTCTAAAATTACTACAAACTGCCCCTGATAAGCTTTATTAATAAAAGTCAAATCTGGAGAGCTGTTTATGGATATTTCACAGTTCCTAGAGTACCTCCTGCTGACTGGAGTTCTCTGGCCACGTGTACAGCTTCAGCCTCTGTTAAATGGTTTATGGTAATAGCTGAAGAAAATAGTAATAGCTGAAGAAAACTGGATAATCACACTCATAGCTGGGTGTGCAAAAGTAGAATCTATTTTTATCTTTGTGAGCAGAGAGGTAGAAGTAGGAGTTTGTAAATAGTAAAAAATGTGCTTTCATTTTGAGTTTTACAGTGTTAGGTTGTATATTACTTCACCATTTCAAAATTAGGTACTTATCCATTCTTGTAGGTACTGAGGGTCTCCTGTGTGCCAAATCCAGGGCCTGGTGTTGGAGATGCTGAGTGAGCCCAAACCTCTCCCTGTCCTTGAGGAAATCACAGCAGAGTGGAGGAGACATTTGTCTAGTGCATTTGTCTAGTAGTCTGATAAGTGCTGTGATATTATGATAAAGATATGTAGTGGGTGTTGTGGGAACCAAGAACAGGAATCGTGGAGAAGGAGCCGCAGGCGTGGCTGCGCAGGAGATTCCAGAGAAGAAAATTCTTTTTTATTGGGTTTTGAAAGATGAGTGAGGGTTAAATAAAGGTATGAGATGGGGAAGGGTATTATAAGCAGTGGGAATAACATATATAGATGCCCGAGGGTGAAAGAGTTCACAGGAGAAGTGGATGTGTAAGTCTGAAGCATCATAAGTAAAGGCTGGAAGAAACAGACCTGACGTGCTCCCAAGTTCCATTACAAGGCATTTAGGCTGCACCGAAGGCTATTTGTAGTTACTGAAAGATTTTAAGGAAGCAAGTGACCTAGTATTTCAGTTTTATTAAATTAATTATTAATTAATTAATTAATTTAATTTAATTAAATTAATTAAATAAATTATAAATAAATTTATAAATAAATTAAATAAATTTATTAAAGCAAGATGGGTGGGGAAGAAGATGGAGAAAGATGACCCAAACAGTAAAGATACTAATGTTGTGATCCAGGTGAGAAAGGACTTTATAAAAAGGAGCATATAAAGAGTTAGGTAGTGTCTCCTTTGGCCCGTCTACCAATAGTTTATTTTAGTATCCCCAGTACGGTGGCATATGGCAATCAAATATTGAATGAATAAATGACAGTAGATTTGGGAGGGACTTAGAAAGTTGATTTGAATAGGATTTGGCACTTTATTGAATGTGGAGCCTGAGGAAGAAGGTGGGCCTTAGGATGATTGGCAGTCAATGGCGGGCAGGCAGTGTACTGTGGGGTCATTAACTGAAATAAATTAGGAATGCAGAAGGAAGAGCCTGATATTCAGGGAAATACAGTGAGTTTAGGACAGCTTGAATCAAACTCGTGTGAGGACGCTCAAATAGATCCAGAAAACAGTTGGATATACATGTCTACATCTCAAGAGCGGGCAAGATTTGGGAGTAAACAGGCTTTGGATGAGAGCACACAAAAATGGGTCCCTGTCATCCCTTCTACCCAGCAGCATTTTTATTTTTTGGTACTGAGGACATCTATGTAAAACGTAACAGTGTTGATAAACCTTTACAGTGAAGGAAAGAAGATAAAAAATTCCCAAATAAATTCTACTTTTCAAAACCAAGGACCCTGGATTCCATAAAAACAACTCCCAAATAAGAGATGTGCATGATGAACACCTTCGGTCCTCAAGAATGTTTCTCACTTAGCCATCCCCAATCCTGGCAGTCTATAGGCTGAGATACAAGGCGATCTTTTAAGATGTAAAACTTCAGTTTTGGTGCATAGTAATAGCTAACTTCAGCTAAGTGTGGTGTGACCATGGCAGGACTCAGATCCTGAGTTATTTGACATTTACTACTTCATAAAAGTAGTAAAAAAAAAAAACCAGAAAAACCAACCTTCAAGAACTATTTTTGAATGTAACCTTATGTTTGCTAGATAGGAAGTGTACTGCAGTGGAAAAACTTTGGAATCAGTCCTAAGTTCAAATTCCTGTTCAACCATGTATTACCAATAAGATCTCAAGAATACCTAACCTCTCTAAGCTTCAGTTTCCTCACCTACAAAGATTAAATGATAATAAAGCACTTGTACATCAAAGGTGCTCAATAAATATTTGCCCCTTTTCTTGTCCTGTTTCCCCTGCCTTCTTCCACACCCATCATAACAGTAACCCTGGTTACCTAGAAAAGAAAATAACTGACTCATTTCTGCCCCTTCCAGTCTTCCTTTCTGTATCAGTCATGGGCGAGCCAGGAATGCACAAGTCATTTTAGGACTTTCAAAGAGAAGGAATTTATTGGAGGCTATTGGTTGTATAGATAATGGAAGAGCTCGGAAGTCAGATAGGAGGCGGTGAGGCAACCAAGAGATAAGCAGCAGTAGGAAGCCGCTACCACGCCCTTGGCTGGAGAGACCCAGAGGGAAAGTGGGAATACTCCAGAACTGGGGGTTTCTGGCAGAAAGTAGAATTATGGTGGTCACTGCCTACCAGGAGTTTGAAATCATGGAGCAAATGTAGTCACTGCTTGAGATAACCCCTGTACACATCTGGATGGGAAAGAAAAGGGATAAAATATTCTGGATTATTTCTTCCTTTTGCCCTAGAGTCTACCGTTGACCAAGTGAACTGGACGCTAGTGGAAAAGAACCCTGATGAATGTAGTTGCAGGAATCATTCTTCTATTGGAGAATGAAGCAGGGAAGGGCAGGGGTGGGTCTGAGCTTGAACAGGCCAATACCTTCCTTCTTTCTTAACTTTTCTCTTCCATTAATTTTGTACCACCTCTATCCTCCCTTCCTCTTAAATCCCAAAGTGACATGAGTGCTAAGAGCTCTAGTTCACTAGGCAGGAGGATGACAGGCAGGGGAAGGTTAGAGGAGGAACAAGATAGAGTGAGGAACCTTAAGATGAGTCACTCTTGCTTTAGGCCTCTGTGATTTGAAACATCATCAGACTTTTTTACACTAGAGAGACGTTAGTCTAATGAAAATAGATATGACTTAAAAATGAGTAAGATACATTTTCATAAGGTACATGGAGAAATCAATGTTGGTATTTTATAGCAATTCTGTGCATGGTAGAGTTAGTATATTTCCAAGGCTTGGAATAACCTCTTCTATAAACAGAGACCTGTAGATTCCATTTTGTTTTTCCTTGACTTGCAAGAGATTCTAATCTATATATGAATAGACTCATGCTTTCCTCTAGTACTTCTTTGTGCCTTATTAACTTTAGTAATGGAAAGTACCCCTTTGTTTGAATTGCCACAATTTAATTATATTAGTGAATTCAAACTAAAATGTTAAACTCCCATATGCAGTGTTAGAATTTAATATAACGGTTCATCAGTGTTTGGAATTCAACTGAATAGAATGCATAGATTTTGCCCCTGGGATTAGCTTTATAATACAATTATATACAAAGCAAAATTGATTTTAATGATTGAGGTACAATAACTTCACTACCAAGTTAAGGTGAAAATAATAAATGTACTGAGGTATCTCGGCTATGAAATACTGAACGATCAGATATTTTAATCCAACCATACGAGTTAGAACAAATTCTCTTTTTTAGGCCTGTAGCAAATTAGTACTGCAAGAAACCAGGCAGCAGGCCTAAATGAAATAAAATCAGCAATGCCTTTCTTTGGTACTGCTTTGGAATCAACGGCAGCCGAATGACCTTTAAAGTTGGGATCATGTTGAACATGCCATAAGAATTTTTAAACTGAATGAAAAAATATCTTTGCAAATGGACTTTTATAAATGTATTCATACATGGCAGTGAAAATCAAATTGAGCTGAATATAAGTATGAAAGCTAATACATTTTCAAAGTCCTAATGTGTAAGAAATTACAGTTAACCTCAAAGACAATATGCAAGTTATATTTCTTGTTTAAAATACAAAACTTGTGGTAAAAAGTCAGTTCCTCAAATAAGAAACATTTGTGGTAAAACAAAACCCACAATGAACAAATTATAAAAATATATGATGTAGTAGGAAAAGTTTGGAATTTTAATCAGCTATATTAAGCTTGACTGAACTGGGCCAATGGCATCATGCTGAGTATCAGGAACACGACACTGCTTGATTCTTAGTTTTCTCATCTGTAAAATAAGGATAATAATAAAAATTGTATTGGAATCTATTAGGATGAACAATATGATATTGATGATATTTGACCATTTTTGACCTACAACAGAAGCTATTTCTTTTCATTCAAAAAAAAAGAGAAGAAATCAGATTGAAAGTTTTCTTCTTCCCTCTTTTAATATTGTCTTTATTAATATTTCCTTTTGTTTTATATTTATATCATTTACTGAAGAGTAAATAAGAGTATACACAATATAATGTGTGATATACACTTCAGTAAAGAGTATATTTTGTACCTAATTAAATATTGTTAGAGCTTTTCAATTATTAATTGCTTCATTCACCATGCTCCTAGGAATCAAGTAAGGAATGCCCCAAAGTGAGAGCAGTTTAATTTCTGATAACCGACAAAATTTAAGTCCAGTCACATAAACATCTCCCACATTGTAAGTCCTCCTTTGTTGCTTTTTCTTGTTATAGTCCTTTCTCAACTATCTTCAAAAATAATTCCTCTACTGTGTTCCAAGGAATACCAAATTCTTTCAATATCATGAAGATTCCCTGAAAAATATACTCACTGGCAAATTATTTGGGGAAACACTGAATTAAATAAATGTAAACATTTCTTTAAGTCAAAACTTCTCAGGAACTTGAATATGCTATATCCTGCATTGTGAATCTCCAGAGAGGAATAGAGTGGAAAGGTTTCTCCAAACTTATTTGCCCTAGTACACTCTTTGTTTTGGATTAACTTTTAAGATCGTAAGCAATGTTCCTTGGAATGTAGTTTGCCAATGTATGTAGTAATCATATTTAGTAACTGAAATTTACTTTTAAAAGATCTTGAACCAGTCAAATAGGTTGGGATGAAAGCCCAGAGTTTTACAGTGGTAGAACAATATTTAGGTGAATAGGGAGTTTAACACCACCTCTGATATCACAGTTCCAGACCCCTTAGATATCTTCTACAGTCTTACTTAGTAAGAAAATTTTCCCTCTAGAGGGAGAAACTTATGGCCCAGAAATCAACCGTATGGCCAGGTAACCACGTCAACTTTGCAGTGCAGACATTCCATTCCTAGATAATAAGGAGAGGCCTACAGTTGACTTATGCACATTTCTGTTTCTTTACCATAATAGCATTGAAATGCTTTAAAATAAATTTTAGTCCATGTTCACTATGATTTGCAAAAGACGTTTTGGGTTTGAAGAGAGCATGTTTATAGTTCTTTACACTGAAGAGCACAGCTGTAAAAGATGTAAAGCATCTTCCTCCATATGCCACCTCCTGTGAAGAACCTACTGAACAGTGCATGTGGATCTATCATACTGAATACATTAGAGCAAGATTTATTAATTAAACTTCATTGTGAAATCATTGTAGAAGGGCAAGATTTAATTGACTTATTTTAATGGCGTGATAAGGAAAGGAGTTATATATTCAGAAGGGATACAGAAACTCAGTTCAGTTTAAAGAAAAAAGTCAGGAAACCCTAATTGAATAAATCTCACACTGCACCAGGAACATAATATTATAGTTCCAATCCAAATGAAGAGGGTCTTTCAATGTCCACTAGACAGTTTGGAACATGTTGTTTTAGCTATTGCTTAATTGTCCAATTTGGTTTTTTCTCATTAATACTGAACAGCCAGATACTGCAAAGATGTGATACATATACGTGGAGGGTGACCACACACCTCTGTTTACCTGGGAAAATCTTACCCAGACTTTGTCCCAGTCAAATGTGTCTGGATTTGGAAGATGAATTATATGGTTACCCTATGAAATATTCATTGCTATCCCATTCATGCTCTATCCCACATGAGCTAAGACGCATCTAGCATGACCTGCTCCCATGTTACTGCACCTTTGATTTCCATTCCTTTTCCTATGGAAGTTAGGTTAGAATTTTTCAGTACTGTTAGTGTCTATGACCTTATTTTTATGCCTCATTAAACAGAGAAGCAGAAAAACTGAATCCAGGCTACACAAATTTATTTAGATGCTGGTACACATTACATACTTTTTTACTTTACCTGCTTGTTAAGACCACTATGCCAATGATGGTAAAAAATATTAATGACAGTCAATGACACAGGTACCACCTGGTAAATGAGAATGAAAGAAACATATTTGGAAAAGATATGGTTTCTCTAATCACTAATCTTTTACAGACTCTGACTCATAATCAATTATGTGTCATTTCAACTTAGAGGTATATGGTTGAATTAAACAGTGACATGATTTCATCCTGGCTTTAAAGAGGAAGGACTGAAATAGAAATATGGAGTTCTTGTTTCAAATAAAATAGATTTCCTTCAATTCAGGTGGATAGACTGGAAAAATAATTTGACTGGAAAAATGAATGAATTTGAAATGTACTCTGAAAATAATAGATCACATAGATTTAAAAATATTTAAAATATTCTGTGGAGTGTGGTGAAGCTCTTATGGAAATAAGAATTTAAATATAGACACCCCAGCTTCTTCGGTCAATATTAGCTGAAATGCCAATATTAACTAAACATACCAAGATGTCATAATTATTTATCTAAGGAAGGAGGTTATAAAATAGTAGTATTCTGAGTTTCTAGATACATCAAAAGAATTTCACCTTGAACTTAGTAACATTGTCAATTTAGTGACGCATTTAGAATTGCGATTGTATTGGTACATTTTATGGGCTTAGCTAAGAATTAAAAGTAAGAATGCACTTTATATCAGGCATATAACAGCTGGTTTGCTTTAGTGACGTAGATACTAAACTGAATGGACTGCATAGCAAATTTAAATTTTTCATTAGGGTTTCCCAGTTTCTAACTGGCTTTTCTCTTAGCATTCATGGTATAAGAGTGACATTATATGGTTTCTTGAAGTTACCCTTTTACTTTAATGGGCAGAAGAACAAAAACAGGAATTAAGATTGAGAGTCATAATAACAACAATAAATATGAAAGTTTTATTACATGTATGTAAAGATTTTAAGAATTAACAGTCAAAAGAAACATTTAAAAAAATCTTTGGGTTATATCAATATTTTTATTGAAAACCTAAAAATCTGTGTTTTAAAAAATACAGATATTGCAGGTCACATCACAATACTCCAAATTCTTGTAAAGAAAGTTGATTCGAGCTCTTGTTCTTACACTCTATTAGTTCAGCACCAAATCGGCCAAAATAACTTATTTTTTAAAAAATATCATTTATTTTAGTTACACAGACATGGTATTGAGTTCTCTATGTGTTTGGATGACTTTTTTTCAGTGAAGCACCATGAGGTTTTCAGAAAACGTATCAGACATATCGATGCTATTTACCTAGCGTCATTGCCACAGTACCAGTCTGATATTAAAGTGTAACAAGTGTCTACAGGAGCCAGTTTCTTGGCAACGTGAAGGAAATTTTAGGTCAATAAAGTAGACAGAATCTCAATGTTTGGTCATATTCCAATCTCTCAACGTTTGGTCATATTCCAATCTTCGGACACTGTGAAAGGTACTGTGGATTGTTTTCCAAACATTGTGTGCTTGTTTTAAGTGGGTGTGAGAAGACTGAAAGGCCAGTTTCCTGACAAGCTAATGGTAGAGCATAGCTCACTTTAGAAATTAAAGCAAAACAACACAAAATCCACAAGCCTAACCAAAGTATCCAAAATATAAGGCAGATGTCATGAGGAAGATGAACATTTTTGAGCACTTTGAGCTAGGGTTAGCTGTATTTAAGAAAATAAAAACTTTTGAGAAATAAACCATTTTGTTTGCTTGTTTCTTGTTTGTTTTCCTTTTGTTTTCTTGGTAGCAGACCGTGGTTATCAGGACTAAATGAAGCACTTAGATGTTTAAAAGACAGGTCTTTAAAAGACAGGTATTTATTTCTTAGAAGACTTTTAGCAGTATATTAATTCATTGTCTTCCTGAAAGCAGGAGACAGATAGAAAAGCTAAATGACACTAACCCAATTTTGAAAAAAATTCCTATGAAACAGTAGATAATGTATAATATCATTCATGAAAATCCTGGTTTGTGAATTTCAGGTTCTTTCAGAAAAACGCTTCTGTATCATTTCAAGGTCAACTTCAACAACCAATAGCACCTTTATGGAAAGCATTTTGTTGGTTCAGGTGCTTTAGACAATCCAGTTCAGTGTGAAAGTTTGCACTTCTTATCTAAAAATGGCTTCTCAAGAACAAACACACCATTTTAAATTTGCAAGCCATAGATGTCTCTCTGGCTTAATAGTTTTATTCCTAGTAACTCTGGACTGTTAGAGTCATTCATTAAGAAGCCTTCAGCGGTCTGGTTGCTATACCTCAGCTCTCCTTGGAGAGATTACACATCCTATAGTTTCCCCGAGTGGGAGACATGCCAGCCTGACTAATGACGGCTGTCCCTGTGATGCATCAGGTCACCAGGGCCAGCAACACTGTTGTGCCATTGCTAGATTATGGTACAAAATGGCACTTTTAGTGTTGAAGTAAAACCTGGTTCATCATCTTATGCTTTGTTCTGAGGCAGAGCTTAAAGAACGTGTTGTTACTCCTGTATAGCAAAAAAAGGCAATGTTTATTTATCACCTTAGCTAGAACAAACTGAGTAAAATGAGGTCTTGGGTGGAGTGTATAAGATGAGGAAATTTCCGTCTTTAGCAGTGGGCCATAAAATGGCAGAATCTGTAAAACTGGAAAGTCCATTTACTGCCTAGTCACTGAAACTGAAAAAGAAAGAAATTGTAATAATAAGAATAATAAAAACACAAATGATGATGAGTTCAATGTGGCGAGACTCTTTGGTGAAACCTTAATTTCTGTTTAAAAAATCACATTTAATTGTATTGAATGTAAATATCATATTTCTAGAGCATCTCTTTGAAATAATCTCTTTCACTGTATTTTAGAAGCTCTGGTTCCTTAATTCTAGAAATGTCAGTGGGTGACAAATATTACCTTTGCCATTTTAAAGACAGAGAAATCAATCATCAGAGAAGTTAAATTGTTCATTGTTGCAGAGTCAGTGGTAAATAGAACCTGAAGACAGAGAGTACAAATAAAATAAAGTTCATCCCTTTGTCCACTTCAACCAACATTGTAAAGAGGCCATACCGCCCTTGAATCCATTGGGAGAAGCAAAACTGCAAGATGAATTTTCCCAGAAGCCTTGGGGCTCACTTTTTCAGAAGCTTGGCCACAGCTGGTGAGGCAGCCCAGGGCTCTGGCAAAGGAAGTGGCCTGAAGACAGGAGTACTGGCTTTGTCACTCACTAGCTATTGGACCTAGACCAAGTCCTTCCCTGAGTCTGTCCTCATCTGCAAATCAAGGCTAATACCACCTCACTCTACATCAGAGCTATTGTGAGGATCACACTGAATAACAGGTGTAAAATGGACAAAAGCAGGATGCAAAGTGCTCTACCAAAAAGAGGCATTATTACTAATCGTCGTTATGGGTATCATAAGCAAAGCCACGGTAGGCAGAAGCTCTTCTATTAAGGGACCTTGGGAGGATACTGAGGACATCTATGTGGAGCTATGCGGGACCCAAAGTTCATGCTTCCATTAGTGGCAAAGCAAGGCTGGGTCACTCTTTATTTCCCAAGCCAAATTCAAGGGGAATGCTTGGGCGGCCAGTGTGTAACTAGAGTGAATCCCAGATCCTGACTGCCACACCTGTTAGGGGAGTCCTAACCTTTAGATTTTAACCTAACCTTTCCTGGAAACTCAGATGGCTCTCTTCTTTTTTATTTTTTTTTTTTGATGTCTTTGTTTCAGCTCTCTACCAAGGCCAGCCTGCCACTCTGATACCACCAGCACTGAGCTGCCCATCCCTCTTCCAAGAAACGTATACAGTGGGCCCTTTGTATCCGCAGGTTTCGCATCCACGGATTCAAGCAACGGCGGATCCCCACTTTATATGAAACTTGAGAATCTGCAGATTTGGGTATCCCTGGGGGTCCTGGAACAAAGGCCCTGAAGATTATCAAGGATGACTAACCACACTCTCATATGCATGTGTGCATGTATGCTATAATCATTCTCTTCAAAATGTCCTGCCATAATATGCCTACTATTTTGACCTTGAATATAAAATCTTTTAGACCATACCTGTATTTTCTTCTCTCCATTAGGAATCTATGAGAATGGTCATAGCCATGAAAAGCAATAATAAATGTTACTCATCTGTAGGTCCTTAAAAATATCAGAAGCATGAAACAAAACAAACAAACAAAAACCAATGATTAGGCTTGGTAACAGCCCTGTCTAGCCCTGTTCTGGCACCTATATGGCTGTTATTTTGTTGACCTGTTTCTCTGGATTACGTCCTAAACTTATATGTTGGGCTTCCCTGGTGGCGCAGTGGTTGAGAGTCCGCCTGCTGATACAGGGGACGCGGGTTCGTGCCCCGGTCCAGGAGGATCCCACATGCCGCGGAGCAGCTGGCCCGTGAGCCGTGGCCGCTGGGCCTGCGCATCCGTAGCCTGTGCTCCGCGGCGGGAGAGGCCACAGCAGTGAGAGGCCCGCGTATGGCAAAAAAAAAAAACAACAAAACTTATGTGTTAACTTTGAATATAATTACAATGTCAATTTTCCTTTTTGGCCAGAGACAATTATATGCTGTATTAAGGAGATAAAGTCAGGCCTTGCTAATCACAGTACACAATACTACTCATAATGGGCAGTGATCCCACATATAATGAAAACATGAGACTTGAAGACAGCCGAAGTGGAGTGAGACATGTTTAAAACGTTATTTATCAGAGAGTTAGTGTACAAAGAACATTGTCAAGGGATTAAATTCACAGTTTGTATTTTCTTAGGCTGCCCCAGCTTTGAGGGATGTGGAGGGTGGACAGGTGAAAAATGGAGTGAGATGAGCAGTTATGATATACATTTTCTGGGCTTTCACTCCCCCTTGTTATTGCAGAACCTTCGACTTCCAGTGAAACACTTTTCTACCACTTATTTATGGTGTCTGCAGGCGCTATCTCACTGGCATTCTCCTATGGGTTCTTCTAGCTGCTTTAGTCACAGGCATTTTGTTCCTTTTGCTCTTGGAGTCCCTGTAAAAAATGCATAGGAGACCCATCCACTCAGCGCTCCTAGGTACCATTATAAGCAATATCCTGCTCTTATGCTGAAACCTTCCGGATGCCAAAATGAGAGTACAGATTCCGGGGACTTCAATGGCTGAAGGCGTGGAGCACACGGCATGTTGTGTGCAGAAGGGGAGAGAAAGCCCACACACTCCTGTTTTGTATGGCACTCTGTCCTGTGGGTATCGAAGTATTGCTTTTCGGGGAGGTTTTAGTGAAAACAATGATTTCAGGCTATACTCACAGTGTCTCCTCTATCTGGGGACTATGGAATCAGGAGTGAGGACAAATCATAGTGATGGACGTCATGTTGAGCCCTGGATTTTCTTTCTCTCAGCTGGTGGAGTGGCAAAGCATCCAGGTTCTAAGGTCAGACCTGAGTCCAAGTCCCAGATTTATCAAAACTAGTTTTGTGACTGTGGGTAAGTTCCTTGACTTCTCTGTCTGGACTTTTATCACATCCACTGTAAATTAGGCATAAAATCCATGTCATAGAGATACGAACCCTCCGAGGATTGTTAAAATAATCCACAATAGTGGCTGGCACAGAGTCAAGACTCGATAAATATCAGATATCACTTTTTTTCAAAATATTCACAGTTTGGGGAAATCTAAGGCTTAATGTGAAAAAATGAGATAAACTAATTTTAAATAAACATAGAAAAAACTCCTTTTTAGGAGCTTTTTGTATGCATAGAATGGAAACTACTTATCTCTTCAGGAGGAAAAATGTCGCCTTCTCATCTTATCTCATCACCATGAGTTAGTTCATAGGGTGGATAGGAGCTAGGTCTGAAGTTATGTAACAAACTTATATCTTGGCTGACCATTTCATTTAGGAGATCACTACAGATGTGTGTATTTATTTTTGTTTGATTTTCTTTTTTGTCCAGATAGTGCTAAGTATCTTGACTGAGCTGCTATTTTTTCCTTCATGACTGGATTAGCTGCACTGATGGAATGAAATGCATAGTTTTGGCACAGTGTAAACCATAGCTTTCATGTCTCTATTTGTGATTTTCTCTGTGTGTCAAATGAGAGTAATCATACAACTGTAAGTGATACAATGAAAACTGACTAGTAAAACTCCTGAAAATGCTCTGAAAAGCAAAGTGCTCTATAAATAATAATGATACATTGTAGGTACAACATTGAGGACCCTGTTTTATCTCTAAAATCAAGCATTTCCATTAAATTAATTAACATCACAGGAGATGGAAAATTACCATATGTTGAAGTCAGGTTAGATTCCTAATCGTTTTTCATGTACACAGGAGAAAAGATGAATTGTGGTCAGAATGAGAATCTAGACATTTCTACCAGCATAAATAAAGCAGAGAATTATTTTATATTTTCTGAATTGTATCTGCTGCATTGTCTCTAGGGGAAACCTGTGAAATAAAAAAAAAACAAAACAAGCTTCAAAAATTAAATTTCATCTTCTTTACACATAGGTACTTTGAAGCATTAAGTTCGATTTCCAAAAAGGCCCTTAGTAGTAGAAGGTTTTGGTTGAAGAAATAAACCCTGTGTTATGCTAATTGCCTTAGAGGATTTCACTGCATAACATTTTTTTTTTATTCATGAGCAATGAGTGCCAAAACTTATTTCAAAGTATAAAGATGAATATGCTAATATAAATTTTGTTCTATCCACAAATTATTGAGTATCTTACAGACAAGAGCTGGTTCATGATCACAATGTGAAAGCTGAACTGAGTGGGTTGTTAGGGGTTTTCTTGACCTCTTTTGCATAAACAAGAGCACATGGAATCTAGTTGCTCCAAATAAATTTGTACAACATCTATTTTCCCTTCATTTGGGTCAACTCAAACCATCAGATGGCATTTTCTAATGTCAGAACTCAGTATATTTTATATTTTTCCCATCTTTTGCTACAGTGGTGGTTCTAGGATTTAAAGATATGAAGTCATTAGCTACAAAACAATTACTGATTTACTGGTTGAAAGGTACAATTCCATAGAGAAGGGATGAAATCCAATTTTATTTATACTGAATCTGATAAGATTTAAAGATGTTCCTGAAAACAGTTAAGATTGACTAATGGACATAATATTGCCAAATCGAAAACTGTGCAATGTATCTAAAATAGATAACATTCATTAGAATAAACAACAACTAAAGAAGTATTGTTTATAAGCTACCCCAAAAATTAGATCATTGTCAAAGTAACACCACACTCTTGATAATATGACGTAGGCTTTACATTATTTTATTTTTTTTCTGTGAGTTTTAGGTGAAATCCATGCTTCTAAACTATCTAATCTTAATATTTCAAATTGTCTTTTAAACATTGAGGTTAAAAAATCCACATCAATTAAATAATCAAATTCAGCGTTTAAATATCAAGCCATAGGGTATTATGCTGATTGTATTTTATTAGAGTCAACTGGCAGTTTTACAGATTTAAAGAGATTTGAGAAGTTATTATGATGTGAGTGATGAAGAGCTGTCTGTTGTTTGTGGGTGGTTTTAACAGAGTGATTAAAAAATGTACTTAGATTAGCTGAGTCAGACTGTGCCTCATTCTAAAATGGGTATTTACCATCTCCAAGATTAAAGGCCCAAAATATCTCTTCCTTACCCATCAAACACTTTGTTCAGATTTTCCTACCACTCTCTCATACCTCTGAACACATTGACTATGATGTTCATTGTGGGGATTTGCCATTCTCTGCTTATTTGTAAAGCAATGATACTATTTTCAGAAGGCAATTAATTTTCAACTATTAACGTAAGACATTTATGGATTTGAGTTTTTAGCATTCATATTAGCATTTTGGAATCATTTCTCTAAAATCCTCAAGCTTATCCAGACACTTGGGCTTATTTTTAGACAAGCTCCTCTTTAGCAAGTACCAAAATCTAGGCCACCTTTTGGAGTTTTAGTGCACAGCGACTTTTCTCTTTTCTGGTTTCTTGATTAAACAACTCCAGGATATTTGTCTTTTTTAGTGAAAAAAACAAAACAAAACTGACTGCTCTTCTTCCTAATTGAGACAACATTTTTGTAAATGAGATATTTTATAAAAGAAAGGTACTTTATATGCAGACTTCCTTTTATGAAACCTATGCTGGGGAAATTGACTGTCACTTTTCTATTTCTGAAATAGCCAGTTTTTATTTTATGAAATGGAGTAAGTTTTTCAAATTAGAGAGCATCTTCAAAACCATATGCTCCAATCTACTCATATGCTCCAATGCTCCAATCTACTCATCTATAGAGAAGAGAGTTTGTTCAGAAGACATGATTCTCTCTAGCAAGAAATCAGATCTGTGTGACAGTGCACAATGGAAGGTTCTGCTGTGATATATTGTCCATGCGTGAAACTTTAGTAGGAGTTTCGTCTAAATTCAGAGTTGGATTTACTACAAAATTAATAAAACTTTGCTTGCAAAGGCCCCTTCTACAGTCTGGGATGTAGCACAGCGTGTTCACAAGAACATGCATTTTGTAAAGTTTGCAAAATAATCTAACCATGATCAGTTAAGACCACGGTCTCTTTCCACATCCACTTTCCACACCTTACCTCTTGTCAGGTAACGTTGGAGTGGCCACATTTTGGGAATTTTGTATGAAGTGATATTGAATTGGGAATACATTTAGTATAAAGTGGCTTTAGAGAGTGATATTCCATTAATTTATATCAGCTTCAGATGTGATCTTGAATTTTTTCTTTCTCTACACAGTTAGTAAATTAGTGTTCTAGATTCAAGAACATAATGTATCAAAGCATTTGAAAGATGTTTAACAGCATGCTTTATTTTATCCTCAGTAATAGATGAAAAGGGTGGGAGAGGTGAGAGCATAAAAAGGAGAATTTACAGGTAGCTGAGAAATTGATAAATGTTAATCACTGTGAGGTCTGTTTTTATTTATAATTTTGATATTTTATTTACCCTGGGACTTTGCATTAATTTTGATTTTTTAATATATCACATTAAAATATTGTTTATCTTGATTACTGAGTTTTCTGGCACTCCCCCTGCCCCAATTTTGTGCCCAAGGTGGGTACCTCACGTGCTCCACTGTGGTCGCTCTTAGTTGTTGATCTCGAGCCTTAGCCCTGCCGCATTCAAAATATTTAATAATAATTTGAATATAGGTATTGAATCATATTTATTGATTTCCAGATTACACAAGGCTAGAGGGGATGAGAGGTTTACAGCATCTAAAAGGCTGACCAAAAGTCAGAAGATGAAATTAAGCAAGATAAATTAAAGACCTTACTTAAATTCAAAAAGTCAATTGCCAGGAATAAAGACGCAGACGTAGAGAATGGACTTGAGGACACGGGGAAGGGGAAGGGTAAGTTGGGACGAAGTGAGAGAGTGGCATGGACATGTATACACCACCAAATGTAAAATAGATAGCTAGTGGGAAGCAGCTGCATAGCACAGGGAAATCAGCTTGGTGGTTTGTGACCACCTAGAGGGGTGGGATAGGGAGGGTGGGAGGGAGGGAGACGCAAGAGGGAAGAGATATGGGAACATATGTATTTGTATAACTGATTCACTTTGTTATAAAATAGAAACTAATACACCATTGTAAAGCAATTATACTCCAATAAAGATGTTAAAAAAAAGTCAATTGACAAAGGCAAACAAACAAACAAAAAAGAACTAGTGTACTAAGTGTTCATGTGAAAAATGACTTGATTTTACCTTGACAGTAAGCTCAAAATGAATTAGAAGTGTGATGTGTGCCTCTAACAGCCAGGTTGTTCTCAGACCTGGTCCTCACTCTTCCCCACCTCCGCTCTGTAATTCAGGATCTATATTTCCCGAGCTCTCCTGGACCCTAGTTTCTGGGTACGTTCAGCTGATGCTGGGCCCTGACTGACAACTAGAGGATGAAAAGAGAGGAGCCAGAGTATTTCTTTTCCCCCATTCCCAGTGTCTTGTGGCTCTCATTCCCTCAAATCATGCTAGGTCTTGATTCACAGCTTCTATGGTGCAGAGGTGGCTCTGGACACCAGTTCTAGGGGTGGTAATGGCTTCCTCCTTTGGCGAATCTCTTGGATGTCTTCATGTCCTCTGTTTGGCTTCACAACTCTTCTATCATATGTGAAACCAATTCCTTCTATTATAGTTCTCTGTGTTTGGAAGTTGTAGACTTGTTTCTTGTTTCCTGGCTGAATTCTGGCTGATAACACACTCAAGCTACAGTAATAAAAGATGGACTTGAAGACACAGGAGAATCCTTCTGTGTACAATTGGAGCATTATACTTAAAGTATGGCATTTTAAAATAGACGTGATGTAGAAGAGAGGCTTGGACATCTTGTTTTTAAGAGGCATCCTGTGTTTAATTCTCACTACCACCACCTACTAGCTGTGATCTTGCTTGAGTCAATTACTTCTGCAAGCCTGAATTTATTGACCTATAAAAAGGTGATGGTGGTAATATTTATTCTATGTGCTGAGATGCTCACATAAGACATGTAATAGAGTTTTAGAAAATATAAGGCAGGTGTTACTGCTTTTGTTATGTCATTTGAAGAACTGTTTACCAAGCAGAAAGAGAAGCCTCAGAGAAGAAATGTCAGTAACCTTCATATATGGAGGAATTTCATGTAGAGGAGAAGCAATCTTTTTACACAGTGCAGTAATGGAAAGAAGAGTGTCCAGTAGGTGGAAATTCCAGGAAAGCATATTTTGGCTCAGCATAAAGCAGACCTTTTCAATTAGTAGAGCTATTCAGAAATCTAAAAGGCCGTCTTAGGAAGTAATGAGATCCTGATCTCTGATCATATTCCAGCAGAGCCTGGTGACTCACAAATGGGGGAGACAGTAGTTCTTTAGAATAGCAGTAGCAACAGTAATAACTAACATTTATTGAGGGCTCTCAAATGTTAAATTCTGCTCTAAGCACATAACATGCATTAATTAATTTAATTCTCTCAATGACTGAACTTCTTTTCCAGATAAACAAACTGAGGGACAGAGAGAGTAATTTGTCTAACATTATACAACTGGTAAGTGGAAGATCTACAAGCTGTGGTTCTAGGAATTTTAGTATCTATATAAGAGATGCTTAATAAATGTATGTTGGCTCAAAACATTTCTTCATAATTTCCTTATAGGAATGCTTTTCATTTTTATTGTAAAATCTGCCTTAGTTTTGTTTCTAATAATATTTTTTTCTGATTACAAAAATAATACCAGTTTATTATAGACAATTTGGAAAATACAGACAAGGGCAAAGAAAAAACAGAAATAACCAGTAATCACAGAATTCAGAGATCAAAACAGTTTCAGTGTGCATTTCCAGGTTTTTTTCTATGCATAGTCATTCATATATATATATGTCTACACACATTTTTAAATGGTTGTTTTATAAAATTTGAATATTTTAGTTAGCCAGTTGATTGAGAAGACTTTATATTGCTTCAGACTCTATTTCCAAATGATGAGACCAATAGTGATATGATTTTCTGCATATCCTTAAAATGAGCCTCATTGAAGGTGAGATTTTAATTTAAGGGAATAAACTCTTGTCCTCATCAGCCATTCCTACCCCCTCAGCCCTGGCCACTAGTTTAGTTCTATTCTGTTTCTTCAGATCGCTGTACTCTCTTTGTAGTACTTGACTCCTTGATATTGACACGGTTAACATTTGTCTTCCTCTGAATGGAGAAACTGACTCTCATTCCCCCAGTATCTAGCACAGGACCTGGACATAGTATATGTGATAACGTTTGTTGAATGAACAAATAATATTTGAGTGACATATATTCATATATATGATAATGCAGCCCATGTGCTCTCACTAATGCAGTTCTAACAACTGACTGTGAAGAGGTGGTGAACAGACCTCTGCTTTGTGCCACCTCCCTGGTGTAGGAGGCGATGCTAAATACTCTAAGTAGGGCTGTTCTCCTCGTAATTTGCTTAAGTGTAAACTACAGACCTCCTACATCAGAGTCTCCATGAGCACTTGCTAAAAACTTAGATTATCCAGCTTCCCTTCAGACTAATAAATCAGAATTTCTGCAGAGGGCCCCAGGTACATTTTAAATGTGTTCCCAGGTGATTCCCAAATACACAGAAGTTTGAGAACCACAGCCCTTGCCTCCTCAGCCAGTGAAGGAGTTCAGGAACTCCTTTAGGAAACCTGGAATCAGACCCCGAAGGGTCTCCTATCCTGGGTGCCTGGCCCTCACTATGTATAGCCTGTGGACTCAGGGCAGAGATGGGAGGCAGAAGGATTGCCTCTTGAGCTAATCTCAGAAGCCCTCTGGTGACCCTAAAAATAATTCTTAAAAGAGCAGGATCCATGTCTTCTGTCACTTAGGAATATTTACTTCTTGATTATGGTGTCCAGTAGGTGGAAATTCCAGGAAAGCATATTTTGGCCATGGCCGCTGAGCCTGCGTGTCCGGAGCCTGCGCTCCGCAACAGGAGAGGCCACAATGGTGAGAGGCCCGTGTACCGCAAAAAAAAAAAAATCCCACAGGAAATTACCATTACTGTCTTCTGTGGAATTGATGGAAGCATTTAGCTCCAGTGTTCTCAGAGAACAGGATAGACTAGGAGAAAAGGACACATTGCAGGCTCTCTGACCTGAACTTTGATATGGAAGCCAGCTAATAGAGCTGCATGCTAAGGACACATTAGCTTTCTTTTAGCTGTGATCTTAGCCCGTTGGTCAGCCAAGGGTGTACAGATGCCAAATCTGTATGATAGGACAGGTTTAAGGGAAAGTAGAAGTTTATGTTCTCAGTTGGGTGTCAAAAATGCATTAATAACACTGACAGTTGCTGATGAATATTATAGTTTTAATCGTCTTGGCTTTGATAGTGAACTATATCAAATCCTAGGAAGTCAGAGAAAGCTGTTATTCTAGGATAGAAACCAACTCCTGATATATGTTGAAACAGACACAATTTTCCAAACAAAATAGAATAAGTCTTGTAAATCAATCAGTAAACTGCTTAGCTCTGTTCTGGGCACAATTAGGGAGACACAGAAAAGGGCATAGAACCTTCCCTCACAGAGCAGTAGCTGGGGAAAGAGGATATCCATATTCAATACAACAACACCCCAGGTAGTTAAGGACTACGCCATAGATTTGGAAACTTAGCGTCCATTAGCTTACCTGATGGCCTGTTACAAAACAGATTTCACCCCAGAGTTTCTGATCCAGTAAGTCTGAGGTGGGGCTCAAGAATTGACATTTCTAACAAATCTCCAAGTTTAAAGGATTAATTAATAAGAATCATGAAAGTCTTTCTGAAAATAGGACTTTCCAAGTGAGAAAAATACGGATGTTCATGTATGAGTGGGTACTTGGCTCAACAAAGTGTCATGTGTGAAACTGAGACCCTGGGTTGCATGAGCAGCTTGGTATCACATCCTCTTAGATCATCTCTTCTCGTGGATAAACAGTGCCTATTCTCTCAACCCTTCTTTGTTTGGCAGGGATTTCAGACCCTTGATCATCACCCTTCAACCTCCATTTTCCTTTCTCTGGAAGTCCTCCAGTTTGTCTTGTCTCTCCGGGTGTGGGTGAACACCACTGGGTGGGTCTAGTCAGTGTATACTATAGTAGAGCTCTTACCACCAAGAGGCTGGGCACAGTGTTTCTATCAAGGCAGCTTCAGACTGAGTATTATTCACTCACACTGAGTTTATATCAAGCAAAAATTGTTTGTCTTGAAAATACGTTGATGTTAAAATTGTGAAGTTAAGTTTTTAAGTTTAAAAACAGTAATTTATTCAATCACATTATGTATAACACACATGGACCACACATATACAAGTGTATGTATAAACTGGTGAAATCTGAATAAGATCTGTAGCTTAGTTAATGGCATTGTACGGATGTCAATTTCCTGCTTTTGATATTGTACTATAATTATGAAAGATGTAATCATTTGTAGGAAACTGGGAGAAGGGTATACAGGATCTCGCTGTTGCTTTTTTGCAACTTTCTGTGAGTCTGTCAATACTTTAAACGTTTTAACAAAGCTAGTACTTTACCAACAATATTTAAGACCACTCGATGTTGTTGTATCTTCAATTTTGTTTAACGTGTACCCTTCATTTTCCAAACATGATGAATTCTGGTTTCACCACTTGGTAGTTCTGTGACCTTACACAGGTTTAATTAACCCCTCTTGGCACTTATTTTCTCATTTTTACAATAATAGCACCTATATTAGTCATTTTAAGGATTGAGTAAATATGTGCCTAGAACAGTACCTGGCACATAATAAGCACAGTAAACACTAGTAATGATGGTGGTGATGCTAATGATGATAAGATGATGTACTTGTGCTCATCCTGATCTCTAGACAATCCTGGCTCCTGATCACCTGCCACTCTGCCAACCATACCCAAACCCTCCTGACTGGTATAGGTTCAGCTAGAGTGCCATATGTAGGAAATTTATGTAAGGAAGGATTTAATATAAGGATGTAAGTGCTTGAAGGACTACAGGAAATAAAGGTCAGGGAAGGCTATGGCTAGTTCTTAGGTTTGCTGCTAACATTCAGAGAATCAGGAAGTTCAAAAAACCACAGGGGACTTCCCTGGTGGTGCAGTGGTTGAGAGTCCGCCTGCCGATGCAGGGGACACGGGTTTGTGCCCCAGTCCAGGAAGATCCCACATGCCGCGGAGCGGCTGGGCCCGTGAGCCACGGCCGCTGAGCCTGTGCATCCGGAGCCTGTGCTCCGCAACGGGAGAGGCCACAGCAGTGAGAGGCCCGCGTACCGCAAAAAAAAGAAAAAATCCCACAGGAAATTACCATTACTGTTAACAGCTGCCTGGAGTATGAAAGTAGGTAACTCTTAGGAAAATGCCAAAAGTCACTAAAAAAAATCCCTCAACTATACTGTAGTTCACACATTGACTTGTTACTGTCAAAGGAACAATAATATGGCGTTGTGTCTCTTACCTACACATTTTTATGTAAGTACCTATCACTGGCTGACTATTACCCAAAACGTTAACTAGCAAGGGATTCATGGAAATGCAGCTCTCAGCCTTCCAGCCGCTAAGATGCAGAGGAAAGACAGAAGAGAACAGAAGGTGTTCTAACTTGACAATGAACAATAGGCATTATACTTTTCTTGAATACTTTGATCATCATCCCAGCCACTTCTCTACACTAGTATTGCACCTTCTTTATGCCTATTTTTTGGGAGGAATTTCTTACATATGGGCTTAAATTGTAGCCATTTACGAATGTGGACTAGACACAGAGTTCTGGAAATTTAAAACAGCATCTGGCACATAACAGATTCCCACTACATATTTATTAAATAAGTAAGTGTATTAATGTATCCTATTTCTATTTTTTAGTCCTTTATTCTTTGATATTCATAGAAATCTACAGTGGATCAAACTCTAGAATCTGAGGAACAGAGGGAGAAAGAAGAATCATTCAAACAAGGAAAAGCTGAGTAGTCTATTTAATGTCTTTTAAAAGTACTTAAAATATTTCAATAAAACCTAAACATCTGAAACAAATGTTGAATTTTCCACAGAGGCTGGGTAGCAACTTTGTGATGGCCTTCCAACAACCGGTGTGGCAGACCACACCGACAAAAGACAGCCTCTTCCCCAGACACCTGTCATGGCTTAGGATGGGCGCCGGTCTCCTTCAGCCTCCATATCTCATTCTATGGGCCGACAAAGCTGCGTGAAAGTAAAGGAAAGTACTGAGTTCAGATTAGCTGGTAGAATAAACCAAGAGCACTGAAGACACTTCATTGAATCAGGTATTCGGTCTTGTAGTTGTACTGACTTACACTGAAGTCACTTTAAGGATGCAATGTTCTGCTTTTGGAGAAGCCAGGCTGTATGCAGGGAAGAGCAGTGTATTGCAGTTCAGAAGCAGTCACACATTTGGGAAATACAGTAGTGCAATTAGCAGCTGCTTCTCCAATAAACTTTTTTTTTCCTGTGTGGCTAAAATTCTTCACTGAGGCAGCTGTTAATTTCCAAATCAAATTCTTCTGGGTAGAGGGTGACTATTTATAGAGGTTCTATTTGGGAAATTCTGAGAAAGACACTAGCTAGAACTGACTTGCTGTGGTCATGAACTTATTCTGATCTCTTAATTTTATTTTTTATCATGACCTTGGCAAAAATCAAGGTATTGTAGTTGAGAGTTCACCAGTGGATTGTGTACTGGGCCGTTCTATCTGTGTAACTTGCACTCTTTCAAAGGCAGCTTATGCAAGGGTCCTCAGTATTTCCTGATGAAAGTTGTTGCTTCTGAAATGGAGAAAAATTATTTTAGAGACTATTTGAGGGGGCAAATCTATTAGTAATAACTTGCTAATTGTGCCAGGTGGAAGGAATGTTCCATCAACAACACAATTACTCTGCCTTCAACTGTGTTGGTTGCAGGCAAAATTAGGAGGACAGTTTTGGTATCCCTAGGTCCTTCTTAATACTCTTTTCTTCCCTTATTTCATGTCCCATCCCTCTCAGATGTCCAATGAGGTTTTATCTCTCTATATTTTATAATCTGCTCCTAGGGAAAAAAATCAATATCACACGTTTTAACCCAAATGTATTACTTCTTTATGTCTAAGTTGGAATGGCCATGCATCTTCAGGCTTCCACATCCAAGTAAATATGGTGAGTGAGGGAACATAATATTCTCTCATGCAGCCTTACAACCCTGTGTGGGCAGATGATGTAGTGTGAGGAGTATGGACACTAGCTCAGAGGAGTGAAAACTCTTTCTGTTCACTCTGGAGCAGGAACATTCCTTTCAGAACCTCACTTTCTGTCTCTGTAAGATAACGGAGACGCAGGAGTTCATCCTGAGGACCGAGTGAGTTGCAGTGTCCAGCTCTGTTCTTGCTGTTGGGCAGCTTTTCATCTGATGGTGGCTCTCCTTCCCCTCTTCCTGTTTCCCCCATAGGGAGGCTGTCTCTGGCCTACAGAGTAAATATCTTTTTTAAAACAAAAAAATAACATATATGGTTATAATAAATAAAAAGGAAGAAAGAGGATCAGGAAATGTATTAGGTAATCAGAAGAACATCATTTTTTCCCCTAAATATTAATAATTCATCATTTAGTAGGAAGGAGTAAGCCAGTGTTCTTTTGGAAAATAAACATGGATTTTAAAAAATATTACTTTAAAAATAAATTCTGGGGGCTTCCCTGGTGGCACAGTGGTTGAGAGTCCGCCTGCCAATGCAGGGGACACAGGTTCGTGCCCCGGTCCAGGAAGATCCCACATGCGGCGGGGTGGCTGGGCCCGTGAGTCATGGCCGCTGAGCCTGCGTGTCCGGAGCCTGTGCTCCACAACGGGAGAGGCCACAACAGTGAGAGGCCCGCGTACCACAAAAAAAAAAAAAAAAAAAAAAAAAAATTCTGGCTAGTCTGAGTCAAATTTACCTCTTCTTTCCCACTATTAAAAAAATTGTGTAGTAAGCATTAAGTACCAAGAATATGCTAAGCTACAGCAATACATCCCCATACCTCATAAGAAATAAAAGCAAATAAATATAGATGATTTAGAATCTTAAGATGATATATTTGCAGGGTACTTTTCTTCAGCTTTCTTCCTTCTCCTCATTTCCTACTCAAACTGTTAAAAATTATTTCTATATTAATGCTGCTAAAGAACTTTTAGAAAGAGGAGGTTCATGTTTCTCTACATTTTCAAAATGAAACCAGGATGATGGCTATGGGGGCCACTTAAACCTAATTTAAATAATTGGTTAATTTAAAATCATAATTTACAAGTTGTGATTTCCTACATTTGGGAATAACAGTAGTGTGACTGTGCCATCTCTCTGAACTTGGGTGTATGAGACATATGGTCCTTTATGGCAATATCAAGAGGTGAAAAAACCTCCTACTCCCTCCTACAATTCTGAGACTTAGGGAATTAATAAAGCGGAAGCAAATTCCTCTAGAAGCTTTAAATAATCTTTCTTGTTTAGCACGGGAGAGTCTATTCTTCATATTCTCTTTTTATTTGATCTGTCACCAGTGGTTGACTCAATGACAACTCCATCCTTGAAATGCTCTCTCTCCTTGGCTTCCTAAACCCAGTACGTGCCTGGTTCTCCACCTATCTGCCCGGCCACTCCCTTTCAGTATTCCTTACCAGCATCTTCTCTCTTTAAACGTAGAAGTTCTTTAATGTGCAGTCCCAGGTTACCTCTTCTCCACTCCTGCTTCAATTATGACACCTTTGGAGGTAACTCACAGCAGTGATCTCTAGCTCTGACCTCTTTTCTGAGCTCCATACCCATATATTTAACTGCCTGTGTGAAAAGTCATCTTGGTGGCCTCATATTAGATTAAATTCAGCATATCCAAAACTGAACTTTTAATCCTCTGGCTTAATTCCTAGGCCTATTTCAGTATTCCGTTTCGCAGTGATTAACCCCTACTTCCACCCATCCAAACAGTTGTGTGAGTCTGAAAGCTCACAATTATCCTTGACCCCTCCTTCTCTCACACATCGAATTGTCAATACTTTACCAAAGAGCTATCCACTTCTTTCCATGCATACCATAGCTATTCCATTCCAAGTTACAATCACCTCTCACCTCAATTATTGATCTGCTCTGCTCCATTCTGCTCACTGTTCAACTGCTTCTCTACTTTGTGATCAGAGTTACACCTTCCCCCGAAGACAAGCTAATCATGTCACCTTCCTCTCCCCTCTCTAGACTTAAACTCTTCAACTGCTTCCCATTGCAAACATGCAAACAAAACTTCCTAAGATGACTCATAAAGCTCTGCAGGGTCTAGCCCTGAGCTTCTTCTCCATCCTTTACTCCCTCTTGCCCTTCTCTGCTGGGTACAGGCCTTCTGGCTTCAGGTCAGTGTTTCATATTTTTCATGTTTCTTTCAACCACTGGGCCTTTGCACAAGCCATTCCATTTTCCTGATATGCCCTCAACTTCTACCATCTTCAATCCAGTTAACTCTTTCTCTTTCTTCAGATCTTACCTTAATCAACACTTCTCCAGATAAACCTTTCCTAAGCTCCTTCATAAAGTCAAATCTTCTTGTTTTAGGCTCTCGTGATACCTTGCAGCTCTCCATTATAGCATCTATAGCATTAGGCAAAGTTGTAATTTTACATCCATTTTACTTCTGTTTATATAATTGTTCATGTAATTATCTGACTCTCCCACTTGCCTGTAAGGACAATATACTGAGTGCTTTTTTGTTTTATTTTGTTTTGTTTTTGTTCACCATTGGATTACTGTACCTGGTAAAATGGTTGACACATTGTAGGAACTAAATTAATATTTGTTAAGTGAATTTCATGGGTTTGTTTCAAAGTATACTTGTATTTCTATTGCAGGTAATATTTCCAACATTTTCTTACCCAATTCACTCTTAGTGCAATTTATTCAACTCTTCCCTTCTTATTTCTATGTGACCCCTCTCATCACCAGGCTGTGAGCTGCCTGTCTACCTCCTGGGAGCTATATTAATGAATCCTTGCTCTCTGGAGCAGACAAGTCTACACTGGTATAAAGCAAAACAACAAACCTTTGTCTCCTGAGGAAAAAAAATTTTAATTTCTAGAAATGAGAGAAAACTTGCCATAATTTCTTGCTGAAGGATATTAAAAACGAGATCACAATGTTAGAACAAAATATCTATTTAATTACCGCTATTCCTTAGAGCAAAAAGTACAATGCTCTAATACATTTTTAATCTCTTGAGTTATAATTCTCCATGTCTTGTGGACATTGTACAAATATCAATTCAGTGAATTGATTCTGGCTTCTTCTCAGGGACAGAATTTTCTCACTAACTCTTCATACTGAAGATAGAATAGTTGGAAAGAAGTTATAATTAAGAAACTAAGCACTTAGCAAAATTTCCAAAGCTTCAGATAAAGAGAATTGGTGAGGATTGGATTTTTCTCCAAATATTTTTATATATCCATCATGTTCGATCTTAGTTTTTTTCCCAAGCTTGATACTGCTCTTTCTTTCCATCATTTCTCACTGTCATGTTTCCATTCTACCATCCCTCAGTCTACCGTTTTGGAACATCCTCTGCATGAGGCTTGTTTTTCAATTGCTCTTTGCAAGTATATTACCCAGAATTAGAAAAATCACTCCAAGAATAGCCTACTCAGTGCAAGAAAGAGAGGAAACACCTTTCCATCTCTCTTTGTCAGTTTGGGCTGCTATAATTAAAATACCATAGACTGTGTGGCGTAAACAATAGAAATTTATTTCTCACAGTGGTGGAGGCTGGGAAGTCCAAGATCAAGGTGGCCAGCAATTTGGTTCCTGATGAGAGCCCTCTTCCTCGTTTGCAGATAGATGCCTGCTTTCCATATCCTCATATAGAAAAGAGAGAAAGAGAGAGGGAGAGAGAAGATGAGCAAGCTCTCGTGTGTCTCTTCTCATAAGAGCACTAATCCCATCATGAGGGCTCCATCCTCATGACCTAATTGCCTTGCAGAGGCCTTATCTCCAAATACCACCACATTGGAGATTAGGGTTTCAACATAAGAATTTTGGGGGAGCATACAAATGAAGTCCATACCATCACAAAAGTTGCTGCTGTCACTTTGGGGAAGCCTCAGTTGGCTTTCTCAGCACTCAAATCACATCAATATCTTGCACTGAGAGGATTATGTTCCAGGTTCTTCCACATAAACTGTATCAGGTTAGGCTTCACCCCACCACAGAAAAAAAAAATACACGATCCTCTCATTTATCTCCAAATCTGTTAATATCACAACCATCTCTTTGCTGGGTCACTGCAATAGTCTCATGTCTAATCATCCTGCTTATACTCTTATCTCTTATATTAGTTATTTATTGTTGTGCATAAAATTTCTCTAAAACTAAGCAGTTTAAGACAACAAACATTTATTCTATCACACAGTCTGTGTGGGTCAGGAAGCCAGGAGAGGTTTAGCTAGGTGATATTGGCTGAGGGTCACTCATGCTGTTGGCTTGAGTGTCTTTAGAACCAGTCTTGGATTTGACATCCCATCACTTCTGCTATATTCCATTGGTCATAGTGATCAATCATGTTACAGTGAGGGAGGGGAATGTACAAGGGTGTGAACTCCATGAGGTGGGGATCATTAGGGGCCATCTTGGAGACTGGCTGATGATTGGCAACTAAAGAAGGGAAGTCTTTTTTTTTTTGGTGGTACACGGGCCTCTCACTGTTGTGGCCTCTCCTGTTGCGGAGCACAGGCTCCAGACGTGCGGGCCCAGCGGCCATGGCTCGTGGGCCCAGCCACCCCGCGACATGTGGGATCTTCCCAGATCGGGGCACGAACCCGCATCCCCTGCATCGGCAGGCGGACTCTCAACCACTGTGCCACCAGGGAAGCCCAAGAAGGGAAGTCTTTATCAACTTTAAAAGGTACTACAGCTGTGAGAGTGAATCACACAAGTTATCATTATAATCAGAAATTTACTTAATCATAACTTTTTATAAATCAAAATATATAAATTTTTATAAATTAAAAATATCAAAAAAGATAAATCATAAATTTATTTTAATGTACTGCTATACACTGAAAGGATGCAGTTAAAGTGCATGAAAATGTATGGTTGCAAAACATGCAATATTGAAAGTCATTATTACAACATTCATTAGAAAGCAAGATAGGCAGGTAAAGCAATTTAGCTTCAGTCTTCAAACACATTGTCACTGAACTGAGCACTAATGTGTTGACTGACCAAAATAATGCAAAAATCTTCCTTTCTTAGGTCTTTTAGATCAGATTGATAACCTGGAGGTAGAATTATGATCTAATTATGAGATGGAGACAAAAACATATAAAAAAGATCATTATCACATACCTTGCTAATTTAATTTCTAAAATACATTTCACTTGCAAAGTGAAACTTGAATTAATAAGGCATGTATTAATATAGAGATAATATATAAACCTCTATTTAGCTGCTGGAATTCTATACACATTCTGAATTTTCCCTGCCAGTCTTCAATGCTACTACCTACAGAATAAGCTTAATAAATTTTCAAAAGAGCTGGCAGAGGGTGAGTGAATCATCCTCTTCTTCATTATCATCATGAAAGAAAGGATCCTGATAAAGACATTACATTCATTAATATGTTGACAGCATGGCCAAATATTAAAATGCTTCAAAACAACAAATTCTTTGTTATGCTTTGAATTTTCCCAAGTCTAAATTTTTTTCTGGATTTGAGTTACGCTTATTTATATGAATATTAATTCACTTAGTGAGGGTAAGCTTTAAGGTCCACAGGCATCAGGACACAAACTGAGCTTTACTGGTTTGTAGAAATTGGCCCAGTTCGCATTCTGATATGGGGGACTATTCCATGACAGTTAGGACCTAAGTCCCATTATCACAAAAAGAAAAGGAAGAGCCTGAAAGACTAGGCAGTCAAGTTCAAACAGAAAGGTAAAACATATTGTGATTAGAATATATTAAATATTTACAAAACCCAATGGGGGAATGGGGCCTTTTTTTTCGTATTTAAAAGTGTGGTCTTACGTTTCTCCAAGTCTTTCGTTGATGAAAAAGATTCATGTAGTAAGTAAAGATCTTTGAAAACTTTGACCTTTGATAAATATCTAGATGAGCATAATTCTCATATACCCTATAAATGCACTAAACATTTTACTTGCATTATGGCATGAAACCCTTATGAAGTACATACTGCTGTTTCTCACAGTTGTATCACTAGCATCTAGAATAGACACGTAGTAAATACTAGTCAAATAAATACCGTTTTCCTTTTAACATGGGATCTTTAAATCCAAACTTTCATTTTTTTCGAGTAAATTCTCTAGCATATTTTCAGTGATGCCATCCAATGTGTCTTGAATTCCATGTTGATACAGCAATAATAAAAGCTGGTCACCATAAAGCAGTTAGATGCAGATATCCTGATTTTTAATTAAAACATGTTTCTGGGTTTTTTTTTTTTAAGTTAGAGAAACAGTCCTTTCCTTATTTCTTTCTGAATTTGTTGTTTTTAAAACTCTAGCATTATTTCAATTTTAGAATTTTCTATTTTTAAATTTCATAATAAAAAAACCCAGAGTATTTGCACTCATCCCTTACTACTATCAAAATCTTTGCAGGGATTTAGTGGTCACCCCCAAACTCTGAGATAACAAATGCAATTCACAAAGTCACTCTGTCTTCATGTAACACGTGAAAACCTTATATGATATTTTGCAACATAAACAGGACATTTCCTTTCCCTAGTCTGTCGTCGTCTTCTTTTTTTTTTTTTCCTTTCAATGTACTAAATGCCTCAGTTTTGCCTTCACTGACTGAGTTTTGGGAGCTGACTTTCAAGGGGCTAATAGGAGAAAAAATGACAAGTGAACAAATTAATATATTAAAATCTTATAGGTGTTTTGATAGAATTATCACAGTCTCCTAAGACACAGGCAGTAAGGTGGGATGGGCAAAAAAGTCAGTAAGAAAAGGAAGAAGCTGAAAGTCCAAGAAAGATATGGAAAAAATAACACGACTTAGTCCTCAAATATTTAGGCATTCAGCAGGGAGCGTGAATGGGATAAAGGGGTTTTGAGGTAGAAGGAACAACTGAAGTGCAAAAGTGGAGGTGAGATGAGCACTGAGTGTCAGTACTGCAAACGGTTGGGCATGGCTGCTGCTCGGAGAGATAAAGGGGGAGAGGCAGGTAGAGGTGAAATGTAGTAATTAAGTACGCAGGGCTTGGTTCTGTCCGATTCCAAGAGGGTGACTTGATCAGATCCCTCTGCAGGCAATATGAAGAAGGTGAAAAGACAGAGACCAGGATCGGGACATTTAGAAGAGAAAGAAAGATGAGTAGCACTGTTGAAGAAAGGAGTGAGACCAGTGTGAGAGTTCCTGGTGACAGAAGTGGCAGGGAGCGTGATGGTGCACTCAAAAGGAGTAACTGCGGAGACCGTCATGAACGGACTCTGATCTTTGCAGGGTGTGGTCTGAGTTAGGAGAAGAAGCAACAGATGGTGAAGCTCTCAGGGACTGGCAACAGTGGAAAACCAGGAGGGAGCAGTGTTAGTGGAAGCCAAGAGAGCTGGAGAGATGGAGGTGCAGCTGTAGGCAGGGCAACATCAGAGTTCAAACTGTGCCATCTTAAAGCAATTCCATAAGCCTACCAAGCATGGGAAGTAGAGCGTGTGGGAAGGGCTGTGCTGGAGCTTGGGAATCAATACCTCTATCTCTCTTTTGCCTGCAGCCTTCTCATCAGCACTGGTCAAACCCAGCCAGAGGACAAAGGGATCTGAGTGTTACACTCACCGAATGTCAGCTCTTTGGAGCCCAGGACAGGGCAGAGAAGGGTGGAGGGTGGAGCCGGAGGTCCAGCACAAGAGGCACAATCTCAGTGTTGATAGGGTTTGGTGGGAGGAAGCAGAGTGGAGAGTCTGGGGTGATTCTAGGGCCTCAGGGCCCTAAAGTTCAGAGATCACAAAAATTGTGATGAATGATTTTAAAAAATTGATCGAACTGTGAAGTGTTCAGCCTCAGCAAATTTTCTGTCTCTCTGACAACAGCTACACTGGCCCCATATAGCACAGTGGGTTTGTGTGCTGTGCAGAGCCATTGGCTCAGAAGGCAGGTAATGGACGACATGATGCCCTTGGTTCTGCTCTAATTCATCTTCCCAGAGTTGGCAGCATTTTGTAACTTGCACAAAGGTACTACAAACACAAGCTGCACCTTTGAGCTGTCACCATTAAGAATTTGCCCTTGATCTCAAAGGAGGTGAATAAAGTCAGAGACTCAAGGGCAAGACAAGTCAAGGTCAAGGCAATGAATTAAGGCATAGTATACACTTACCACCTGTGAGAATATTTATGTAAACTAGGCTACCAGAAGTGAATGCTAAATTAAATGACAGACTTTTTAATAAATTTTATAGGTTGGGACCAGTATGTGGGCTTGGAAATTTTCCAAAATGTCTGTTATTTTGGCTTTGACTCCAGTCAAGCCTGGAGGAACTCTTTATCGAACTTGTTTACCTTGATTTTTTTTATTAGTTTAATAATTGATATTAACAATAACAGTCTGCTTACAGCTTTATGCTATTCAGCTTAAGAGATCTTCAAAGCTGTTCTGCTTGGTCCATGTCTTCCAAAGATAGATTAGTTTCCAAGTTTCCAGCTAAATTGAAAATCAAACCAGGTGGGGGAAGGAATGTTTGAAATTGGTTCTTTTCAGGTTTTCTGGGCATTGGACATGTATCTCACATTTTCAAAGAGGAACGGTGAAAGAGACGAATGGTCAGGACCTCCTGTTCTGCTCACACAGGCCACAATCTCAAAACCATAAATAAGAAAGAAAAAATATTTCTTTGACTTCTTCCAAAATACAAGAGTAGGGTCTTCGTCATGTTCATTTATACACATTCCTCCTAGGAGAGCGCAAGCTTTCCTTCTTTTTTTTTTTTTTTTTTACATCTTTATTGGAGTATAATTGCTTTACAATGGTATGTTAGTTTCTGCTTTATAACAAAGTGAATCAGTTATACATATACATATGTTCCCATATCTCTTCCCTCTTACGTCTCCCTCCCTCCCACCCTCCCTATCCCACCCCTCCAGGCGGTCACAAAGCACCGAGCTGATCTCCCTGTGCTGTGCGGCTGCTTCCCACTAGCAATCTACCTTATGTTTGGTAGTGTATATATACCCATGCCTCTCTCTCGCTTTGTCACAGCTTAACCTTCCCCCTCCCCATATCCTCAAGTCCATTCTCTAGTAGGTCTGTGTCTTTATTCCTGTCTTATCCCTAGGTTCTTCATGACATTATTTTTTCCTTACATTCCATATATATGTGTTAGCATACGGTATTTGTCTTTCTCTTTCTGACTTACTTCACTCTGTATGACAGACTCTAGGTCTATCCACCTCATTACAAATAGCTCAATTTCGTTTCTTTTTATGGCTGAGTAATATTCCATTGTATGTATGTGCCACATCTTCTTTATCCATTCATCCGATGATGGATACTTAGGTTGTTTCCATCTCCGGGCTATTGTAAATAGAGCTGCAATGAACATTTTGGCACATGACTCTTTTTGAATTATGGTTTTCTCAGGGTATATGCCCAGTAGTGGGATTGTTGGGTCATATGGTGGTTCTATTTGTAGTTTTTTAAGGAACCTCTATACTGTTCTCCACCGTGGTTGTAACAATTTACATTCCTACCAACAGTGCAAGAGGGTTCCCTTTTCTCCACACCCTCTCCAGCATTTATTGTTTCTAGATTTTTTGATGATGGCCATTCTGACTGCTGTGAGATGACATCTCATTGTAGTTTTGATTTGCATTTCTCTAATGATTAATGAAGTTGAGCATTCTTTATGTGTTTCTTGGCAGTCTGTATATCTTCTTTGGAGAAATGTCTATTTAGGTCTTCTGCCCATTTTTGGACTGGGTTGTCTGTTTTTTTTTAATTGAGCTGCATGAGCTGTTTGTAAATTTTGGAGATTAATCCTTTGTCAGATGCTTCATTTGCAAATATTTTCTTCCATTCTGAGGGTTGTCTTTTGGTCTCGTTTATGGTTTCCTTTTCTGTGCAAAAGCTTTGAAGTTTCATTAGGTCCCATTTGTTTATTTTTGTTTTTATTTCCATTTCTCTAGGAGGTGGGTCAAAAAGGATCTGGCTGTGATTTATGCCATAAAGTGTTCTGCCTATGTTCTCCTCTAAGAGTTTGATAGTTTCTGGCCTTACATTTAGGTCTTTAATCCATTTTGAGCTTATTTTTGTGTATGGTGTTAGGGAGTGATCTAATCTCATACTTTTACATGTACCTGTCCAGTTTCCCCAGCACCACTTATTGAAGAGGCTGTCCTTTCTCCACTGTACATTCCTGCCTCCTTTATCAAAGATAAGGTGACCATATGTGCGTGAGTTTATCTCTGGGCTTTCTATCCTGTTCCATTGATCTATATTTCTGTTTTTGTGCCAGTACCATACAGTCTTGATTACTGTAGCTTTGTAGTACAGTCTGAAGTCAGGGAGCCTGATACCTCCAGCTCCATTTTTCGTTCTCAAGATTGCTTTGGCTATTCGGGGTCTTTTGTGTTTCCATACAAATTGTGAAATTTTTTGTTCTAGTTCTGTGAAAAATGCCAGTGGTAGTTTGATAGGGATTGCATTGAACGTGTAGATTGCTTTGGGTAGTAGAGTCATTTTCACAATGTTGATTCTTCCAATCCAAGAACATGGTATATCTCTCCGTTTATTTGTATCATCTTTAATTTCTTTCATCAGTGTCTTATAATTTTCTGCATACAGTTCTTTTGTCTCAATGCTAAATGGGAGTGTTTTCTTGATTTTGCCTTCAGATTTTTCATCATTAGTGTATAGGAATGAAAGAGATTTCTGTGCATTAATTTTGTATCCTTCTACTTTACCAAATTCATTGATTAGTTCTAGTAGTTTTCTGGTAGCATCTATAGGATTCTCTATGTATAGTATCATGTCATCTGCACACAGTGACAGCTTTACTTCCTCTTTTCTGATTTGGATTCCTTTCATTTCTTTTTCTTCTCTGATTGCTGTGGCTAAAACTTCCAAAGTTATGTTGAATAAGAGTGGTGAGAGTGGGCAACCTAGTTTTGTTCCTGATCTTAATGGAAATGCTTTCAGTTTTTCACCATTGTGGACAATGTTGGCTGTGGATTTGTCATATATGGCTTTTATTATGTTGAAGTTCCCTCTATGCCTACTTTCTGCAGGGTTTTTATCATAAATGGGTGTTGAATTTTGTCAAAAGCTTTCTCTGCATCTATTGAGATGATCATATGGTTTTTCTCCTTCAATTTGTTAATATGGTGTATCACGTTGATTGATTTGCGTATATTGAAGAATCCTTGCATTCCTGGAATAAACCCCACTTGATCATGGTGTATGATCCTTTTAATGTGCTGTTGGATTCTGTTTGCTAGTATTTTGTTGAGGATTTTTGCATCTATGTTCATCAGTGATATTGGCCTGTAGTTTTCTTTCTTTGTGACATCCTGGCCTGGTTTTGGTATTAGGGTGATGGTGGCCTCGTAGAATGAATTTGGGAGTGTTCCTCCCTCTGCTATATTTTGGAAGAGTTTGAGAAGGATAGGTATTAGCTCTTCTCTAAATGTTTGATAGGATTCGCCTGTGAAGCCATCTGGTCCTGGGCTTTTGTTTGTTGGAAGATTTTTAATCACAGTTTCAATTTCAGTGCTTGTGATTGGTCTGTTCATATTTTCTATTTCTTCCTGATTCAGTGTTGGCAGGTTGTGCATTTCTAACAATTTGTCCATTTCTTCCAGGTTGTCCATTTTATTGGCATAGAGTTGCTTGTAGTAATCTCTCATGATCTTTTGTATTTCTGCAGTGTCAGTTGTTACTTCTCCTTTTTCATTTCTAATTCTATTGATTTGAGTATTCTCCCTTTATTTCTTGATGAGTCCGGCTAATGGTTTATCAATTTTATTTATCTTCTCAAAGAACCAGCTTTTACTTTTATCGATCTTTGCTATCATTTCCTTCATTTCTTTTTCTTTTATTTCTGATCTGTTTTTTATGATTTCTTTCCTTCTGCTAACTTTGGGGGTTTTTTGTTCTTCTTTCTCTAATTGCTTTAGGCGCAAGTCAGGTTGTTTATTCAAGATGTTTCCTGTTTCTTAATGTAGGATTGTATTGCTATAAACTTCCCTCTTAGAACTGCTTTTGCTGCATCCCACAGATTTTGGGTCGTCGTGTCTCCATTGTCATCTGTTTCTAGGTATTTTTTGATTTCCTCTTTGATTTCTTCAGTGATCACTTCGTAATTAAGTAGTGTATTGTTTAGCCTCCATGTGTTTGTATTTTTTACAGATCTTTTCCTGTAATTGATATCTAGTCTCATAGCATTGTGGTCGGAAAAGATACTTGAAAGAATTTCAATTATCTTAAATTTACCAAGGCTTGACTTGTGACCCAAGGTATGATCTATCCTGGAGAATGTTCCATGAGCACTTGAGAAAAATGTGTATTCTGTTGTTTTTGGGTGGAATGTCCTATAAATATCAATTAAGTCCATCTTGTTTAATGTATCATTTAAAGCTTGTGTTTCCTTATTTATTTTCATTTTGGATGATCTGTCCATTGGTGAAAGTGGGGTGTTAAAGTCCCCTACTATGGATGTGTTACTGCAGATTGCCCCTTTTATGGCTGTCAGTATTTGCCTTATGTATTGAGGTGCTCCTATGTTGGGTGCATAAATATTTACAATTGTTGTATCTTCTTCTTGGATCGATCCCTTGATCATTATGTAGTGTTCTTCTTTGTCTCTTCTAATAGTCTTTATTTTAAAGTCTATTTTGTCTGATATGAGAATTGCTACTCCAGCTTTCTTTTGGTTTCCATTTGCATGAAATATCTTTTTCCATCCCCTTACTTTCAGTCTGTATGTGTCTCTAGGTCTGAAGTGGGTCTCTTGTAGACAGCAAATATATGGGTCTTGTTTTTGTATCCATTCAGCCAATCTGTGTCTTTTGGTGGGAGCATTTACTCAATTTACATTTAAGGTAATTATCGATATGTATGTTCCTATTCCCATTTTCTTAATTGTTTTGGGTTCGTTGTTGTAGGTCTTTTCCTTCTCTTGTGTTTCTTGCCAAGAGAAGTTCCTTTAGCAGTTGTTGTAAAGCTGGTTTGGTGGTGCTGAACTCTCTCAGCTTTTGCTTGTCTGTAAAGGTTTTAATTTCTCCATCAAATCTGAATGAGATGCTTGCTGGTTAGAGTAATCTTGATTGCAGGTTTTTCTCCTTCATCACTTTAAATATGTCCTGCCAGTCCCTTCTGGCTTGCAGAGTTTCTGCTGAAAGATCAGTTGTTAATCTTATGGGGATTCCCTTGTGTGTTATTTGTTGTTTTTCCCTTGCTGCTTTTAATATGTTTTCTTTGTATTTAATTTTTGAAAGTTTGATTAATATGTGTCTTAGCATACTTCTCCTTGGATTTATCCTGTAAGGGACTCTCTGTGCTTCCTGGACTTGATTAACTATTTCCTTTCCCATATTAGGGACGTTTTCAACTATAATCTCTTCAAATATTTTCTCAGTCCCTTTCTTTTACTCTTCTTCTTCTGGAACCACTATAATTCAAATATTGGTGCGTTTAATATTGTCCCAGAGGTCTCTGAGACTGTCCTCAGTTCTTTTCATTCTTTTTTCTTTATTCTGCTCTGCAGTAGTTATTTCCACTATTTTATCTTCCAGGTCACTTATCCGTTCTTCTGCCTCAGTTATTCTGCTATTGATCCCATCTAGAGTATTTTTAATGTCATTTATTGTGTTGTTCATCATTGTTTGTTTCATCTTTAGTTCTTCTAGGTCCTTGTTAAATGTTTCTTGCATTTTCTCTATTCTATTTCCAAGATTTTGGATCATCTTTACTATCATTTTTCTGAATTCTTTTTCAGGTAGACTGCCTATTTCCTCTTCATTTGTTAGGTCTGGTGGGTTTTTATCTTGCTCCTTCATCTGCTGTGTGTTTTTCTGTCTTCTCATTTTGCTTATCTTACTGTGTTTGGGGTCTCCTTTTTGCAGGCTGCAGACTTGTAGTTCCCGTTGTTCTTGGTGTCTTTCCCCAGTGGCTAAGGTTGGTTCAGTGGGTTGTGTAGGCTTCCTGGTGGAGGGGACTAGTGCCTGTGTTCTGGTGGATGAGGCCGGATCTTGTCTTTCTGGTGGGCAGGTCCATGTCTGGTGGTGTGTTTTGGGGGTGTCTGTGGACTTATTATGATTTTAGGCAGCCTCTCTGCTAATGGGTGGGGTTGTGTTCCTGTCCTGCTAGTTGTTTGGCATAGGATGTCCAGCACTGTAGCTTGCTGATCGTTGCATGAAGCTGGGTGCTCATGTTGAGATGGAGATCTCTGGGAGATTTTCGCCGTTTGATATTATATGGATCTGGGAGGTCTCTTGTGGACCAGTGCCCTGAAGTTGGCTCTCCCACCTCAGAGGCACAGCAGTGAGTTCTGACTGCAGCACCAAGAGCCTTTCATCCACACGGCTCAGAATAAAAGGGAGAAAAAGTAGAAAGAAAGAATTAGTAGAAGTAGAAAGAAAGAAAGAAAGGAGGGAGGGAGGGATGAAGGAGGGCAGGAAGGAAAAAAAGAAAGAAGATAAAGTAAAATAAAATAAAGATAAAATATAATAAATTTATTAACATAAAAAATTATTAAGAAAAAAACAATGGACGGATAGAACCCTAGGACAAATGGTGGAAGCAAAGCTATACAGACATAATCTCACACAGAAGCATACACATACACACTCACAAAAAGAGGAAAGGGGAAAAAATCATAGATCTTGCTCTCAAAGTCCACCTCCTCTATTTGGGATGATTCGTTGTCTATTCAGGTATTCCACAGATGCAGGGTAAACCAAGTTGATTGTGGAGCCTTAATCCGCTGCTTCTGAGGCTGCTGGGAGGGATTTCCCTTTCTCTTTGTTTTCACAGCTCCCAGGGGCTCAGCTTTAGATTTGGCCCCACCTCTGCGTGTAGGTCGCCGGAGGGCGTCTGTTCTTCGCTCAGACGGGACGGGGTTAAAGGAGCCACTGATTCGGGGGCTCTGCCTCACTCAGGCGGGGGGGAGGGAGGGGCACGGAGTGTGGGGCGGGCCTGCGGCGGCAGAGGCCAGCGTGACGTTGCACCAGCCTGAGGCGTGCCGTGCATTCTCCCCGGGGGAGTTGTCCCTGGATCCCGGGACCCTGGTAGTGGCGGGCTGCACAGGCTCCCCTGAAGGGGAGTGTGGAGAGTGACCTGTGCTCACACACAGGCTTCTTGGTGGCGGCAGCAGCAGCCTTAGCGTCTCATGCCCGTCTCTGGGGTCCGCGCTGTTAGCCGCGGCTCGCGCCTGTCTCTGGAGCTCCTTTAGCAGCGCTCTTAATCCCCTCCCCTCGCGCACCAGGAAACAAAGAGGGAAGAAAAAGTCTCTTGCCTCTTCGGCGGGTCCAGACTTTTCCCCGGACTCCCTCCCGGCCAGCTGTGGCGCACTAACCCCCTGCAGGCTGTGTTCATGTTGCCAACCCCAGTCCTTTCCCAGCGCTCCGACCGAAACCCGAGCCTCAGCCCACAGCCCCGCCCGCCCCAGCGGGTGAGCAGACAAGCCTCTCAGCCTGGTGAGTGCTGGTCAGCCCTGATCCTCTGTGCGGGAATCTCTCCGCTTTGCCCTCTGCACCCCTGTTGCTGTGCTCTCCTCCATGGCTCCGAATCGTCTCCCTGCGCCACCCGCAGTCTCCGCCCGCGAAGGGGCTTCCTAGTGTGTGCAAACCTTTCCTCCTTCACAGCTCCCTCCCACTGGTGCAGGTCCCGTCCCTATCATTTTGTCTCTGTTTATTCTTTTTTCTTTTGCCCTACCCAGGTACATGGGGGCGGTTCTTGCCTTTTCGGAGGTCTGAGGTCTTCTGCCAGTGTTCAGTAGGTGTTCTGTAGGAGCTGTTCCACGTGTAGATGTATTTCTGGTGTATCTGTGGGGAGGAAGGTGATCTCCGCGTCTTACTCTTCTGCCATCTTCCCGGAAGCCTCGCAAGCTTTCCTTCTAATCTGGAGTTGGGATTCTCCAAAGTTGCAATTTGGAGTCAGGGAGCAGGATTTCGCATAGCTTTTTGAGGATTTTTCTATTTGAGATTCTTCTATATAGTTTACAAAAAGGGGTCTGAGAACATGGATGTCTGGCCTTGGCTTAGTTCATATAATCAAAAAGTTATTGAGAGAAAAGCCAATTTGGTTTGCTCATCTGTCTAGACTGCATTACATCTTACTGAAATGTGTGGTACAAGTCTGTAAGTCTTTTACTACCATTTTGAAATTCAAAAGAACTGAAAAAAATTAAAAGATCTATGTAACTCATTTGGTGAAAAAAACTTCACTCGGCCTAAATAACAGCGAAAGTTGACTTAAGCTACACCTCTGTTTATGGTATTTATTCATTCTTCTTGGAGTGAATATTAATATATTTTACTGAAGTAATGTGGTAATTATAAGGTGATGCCCCAGACCTCTGATTGATTATATTAATGTAAGGAATACAAAATGTATTGCTATTCAAAAATCACACAAAATTGTACATTCCAAAAAAAAAAATCTGGCCTCAAAATTGTCAGAGTCTCAGAGTGTCAGCTGTCAGATTGCAGACTTGTGTTGTCAGGAGACATGGTTACCTACGAAATGCTGGCTTCTTTCTCAGAGAAGAATGAAAATGCTTCTGATTTTGTTTTTATCTTATCTCCTTTAAAACTGTGCTGAACGTAATGGATGCTCAATGAATATTGCTGCCATAATAATTTGTTACTGATTAATATATCTGAAGGTAAAGAAGAAGAGGCATAAATAACTGTGTGGAAGTTTGAGGAGATGAAGATATATCCTCAGGGTGAGAGAGGCACAACCAATTTTCCAGGTGAGTGAGGTTTAGAGGAGGGAGAATTCCAAGAGGTAAGGCTTCCAAACGTAAAGACTTTAAAAAATACCCTTTCTTTCCTAGGAAACTAAAATTGATTTTTTTTTCGTCCTGTGTTTAATATTGGTCTGGGATACTTGTAATTTCTTTTCTTTTTCTTTTTTCTTTTTTTGCCTACATGGCATGTGGGATCTCAGTTCCCTGACCAGGGATCGAACCCGTGCCCCCTGCAGTGGAAGCGTGGAGGAGTCCTAACCACTGGACAGCCAGGGAATTCCCTACCTATAATTTCTTAAATACTCTGTTTTCTTTATGGACTAAAGAATTGGGATAGCTATTAAAATTAGTTTACAAATAAGATATCAATAATTTTAAGCATTTATTGAGCATTAGCAGACCGAGTGCTATACATTCATAATTTAATTTAATCCTCACAAAAACTGTATAAGGTAGAAGTATTGTTTTTCCCATTTTCCAGATAAGAGAGTTTCTAGATAAAGCAAATAACTTGTCCAAATTCATATAATAGTAAGGGTGAGAGCCAGAGGGTTAGACCCAAGCAGAGCCCAGATCCTTTGTGCTTAAACTACTACACGGTATTTTATTCTATAATAACCTGAAGTTCATGGTTAAAAAGAAAAATGTGGCCACACAATATTGTATAATATGTGCTGGGCTTTGTTCTCTCATGAGGGCTTAGTTGGGAGTTATCAGAAAGGCCCTCCTGGACATAAGCCATATCATTAGGGAAGCATTCAGCTGCAATGAAAAACAGGAAGTCCAACAACAGAGCTTAAATAAATAAGGATTTACATTTCTCACATAAGAAGAAGTCTGGAGGTAGGTTGTTCTCAACATGGATATATTGGATTAAGGGTGTCAGGTTCAAGATCCTTATGAATTTTTTGGCTTTTCTCCTAATGGCCCCAAGTTGTTTGCTGCAGTTTCAGTTTTTGTGTCCCTGTTCAAGGCAGGAAGAAGGAGGAAGGAAGATGGATCAGCTATGACTACGCTTTTATCCAAGGAAGTTAAAATTTTCCCCAGAAGTGTCTCAGCAGTTGTCCAGTTATATGGTTCTATGGCCACCCCAGGTGCGAGGGAGTGGGGGAGAGTAAAGACCCACGTGTTAGTTGGATGAGTCCAACCATGGGCCATCATCTAGGGCAGGGGTCTGCCAACTTTTTCTTTGAAGGGCCACATAGTAAATATTTTAGATTTTGCTTTCCAGATGGTCCCTGTTGCAGCTGCTCAGGTGTGTGGCTTTTGTAGTGGAAAAGTGGCTCATAGAGAATATGTACATTGGGCTTATTTGTGTTCCAATAAAGCTTTATTTCTAAAACTGGGAGCAGAACTAATTTGATGGGTGGCTATAATTTACCAACCCCCAACCTGCAACTTGGTGCATTGCTGCCAAGCCAAACTGAGATTTATGTATGAGCAAGGAAGAAGGGAGGGGATCATGGGTAGAACTAATAGTGTCTGCAGTTGAGGATAGAAACATGCTCTTGACTTATTCTTTTCCCCCTCTTTTTCCAAGTTTGTTGTTGGAGGGTTTATGCTCTTGTGCTATGGAGTTGTAAAGGCAATAGTCTTAGACGTAGCAGCCTCCATCAGGAGAGCTTATGGGGAGCTGGTTAGACAGACTTGAGGCTACCTGTTGGCCCACACAAACTGTCTGCTTTTGGTACTAGGTGCAAGAGACTGTTGGGTACCAGAATATGGAAGACCATGATTTCCCATTTCCCTGTCCATTTCCCACTCTTCTTCTTCCTTATTATTCAGCAAGGGGAAGCAATATGCTCAGATAAAATAGTTAATTTCCAGTCCCCATGCCACAAGGTGTGGTCATGAACATTATCCTGGCCAACGAGATATGCATGGAAGTTTCTGGGCAGGAAAGCTATTTAAGGTGGCAGTTTCCTTAGCATGAGCTTTTTTTTTTTTCTTTAAATATTTATTTATTTGGCTTAGTTGCGGCATGCAAGATCTTTAGTTGCGACATGTGAACTCTTAGTTGCGGCATGTGGGACCTAGTTCCTTGACCCGGGATCGAACCCAGGCCCCCTGCATTGGGAGCACGGAATCTTAGCCACTGGACCACCAGGGAAATCCCCTTAGCGTGAGCTTTTGCCTTTCTCCTGTCTCCTCGTCCCCTTTGTGCTTGGACAGAGCCATCTTGCAACCACAGTGCAAGAAGCAGAGGGTGAAAGCCACCCACTAAAATGACTGAATCAGAGAGTAGAAGATGCCCTGATAACATTCTGGAGATGGGCAGCTGGACATGTTGTTACACAAGGGAAAAAAAAAACAATCTTAAATTGTTTAATCCATTGCTTGCTTGGAGTTTCTGTGGCTTGAAGACACATGCACTTGTGACAGATGTTCAGGGCATCTTGTGCTTTAATGGGGATAAAGAAATAGCTCTCTTTCCCACGTAGAGTCAGGGAGAACAGGACTCCTCGTTTTCTGGAGAACAGCAATCCTCATTTTCTTCTTCTGACTCTGGTGAGACATTCAAATTTTTCTTAGTCAGGGTTAGTCTCCGCTAGTTTTTAATGCTTTTTGGTTGAGATTGGCTTAGTGTGTCCCATTACAGAGAACATGCTGTGAGGTGGTACCTGGGATCCTGATTTTCTCCTTTGGTTCCCACCACACCTTATTTGTTTATTAGGTCACAGATGTTTCTTCAAACCCATTCAAGCAGTATAGAGTTACTGCGACTGCATTTCCTTAGCTCAACTGTTGAGTGTATTTTAAAGTGCCAAGCAAATACATTCAATACAGAATTAAGAATATTTTGTAATATTTCAATTGACATACAGGCTGGTTACAGATGTTCTGCATTTAGAGAAAGTAAAATAATTTTAATTCCACCAAGTGGAGATAACCACTGTTAGCATTTAGTGTGACCTCCATGATACACATACAGGCACATACATTATATTCACGTTCACCTGCTTGAAATCTTAATGTATATGGAGCTTTGTATCTTGCTGGTTTTTCACATTATAAAGTGAGCAATTCTCTATTCTCCCTATGTATTTAAAACATGATTTTTTTAGTGGCTGCATAATATTGCATCATATTACAAACACTGTTTTTTGTTTTTGCTTTTTTTGTTTTTTTTTTCTTTTCTTTTCCATTATGGTTTATTACAGGATATTGAATATAGTGCCCTGTGATATATGGTAGGACCTTGTTGTTTATCCATTCTATCCATATGATAGATTGCATCTACCAACCCCAAACTTCCAATCCATCCCTCCCCCACCTCCTTCCCCCTTGACAACCACAGTCTGTTCTCTATGTCTGTGAGTCTGTTTCTATTTCGTAGATAAGTTCATTTGTGTCATATTTTAGATTCCACATATAAGTGACATCATATGGTATTTGTCTTTCTCTTTCTGACTTACTTCGCTTGGTATGATAATCTCTAGGTCTATCCATGTAGTTGCGGATGGCATTATTTCATTCTTTTTTTTAAGGCTGAGTAATCAAACTATGTTTTGTTTTGTTTTTTTAATTTTTAACACACTTTAATGGAATCCAATTCTATTTAGCTTTATACTGTGCTTTTTTTTTTACTTCTAATGACCGTTCTCCATACCATTAGTTTTTGCTTTTTTTTTTAATATGGAACGCTTCACGAATTTGCGTGTCATCCTTGCGCAGGGGCCATGCTAATCTTCTTTCTATCGTTCCAATTTTAGTATATGTGCTGCCGAAGTGAGCACTCAAACTATGTTTTTAAAACTCACTATAGACAGACGTTTTATTTGTTTTTAATATTTGGCCATTATAAAAAAATACTGTAATGAACAAACTTATATGTAACTATTTTACCTTTGTTATGTCTGAATATTTTCTTAGAACAGATTACTAGAAATTAGCCTTCTGGATCAAAGAGTGATAGTTTTTATATACTGCCAAATGACGCTTCTGAGGGGTAGTGCTGAGATTTAATCCCATTAATAGTGTGTATGTAGGTTTATATGTTTGTGCTATTTTCTGCACTTTCATGTAACTTTAGCCAAGTTTAAAAAAAAAGTTTGAAATCAATTTCACAGGGAAAAAAAAGTCTTTAGATCTTACATCCCTTTAATGGATGAGATTGAGCATCTACTTCATACGTTAATCTGGCTAAGCATTATTTCTCTTATAACTTATTTGGTTGTATGTATTTTACTCATAGATATTTTAATTACTTATGTTTTACTGATATAGATTCTTTCTTCTTTGTGTCTTTCACAAAATGGATTACTGATATTGCCTGAATGTGACATAATTGTGAGCTTTCTGTGATATTCCCGTGAAAATAGCAAATAGTAAACCCCATGAAGTATTACAACATTTAACAGTATTTCAGGTTGAAGTTGGAAGATGTTACACTCTTTTTTTTTTTTTTTTTTTTTTGGTATGCGGGCCTCTCACCGTTGTAGCCTCTCCCGTTGCGGAGCACAGGCTCTGGACGCACAGGCTCAGCGGCCATGGCTCACGGGCCCAGCTGCTCCGCGGCATGTGGGATCTTCCCAAACCGGGGCACGAACCTGTGTCTCCTGCATCGGCAGGCGGACTCTCAACCACTGCGCCACCAGGGAAGCCCAAGATGTTACACTCTTGACATTACCATTTCTAAAGAGCATACGTCTCCTTTGATATGTTTTCTTCAAAAATGACATGCACTTAGAGTGAGGGGAATCCATATTTTTTCTTAAGTCATATAAGTACTGTGAACAGTAAACTTTAACAGAACGTCTCCTTTCCTTGGCATTGCTCCATCATCCGACCTTGAACTCCAGATGTTCAGTCTCTCAACAACGAGTCTTCAGGCGCTTGACTCTGAATGCCTATGTTACCCTGAACATTTTATACCACTTTTTGAAACTCAAATATTTGTATCTCTTTTCTTCAGCTACTTTGAAAGTGGTACCATTTATCTAGAAAGGTTCATAAAGTATAGGCTGTAGGCGTTTATTTAAACCTGTTTGATGACTTTAATTTCCTTGAAGCTAAAGCAAAGTCTTGCATGAGAGTATAGTATTCCAGGTTTTTACTATAATCGCATATTATAAATTAGGTAACTCTTGAAAACCTTGCTTTCCTTAAACCTACCACTTTAATCAGCCCTTTGTTCTCATGAAAAAATTCTAGAATTCCTGGAGAGCTTATTTCAAATGGATACTTTTTAACAGGGTTTTAAAATGTTAAATACTTAAAAAGTCACCTTCTCTGATACTGGTCGCATCTGCTTCTCATTCTGCTCCGACCAGCTCTACTGACTAAGATTCCTCATTGTGAAACCAGAAACTGATGATGTCATGTGTGAGAATTTCATTGTGCAGCATTTACAATGGGAAAAAAAGTACTTTTTTTTTTCCTTGCCCCTCTGTGAATAAAATGCTGCTCTATCTCTCACACTTGCCTAAAATAAATGTGTTCTATGCCTGATTGCAACTCGAACAAGAACTCTATAGGACTACCAGGAGCCAGTCTCTAACCCAGCAGATAACTAAGTCAGAGGCATTACATTTCAAAATTAAAATATGGGGTAGCTTCTCTCTTAAAGGAAGATTTCTGTTTTCAAAGACTGAAAAAGGCCAACTATATCCAGGAATTATTTTTGGCTAGTTTATGGGCAATAAACATGAGATCGATGAGAGCATGTTTAGTTAGATTACAATGCATTTCCTTTGGTTGTGTGCTGGATGTTTCCATCAACCTAAAGCCCTAACACTTGGTTTCTCAGAAATTGGTTCTGAGACAGTCTCTTTAAGGTAGTCACTATTGGGGCTCAGTCATGAGAGCTGTAATAACTAGGATATATCAAGCTTGTGTCATGCCCTAGCATGGCCTGCACTGGCCCACACAGCGCCTTCATGGAACTTAGAAACAACCCCTCCCCCCTCATCTGGTGAGCACAGGGCTTGACAAGCAATGGTTCCTACGTACAGGTTAAAAAGGGTGCTGCCCACCTCTGGGCAGTTCCAGCCCATGCCCAGGCCCAGGCCCAGGTCCGGAGAATGGAGTGTGGGCTGGATTTTAGTCCCCACTTGCTGCCTTAGCAAGGCACAGTTGTTCATGGTGCAACGTACACAGTCACACGTAGTGTAAAGTGCTTTATGTGGATTAACTCACTTAACTGTGAGAATGAGGACTCTATGATTTGAGAACTATTATTGGAAGCATAGTGAGCTAAAATCACTCACGTGAGCAGGAAGGGGTGGAGAGGGAGGGCTAAGGGCACAGCCTAGCTTCCTGAGAGTGCTCTGACTCAGCTGAGAACTAAGCCTGCAGGAGAAGAAAACTGTCTTCCATCAGTTCAGAAACCTTGGTATTTATTTGTATGAGACACTCCCCGGAGCCCCTGGAAGTGCCTCCCAGTTCAGGCCCAGAGTTTACAACCCTGAGAGGGAAGGAGGAGTGTTTGTGACAAACTGGGAAACCATGCCTAATAAAAGAGAGGCAACAACACTCATTAAAAGTCTCAGAAAGAGGATGGTGAGACGCTGTTCACAGGTTATTCAGGGTTGTGTCCCATGGAGCCATCTTTCCCTTTAGATATATTGATGGACCCAGACGTGGTGAGATGAAGACCTGAGGAATGCAAGCAAGTTAGGTCCTTAAATCATCCATGGCCACCAAAGTTTCCCAGAATTATTTGGTGTCGTCAGGTATGATGGTGAGCTGGGGCAGAATAGGGAAGGTGTGCTGAGGACCACGCTGGGAATAGAAGGATGTCAGGTGGGCAGCCGCAGGGCCGCACAGTGCCAGTGCCACACAGGGAGAGTGGCTAGGATGAGGGTGTGGTTGTCAGAGTAAGGCGGCAAGCATGGGAGCACCAGCAGAGAAGGATGACAAGTCCCATCCTGGAGATCATGTGATCTCACAGGTCCTGCCACAAGAGAGACACCTGCTTGGGAGTTCAGAGCTCCAGATTTCAGACTGTTTCCCACATGCTCTGTTTGAACACCTCTTTTTCCTTCTGGAGAGTAGAAGTACAAACTGAGTGACATAGGCTGGGGTAAGTTAAAAGGACTTGTATAAGCAAGAAGAAAGGGGGCAAACATCTTCGGGGAGTGGGATTAACTCTAGCAGCTGAGACATTGCAGTGTGTTCAGGAGCCAGGCCAAGCTGCTGGGATAAAGAACTTGTCTTGTGGGACAGCAGAAGTAAAGATTGGAAGGCAGGTGTGAGCCCTATTGCAAACAGTGTGAACTTTAGAAAGGGAATTTACATTTTTGGAACATCTTTAATTTGCTGGGCAATTTAATATAATGAGTTCAACCCATTCTCACTATAACTACCATTTGTATTGTTTTTATTTATGATTGCAATTCCCATTTTGCTGATGGGGAAAATGAATCTGAGGGAGGTTAAGTAACTTATGAGTTTAGGGGTAGATCAGAGATTTGAACCCAAATTTAACTGATTCCAAAACCCAAGCACTTTTTATTCTCCCATGCTATCAGAATTTAACAAAGGGGTTCTTGAGAAACATGATGAAAGTAATGTCTGTGGATGTTTAGGATAACTATGGCGAGCCCAACGGACTTGAGCAGAGAGCCTAAGGGCATGGAGTGTTTTAGGAAGTAATTGTAAGTAGAGCTTAGACTAGGTTTGAAGCCAAGGAAAAGAGTAGACATAAGGAGATTCCAAAAGAAAAGTTAGTGGGATTTGGCATGTGGCTGAATAAGAGTTGAAGGAAAGGGAAGAACCAGGTAGAGTAGTGAATGGAACACTGGATGGAGATTTAAGGATACTGAGCATTAGGCCTGGTTCTTGCTTGCAATGTGAACTTGCAGAAAACAGGATCTCTTTCAACTTCATGTCCTTGTCTGAAAAGTAAAGGGATTAGATTAGGTATCCTTGAAGAATTTACCCAACTCTAGAATTCTGGGCATCCCTGATTCAAAGATGACTCAAAGTTTGCACACCTGGGTTTTTGGAAGAACATCCTTTCATTAATGGAAAAGGCATCCTTTCATTAATGGAAATGCACCAATAGGGAAGATGGTCATTATGTTTTTGGATGGAAAAAGCATGTTTTCAGCCTTGTATATGACCATCATCCCAGATGCACCCTGCTCTTCACCTGATTCCCCACCACAAAGATTCTTCCAACCTTCCCCATTTACCAACCTTCCACCTTCCAGCCACAGTCCCACATTCCGATCCCTAGCTTCCCCGTTATATGCTGGTACCACACTGAGTAATCCCCTTTAGTCTTGCAAACTGTCTATAGTTACACTATAGTCTATATTTGCCAATCATCCTACTCTTTCTTCTTAAGAGGAGAGAAAGTTAAGACCAAGGAAATCTTTCACATAAATTATTTACTGAAGAAATACTTCTGGCTTAATATAAAAAACTTTGCATCTTGGAGTCACCATCACAATAAGCTCTAGAGTTTGGGTAGACCCTTTCTCAAAATATTTGTGACTCCCTTTAACCAAGACACAATGTATGAAAATCTAAATGGGCAAAACTGATGAATCAGGGAAACCATAACCCTGCTGGAAAAAGCTTTTCAGTAGAGATTCTCCTAAATAGTGAAATTCTCTAAAGCATTTAAAATATGACTCTAATATTAAAAATGTTATTAACATGTGTGTTCTTAGGTATTTACATAAGGTGTGACATGAGGTACGTTTGCAAATGGAAAGGTAACCATTGTAATCGCATTAGTAATCAACCTGAAACAAAGTTTGGGGAAAGTAGGCTACAACTAATGTTCCAAGATTTTTGCTGACTCAAAAGGCAACAGGAAATATGGTAATAAACTTTTCCCTAGCCTGTAGTTCAGATGAGATTTGCAAAAAAACCAGAGTGTTGGTCGTCAAAATGAATTCTTAAGACATTTCTTGATGAAGACATTTTCTCCAATGATACAGGTTACATTTCAAACAAAAGAGCCTAAATTTCCACCATATTCTTGCAAAGCAGGGCTGCAAGGCAGGGTTGTACCCTTCAGTTAGACTGAGTAGACCATTGGTTTTTCATAGTTTCTTCATTAGAAACTTCTAGGTTAAGAAATTTTGATTCCAAGAATATGGGTTAAAATATAAAAAATACAAAATCTGGATAATGAAACACAGATCTGGCATCAATTCCTGCCTCTATCACTTAGTACATTTCAAGTTTAGGCCATTCACTTAATCGTTCTTTCGCCCCTCTTAGCTTCAAAAATTTGCCTCTGGTGAGACCTTCCTATAACGAAGCCCAGCAGAATTATTTGATTTTCAAATGGATGAATCAATATCACCTAATTGTCATGGAATCATAGAGCTGGAGATGAATGTCTAAGAAACTCTTTTACACCGTGTAAGTGACTGATCCCAAAGAGGCAAAAGAATGTACCCAAGGTCACACAATTTTAATGGCGAAGCGGAGACCGGGGCTTCAAACTGTGTTCCAATGATGCATGAGCACATGAGCTGGTGAAGGGCAGAGGAACTCTGCAGAGTGCTAGGTCACTGTCAACGCTTAGAAGTCTTAAGTAACTGTAACAAAAATAACACAAGAGGGCTCCCCTGGTGGCGCAGTGGTTGGGAGTCCGCCTGCTGATGCGGGGGACGTGGGATAATGCCCCGGTCCGGGAAGATCCCACATGCCGCGGAGCGGCTGGGCCCGTGAGCCATGGCCGCTGAGCCTGCGCGTCCAGCGCCTGTGCTCCGCAACGGGAGAGGCCACAACAGTGAGAGGCCCACACACCGCAAAAAAAAAAAATAATAATAATGGAAGCGGCAGAGGGGGAGGGAGGACTGGAACTTCTGAAATTGAGATAGGTTGCCATCACCTAAGCCAAGCTCAGGAGAAGGGTTAACAGATGCAAACTTCCATCCTGGCAGCTTACAAAGATGCTCTTCTTGGGATCCACTCAGGAGGGGGTCCTTTGGTGGGTTTGAGTACTTTGCATATTATAGCAATTATCTTCTTTACTTAGGGATTAAAGCAGATGCTTTATCTTGAATCTTTCTGGTAGAAGGGGAAATAGCAAGATTCCAGGACAGTAGTATTGAATAACTTTTTTTTTCCTGACATATCCACACCCACAGCTGCCATTCTCACCTCAGTCGTTGAGTTACTTTATTGTTGCCTCCTGCACATGCTTTTGTTGGCAGCAGAGAAAGAAGAGAAAGGAGCAGGGAGGGAAACAGAGGAAGAAGGGAGAACGACGGAAGAGACGGTTCTTTCCCCGCTACAGGCATTTTCTTATTTCCTCACTGAAGCCAGCGATTGCTTGCACAGGCAGGCAAAGATGAAGCTCCCTGGCAAGCGAGAGCCCTTACGCTTGCCAAAGTCAGTCCTTGAGGACCTTAACTAGTTTCCTCTTCCTTGCTTTAAAGAAACCAGCCCCAGGAAACCTTTATTTCTAAGAGTTTTCAAAAGCTCTTCTCCCAGGTTCTGTGTTTCACGTGGGCTGGTGGAACCATCTCTCCATGGCAGGTTCCCCATTATAAATTGATTACAAGTTTTCATCCAGAATTAGATTTACCAAGCTGGAAATGCCCATTTTTTCCCTCTTGCTGTTTGCCAAGGGCCAGCCATTGCCTTCGATAGTGCCCTGGGTTTAATAGCCTTACCTGACGTCTTCTAAACTATGTGCTGCTGAAACGGTCGGACTTCTGTTCATAAAACCATATGGAATTCACATTTTAAAAAGGCTGTTCCCTGAAGCAGATAATCATCTTTCCAGTAAAACATTGTGTCAAGCTACAAAGTGATGATTACCTTTGGGTGGGGCTTTGGTAATTCTAGTTGGCGGATGGTTTGTTCTCTGTCAGAATGATTGGACATGCGAAGCCTTATTTTCCCCAGCAAATGAATTATTCAAACTTGTTCAAGTAATTAAAAACTAAACAAAGGAAAGTAAAATGTGACATTTTCTAATGTGGTGAATCATACTGTATTTGCACCTTCTCGTGCCAAACCCAGGCAGCCACATGTTTGCAATCCTACAATAATTGCAGATATTTTCATGTGAATGGTGGTTGTCTTTGAGACATCACTAAATGAAAGACACACAAAAGAATATATGCCATAAAAACTCACACACTACCTAGTTCTACATTTTGACATTTGTAACCCAGCCCTTAGGTTTTAGGAGAAGAAAAGCTCTCTGCTTATCAGATTCACACTATTTTAAATTTTTGATGTTGAACATCAAGTTCAATTAGTGGTTTATATCAGCCCAATGAAAAACTTTAAAGATGTACATGTGTTAAATAAGAAACATGCTGATGCAATTAAATCACAAATTAATACAGGCTTTTTTGGGGAGATGGAGCTGGGGGCAGGTGGAAAGTGAGAAACATTTCCCAGGTTTATGAACTTAAAAGATTTCAGGTAGGTGTGTTTATTTTTTCCTTTCACAAAACATGTTTTTAAGGGTTCTTCATCTATATATTTATACATTAGAATTGTATCCATGTTACACACATCCTTTCCACTTGAGATCTGAGCATTAAGATATTTGATTCATTTCACAATAACTCATGTCCTGGCATGTCTTTTTACTCAGGTACAGTTTTACAGTGAGATCTACTCACGATTCATAAAGCTTTGTGATTTCTAAATGCTTCATTTAGATACAAATGTAGACAGATCAGTGTCACTCTCGAGTCACAAAAATTATAATGAGCTGTATTTCTTCTTAGCACCTGGAAGATATATGAGAAGAGTTTTTCTACCAATAGTAAGGATGTTTCTGTAGCTCTCATAGAATACACTTTCTTCTCTACTGATGGCCAATGCTCATTATATGAGTCAGACTTTTAGAAGGCCAAGAGGACCCTCCAATACAAAGTATCTTCTTTATATGTGTGCAAAGAAAAATTTAGTGTTGGTAAGAATTTCTAGTAGGTAGTTATGTTGATGGTTTAATGGACCACATTCCAAATGAAGAATAAGGGGAAGGGGATCTTGTAAACAAAAAAGGTCTGGGCTCCCTTTGTGAAGACTTGTACAAAACCATAAAGAAATCCATTGAATCCATCGTTAGGAGACCTGGACTCTTCTAAGGACCTGACATCCTGTTCAGTTGTGCTATTTAGTGGCCTTAAGTCTGTGATGTTCTCTTATCCTGAACAAACAGGTCTCCAAAGTGGCCTAATGCGGTTAGGTAAGATATAGTGAGAGTCGAAAGGAAAATCTACTAGATTATGGAAAGAAGATCTGTAAAATTATTTTTTTTCTGTTATATGACACACTTTCTTTTGGGGAAAATTAAGCTCTAGGAGTGGTTAGCAAGGTTTGCATGTATTTCAAATTGCTACTTAATTAATGACAGAGGAATATAAGATCACTACATTTCATAAGATTTTCTCTTAAGACTTGAATACAGTGACTAGTAAAGCAACAGTGTTTGAAAATAAAATTGAGACACAACTTAGTGGGAGTCTGTTGGTCCTGGGTTGCATTCAAGTTAGTGGTCTAATAAGAGTTGGAATGTTTATCTCCAACTTATTATTTCTTCCTTTTCATTCAGGGAAACTCTGGGTCACTTCTCACACTCTGGTTGGCACAGATGTAAAGAACCAAGAAGTACTCTTAATTAGTTACCACATATAAGGAGTTTATTTTCTATGACAACTACGCTACATATAAAGTCAAACAAACAGCTTAATGAAATAGATGTGACATAATTAATTCTGTAACGCATCATTGACCACAGAAGATGAAAGTCTGCCTTTTTATCTGCAGCTCCTTTTTCCTTTTTCCGACAGTTTCCACATCGCTATCAGTTGCTCTTGCTTTTGCTTCCTCTTCACCTCTATGCTGAATTCATATATTTGCCGCCTGCTCCAGCAGCAGTGTAATTCTGGGCAGGGCGGTGTGGCTTACTCTCTGCCGTACACAAAATGATGCTGGTTCTGGGATCATTAAGCGTGAGCCCAGAGGGGGTGAGAGGGGAGGACTTTGCAAAGATGTTTTAGGGGCTGTTGCAGCCCACAGGTTACACATCACAGCTTATTCAGGCAAGAGAAAAATGATGGGAGAAAAGGGGAAATGCAGCAAAACCAAATCATAATGTGTTCGCTGTCCTCTCCATCACAGATCTCTGTTCATACAACTTACATGTCATAAATTCTACAATTTTGAACATGCTGACACAAGTGTTTATTGATGCAGTTTGAAACTTTTCATTAGTAATCATGTTGCATGACAGGAAACACACAGATAAATAAGGCACTGTGTCTGCCAAGAAGTCCATAGGAACTTGGATGATCAAGTCTCTCTATCCCGATTCTTGAGCTCTGTATCCATGGCTCTCACAATCTGGGGGAGCCCAGTTCTTGGGGAGGAATCCTGATTATGGGAAAGAAAGCCATTTTTTCCTTTTCAGAAACTTTATAGCCACCTGCTACCTGCAGTCTGTTCTCAATGACCTGGTGAATGGGCAAGGGGCTCCCTGAGCCATGTCAGAGGAGAAGTCTGCAGGCAGCGTAAGAGAAATCCAAGACAGCCAGAGAAAGGAGGTGGTTTCTGGTCCTCGGGACTCGAGTAAGCGTGAGAGGCCTGTGGAGGCTCCAGAACCCTGAGCAGGAGAAAGTCCTCACCCTTCTTCAGTGAGAAGTACATAGCAGCCCGCCCTTCTGCCCAGACTTCTACCCCCAATCATCACCTTTGTGATAAATCCTGTCAGTCCTCCAGGCCATTCCCTAAGAATGCCGCCCGCTCCAGGGACCTATGAGAGGCTGACTGCAGAGGTCCACACCCAGGGTGGGCTGTCCTACCGTCGAGCGTAGTCATGGTTTGGCAGGGTCCAAAGGTCTGGGTGTCAATCCCGGCTCTCTCACTTGGGTCTGTTTCTGAGACATAACTAACTTATGAGATTTAAGGTTGTTTGGGGGATCCCATCAATACAACTTGTAAGAGTACTTGGCACATAAAAACTGTTCAATAAGTATTTGCTTAGAACTTAGGGATCCCTGGCCAGAACCTATATCCTGCCTGCAACTGGGGGGAGGAAACCACCTCTAACCAACAAGATCAGGTCATGCTCATCACTTTGATTCATGAACTGGCTGCTGAACAAGAACAAAGGTCATGTACCAAAGAGTTGGAATGGTAGGGCGCCACCCCAGAACGATGAGCAAACTCGCCATAGTTTTATATCTTCTGAATCAATTTTCTCTTCAATACCCATGGGCAATGAGAGCTGGATAGGACACAGATGATTCCATTCTGTGCTGTTTCCAGGTCCCATTCCTCATTAAGGAAGATGTGAGAATTCTGACAGATTTTTCTTATTCACAGTACAATAGCATGTTTTCTGAAGAAATCGTGGCATGGCCTTTGCCAGATAAATTTACAAATTCACAAAACTTGTTGTTGAAACACTGACATTTTGACAACCCAAATGGAAAAAGTAGGGGCCATGACCTGCATGACTGTTTGCTTTTTCACAATCTGGTCTAAGCTCCTATCAGAGAATCCATGCTTCTCTTCAGAACAAATAGTTCCGTTAGAATGATCGATTTCTGGTAGAAGTTAAAGCGTGTAGAGCCTTAGCACTTTGGAAATAGTTCTTTTAACCTAATGTTTGGCACAGGTAAGAGTTTCCTGAGGTTGCTAAAAGTGCATTGGTCCCTTGAATAAAACTGTGCAGTAACTCAGGATTTCAACAGCTCTTGAGCGTGGATTTGCTTACAGCCTTGATTTTTATGACACTGTTGCCTCATTAGCTCCCAATAAATGTTGACCAGTATTCTTAAAAATAAAGCTTGAAGATCCCTTTGGTCTTTCAATAAAAATACCAGTTAGCAGACATTCATCTGCCTATTCTCAGACTTGTATAAACTGACAATATACCTATAATTGAATCAATCAAACAATAAATATTTATTGTGTAGCAAGCACTTTCTTAAAGGCTGAAAACAGAGCCATAGACAGGACCAAAGAGGCCCTTGACTTCTTGGAGCTTATAGTTTAGTGAGGAAGACAAACACCGAAGACAGTAAACGCTGTCAGTGTGGAAGGCTGCTGGGAATGTGTGGCAGGATTTAACTGCTAGAGTATAGGAAAGTCCTCCCAGAGAAAACCTGAGGTCTGAAAGTTGTATTAGCCAGGCAACGAGGAAGGGCTAATAAACAGGTTTTGATTTTCTTACGGGTTTTTTTTTTTTTTTTTTTGCTGTACTTGGGCCTCTCACCGCTGTGGCCTCTCCCGTTGCGGAGCACAAGCTCTGGACGCGCAGGCTCAGCGGCCATGGCTCACGGGCCCAGCCGCTCCGCGGCATGTGGGATCTTCCCGGACCGGGGCACGAACCCGTGTCCCCTGCATCAGCAGGCGGACTCTCAACCACTGCACCACCAGGGAAGCCCCTCTTACTGGTTTTAATAAACCTTAAGCATGAAAAGCATATGATCAGATTTTCCTTTATAAAACTGTTATCTTTCTATGGTATTGAAAATGGATTACAGGAATGCAAGAGTGATTACAGAAAGAATAATTAGAAGGCTATTACTCTAGCCTAGAAGAGAGAGGAATGTGGATGTGAATATGGATGTACATATATGGAAGCAAAATGGTTATGACTCAGGACTCAGTAGGATGTAAGAAGCTAATAATTCCATGTAGGTCCTAGGAGGCAAAGCAGCGTGCAGCAGCCTGTGCATCACAAAATGAAGTAGTGACTTCATGGTTATGTAGTTAATTTGATTAATGGAGTAAAGTTGCTTAAAACAGAATTTTAAAATTTCTCTACAATTTGGGGCAAGAATGACCTGGTCTGGCTGGCTGTTTTATATAATTAGGTGAGTGCTAAATCTGCCCCTTACTTAATGATGTGTGCATAGTTTTGATTAGTGAATAGAGTTAAACAGTAAACATGTCAAACACCTGGTTCTAAAATTTCAGAGCAGGTCCAAACCAAATGATTTCCATGTCGCAGGACCTCAGTCAGATATCAACCATATGTCCTTATTTTGAGGATTTCTCTTTTCCTGAGAATTATGAGCAAAATATAGGAATTATTAGTCTCTTTCCTGCCTTTGTTTCTTAATTTAAACTTCAACCTTTAGCAAATCCAAGAAGCAGTAGGTTATAGTGCTAAATACCAGTCTTTGGAATCACACTTGGATTCAAATCCCAGCGTTATCATTTACTGTGTCAAGCTGGGCAAGTTAACTTCTTGGCTTCATTTTCTTTTTTACTAATCCAGGTCTATTATTATTTTGAAAGTGATCCTCTAAGTTACTGTTTTCCTCCCCCAATTCACTTCTTCTCTTCTTTTAGTGTTGCCTGTAGGGCGGAGAGAGTGCTGAGCTTAGTGTTTTCTGGTTATTCCCCTCCTGTTACTCCAGATGAATGCTTTTTGCTCCTCCTCTCTGGTTAGGGTTGCTTGTTAGCAAAAGACTGTCTCTAAAAGATAATACCTAGAGCAATAGGACTGGCTGCCCTATGGTACATTTAAGACACTCCAGGACATATTTAGAAAGGCTAATTATTAAATCTCAGTTTTAGGCATAAGTGTTTTGGGGCAAGTATGGAGGAGTATCATGTGATTTGGAGTTTGCACAACCTCTTGAACTGCTGTGAGCTCCTCTACTGTGCCTGCTGCATGACATGTCATAGTTCAAAGACAAAAGCTTGAAACTCCAAAGGGTTATCCCTCTTATTTTATAGCCACCTTCTCTAAGTTCCATAACTAGCCAGGCAAAATTGGAGGGCTTTATCTGGTATTCTGGAAGACAGTTCTGAGCAGGATTAAAGATGAATTCTATTAAAGGCATACACATAATTTACATCTTCCATACTCCTGCTTTCATTTCATTTTTCCTGTCTCCTAGTTGGCTAAATTAACATTAATCTCTTTTCAGTAAGTTACATGAAGAATAATTAGGAAACTTCAAAAATGCTTGAATTTTTCATGTCCTGTAAAGGAATGGTAATGATAATGAAGCTCATCTTTTTACAGTAATCATACATTATGCTTTATTCATGCTTCTTAAGAAGCTGATTTCAAGTTACATGGCTGAAATTTTATTCTTGGTCTGAAACAAACTATATTCTAGAGGGCAGCTCAAAAGTTAATCATGTTATTATCCTCACCAACAAAAGAAAATAAGAGTACAAAGAAAAATACGACCATATAATGTACTCATCTGAATGACTCAATCCTGGGAATGAAATGCTGTCTATTGAAGCTTGATCTCTTCCTCACATACTCATTTCCCAGTTTTGGCTATTATAAACTCTGGAATGTTTGTTCTAATTCATTACTGTTATGCTGTTAGACATTTTATATTATTCACCTTGTTTACAAAAGAAGTATGTGTGTACATTCTCTTTGTAGATACATATTTTTTAAGGTAAATTACATGGTTTTTATACTCACCACTAGTTTTTCATCAGCTAAGTCTTATCTGAGTTCTTAATTTTATCCATTTTTAGGTTGAATTTTGGCAGTATTCTTCTGGAGTCTTTGCAAGTATAAAAAGTCTTTCTGTTGCTTGAAAGAATTGCAACTTGAATGGATATAAGATTTTCAGATCTTAATCTTTTCTTCTCAAAACTAAATATTCATCTATTTGTATTATTTGGGGTATTGTGTTGTTTTGTATCTCATGTTCTGTTTGAAATGTCTGACTTTTTCCCCTTGATCATGCTTAGTTTTCCTATTTTTTAATATTTGGATGTCTGGATATATCCTTTTTCCCAAGTCTGATCAAGTCATTAATTTTTCTAGACTACGTTTAGATGTCAGTTGTTTATTATTAAATTCGTCTGACATCAAGAGTTCTTTCAAACCAAAATTTCTTTCTTCAGATTGGGAGGTGGGATTTTGCCATAGCTTTGAATGTTATTTTTATGTCATTTATTCCTCGGAAACCTAAGTGATTATTTTCCAAACAGTATTTATCAGAAATTCAATTTTCTGCATCATAAATTGTGTTTTTTTATTGATACTATTTTAATTCTGCAGTGGCTTTACTCTTTAAAACTTTACATTAGCTCTGCCAGCTATCACTTTATCTCATGCCCTTGTTTTATTATTTTCTTTTCATTGTACCATATTTTCTTAATTAAAAAAAAAAGGCAAAGCATTTTCTACCTAAAAATTTACTTCTATTTCCTGGAGTAAATCTTCAGAAGTATCTTCTTTACCAGGTCCTTTCATGCCATGTTTGTCTCCTTTCATGTTGCAGAATCTCTTCAGAGACACAATGGTGGTATTTTTCATTCTTCTGGTTACCCATTCATGAATGAGGACAAGCTTATCTGGGCTTGGTAGGTGGGCCAAAGTCATCTGTGCCAATTCTCCTTGGGTTTTTTCCCATTTTTTTTAAATCTGCATTTCATTGAGGTCTTCCTTTTAGAAATTAATCTGGATTCTGAATAAAAATTAAGAAAAAATTCTTTGTATAAAGTGCAAATCTTGGGTGTCTATAGTTGGAGGGGAGAGATGAGTGGGGATGAGGTGTAGAGTTAATTGCAGAAAGGCAGTTTTTCTCTGCACGCTTTTCTTTCTTCATTCGTACCACTGTACCATGGACCAGACTTCTGTCTCTGTCTTTCAACTTGGTCTGATCACTACTCTAAATACAAAGTGTGGTTATGTCCTTCTGGATCTCCCTCATGGAGTGGTAGACTTCTAGTTGAGGAGGAGCATTTTGTCTCGTACCAGGGATGCCTCTGTTTTTGAAAGTGTTCCTCCCAGGTCCAGGAGGACTGGCCACACGGACAAGAAGTTCAGCTTCAGGGAAGCACCGGCCTCACTCTCCCTCCAGCACAGCTACTTCTGATTGTTCTCCACCTGAAGTAAAATGGTCCTCATCTCTACACAGTCCAGCATCATCTCTAGCTTTTCCCCCTTCAGGTTAGGGGATTCCTCTTCATTTCAGAAAGTCTTTCTCCTTTTGGAGTCAACTCCTGACTCCACTGAGAAGCTGGATTATGAAAACATACTACCCCCAAGGTGTTTGTTGGGTGTAACTGCCACTTTCTCCCAAAGCCCTGCTCCTGGAAACTCAGAGTGCTTCCAATCCCTGGTTGTCGAGGCCTCCACTGAAGTGATGCATGATTTTCCAGTGGGCTCCAGCTTTCAGCCAGCCCTCCAAAGTAAGGCTTTCTGGAATATTCTTCCAGGGCTTCCATTCTCAGTTTCTTTTACTTATTCTCTGTAATGTTGTTCCATTCTCTTGGAAGAGGATTTGTGAGTCTTTGATATTGTTCCAAATCCACTCTATGAAACCAAAATTCCTCAAATTTTGTGGTTAGGGGTTGTAACAGGTCCTTAGTTCCAATTCTGATGAAAGTTTTTCACCTTAAAGTTTTTTCTTTGGCCCTTTTTGGTTAGAAGATTCACTGTGTTATAATCTTATAAGGGGTTATAAATTTCCTCATATTATGGTCTTTAAAGAATTCCTACATTCTTCCAGTAAAATTTCTAAGAAGTTTAGCTATTCCAAAGAATTCAGTGCTATGTTTACTAGCTTTATTTAATTTGAGAGTTGAAAGACTGTTGCATAAGTAATGCAAGTCAAAAGCAACTACTATGGCTGTCTCTTCTCTTTATAGATGAGATGTCTGCAATCTAGAGAGTAAGCTCAGGCCACGTACCCTTTAGTGGCCTGGCCAACACTCAACCCCAAGTGCCCTGACACACCTTCTGCTCTTTTTCTTTTTTTCACTTTTTTACTATGATCTTGCCTCACAACTTTTGGCTAAAATCAAGTAGGTATATATCCCCTTTGGATCAAATAGGAAAGTATCTATTTTGGCAATATGTTAATGAGGATCTTATTCAAAAGCTTTTAGAAAATATAGTAAATTCAAAAGTATCATTATATTACTATGTTTAATAACATAATGGTCTAATAAAAAAAGAATATAATCATAAGACTTAAAACTTATGTTTGTGCTTTGCTCTCTGTTGGTGACTGGACATGGATTACCCATTATCAAAGGTGGATTTTCTAGGCAACAGCATTAATGCAGAGCAAATTAATTCATGCCTGACTTTCACATTTGGTGCTACTTAGCTGCCTCCCCTCAGGCTTCTTTGCCAGATGTTCCAGCATTAAAGCTGGAAACCACGGCCATGCCAAAGTCACCCTTTCCTTACAGCCATAAATGGAGTTTTCTTTCTGGAAACATCTACTTGTCTGTCACTCTCACTGTTCTTGTGTGAAACTTCTTTGCCTGCTGCTTGTCTCTGGGTTGCCTGAGGTACCACACTGTAATTCAAACATATTTGCAGAGAAAATGTTCTGAGATGATATGTTTTATAATAACCTAACTTCATCTTACAGCATTTGGCTATGATGGCTACTCTATCTCTCTTAAAACTCAATGCCTCTGATATCCCTGATATCTTTCAGGTCAGTGAAGAGCACAGGATTCTGGAATCATACTGCCTGGGTTCATTTCTGCATCAGTTAGCTTTTCTTACAATAATGCTGGGTAATAAACAACCATACACTCCTTTTGTTATTTTTACATACAGTAAATAATTTTATTTTATTTATTTTTTTAAACATCTTTATTGGAGTATAATTGCTTTACAATAGTGTGTTAGTTTCTACTTTATAACAAAGTGAATCAGCTATACATATACATATATCCTCATATTTCCTCCCTCTTGTGTCTCCCTCTCACCCTCCCTATCCCATCCCTCTACGTGGTCACAAAGTACCAAGCTTATCTCCCTGTGCTATGTGGCTGCTTCCCACTAGCTATCTATTTTACATTTGGTAGTGTACATATGTCCATGCCACTGTCTCACTTCATCCCAGCTTACCCTTCCCCCTCCCCGTGTCCTCAAGTCAATTTTCTATGTCTGCATCTTTATTCCTGTCCTGCCCCTAGGTTCTTCAGAACCATTTTCTTTATTTTTTTTTTAGATTCCATATATATGTGTTAGCCTATGGTATTTTTTTTTATCTCTTTCTGATTTACATCACTCTGTATGACAGACTCTAGGTCCATCCACCTCACTACAAATAACTCAATTTCGTTTCTTTTTATGGCTGAGTAATATTCCATTGTATATATATGCCACATCTTCTTTATCCATTAATCTGTCATTGGACACTTAGGTTGCTTCTTTGTCCAAGTTATTGTAAATAGAGCTGCAATGAACATTGCAGTATGTGACTCTTTTTAAATTATGGTTTTCTCAGGGTATATGCCCAGTAATGGGATTGCTGGCTTGTATGGTAGTTCTATTTTTAGTTTTTTAAGGACCCATCATACTGTTCTCCATGGTGGCTGTATCAATTTACATTCCCACCAACAGAGCAATAGTGTTCCATTTTCTCCACATCTTCTCCAGCATTTATTATTTGTAGATTTTTTGATGATGACCATTCTGATTGGTGTGAAGGGATACCTGTTTGTAGTTTTGATTTACATTTCTCTAATGATTAGTGATGTTGAGAATCCTTTCATGTGTTTCATGTGTTTGTTGGCAATCTGTATATCTTCTTTGGAGAAATGTTTATTTAGGTCTTCTACCCATTTTTGGATTGGGTTGTTTGTTTTCTTGATATTGAGCTGCATGGGGTGCTTGTATACTTTGGAGATTAATCCTTTGTCAGTTGCTTCATTTGCAAATATTTTCTCCCATTCTGAGGGCTATCTTTTCATCCTGTTTATGTTTTCCTTTGTTGTGCAAAAGCTTTGAAGTTTCCTTAGGTCCCATTTGTATATTTATGTTTTTACTTCCATTTCGATAGGAGGTGGGTCAAAAAGGATCTTGCAGTGATTTATGTCATAGAGTGTCCTGCCTATGTTTCCCTCTAAGAGTTTTATAGTGTTGAGTCTTACATTTAGGTCTTTAATCCATTTTGAGCTTATTTTTGTGTATGGTGTTAGGGAGTGTTCTAATTTCATTCTTTTACAGGTAGCTGTTCAGTTTTCCCAGCATCACTTATTGAAGAGGCTGTCTTTTCTCCATTGTATATTCTTGCCTCCTTTAACAAAAATAAGTGACCATAGGTGCATGAGTTTATCTCTGGGTTTTCTATCCTGTTCCATTGATCTATATTTCTGTTTTTGTGCCAGTACCATACTGTCTTGATTACTGTAGTTTTGTAGTATAGACTGAAGTCTGGGAGCCTGATTCCTCCAGCTCCGTTTTTCTTTCTTAAGATTGCTTTGGCTATTTGGGGTCTGTTGTGTTTCCAAACAAATTGTAAAATTTTTTGTTCTAGTTCTGTGAAAAATACCATTGGCAGTTTGATAAGGATTGCATTGAATCTGTAGATTGCTTTGGGTAGTATAGTCATTTTCACAATGTTGATTCTTCCAATCCAAGAACATGGTATATCTCTCCATCTGCTTGTAACATGTTTAATATCTTTCATCAGTGTCTTATAGTTTTCTGCATACAGGTCTTTTGTCTCCTTAGGTAAGTTTATTCCTAGGTATTTTATTCTTTTTGTTGCAATGGTAAATGGGAATGTTTCCTTAGTTTCTCTTTCAGATTTCTCATCATTAGTGTATAGGAATGCCAGAGTTTTCTGTGCATTAATTTTGTATCCTGCTACTTTACCAAATTCATTGATTAGCTCTAGAAGTTTTCTGGTAGCATCTTTAGGATTCTCTATGTGTACTATCATGTCATCCGCAAACAGTGACAGCTTTACTTCTTCTTTTCCAATTTGTATTCTTTTATTTCTTTTTCTTCTCTGATTGCTGTGGCTAAAGCTTCCAAAACTATGTTGAATAATAGTGGTGAGAGTGGGCAACCTTGTCTTGTTCCTCATCCTAGTGGAAATGGTTTTAGTTTTTCACCATTGAGAATGATGTTCGCTGTGGGTTTGTCGTATATGGCTTTTCTTATGTTGAGGTAAGTTCCCTCTATGCCTACTTTCTGGAGGGTTTTTATCATAAATCAGTGTTGAATTTTGTTGAAAGCTTTTTCTGCATTTATTGAGATGATCATATGGTTTTTATCCTTCAGTTTGTTAATATTGTTTATCACACTGATTAATTTGCGTATATTCAAGAATCCTTCCATTCTTGGGATAAACCCCACTTGATTATGGTGTATGATCCTTTTAATGTGCTGTTGGAATCTGTTTGCTAGTATTTTGTTGAGGATTTTTGCATCTATGTTCATCAGTGATATTGGCCTGTAGTTTTCTTTCTTTGTGACATCTTTGTATGTTTTTGGTATCAGGGTGATGGTGGCCTCGTAGAATGAGTTTGGGAGTGTTCCACCCTCTGCTATATTTTGGAAGAGTTTGAGAAGGATAGGTGTTAGCTCTTCTCTAAATGTTTGATAGAATTCTCCTGTGAAGCCATCTGGTCCTGGGGTTTTGTTCGTTGGAAGATTTTTAATCACAGTCTTAATTTCAGTGCTTGTGATTGGTCTGTTTATATTTTCTATTTCTTCCTGGTTCAATCTCGGAAGGTTGTGCTTTTCTAAGAATTTGTCCATTTCTTCCCTGTTGTCCATTTTATTGACATAGTTGCTTGTAGTAATCTCTCATGATCCTTTGTATTTCTGCAGTGTCAGTTATTACTTCTTTTTCATTTCTAATTCTATTTATTTGAGTCTGCTTTTTTTTCTTGGTGAGTCTGGTTAATGGTTTATCAATTTGGTTTATCTTCTCAAAGAACCAGCTTTTAGTTTTACTGATCTTTGCTATTGTTCCCTTCATTTCGTTTTCATTTATTTCTGATCTGATATTTATGATTTATTTCTTTCTGCTAACTTTGGGAAATTTTTGTTCTTCTTTCTCTAATTGCTTTAGGTGTAAGGTTAGGTTATTTATTTGAGATGTTTCTTGTTTCTTGAGATAGGATTGTATTGCTATAAAATTACCTCTTAGAATTGCTTTTTCTGCATCCCGTAGGTTTTGGGGCATCGTGTTTTCATTGTCATTTGTTTCTAGGCATTTTTTGATTTCCTCTTTCATTTCTTCAGTGATCTTTTGGTTATTTAGTAGTGTATTGTTTAGCCTCCATGTGTTTGTATCTTTTACAGTTTTTTTTTCTCTGTAATTGATATATAGTCTCATAGCATTGTGATTGGAAAAGATGCTTGATATGATTTCAATTTTCTTAAATTTACCAAGGCTTGATTTGTGAACCAAGATGTGACCTACCCTGGAGAATGTTCCATGAGCACTTGAGAAGGAAGTGTATTCTGTTGTTTTTGGACGGAATGTCCTTTAAATATCAATTAAGTCCATCTTGTTAAGTCCATCTTGTTTAATGTATCATTTAAAGCTTGTGTTTCCTTATGTATTTTCATTTTGGATGATCTGTCCATTGGTGAAAGTGGGGTGTTCAAATCCCCTACCTTGATTGTGTTACTGTCAATTTCCCCTATTATGGCCGGTAGCATTTGCCTTATGTTTTGAGGTGCTCGTATGTTGGGTACATAAATATTTACAATGGTTATATCTTCTTCTTGGATTGATCACTTGATCATTATGTAGTGTCCTTCTTTGTCTCTTGTTATCATCTTTATTTTAAAGTCTATTTTGTCTGATATGAGAATTGCTACTCCAGCTTTCTTTTGATTTCCATTTGCATGGAATATCTTTTTCCATCCCCTCACTTTCAGTCTGTATGTGTCCCTGGGTCTGAAGTGGGTCTCTTGTAGACAGCATATATATGGGTCTTGTTTTTGTATCTATTCAGCCAGTGTATGTCTTTTGGTTGGAGCATTTAATCCATTTACATTTAAGGTAGTTATTGATATGTATGCTCCTATTACCATTTTCTTCATTGTTTTGGGTTTGTTATTGTAGGTCTTTTCCTTCTCTTGTTTTTCCTGCCTAGAGAAGTTCCTTTAGCGTTTGTTGTAAAGCTGGTTTGGTGGTGTTGAATTCTCTTAGCTTTTGCTTGTCTGTAAAGCTTTTACTTTCTCTGTAGAATATGAATGAGATCCTTGCTGGGTAGAGTAATCTTGGTTGTAGGTTTTTCCCTTTCATCACTTTAACTATGTCCTGTCACTACCTTCTGGCTTGCAGAATTTCTGCTGAAACTTCAGCTGTTAACCTTAAGGGGATTCCCTTGTATGTTATTTGTTGTTTTTCCCTTGTTGCTTGTAATATTTTTTCTTTGTATTTAATTTTTGATTAATATGTGTCTTGGCATGTTTCTCCCTGGATTTATCTTGTATGGGACTCTTGGTGCTTCCTGGACTTGATTGACTATTTCCTTTCCCCTATTAGGGAGGTTTTCAACTGTAACCTCTTCAAATATTTTCTCATTCCCTCCCTTTTTCTCTTCTTCTTCTGGGACCCCTATAATTAGAATGTTGGTGCATTTAATGTTGTCCCAGAGGTCTGTGAGACTGTCCTCAATTCTTTGCATTCATTTTTCTTTATTCTGCTCTGTGGTAGTTATTTCCAATATTTTATCTTCCAGGTCACTTATCCGTTCTTCTGCCTCAGTTATTCTGCTAGTGTTTCCTTCTAGAGAATTTTTAATTTCATTTATTGTGTTGTTCATCATTGTTTGTTTGCTCTTTAGTTCTTCTAGGTCCTTGTTAAACGTTTCTTGTATTTTCTCCATTCTTTTTCCAAGATTTTGTATCATCTGTACTATCTTTACTCTGAACTCTTTTTCACATAGACTGCCTATTTCCTCTTCACTTATTTGGTCTGGTGGGTTTTTACCTTGCTCCTTCATCTGCTGTGTGTCTCTCTGTCTTCTCATTTTGTTTAACTTACTGTGTTTGTGGTCTCCTTTTCACAGGCTGCAGGTTCATAGTTCCCATTGTTTTTGTTGTCTGCCTCCAGTGGCTAAGGTCAGTTCAGTGGGTTATGTAGGCTTCCTGGTAAAGGGGACTGATGCTTGTGTTCTGGTGGATGAAGCTGGATCTTGTTTTTCTCAACCATACTCTCTTGATGGATTACGATGATAAGCATTTGTTTCTCATGTTAGCTGGGATGGCTCTGCAGATCTCAGCTGATTTGGTCCTGTGTCTATGCATCAGCTGGGGGTCTGCTGGTCTAGATTAGGTTTGCTAGGTGAGGGTACCTCAAGCTACTGGTCCACCTAGTTGCTGATAAAACTCAGGTAAGTTCCTTGTATAATCATTCTAGGAGGCAAACTGAGGAAACTTGCAGGCTGGGAGTGATGCCAGAAACCCAAGAGAGCAAGTGGAAGCATGACGTGCCTCTGAAGTCCTAGGTTGGAACAGGTACACTGTCATGACTGCCCACATTCCTTTGACTATAAAACTCAAATGGCTGAGTCCAAAGTTGAGGGGTAGGGAGGTACACTCTGCCTTCAGTGGGAAGGACTACGAAGTCATGTGGCCAGGGGTGTAGATATAGGGAGTCAAGCAGGTGTGGTGCCAGTGGTTTATTCTGCCACAGAACCCCAACACGACAGTTCCAAGTTCTGTGGCTTAAGCACATTACCTACTCATTTTTAAATCTTGTCTATGATTTGGAGATAATAATAATAATAATCTCTACCACATGGGGTTGTTGTGATGATTAGGATTAAAAAAAGCATGTGAAAAGATTAACATAGTTCTGGCACATAGAAAATACCAGTAAATGGTAGGGGATGGTGCTGGTGGCATTATTCCCAGTTCTCTTCTCATCTCTCTGAACATGTCTTCTGCAGCCTACTCTTCCCTGGCCTGATCCTCACCTATTGATACTTTCCAGAATTCCAGCCTGAGGCTCTTCCCTTCTCACTCCACACGTGCTACCTGGGTGATCTCTTTTATATCCACAGTCATCCAGAGCATAAAACCATGTTGATTATCTCAAATCTCTTCCCCAGACTTCTGTATAATTCCTCTAGGCATGTGTCTTTGTTCTATCTTCCCTCTTGGTTTCAATTTTCCTACCATTGTACTTTTCTTGGGGCTAGAGCAGCACCTTGTATCCCCAGCTCCCTGTGCTTAAAGTAGATAGAGTCTAAAGAAGGAGTCTTCAGGGGCATAAATGAAGTCTGTTTGAGCAACTCGCCCCCTTATTTGCCTGCCAGTGACAGAAATAAGCACAATCACTCTTTAGATCCACCTAGTGTTTTCTACAACTCCTTTGAAGGGGGCAGTTTATCCTCCTAATCCACATGAAGGTTAGTTTTTTGTATTAGGACTGTGAACTAAGAATGCCACCTGCCATATCAGTAAACAAAGGACATTGCAGCCATCAAGACATTACAGCCACCCTCGGATGGTGCACCCAGAGGAGACTCAGGATGAGAAGCACAGGATACTAGCCCCAAACAGCTGAGGTGCATATCAAAGGGATGATTTCTGTAATCCCAGACTCTTGCATCTTCCCATACATAGAAAAGTGCTAAATTCCTTGAGATATCTGGTTATTTTAATTAACTGTAATCTTTTGATGTTCTGAATACCTGGTCTTTGTTGTAAAAACTCTTGTATATCTTGGCTTCTGTGTCCTGGGCTTAAGTCCTCAGTTTTTCCACTGAATAAAACATAACTCTCAACTTTTAGGTAGTGCTTTTTTTTTTTCAGTTGATAGGATTGATTAAAATTCCTTTTAAAATGCAAACATAGGAAGAAAGAGGAGTAAAACAGAAGCCCATTCTACCTTGCATAACTCATCAATGAAGACTGGTTTACCAGGCTAGCTTAGCTAAGTGATCGCATTGGGGTAGTGGAGGACAGGCTTGGTGCATTCTGACAAGGGAGGCGGAGGCTGAGAGACCTGGGAAGACTGGGATGGAGGAAGCAGTGTGGGTGAGTAAGTGCTGGGAACAGAAGTCAAGAAGGGAAGAGTTAAGGGATCAAAAAAACAAATAAATAAATATAATTAGTTATAATACATAATTTTAGCTGTTCAGGAAAAGAAACAATTATTTAAGAAGAGGACTAAAACTTGAGGCTGAGAGAAGTATTAAGGGATTAAAAAAGCATTGTTTGCAGAGCCTAAGGAGAAAGGAAATATTTGTTAAAAATTAAAATGGAAACTGATATAGTATAGTCCCAGTTCAGGAATACTTTATGGCAAAAATAGAGATCCAAAGGAGAATTGGAGGAGTATGGAAGCACTTTCAAAGTGCGCCTGTGTCTATTATTATTCCTGTCTAATGACAAAAACATAACATGATGTTCTCCTGCTGTTCTAGCATAGATTGATGTTGGCTGCCTCAACTAAGCAGATGGCCTGCATGACAACCAGAGTGTAGACATAGGTATTTTACTCTACTCCTTACAAGGTCCAGAAGAGCATTTAGCAGATGTGTCCCATCAATGTGCTCTGTAGAATTCCATCTTGTAACCTAGAACTTGTTCACCAAGTTCCAGGAAGTCACCATTTATATTGAAAGAGAGAAAAGGAAGTTCTCCTAAAAAGACACATAGACACTATCTTTATAACCTCAGGGTAAGAAAGAATATATTAAAAGTTATAGAAATCACAAACCATAGATGAAAAGAATGATTATTGACTCCATTAAAATTAATAACATTTGTAAAAGAAAAGACATCATACAACTCATTGTGAATTTTATGATCAGCTTCAGCAGAAAATAGCATTGTAAAACACTGCTCTACAAAAATGTCTTGTTGTTTTGTATTTATAGACTAACTTGGAATGAATTACTATGTTGATAATATTCACGTATATTCATGAACATGATATAATTTTCCATTTATGTGGGTATTTGTTTATGTTCTTTAAATAAAGTTTTACATGTTTTTCCATAAGCTCTTACATCTTTTATTAGATATATTTATTCCTAGGCATAAAATGCGTTTTGTTACTATTGCAGATATTTTAAAATATATTTTCTAATTGTCATTTGTATATAGGAATTCAAAATTATATATATAGCATTTTTAGTTGTAGTAGTTTCTCTATGGGTTATTTTAGTTTTTTTATTTCACAAATATATTGTCTGTGAATAATGACAATTTTGTTAATGTCTTTCCATGGTAGTTAATGAGGCTTGTCTCCTTCATACCCATTCTATCTTTCTGAATGGTAGCTCTTAATTTTGTTCACCAAAGCCACAACTAAATTTTCTAAATTCCTTTGTAAGTGGAGGTGCTGCGGGTATACAATTGTGACAAATGTGTCATAAGTAGAAAATTGCTAGGAATCTTTGGGTGTTTTAAAAGGGGCAGATTAACTTGGCATCCTAACTTTTGCCTTTTGCCCTTTGCCTGGAATGTGTATGTGATGCCTAGGAGTGCAACAGCTATCTTGTGAACATGAAGACGAAAGTCACACACTGAGGATGACAGAATGGAAAGATAAGAGATGCCTGATGACATTCCATAATTCTGTAAAAGCCTGGGACTACCTACTTCTAGACCTGTTCTAGAAAGTGAGAAAAATAAACCCGCATTTGCTTAAGTGTCTATAGAGGGTTAAAAGACAGCTGAAGAAATATGCTTTTAATTTCTTAGCTTTTATTTAATTTATCCTATTTTGGTGTTTTGTTCTATTTTTTTTCCTCTTTCTAAACTGACTCAATCTCAATTACTTCTTAAGGTGGATAATGAATATTTAAAAAATAATTGTAAAAGAGATAGCTAGTGGGAAGCAGCTGCATAGCACAGGGAGATCAGCTTGGTGTTTTGTGACGACCTAGATGGGTGAGTTAGGGAGGGTGAGAGAGAGGCGCAAGAGGGAGGGGATATGGGAATATATGTGTACATATAGCTGATTCACTTTGTTATACAGCAGAAACTAACACAACATTGTAAAGCAATTATACTCCAATAAAGTTATTAAAAAATAATTTTTAAAAGGCAAACAGTGGGCATAATCTTCACAACAAGGTAAATGTAGAAAGGATATCATATATTTGTATATGAGTTCATTTATCAATTGAGAATCAAGGTTGGCTGAATATCTTTACTCAATTTGTATTACAGAACCCAGTAAAGATTAACTTATTTTTAAAATAGGAATCAGTAAAGAAAGAGTCACTGCCCTTCATCTTTTGTTAAGTATATATGCAAATCACATGCATACTCACTTGGTTATTGATTATCATATAAAAGACAGTACAGCATAGTGTTTAAGAGTATGGGTTTTGTATTCTGTCAGCTTTGCTTCAAATCCTTGTGCAGCTACGATCAGCTGTGTGACCTTAGACAAGTCACTTAACCACCTCTTCCATAATGATGTCAGAGTCTGTCAAGAGAATACCACAGACACACCAAAATATGGTTGGATATTGAGTGATGTGAATAAGATAAAAGTAGGACTGGAGATTATGACTCTAGGTTTGATCAGAGTGCTGTAGAATAAATAATGTAAGTTTTGGAGCCAAACCTGAACCAGAAACACTGCATTAAAATGATCCCATAATCAACAATATTTGGCCTTGATTATTTTTTCTTTTTCTTCTATTTCCTGTGCCTCAATCATTTTTAATTTTTATTGAAGTATAGTATGGTTGATTTACAATGTCGTGTTAGTTTCAAGTGCCCAGCAAAGTGAAAGTGATTCAGTGATTACATATATATATATATATTCTTTTTCATATTCTTTTTCATTATAGGTTATTACAAAATATTGAATATAACAGTAGGGTCTTTGCTAGATTTTCTATTTTATATATGGTAGTGTGTCTCTGTTAATCCCAAACTCCTAAATTATCCTCCCCACCACCCTCTTTCCCTTTTGGTAAATATAAGTTTGTTTCCTATGTCTGTGAGTCAGTTTCTGTTTTGTAAGAAGTTCATTTGTAACATATTTTAGATGCCACATATAAGTGATATCATACGGTATTTGTCTTTCTCTGACTTACTTCTTCCTGTGCCTCAGTCTTAAAAACTAAACTAACATATGAACTTATTTTGCTGAGGGTTAATCTTGGCTTGCCTTGGGAAGTAATATGTTCTTCAGGGAAAAACACAGAATATCTAGTTGGAGTCCTTATACCACTGCTTACTGACTCCATAGTCTTGGGCAGGTTACGGGGCTCTTTGAACTTCAGTTTATCCATGTATGATTTCTAATGTTACTTGCTTTAACTACTTTGTAGAATTTTCATGAGGATCAAATAAAATAATTCCCATGCAAGTTTTTTGGAGCACTACTCAAATGTCACATGTCACATAGCATTTAGCCCCATGATAGGTTTATAGGATATTCTCAATAAAAAAAAATCACATTATTGACTTCTGGCTCCTTTCTTGTTTTTATGTTAGAATTAGTTGCTAAAATAATTTACCTTAAAAGATGTAGCATCCTGAAATGTCCAATAGGTTTGACCTCTATGATTTCTATATTGCTACATCATTTTTATTCTATACTGAACTTTCAGGTTTCAAGGCATGAAACATGTAATATTAGAATAACCCAAATCCCTGCTCATCAAAGAGGGAAAAAAGGTTTTGACCAACTTGTCTCAACTACATTTCAGTATCCTATTTCTCATGAGGCTCAACCAACAATTAAAATATCCAGTTGGTACCTGTCTTGTCAACACCAGCTGACAACAAAACTGAGCCCCATTATTCTGAGCTTGTAAAATATTCTCAGCTCTTAGTTTTCTCATACAATTCAGCTAAATAACATGCATCTATTAGGGATCATCATTAATACCCCACCTAAAATTAAACAACACTGTTTGTTCATAATAATTATTCAGTCTCATGAACGCTACTGTTCAAATATGTGATAGAATTTCCTACCCATGAGAATTACTTGCATATGAAATTATCTTCAAAGTGAGATATTAGTATCACTGAAACTCATATCCCATAAACTAGCCTGGGACTCTCCCCAGTCACTCACTGTAGGAAATAACCTGGTATAAATCTCAAAAAATGAGAACAAAAATACAACTCCTGTTTCTCACATGTCCCGTACTGAGGAGAACTAGAAACAGAGTATGGAAAGAGAATTTTAAAGTTATTGATTGTGAATGACTGTTCCTTAAGAGCAAGAGAGATGTTAAATGGCTAATGATAAGATTTCAAGTAGATGATTATCCACTCTATTTTTTTTGAATTTTATTTTATTTATTTTTTTATACAGCAGGTTCTTATTAGTCATGAATTTTATCCACATCAGTGTACACATATCAATCCCAATCTCCCAATTCATCACACCCCCACCCCGAACCCCCCGCGGCTTTCCCCCCCTTGGTGTCCATACGTTTGTTCTCTACATCTGTGTCTCAATTTCTGCCCGGCAAACTGGTTCATATGTACCATTTTTCTAGGTTCCACATATATGCGTTAATATACGATATTTGTTTTTCTCTTTCTGACTTACTTCACTCTGTATGACAGTGTCTAAATACATCCACGAATCAACAAATGTGGGGTGCATGTGTCTTTTTGAATGATGGTTTTCTCTCGGTATATGCCCAGTAGTGGGATTGCTGGATCATATGGTAATTCTATGTTTAGTTTTTTAAGGAACCTCCATACTGTTCTCCATAGTGGCTGTATGAATTTACATTCCCGCCAACAGTGCAAGAGGGTTCCCTTTTCTCCACACCCTCTCCAGCATTTGTTTGTAGATTTTCTGAAGAAGCCCATTCTAACTGGTGTGAGGTGATACCCCACTGTAGTTCTGATTTGCATTTCTCTAATAATTAGTGATGTTGAGCATCCTTTCATGTGTTTGTTGGCAATCTGTATATCTTCTTTGGAGAAATGTCTATTTAGGTCTTCTGTCCATTTTTGGATTGGGTTGTTTTTTTTTTTTAATATTGAGCTGCATGAGCTGTTTATATATTTTGGAGATTAATCTTTTGTCCATTGATTCGTCTGCAAATATTTTCTGCCATTCTGAGGGTTGTATTTTCATCTTGTTTATGGTTTCCTTTGCTGTGCAAAAGCTTTTAAGTTTCATTAGGTCCCATTTGTTTATTTTTGCTTTTATTTCCATTACTCTAAGAGGTAGATCAAAAAATACCTTGCTGTGATTTATGTCAAAGAATGTTCTTCCTCTATTTTCCTCTAAGAGTTTTATAGTGTCTGGTCTTAAATTTAGGTCTCTAATCCATTTTGAGTTTATTTTTGTGTTAGGGAGTATTCTAATCTCATTCTTTTACATGTAGTTGTCCAGTTTTCCCAGCAGCACTTATTGAAGAGACTGTCTTTTCTCCATTGTATATCCTTGCCTCCTTTGTCATAGATTAGTTGACCATAGGTGCGTGGGTTTATCTCTGGGCTTTCTAACTTGTTCCATTGATCTATGTTTCTGTTTTTGTGCAAGAACCATATTGTCTTGATTACTGTAGCTCTGTAGTATAGTCTGAAGTCAGGGAGCCTGATTCCTCCAGGTCCATTTTTTTTTCCCTCAACACCGCTTTGGCTATTCGAGGTCTTTTGTGTCTCCATACAAATATTAAGATTTTTTTTATCTATTTCCATAAAAAATGCCATTGGTAATTTGATAGGGATTGCATTGAATCTGTAGATTGCTTTGGGTAGTATAGTCATTTTCACAATACTGATTCTTCCAATTCAAGAACATGGTATATCTCTCCATATGTTGGTATCATCTTTAATTTCTTTCATCAGTGTCTTATCGTTTTCTGCATATAGGTCTTTTTTCTGCCTCGGTAGGTTTATTCCTAGGTATTTTATTCTTTTCGTTGCAATGGTAAATGGGAATGTTTCCTTAATTTTTCTTTCAGATTTTTCATCATTAGTGTATAAGAATGCAAGAGATTTCTGTGCATTAATTTTGCATCCTGTAACTCTACCAAATTCATTGATTAGCTCTAGTAGTTTTCTGGTGGCATCTTTAGGATTCTCTATGTATAGTATCATGTCATCTGCAAACAGTGGCAGTTTTACTTCTTCTTTTCCAATTTGTATTCCTTTATTTCTTTTTCTTCTCTGATTGTCATGGTTAGGACTTCCAAAACTATGTTGAATAATAGTGGTGAGACTGGATATCCTTGTCTTATTCCTGATCTTAGTGGAAATTCTTTCAGTTTTTCACCATTGAGAATGATGTTTGCAGTGGGTTTGTCATATATGGCCTTTATTATGTTGAGGTAGGTTCCCTCTATGCCCACTTTCTGGAGAGTTTTTATCATAAATGGGTGTTGAATTTTGTCAAAAGCTTTTTCTGCATCTATTGAGTTGATCATATGGTTTTTATTCTTCAGTTTGTTAATATGGCGTATCACATTGATTGATTTGCGTATACTGAAGAATCCTTGCATCCCTGGGATAAATCCCAGTTGATCATGGTGTATGATCCTTTTAATGTGTTGTTGGATTTTGTTTGCTAGTATTTTGTTGAGGATTTTTGAATCTATATTCATCAGTGATATTGGCCTGTAATTTTCTTTTTTTGTCTGATTTTGGTATCAGGGTGATGGTGGCTTCATAGAAGGAGTTTGGGAGTTTTCCTTCCTCTGCAATCTTTGGGAAGAGTTTGAGAAAGATAGGTGTTAGCTCTTCTCTAAATGTTTGATAGAATTAACCTGTGAAGCCTTCTGGTCCTGGACTTTTGTTTATTGCAAGATTTTTAATCACAGTTTCAATTCCATTACTTGTGATTGGTCTGGTCATATTTTCTATATTTTCTATTTCTTCCTGGTTCAGTCTTGGAAGGTTATACGTTTCTAAGAATTTGTTCATTTCTTCCAGGTTGTCCATTTTATTGGCAGAGAATTGCTTGTAGTAGTCTCTTATGATACTTTGTATTTCTGCGGTGTCTGTTGTAACTTTTCCTTTTTCATTTCTAATTTTATTGATTTGAGTCCTCTCCCTCTTTTTCTTGATGAGCCTGGCTAATGGTTTATCAATTTTGTTTATCTTCTCAAAGAACCAGCTTTTAGTTTTATTGACCTTTGCTATTGTTTTCTTTGTTTCTATTTCATCTATTTCTGCTCTGATCTTTATGATTTCTTTACTTCTGCTAACTTTGGGTTTGTTTGTTCCTCTTTCTCTAGTTCCTTTAGGTGTAAGGTTAGATTGTTTATTTGAGATTTTTCTTGTTTCTTGAGGTAGGCTTGTATAGCTATAAACTTCACTCTTAGAACTGCTTTTGCTGCATCCCATAAGTTTTGGATCGTCGTGTTCTCATTGTCATTTGTCTCTGGGTATTTTTTGATTTCCACTTTGATTTCTTCAGTGAATACTTGGTTATTTAGTAACGTTTTATTTAGCCTCCATGTGGTTGTGTTTTTTACATATTTTTCCCTGTAATTGATTTCTAATCTCATAGCGTTGTGGTCAGAAAAGATGCATGATATGATTTCAATTTTCTTAAATTTACTGAGGCTTGATTTGAGACCCAAGATGTGATCTATCCTGGAGAATGTTCCACGCGCACTTAAGAAAAAATCTACTGTTTTTGGATGGAATGTTCTATAATATCAATTAAATCTATCTGGTCGATTGTGCCATTTAAAGCTTGTGTTTCCTTATTTATTTTCATTTTGGATGATCTGTCCATTGGTGTAAGTGAGGTGTTAAAGTCCCCCACTATTATTGTGTTACTGTCGATTTCCTCTTTTATAGGGGTTAGCAGTTGCCTTATGTGTTGAGGTGCTCCTATGTTGGGTGCATAAACATTTACAATTGTTATATCTTCTTTGTGGATTGATCCCTTGATCGTTATGTAGTGCCCTTCCTTGTCTCTTGTAACATTCCTTATTTTAAAGTCTATTTTATGTGATATGAGTATTGCTACTCCAGCTTTCTTTTGATTTCAATTTGCATGGAATATCTTTTTCCATCCACTCACTTTCAGTCTGTATGTGTCCCTAGGTCTGAAGTGGGTTTCTTGAAGACAGCATATATATGGGTCTTGTTTCAGTATCCATTCAGCAAGCCTGTGTCTTTTGGTTGGAGCATTTAATCCATTCACATTTAAGGTAATTAGTGTTATGTATGTTACTATGACCATTTTCTTAATTGTTTTGTGTTTGCTTTTGTAGGTCTTTTCTTCTCTTGTGTTTCCCACTTAGAGAAGTTTCTTTAGCATTTGTTATAGAGCTGGTTTGGTGGTGCTGAATTCTCCTAGCTTTTGTCTGTAAAGCTTTTGATTTCTTTCTCTTTTTGTCTTTTTGTCTGTAAAGCTTTTGATTTATCCATTGAATCTGAATGAGATCCTTGCAGGGTAGAGTAATCTTGGTTGTAGGTTCTTCCCTTTCATCACTTTAAGTATATCATGCCACTCCCTTCTGGCTTGTAGAGTTCCTGCTGAGAAATCAGCTGTTATCTTTATGGCAGTTCCCTTGTATGTTATCTGTTGTTTTTCCCTTGCTGCTTTCAATAATTTTTCTTTGTCTTTAAGTTTTGCCAATTTGATTACTATGTGCCTCGGTGTGTTTCTCCTTGGGTTTATCTTGTATGGGACTCTCTGCCCTTCCTGGACTTGGGTGGCTATTTCATTTCCCATGTTAGCGAAGTTTTTGACTATAATCTCTTTGAAGATTTTCTTGGGTCCTTTCTCTCTCTCTTCTCCTTCTGGCACCCCTATAATGCGAATGTTGTTGCCTTTAATGTTGTCTCAGAGGTCTCTTAGGCTGCCTTCATTTCTTTTCATTCTTTATTCAGTTCTGCAGCAGTGAATTCTATCATTCTGTCTTCCAAGTCACTTATCTGTTCTTCTGCCTCAGTTATTCTGCTATTGATTCCTTCTAGTGTAATTTTCATTTCAGTTATTGTATTGTTCATCTCTGTTTGTTTGTTCTTTAATTCTTCTAGATCTTTGTTAAACATTTCTTGCATCTTCTCAATCTTTGCCTCCATTCATTTTCTGAGGTCCTGGATTATCTTCACTACCATTATTCTGAATTCTTTTTCTGGAAGGTTGCCTATATCCACTTCATTTAGTTGTTTTTCTGGGGTTTTATCTTGTTCCTTCATCTGGTACATAGCCCTCTGCCTTTTCATCTTGTTTGTCTTTCTGTGAATGTGGTTTTTGTTCCACAGTCTGCAGGATTGTAGTTTTTGTTGTTTCTGCTGTCTGCCCTCTGCCGGATGAGTCTATCTAAGAGGCTTGTGCAAGTTTCTTGATGACAGGGACTGGTGGTGGGTAGAGCTGGCTGTTGCTCAGGTGGGCAGAGCTCAGTAAAACTTTAAGCCGCTTGACTGCTCATGGGTGGGGCTGGGTTCCCTCTCTGTTAGTTGTTTGGCCCGAGGTAACCCAACACTGGAGCCTATCTGGTCTCTTTGCTGGGGTAATGGCAGTTTCTGGGAGGGCTCACGGCAAGGAGTACTTCCCAGAACTTCTGCTGCCAGTGTCCTTGTCCCCACGGTGAGCCACAGCCACCGCCCACCTCTGCAGGAGACCCTCCAACACTAGCAGGTAGGCCTGGTTCAGTCTCCCCTGGGATCACTGCTCCTTCCCCTGGGTCCCAATGCACACACTACTTTGTGTGTGCCCTCCAAGAGTGGAGTCTCTGTTTCCCCTAGTCCAGTCAAAGTCCTGCAATCAATCAAATCCCACTAAGCTTCAAAGTCTGATTCTCTAGGAATTCCTCCTCCCGTTTCCGGACCCCCAGGTTGGGAAGCCTGACATGGGGCTCAGAATCTTCACTCCAGTGGGTGGACTTCTGTGGTATAAGTGTTCTCCAGTCTGTGAATCACCCACCCAGCAGTTATGCGATTTGATTTTACTGTGATTGCACCCCTCCTACCGTCTCATTGTGGCTTCTCCTTTGTCTTTGGATGTGGGGTATCTTTTTTGGTGAGTTCCAGTGTCTTCCTGTCAATGATTGTCCAGCAGCTAGTTGTGATTCTGGTGTTCTTGCAAGAGGGGGTGAGAGCACATCCTTCTACTCCGCCATCTTGGTCCACCATCAGTTGTTGTTTTCTTAATCTGGGTAGTCTTCCTGTTCCTCTCCTGCTCTCCAGACCTGTGCTTTCCAAAATGCTGGCCACAAGTCACATGTGCACCTGCTGGTCTTGGAGAGTCTCCTGGGGACACAGGGGGCACCTTTTCTCTTTCCTCAGTGCTTCATCTAGTTTCACTTGCTCATAGGGTGCCACGTGCAGAGGCCTCCCCTCCAGCACTTCAGACCAGAGTTCCTCGTGCACAATGGCTGCACCTGACACTGCAATTCAAGATGGTAGAGGCGGCCATGTGCAGACACACTTTGCCTGCACTGAGGTCTCTCCACTCTATTTTGAAGCCAGTCAGATTTAGCTTATATCATTACTTTATATTATATCCATGTATGAATTGTCATAGTGCTTCTTTCTTTATAATGTCTTCTAATCTGTCTCTTGCTGCTTTTATTTCCAAATTTCTTGTCCAAACACTCATCCATTCACCTCTATATTACTGCTTGCAAAACCTGCTTCCTTTCTGCTCTCCTTACATGAAATCCATCCATCTCTAATCTGTTTGATATATTACTACAGATCATTTTTTCTTTAAAAAATTCGTTTTGTTATGTCACTTCAGTATTTAAAAATCCTTAATGGCTCTTTCTGTTTCTAGCATGGGAGGGGGAGGGAATGGGAAACCGAAGATGACTCCGAGATTTGAGCAACTAGGTAGGTGAAGGTGACACTAACACAGGGGGCCAGGAGGAGACAGGTTTGGGGCCAGAGGGAGATAATGAAGGCAGTGCAAGACACAGAGGTAGTAAACAAATGCACACTCTGATCTGATGCTCAAGAGAGAACTGAGCTGGGGATAAACATTTAGGAGTCATCCTGATATTGAGAATTTAAAAAAAACAGGATAATTGAGACTGTTCAGGGAAAGTATATGAAGTGAGAAGAAATAGTCTAAGATATACCTCTGATAATATTAGAAATTTTTATTATTTGAAAAGCTCATGTGTGGAAGAAGAATCAACTTAGCATGATTAGGGCCAATAGGAAAAGGCATAAGAAATCCAATTTCATCCCATTATTTGGGAGAAATGTGTGCTAACTAGATCTGTCAATGGCAGTGAATTCCCCATCCTAGGAAGCCCAAGAGCCTGGGTTAGTGACAGTTTATCACATGTGGCAGAGAGAATACCTCCTTGGAGGAGCAAAGCTGATCAGATAGCTTCTCAGGTTCTTTCAACTCTCAGATTTTGTGATTCAACATAAGTTGCATTTTCCCCTCAGTGTGTGAACACCTTGAGCACCAGGATTAGTCCTGAGAACACAGAGAAGTGTTGGACACAGTGTGGATCTCAGTAAATATTATTGATTGCTAGGACTTTGGAAAGCTTTATAACATTAGATTAACAAATGTTTTTTTAACCATACCTGTTTAAGAAACACTGAAAAAAGGATGTAGAAGTAGGATGAAGGAATTAGGAGTGCTGGTGGAGGAGAGTTGGAGGGGACAGACAGTTGAAGGAGAGAAATGAGCCCTAGTAGAGGGGAAATTTTTGGTTGTTTGCTGAAAAAAAATAGCATTCTGATACAAGTGCTGGGAGATATTTTAATTGTATAAAATGCCTTTGTTGTGATAGTCTGTCAGAGTGCCTAACATATTATTAGGAGCAAACGATACACACACACAAACACATACAGACGCACATGTACACTTTTGAGTTTCTCTTTTCCTGCCCTGTGATAGCCTCCCTATCCAAAAGAGAAGAGTCATATTAAAAGAACGTACCCTCCATGATGTTACTTTAAAACATGTACAAATCAAACCATACATACACACATACACTAAAACTTTAGTGGAATGTGGAAGGAGATCACATTTTACAGTTAACTAGAGAGCTCTTTGGCTTTTAGAAGCTGAAAATATCACAGTTGGTAAGTACATCGGAAAAGAGCAGAGTGCAGTCAATAGGTAAAAGAGCTTCTTCAATCAGCACCTTTGGTGACATCTGGTGCCAAAACAAGCAGCTGTTTTTTTGTTAAAACCTTATTTTTCTAGGATGTACCTCTAGTTGCATTAATTGAATTATGCACCAGTTAAGGCAAGTTGCAGTTTAGAAATGTGATTTCTCCTGTTTTTCCTATGTTTAAAAGAGCCCATGAAGAAGAAAGCATAATTTCCCTGCAAAATGGCTGCATTTCTTCCCCATCATTGCTTCACTGAACACAATTATACTCACTAAAGCAAACACTTATGCCTTAGATCTTTTGGTACAGAAATAATCCCTTTGAATTGGGTCATTTTGCACGTGTCTGGCAGCCATTTCAAAGGGCTCAGCCAGTAGCTCATTTCAAAGGCAAATGATAATTTGCAGATTCCATGCAATGGAATTCAAATTAGTCTTGTATGTCCTAATATTTTGTACTTTGTCTGCAGCTGCCAAAAATGATCATCTTTTCTTAATACTGAGCTAAATTGGGCTAAAACCAATTCAACAAATCTACCATGATTGCATTTTGATTAATTGTTTAGAGAATGACCACAATGTCTCTCAGAAAGCTAAGGCACCTACAGACCATGGATCCCAAACTTTCTCTGCCCTGTGGCTGTAGTTGTAAAATGACTGGGAAGGAAGTACATTTCCTATGGAGGAACAGGTAGCCTTTCTTGCTTCATGGACTTGGCTGTGAGCAAACGACATTCCTGGATTATTCACTGTCACTTCAAAATACCTGCACATTTTGACTGGAGGTGATGGGCAAGACTGTCATGTGACTGCTTATAAGTAAATTCCTTAGAATGATAAGGCTCTCAGAATCATTGACTTGGTCCCAAAGAAAACCTGGAAACTGTACCCATCTCCTCCAATGACCCCAACAAACAATACGCAAGAACAAACAGAAGCAAAAAGAACTCCAATCCTGCAGTCTGCGGAACAAAAACCACATTCACAGAAAGACAGACAAGATGAAAAGGCAGTGGGCTATGTACCAGATGAAGGAACAAGATAAAACCCCAGAAAAACAACTAAATGAGATGGAGATACACAATCTTAAAGTAAAGAATTCAGAATAATGATAGTGAAGATGATCCAGGACCTCGGAAAAAGAATGGAGGCAAAGATCGAGAAGATGCAAAAATGTTTAACAAAGATCTAGAAGAATTAAAGAACAAACAAACAGAGATGAACAATACAATAATTGAAATGCAAACTACACTAGAAGGAATCAATAGCAGAATAACTGAGGCAGAAGAACGGATAAGTGACCTGGAAGACAGAATGGTGGAATTCACTGCTGCAGAACAGAACAAAGAAAAAAGAATGAAAAGAAATGAAGGCAGCCTAAGAGACCTCTGAGACAACATTAAAGGCAACAACATTCGCATTATAGGGGTGCCAGAAGGAGAAGAGAGAGAGAAAGGACCCGAGAAAATCTTTGAAGAGATTATAGTCAAAAACTTCACTAACATGGGAAAGGAAATAGCCACCCAACTCCAGGAGAAACACACTGAGGCACATAGTAATCAAATTGGCAAAACTTAAAGACAAAGAAAAATTATTGAAAGCAGCAAGGGAAAAACAACAGATAACATACAAGGGAACTGCCATAAAGATAACAGCTGATTTCTCAGCAGGAACTCTACAAGCCAGAAGGGAGTGGCATGATATACTTAAAGTGATGAAAGGGAAGAACCTACAACAAAGATTATTCTACCGGGCAAGGATCTCATTCAGATTTGATGGAGAAATCAAAAGCTTTATAGACAAGCAAAAGCTAAGAGAATTCAACACCACCAAACTAGCTCTACAACAAATGCTAAAGGAAATTCCCTAAGTCGGAAACAAAAGAGAAGAAAAAGACCTACAAAAACAAACCCCAAACAATTAAGAAAATGGTCATAGTAACATACATATCAATAATTACCTTAAACGTGAATGGATTAAATGCTCCAACCAAAAGACAGAATCTTACCGAATGGATACAAAAAGAAGACCCATATATATGCTGTCTTTAACAGACCCACTTCAGACCTAGGGACACATATAGACTGAAAGTGAGGGGATGGAAAAAGATATTCCATGTAAATGAAAATCAAAAGAAAGCTGGAAAAAAAAAAAGCGGGAGTAGCAATACTCATATCAGATAAAATAGACTTTAAAATAAAGAATGTTACAACAGACAAAGAAAGACACTACATAATGATCAAGGGATCAATCCAAGAAGAAGTTATAACACTTATAAATATAGAGGCACCCAACATAGGAGCACCTCAATACATAAGGCAACTGCTAATGGCTATAAAAGAGGAAATCAACAGTAACACAATAATAGTGAGGGACTTCAACAACTTATTTACACCAATGGACTGATCATCCAAAATGAAAATAAATAAGGAAACCGAAGCTTTAAATGACACAATAGACCAGAGATTTAATTGATATTTATAGGACATTCCATCCAAAAACAGCAGATTACACTTTCTTATCAAGTGCACACAGAACATTCTCCAGGATAGACCACATCTTGCATCACAAATCAAGCATCAGTAAATTTAAGAAAATTGAAATCATATCATGCATCCTTTCTGACCACAACGCTATGAGATTAGAAATCAATTACAGGGAAAAAAACGTAAAAAACACAACCACATGGAGGCTAAATAATACGTTACTAAATAGGCAAGCGATCACTGAAGAACTCAAAGAGGAAATCAAAAAATACCCAGAGAGAAATGACAACACGATGATCCAAAACTTATGGGATGCAGCAAAAGCAGTTCTAAGAGTGAAGTTTATAGCTATACAAGCCTATCTCAAGAAACAAGAAAAATCTCAAATAAACAATCTAACCTTATACCTAAAGGAACTAGAGAAAGAGGAACAAACAAACCCAAAGTTAGCAGAAGTAAAGAAATCATAAAGATCAGAGCAGAAATAGATGAAATAGAAACAAAGAAAACAGTAGCAAAGATCAATAAAACTAAAAGTTGCTTCTTTGAGAAGATAAACCGTTAGCCAGACTCATCAAGAAAAAGAGGGAGAGGACTCAAATCAATAAAATTAGAAATGAAAAAGGAGAAGTTACAACAGACACCGCAGAAACACAAAGCATCCTAATAGACTACTGCAAGCAACTCTATGCCAGTAAAATGGGCAACCTGGAAGAAGTAAACAAATTCTTAGAAAGGTATAACCTTCCAAGACTGAACCAGGAAGAAACAGAAAATATGACCAGACAAATCACAAGTAATCAAATTGAAACTGTGATTAAAAATCTTGCAATAAACAGAAGCCCAGGACCAGATGGCTTCACAGGTGAATTCTAGCAAACATTTAGAGAAGAGCCAACACCTATCTTTCTCAAGCTCTTCCTCTGCAGAGGAAGGAAAACTCCCAAACTCATTCTATGAGGCCACCATCACCTTGATACCAAAATCAGACAAAGATACTACAAAAAAAAGAAAATTACAGGCCAATATCACTGATGAATATAGCTTCAAAAATCCTCAACAAAATACTAGCAAACAGAATCCAACAACACATTAAAAGGATCATACACCATGATCAAGTGGGATTTACCCCAGAGATGCAAGCATTCTTCAATATATGCAAATCAGTCAATGTGATACACCATATTAACAAAGTGAAGAATAGAAACCATATGATCATCTCAATAGATGCAGAAAAAGCTTTTGACAAAATTTAACACCCATTTATGATAAAATCTCTCCAGAGAGTGGGCATAGAGGGAACCTACTTCAACATAATAAAGGCCATATATGAAAAACCCACAGCAAACATCGCTCTCAATGGTGAAAAACTGAAAGCATTTCCTCTAAGCTCAGGAAGAAGACAAAGTTGCCCACTCTCACCACCACTATTATTCAACATAGTTTTGGAAGTCCTGGCCACAGTAATCAGAGAAGAGAAAGAAATAAAAGGAATACAAATTGGAAAAGAAGAAGTAAAACTGTCACTGTTTGCAGATGACATGATACTACACATAGAGAATCCTAAAGATGCTACCAGAAAACTACTAGGGCTAATCAATGAATTTAGTAAAGTTGCAGGATAAAAAATTAATTCACAGAAGTCTTTTGCATTCCTATACATTAATGATGAAAAATTTGAAAGAGAAATTAAGGAAACATTCCCATTTACCACTGTAACAAAAAGAATAAAATACCTAGGAATAAACCTACCTAAGGAGACAAAAGACCTGTATGCAGAAAACTATAAGACACTGATGAAGGAAATTAAAGATGTTACCAACAGATGGAGAGATATACCATGTTCTTGCATTGGAAGAATCAATATTGTGACAGTGACTATACTACTCAAAGCAATCTACAGATTCAATGCAATCCCTGTCAAATCACCCATGGCAATTTTTATAGAACTAGAACAAAAAGTCTTAAAGTTTGTATGGAGACACAAAAGACCCCGAATAACCAAAGCAGTCTTGAGGGAAAAAAATGGAGCTGGAGGAATCAGACTCCCTGACTTCAGACTATACTACAAAGCTACAGTAATCAAGACAATATGGTACTGACACAAAAACAGAAATATAGATCAATGGAATAGAATAGAAAGCCCAGAGATAAACCCACACAGCTATGGTGAACTAATCTATGACAACAGAGGCAAGGATATACAGTGGAGAAAAGACAGTCTCTTCAATAAGTGGTGCTGGGAAAACTGGACAACTACATGTAAAAGAATGAAATTAGAACACTCTCTTACACCATACACAAAAATAACCTCAAAATTGATTAGAGACCTAAATGTAAGATCGGGCACTATAAAACTCTTAGAGGAAAATATGGGAAGAACACTCTTTGACATAAATCACAGCAATATCCTCTTTGACCCACCTCCTAGAGTAATGGAAATAGAAACAAAAATAAACAAATGGGACCTAATGAAACTTAAAAGCTTTTGCACAGCAAAGGAAACCATAAACAAGATGAAAAGACAACCCTCAGAATGGCAGAAAATATTTGCAAATGAATCATTGCGCAAAGGATTAATCTCCAAAATATATAAACAGCTCATGCAGCTCAATATTAATAAAACAAACAACCCAATCCAAAAATGTGCAGAAAACCTAAATATACATTTCTCCCAAGAAGACATACAGATGACTGAGAAGCATATGAAAAGTTGCTTAACACCACTATTTATTAGAAAAATGCAAATCAAAATTACAATGAGATATCACCTCTCACCAGTTAGAACGGGCATCATCAGAAAATCTACAAACAACAAATGCTGGAGAGGGCGTGGAGAAAAGGGAACCCTCTTGCACTGTTGGTGGGCATGTAAATTGATAAAGCCACTATGGAGAACAGTATGGAGGTTCCTTAAAAAACTACAAAGAGAATTACCATATGACCCAGTAATCCCACGACTGTGCATATACCGAGAGAAAACCATCATTCAAAAAGACACATGCACCCCAATGTTCATTGCAGCACTATTTACAATAGCCAGGTCATGGAAGCAACCTAAATGCCCAGTGACAGATGAATAGATAAAGAAAATGTGGTACATATATAGAATGGAATATTACTCAGCCATAAAAAGGAATGAAATTGGGTCATTTGTAGAGATGTGGATGAATCTAGAGACTGTCATACAGAGTGAAGTAAGTTAGAAAGAGAAAAACAAATATTGTATATTAATACATATATGTGGAACCTAAAAAAATGGTACAGATGGAGTTGTTTGCAGAGCAGAAATTGAGACAGAGAAGTAGAGAAAAACCATATGGACACCAAGGGGGGAAAGCAGCGGGGGCTGGGGGTGGTGATGTGTCAAATTGGGAGATTGGGATTGACATGTATACACTGACGTGGATAAAATGGATGACTAACAAGGAAAAATAAAATAAATAAATAAGAACAGGAAGTACCATCATCTTCAACAAATTTCAGCCCCAATAACATTAATAAACAGCCAATATGAACTGATGCTTACTTTGTAGCAGGTGCTATTCTAAGCGCTTTATATGTACAAAAACATTTAATCCCCACCAAGCCTAATAAGGTAGCTACTAACTCAGTATTTTCCACCATTTTACATGTGGGGATTCTGAGGCTCAGAGTAGTTAAGGAAGTGGCTCAAGTTCATGCAGCTATTAACCTGTAGAGTTAAGATCCCCACCAAGGCAGCAGGACTCCAGTATCCCAGCTTTTGAACACTTTAATGAAGTTACTTCCATTTTTTGGTGTCTGATAATCCTCACTATCGAGAAATGTTTCTTTAAACCTTGCTTCAAGCATTCCTGTTATTATTCAGTCTGTTTTCTTGTGGACGTATTTTTACCTGCTCAATCTGCTTTTCTCTTTCCTGTTTTCTACCCTCCATTTTGTCTTCTACCAATGAACATGCACTGAGTACTATCCTGTGTACAGTTCCCTAACAGGCACAAGACAGTTTCACGTAAAAAAGGAGCAAGTTTGCACACAGACTCTATGTTCATTCTTCAACAATTAATTCTAGTAAAAATAATATTTATATCACTGGTATAAACTTACTTCGAGTACATTTTTTTACTCCTTTTAAAAAACTCTTAATTTTTTACTTCCTTATCTTTTTCCCCACCTTACCCCCTTCCCCCATTACTTTACCTTAACTCCTGGTTATTTGCTTTCGTGCTTACCAAATGTCATGGATTGTTATTTTCAGGTGTAATAACTATAATTACTACAATTTGTCCTTAAGGATTTTACTTTCTAACTGATTTCAGACTTCTGACCTCCAGAACTGTAAGATAAGAAGTTTACGTCTTTTGAAGGCACAAAGTGTGTGGTGCTTCGCTATAGCAGCAATAAAGAACTAATGTGCCCATAGAAAAGAAAGAAAAAAGAATTTTACTTTCTAACTTTCCTCTTAAAAACAATCTCTAAAATCTTAAAGTTCATCTAGACACCAAGCCAGGCCACTTACATGTTTTTCAAAGCTGCTCCCTACATCCCCGCTGCCACTTTGTAAGTAGCAACCCAAGTCACTCCTCTTCTGAACAACTACAACAGACACTAACTAGTTGCCTTACCTCTAGTTGTATCACTTTTAAGTCCAAATTTTCTACCCAGATATTGTAGTAGCTTCTCAAAAATACCAATTTGTCTTTATCATGTTCTGGCCTAAAACCCTTCAGCAATTTCCTAACATCTATGGGATAAAACCTCCATCCCTTTCCAGGGATCTTCCGGCCTCAGTCCCAGCCCCTCATGCCTTCCTCACTTCAGCCTTACGTCTTCTGGACAGCCTCTGCTGCCTTCCTTGCTGTCTCTGTTCTTTTTTAGGGCTTTCTCTCCATCAGAACATTTCCCCTTTTTCACCTGGCTAATTACCCGTCACCTTTGCAGAGTCAGCTCCCTGGGTATTTCCTCTAGGGTGCCTTGGCTCTCTTTCCTAGAGTCTTTACTGTGGACCTCTCCCACTGGATCAGCTATTTCTTTCTGTGTTTTCCTCAGTCATGCATTTATCACATGGACTCAAATGATCTGTCTCTTTATCTGCATCTTCCACTGTAATAGGCCTTAGTCAACTTTCTGTCCATTAGGTGGTATTCATATTCAAGTGCTTAGCTCAGAGTGGATGTAATAAATATTTGTGGAACTGAAGTTTCCCCGTATATTTCAACAAAGGAGGAGACCAAGAGTAGACACTGCAATCCTAGCAAGGGTTTGACTTTTTTGTGGCATGAGAAGGAAGGTTGTTTCAGAGTCTCATAGACTCTGTTATTTTATTGTGCATTTTAAAACTTTATTTGCTTTACCAGTACTGTCACAGGACTAACTCACCCAAGAGAAGAAAATAAAATGATGATGTTGAAGCCTTATTCTATTTAAATTTAAATCTCCTTTTGCCAGGAAATGTCAGTGCTGATGATAGAACCAGAGGCCCGACTTTTGCTCTCCTACTGGGCTTAAGTGAGTCAGAAGTAGGTCAAGTGTCTCACTCCCTGAGTCAAAGGCTTTGCCTGAAATAGAAGGCAGATGGATAAATTGCTTCTCTCAAGCACTGCTCAGAGACAGCATTTTGATATAAGACCAAGCACAGCTAGAAATCAACAAGGAAGCCAATATACCTGTTGAGAAAAAAACATCTGTGGCAAGGATTTGTGATGAGGTGAGGATATGGACATATCCCAAGTAGGTTTCAAAGAAAGCAATGCATTATCAATATTAGGGAAAACAATAATCAACTATGCAGGTTTGGCCTAAAGGAATAAACTTGATCCATAAATATGACTTAATTCATCTTCTGCAAAAATGCTCCTGGCATTCTGTTGTCAACATTTAAAAGTAATATTTTATCTGATGCTTTTTAAATGGCATGACTAAGGGGTGGATGTGAGGAAAATTCAGTTCTTAAGTAGCAAAGAAAAGAACTTGGCCTTGCATGATCTGGTGCCTCCCTCTCTTTCACCCCTATTTCTTACCACTCCCGGCCACAAACTCCAGGTACCAGCCACACTATACTATTTCTTGCCTCTATGCCCTAGCATATCATGTTCCCCAATTTTTGTCTATCCTCCATCTTCTGTGCTCTCATAATACCCATTGCAGCCCATTATTGCCACACTTACCGTGTTGATGTCTGAAGAAATTTTATTTTATTTATTTTTAACCATTTTTAAATTGAAGTATAGTTAATTTATGATGCTGTGTTAGTTTCAGGTGTACAGCAAAGTGATTCAGTTACACATTATATATATATATTCTTTTTCAGATTCTCTTCCATTTTAGGCTATTACAAGATATTGAGTATAGTTCTCTGTGCTACACAGTAGGTCCTTGTTGGTTATCTATTTTATATATAGTAGCGTGTATATGTTTATCCCAAACTCCTAATTTATCCCTCCCTCCCCTACCTTTGCTCATTTGTAACTATAAATTAGTTTTCTATTTCTGTGAGTTCTATTTCTGTTTTTTATATAAGGTCATATATATCTTTTTAGATTCCACATATGTGATAGCATATGATATCTGTCTTTCTCTGTCTGACTTACTTCATTTAGTATGATAATCTCTAGGTCCATCCATGTTGCTGCAAATGGCATTATTTCATTCTTTTTTAGGGCTGAGTAATATTCCATTGTATGTATGTACCACATCTTCTTTATCCATTCCTCTGTCAATCATTTAGGTTGCTTCCATGTCTTGGTTTTTATAAAGAGTGCTGCAATGAACATAGAAGTGCAGGTATCTTTCTGAACTATAGTTTTCTCTGGATATATGCCCAGGAGTCAGATTGCAGGATCATATGGTAACTCTATTTTTAGGTTTCTAACCAACCTCCATACTGTTCTCCATAGTGGCTGCACCAATTTATATTCCCACCAACAGTGTAGGAGGGTTCCTTTCACTCTACATCCTCTCCAGCATTTGTTATTTGTAGACTTTTAATGATGGTCATTCTGACTGGTGATTTTCGATTGTCACAACTGGGTGGGTTGTGCTATTGGCATCTCATGGGTAGAGATGAGGGATGCTGCTGGATATTCTACAATGTACAGGTCCAATAAAAAATTCAACAGTGCTGATGTTGAGAAACCCTAGTTTAGAATATCTGCTACATCAAATAAGCTGAGTTAATGTCTGAGGAAAGAGGAAGGACCTATTTATCAAAAAGTGTGTTTTTAGCAATTTCATAATGATAATGATAACATTTTTTAAAGTGATTCTCAATTATAAGAATTACTTATAAGGTCTATTTAGGTTAAGGCAACTCAATAAACCCAAGTATGCAAAAAAAATTTTTTAGAAAAAATCTATAACAGCATGCTGATTCCTGTGACAGACAAACTGAACTGAGAAGATGCAGTGTTAGTGTATTTTAGAATATCCTGTTACTGCTGTTAGGACGTGGGATGGAAAGCAGAGAATCGTGGCCCACATAGGAAGTATGGTGCGGGGGTTTTGAGAAACCATTTGACGATCTGACACATTCTGTCTTATTGATAACTTTCAATTACTGAACTCGCCTCACTATTCTCGAGCATTTTAACCACTACGTGTAATTTTCACAGGACGGTTGACAACTGAGTCTATTGGAAAAAAAATGTGATAGTACAGGAAATGAATGGCCGATGATTGTTATTCTGATATTTACAAACTTCTGAATGGTTCGCTTTTTTAGTTTAATAACAATAGGTTCTGGCAGTGTTTAGTTATTGCAGCTGTATTTTTAAATAAGTGGAAAGAGATAGGATATAAAAACAGTAAATTATAGGTTAAACATCAAAAACATATTTAAAAACTCAATTGATGATAGAGTCCATATTTTTTTACAAGAAGGAAAATGTTAGATTCTAGGAGGACCACATCTGTTAATTACACATTTCAATTTGGTTAGGATCTGGATTATTCTAAGGATTTGAAATACGGCATTTTGCTTTCTTGATCAGTGAAGCTCATATACTAGGAGACCCATAGTTAAAGGAATCTAGTTCAAGAAGTGTATACACTCTAGGAACCATTCCTAATACCTTCTATTAGTCTTAGGCCAAGGAATGTGGTACATCTGGAATAACTTCCCTCAAAGGAGGAATTCCTTTGCCATTGTATCTCTCTTTCCTTTCTTTCTTTTTTCTTTTCTTTTTTTTTTTTTTTTGAGTTGTTCCTTTGGCTATTGTGAATAGTGATGCTATGAATATTTGTGTACAAGTTTTGCTTGAACACCTGTTTTCAATTCTTATACTAGGAGTGGAATTGGTGGGTCATATGTTTCTTTTTTTTTAATTGTAGTATAGTTGATTTACAATGTTATATTAGTTTCAGGTGTACAACATACTGATTCAATATTTTTATAGATTATACTTTATTTAAAGTTGTTATAAAATATCGGCTATACTTCCTGAGCTGTACATTACATCCTTGTATCTAATTGATTTTATACCTAGGAGTTCATACCTCTTAATCCCCTTCCCTTATCTCGCACCTCCCCCCCTCCCTCTCCCCACTGGTAACCACTAGTTTGTTCTCTATATCTGTGAGTCTGTTTCTGTTTTTTTTTAAATATACTTTCATTTGTTTTATTTTTCAGATTCCACATATAAGTGAAAACATACAGGATTTGTCTTTCTCTGTCTGACTTACTTCACTAAGCATAGTACTCTCCAGGTCCATCCACGTTGTTGTAAATGGCAAAATTTCATTTTTTTAATGGCTGAGTAGTATTCCATTGTATATATATACCACATCTTCATTATCTATTCATTTGTTGATGAAAACTCAAGTTGCTTCTATATCTTGGCTATTGTAAATAATGTTGCTATGAACATTGGGCTGTACCTTTTTGGATTAGTGTTTTTGTTTTCTTTAGACATATACCCAGGAGTGGAATTGCTGGGTTGTATGGTAGCTCTATTTTTAGTTTTTTGGGAAACCTCCATGCTGTTTTCTGTAGTGGAGGCACCAATTTACATTCCTACCAACAGTGTACTAGGTTTCCCTTTTTCCCACATCCTCACCAACATTTATTATTTGTTGTCTTTTTTGGTATTTCTCTGTTCTTGTCTCATCTCCCCTGGGAAAATGGCCTTTGTTCTTCTGTGTAGCAGCAATAGAGGTTAAAACCTGTCACTGTATAACCACAGCTCAAAACCTACTAAGTTCTTTGTTATCATGTGCAGGGGAGATATTCAGGATGGATTTGGACTATTGTACAAATCAGACATGAGGAATATGTTTAGCTCTGCCTATGCAGGTTTTAATCTGCAAGTATGCAGCTATCTTTTTAAAAATTCTTGCAGATTTATATAGAATTTAGAGCATTATCAAAACTATCTAGTATAATCAGATTGTCAACAGAAAGAAAACTCACTGTGTAGAAAATTTGAGAGTCAATGCATCTTCAACTTGAAATGGTCTTGAGAGATTATGCAGGCTTCCCCATCTTGCATGCTTATTTGAGGATGAAAGAGGAGAAAGGAAAATTTACAGCAACCTTGCTAACTAGAATCCTGGATTTTAAAAAGCCCTTTAAGTGCATTTAATTCTATTCTTCTATGAAATGGCTTCTCAGTACACAGGAGAGAGAACTCTCTTTCTACTGCCCCTTCCTGGATTGAATTCTTAAGCCCCTTCAGGCCACGAGGGCACTAGTGGATACCTAATAGTTCTGCATTAGCCACAGAGGGAATGGAAAAATCCCAGAGACATTGAAAATGCCAATCCAGGGTGGATGTGTAGGGTGGGGTTACTTGAGGTTGGGTAAGGGAGGGAGAGGCTCAAGATTCTGAGTTGTGTTAAAGCAGAATTGCCCATCTTGCTTCTTTCCAGTCCTACTTACAAAGAGCCATGTCTTGATGTGGGCATTTTGTAAAAGCCAATCTGAAGGATTATGCGCTGATGAAAGGGGCTGTAGGAGGTGGGGAGGATAGGCCCCATTTGAAACTCAGATTTTTCTCTAGAGGGAAGGGAAGGGAGCACTGAATCTATTTGCCTTCTTCAAACATCAGTTACTCAAACAAAATTGGCTTGTCTAAAATTTGCTGTTAGCATAAAATTTCCAAGTTGTAGTTATTGTAGCTGGTGATGGGGTAAAAATGGAAGAAAAATTCTAGAATAAACAATCATACAGTCTAGATAATATTATAATAAATCTCTAGTAATAGAAAAGTGCAGTGCCTACAAATGAAATTACCTTAGTAATGACAAACGAAAATACAGCTTCAAAATTTAATTTTGTATTGAGAAAAATGATAGCCCAGTCCAGTGATGGCATCACTAAAATGAATGAAATTTCTGGAACAATGTGAGGACTTTGCTTTTCTTTTCCTCCCTTTCCAACAGAGAAACCTAGATTAGTTTTTCTTAATTCCAACTATCCTAGATAGGAGTTTCTATTTTAAAATGAATCATTGTACAAGATACCTTGCTGATATTACTGTTAATAGGAGAGCATTTTATTTTAATATTTCCCAGTAGAAGAAGGCATGTCCTCTTTTCAATACCTGGTGGAGGTATTTGGGCCTTGCATTACTGTTCATTTAGTGTCCTTAGGTAGGAATATGACAGATTTGCACTCTATTGCTGCCTTTTTTCAACAATGCATGCGTCATCTAAAGGAATGAGTGAGTCTGGATTACACCACCTTCAGTCTTCTGGTTGGCTGTGCATTCTTGGTCTTATACTCACCCAGTCAGGCTAAGGTTGTAGCCTTTTAGCATTAGGAAGAAGGAACATCTGGATAGTGACTCATGGTAATCTACCTTGTGTACTAAACTTAATTCCATGTAACATCCAACAAAGTACACACTCCATCCTCAATCGTTTGACCAGGATTTGGAGCTATTAAACTGCTTTATATTTACGTCCTTTGCTTTGAAAGTAGTGTTGATGTGCAGGATTTGTACCTAAGATTTTTCTTGGGGTAGGTGGTCAGCTCTGCATATAAGGAATTTGAGTGAATTGACATGCATCATTTTGAAATTGATTTTTAAATTCTTTAGTCTACTTAGCATATCATGACTGAATAGAGTGATCATATAATTTATTATGATATTAGGGAAGCTTTTGTCTGGGAAAATGGTCAAGTAGAAGGACTATTTGGACAACAGACACACACTGAGATGGCCCCAGGCAAATTGAAACTGTAGGTCACCTTACATATGAGCAAATGGGCTGGGAGACAAGGGACTGGACTCCAGGCATGTATTTTAAATGACGGGTGTGACAGAGAACCGCATCTTCTCTTCAACAAAGGCACTGTGTATTTTTTAAATGAAATCTATGCCTATGAATTGTCCTAGTTGCTTGGTCCAAGAAAGAGTGAAGGCCACAAAGAAGTGGAACCTGTAAGATGTTGGCTGCCCTTTCAAACCATGGGACATCACTGGAAGTATAAGGAACGTCTCTGCTAGCATATGAGTTCAGTTAGCTCAACAGAGAAGGTTGAAAGTTGAAAGATGGGGCAGAAGAAATATATTCTCATTCATGACTCAAAGAACACATCACCAACTCATCTTCAATGCCAAAGTAAAAATGAGATTATAATCTTGTAATTTTCACCACCATCAACCATGGTGTTATGAGTGAATTCTCTCATTTCTTTCACCTATTTCTTTTTACAGGACTTTAAGATGTATCACAGATTTCAAAAACACCTATAAAGCTTACTCTACACTTATTATACCCTGTGATAATGATCTTGAAATTCTTAGCACCATTAGGACTTTACTATGAGTACTTGAAGATACATGTATTTTTACCTGCTTTTCCTATTTTGTTAAACTCATTGGTTGGTTGGTTGGTTTGTCAGTTGATTGGTTGGTTGGAGCTGTTTCACTGACTTAGTTTGGAATTTGACAGTTTCTCTTTAATGTTAGTTGGAAGCTGTTGGCATTGATCAATCCCTTGGTGCCAATCTTAACTAATATTTGAGTGGGTCATGCCATGTCAACCTTGCCAAGATTTGGAGATTTTTTGCTCTATTTTGACTGATTGGTGGTTTCCACTGCCTGCTTCCAAACTGCCTGGCAGATGACAACCTTCTGCATTTAATAACTTCTCATTTCTCTGCTGGATCATAGTCATTTTCAAGGTATTTCGAATGGCAACTGGTAAATGACAATTTTGATTGAAATTCAATCACAGGTGGTACTACAGTTGTAAATATCTCAATAGAGGTGACAATACATGGGCAGGTACATTTATACACAGTTAAGTTTGCACACATTCAGGCAGTTACCACAAAGCATAACTTATGCTTCTAGGAGCTGGCAAATTGCTTTTCTTTTAATTATGCAAGGAATACCTGATTTCAAAAATATTAGCATGTTGATGAAATATGTCCATAAATCAAGAAACTGTGGTCATGTATTTGGCTGGTTAGTTTTGTACAGGGAATAAAAGCCACTGAAATGGCCAAATGGCAAGAATTTTCATAGTGACAGAGTAAACAAGGTAACAAACGAGCTTTCACTCATACCTTGGTTGTTTTCATCCTGCTTTTTAGAACTTGGAATAATTTCAAGGGGTTGCATGTATTTGTTTTTACGAAGCTGGACTATGGCAATGGTTAGCAGCATCTGACTTTATAAGGCAGGCAAATCAGTTTTTTAAAATGGTGTGTCAGCAGCAACAAAAACAACGAATAACATATGAACTGCAAACAGTAATGACACATGGATCTAGGGATATTATGAAAAATGTGGTGAGGCCTTGTGACTTGATTAATTGAGAGGATGGATAAATCAGCTCAGGATCGTCACCCTTCCTTCTCTCAACTGATTATATCAATTTGGTTCTCATTATCTATAAGGGACTCTGCATGGTCCATTTTTATGAGTTCTGCCTAGGGCTTCCTCCCGTCCTTCCCTGTGCAGAGCCTGTGTGCTGCGTTCTGCAGGCTTACCCCACACCTGATGTATCCCTGCGTGTTTTACAAACTTAGAATGGCATTTGGGCTGCTTGGCTTCAAACCTCGCTTGGTGATTATGACAACAGAGCTGCTGCTGGAGAACTATCGTGAGCTTCTCGTTTGGAATTGAGTAGGAGGTGGCACCTGCTGGGCAGGACAGCTCAGAAACAGTGAGGACAAGAAGGAACTCCCCCACATTTCTATTTCTAATGAGTCTTTCTCATGCCATAGAGCCTACTAGTGTAGAGTTTTCTGCCACTGGTCATGCTCACCTGGATGTTTTAAGAGGAGCCAACACAGCATTGCCAAAAAAAAAAAAAAAAATGTGGCCACCTATTTAAAAATCAATTATCTCTTTAAGTAGTCATATGACATCTATCATTCTGGAACCTATATGCTCCTATATATCAAGAATGTACTGAAATATATCAGTGTATATATATATACATATATATATATATATATAAATATATAACCTTAGGATAAAAATGTCCCATGACAGTTGTGGTATCCTAACCTGCCTCCTAATATCATTCCCTGTCTCAACAAGAGCCAACCTTGAGACAGCAGGCAGATTCAGAGACTGGGTGGCGCTGGGGGGAGGTTGGGAGTGTAGGTCAAGTTGAAGAGTGGGCATGTCTTAATAGGATTAAATGAATGCAATAATATCTTTGTATCTAAAAATGGAATAAAAATGGATTATAAAAATGAACTGAAGTAAAACCCTCATACTGTGAGACTAGGATGCACTAGACAGAGAGAAGGCTCAATCTAGACTGATGGGCTGGACATAGACAGTGCAAACAGCGGCCCCATGAGGGACAGAGGAGGTGGAGGGTCAGGTTTAAGTCCTCGGTCTGAACAACAGCTTATGAGGCACTCAGAATTAAGTGGAGCCATAAAAACAGGCACACACACATCCTAGCTTTGAGCAGTTTATCATCCTTTAAAACTTTTAGACACTGAAAGGTCTCGTAGTTGGAAAAGTCCCGCCAAAATTTGCACAGGACTCACCAGGGCTGTCTCTCCTTGACTGGTTATGCATCCAGTTAAATGCCTTCTTCACGCGATTCTTGTTTATGCTACAACAAACTGCATTGCCTCTCCGTGCCTGTGGAATGCATTTGCCACTTCCATTTTTACAGATGAAGATAACTACCCCTGTGGAGTGATATGCCAGCTAAAAACTGAGGAGAAAATGGCAATTAGAATCCAAGACCTGACTTGCTTTCCTTTGGCTCTGCTTACTGTGCCAGGCGGTGCTGTTCACAGTCTTCACACTTCCAGGATTTAGTAAACTGTGACATCGAAGTCTATAGAAACTTGGGGAAAGAAGAACTTTCTAGTTTATTTTTAGAGATTTACAGCAGATGAAGAGAGACCGGGGCTAGATGTATTTTATGAGTTCGCAGACTATTGCTTTATGGCTATCTGCAGGAGGGTGCTTTGGTAGTCTAGGTCTCCCTGTCCATATTTTTTCTGTTTCCTCCCTTCCTTGCTTTGTTCCTTTCCCCAGATTAAACCTAGACATGACATACACTTATAAGAACAGGAAGACAAGGAAGAGGAAATGCCTTTGATACTTTTCCCTTGGAAGATCTCATCCATTTGAAGCTCTTACTCCACTGGGATTAGAAAGTCTATGAAACAGTCTCTTTGGGAAAGCTGGTCCCCAGGGAAGCATCCGCTGGATTCTCTGGTAGTCATTCGACAGGCCACATCCTTGTGCTACAAATCAATACGTCCTGTTCCTAACGTAGAAAAGCTCACAGTGTGGGACAGAAGTGCCTATGAGGAACGCTATCTCCAGGAAATGGAGCTGAACCAGCCCACTGAGAAAGAAGAGTGAGAATGCAGGCCACTGCTTTTCTGCTGCGAGTGGTAACAACTGGAAGCCTGGACCAGGCTTGTCTGGCGGGTGGGGTGACCTGGGGGAGTGTCTGGATGCTAAGACACTTATCCAGCTGCTCCACACTCATCCACACGGAGACCACCTTTAGTTTAAAGGGGAGTGTGCTGGGTTTTATATTGAATGCCTTCTATTTCCTGTTGCTTTGAAAGGCTATCATCTTACATTTCCCCCAGGGTAGCTTCTATTGCTCTCCTGGCATGATTATCTTAATTTCACACTGATTCTAAACTCAAAGTAGGAAATGCTTTAGGCTTTATTTGTTTTAAAAAGCTTCTTTTTAACTTTCCACATTTTTCAACATTCATTTGTTTTTCCATGGGTAGCCACAGCATTTAGAGAAGAAAAGAAAGTTGTAGTTGGATGTGTTAGTTGGTACCATCAAATTAGGGCACAGAATCATTTTTAAAACACTTATTCCATTACTCTACTCTCCAGTTTGATTTGTACATTAATATGCAGTTAAACTTGATTTTTCTAGCTCCCAACACATACATAATTAAAATGGGCACTACTCTTTTTAGTGTGAGAGACTGACATAAGTCAGATATTGCAGAGAATTTGCAAAGGATAGTCAAACAGAAGGTTATAGAATGGCTAAGAAATTTTAAAAAAAGAATTACTAAAAAAATGGCATGATTGAAAAAAACAGGGGAAGCAGCATATTTAAAGAACTCAGTATGCTTTTCAAATTATAGCCTCTGAAAGGTCACAGTGGAATTTAATAGGCTTGTATTGAATACTAATGCATAACATTGGTTGGGTTTCCAGCTGGAAAAGAGTTGGTTCATCTTGCAGTTCCGAAGTGAAGTAGTTGGAGGCCAATCCCATGAGCAAACACGAGTGTGCGCAGACGAGTTTTACCGGTATGGGCATTGTTGTGATAGCCTATGTAAGGTATACCAACAGCTGAAGGAGCAAGTAATTGACAGCAACAAAACAAAGCCAGACCAATCCATAGAATCATGTCTGAACACAAGAAGTCTTCAAAGGGCTGATACGGTGGGGCTGTCATTATTACTCAGAGGGTGATGGTACTGGCAATCTTCTTGATGTTGGTGTTATTCATGTAAGACGCTCAGGGTTACAGTGTGATAAAATATTATAGAACAATTGTCCTAAAGAGAATGCATTCCTGAAGTCAGAACCTGTTTCAGAAAGAATTATATGAGATCAACTAATAAAAATAAGAAGTGTTTGATTCTTATTTTCTTCTTACCAAGGAGCAGTGCCAGATAGAAGTGGGGTTTACATTCTGTTTCTACCACTCAGAGTGAATTCCTTAACCTATTTGAGCCTAAGTTTTTCTCACCTACAAATGAAAATAATGATGACATTTTACATAGTCATTATGAACTTAGAGTTTTAGAGGCATGATCCATGCTCAATAAATAGTAGTATTTTTAAAACCTTATATTCTCACTTATTTCTAAGTGAGTTCTGTGTATTTGATTCAATAGATATTCACTGTGCACCTGTCACTGCTGTGAGGTAGTCTAGATTCTGGAAACAGAAAGATGAATTAGACATAGATCCTGCTTTCCAGGATCTTGCAACCTAGTGCAGCGGAAATGATGCACGGGCTTGATATGGTTGGTGCCAAAAGTGACGTATAAGCAAAGCTGTACTGGATGTACTGGATCCTTGATCAGGGAGCAATGAATTCTGATGGGTGGGATTGGAGAAGACTTCACTGGGGAGGTGGCACTTGAAGTGATGCATGAGTAATGGGTATGTATTTTTCTCTAGTTCAGTTTGCCAGCTCGATTTATTCCGGATCAATTTGTCATGATAATTATGATTGCAGTGAATGGCACACCCTGGCCTCGGTGTCTAATTTGGGACAGGACATAGAAATCATATTCCTTCTTCAAATAGTTTGTCTACTTTATCACTATTGATTATCCAAGAAGGAACATGGGCTTGAAGAGGGAAGATGGTCTGCCAAACCATTTTGGGGGATATGAAAAAAAAGAAACAAGAAAAAATTTCCCATTCCCATCCAAGATCCACTACTGCCTAATTCTATATTTCCAGCAACTAAACACTCAAAAACAATAACTTGAAAGGGTGTTTTAAGTAGAAAATTAATTGAAAGGCAAGGTGGTAAGTAATAACAGCTAATATTTACAGAGTGCTTACTACGTGTAAGCATAGAGTGCAGAGTGCTTTTCTACGCAATTTAAATATATAAATTTATTTATTCCTCACAACTGCCCTGTAAGTTAAATACCAGTATGTTGCCCATTTCACAGTTCAGGAAACTGTGTTAAGAAAAAGTTTAATACTGTTCCCGAAACCACACTGCTGAGTAAGAAGAATATTAGTTTGCAACTTGGGAGATTGTTAGTTTCAGATCTATGCTACTAACTAGCTGAGAAACCTTGGACAGATCACCTACATTGCCAGAGGAAAATAATGAAGTGAATTCTCTTCATTCTTCTAATTGTGCTAAAACTATTTATAATCATTATTTTAAACATTATTAGATGTTTTAAATATTTTTATATGACATGCATTTAATATTTAATTTAAAGAAATTTATTTAAAGTAGCACTTCATATTTCTTTGCCTTCCTGTTTAGTACAATTAAGAACATTAATACAAAAAGGTTTTATTAAGAAACATTAATAAGAACTTCAGGTGGAAAATAGTGAGAGAAGGACAAAGTGGAGTCATACCTATGGATTTTATCTTGCATCTCTGCTTCCTATTTGTTTTCCTACATTTTCCTCTTGCTTCAGAGTGTCCCCTGGGATGAATTTTTATACTCCAATATGTCAGAATTTAGATACATAAATCTTAGTTAACATAGGACCATGTGGTCATTATTTTTATTCCATCATGTTTTTTTATTAGGTCACTCTCTTCATTGGGTCCTAACTAGACAAGTTAAACAATTGTATTTTATCATCGTAAGAATGAACACTCCAAACAGAAAGCTGAAGGGGACTGATGAAAGATACTCGCACGATGAGAAAACATTAAAAAATTGCCTGAGTCAAAATGGCGACTCTCTTCGAGGATGTCTCGGAAGGCTTCACTTGAGCGAACTTGGGAGGAAGAAGAAAGGGTCACACGGACTGGTTGCCAACTCAGCTGGAAACCAGCCTTCCCACAGATTGGGCTGGCTGAGTTACTCAGCCTCTGGCTTCCCTATACAGTTGTCAGAAAGAAGCCCAGAAAATTGATGGGCCAGAGTCTCACTCTGTGTGACTCCAGGGAATACTTTTGGGGACCCACTGTGTGTGATTTCAAGCCCATCCAGGAGGCAGGATTCTCCTCGGAAGAACTTCAAAATAGAGCATTGTTTGAAAACAAAAGGTTGGATTTGGTCCCAAACAAATACATGAGATTTGGAGAGAAAATCTAAAAACCCCACAGGGCATGATATTTTGCCAGCCTTTTTTCCGGAAAAGCCCTTAGCCTAACATAGCCATCCTTCCTTTACCAAGACATGAAGTGAATCCAAATTCTTGACATCTCACATTTGGATGAACAGTCTCCTCCCTCGCTTACTCTTAAAATGTGCTTCTCCTTCAAACAATTTCAAGTGCAGGGATGACCTCATAATCCTTTCTGATTTTAATCATGTGTCTTTACTTCTGAAATGTTTGGCTTCCTTAAGATCATTGCCCCAGTTTAAAGCATTCATATTTTATATCCTCTTTTACTTCTCAGACTGTTTTTATTAGTCAAGACAGCTGTCCCTTCTCTTTGGGATTCACTTGTTATCCCTTCTCTCCTCTCCATTCGTGGCACACTTTAAATTTTGTTTCTTTTTTTTTTTTTTTTTTTGCGGTACGCGGGCCTCTCACTGCTGTGGCCTCTCCCATTGCGGAGCACAGGCTCTGGACGCGCAGGCTCAGTGGCCATGGCTCACGGGCCCAGCTGCTCCGCGGGATGTGGGATCCTCCTGGACCGGGGCATGAACCCGTGTCCCCTGCATCAGCAGGCGGACTCTCAACTACTGCTCTACCAGGGAAGCCCTAAATTTTGTTTCTTGATCCAGGTTATATTCCATTCCTCACTGCGGTGCTGGGGAGGGATTCTGTTTTATGCACCTTGTTCCAACTGGTAGCTGCTCATACATTGGGAGTGATGAGGAATGTCATGAGTGAGACATCCACAGACACTCCATGAACTCACAGGGTGCCTGGACCTGTCTATGGCTGGGTGTAATTTTCCACCACAGCTGACAGTGTACTACATACACATGCACAATACCCCTGGGCTGTAGCCATAACTGTAAGAGACGTGGATGTAGGACAAACCCAACTGCAGGGCTACAGCAATTCTAGAGCGCTAGTACCAATGAAATTTATCATGCTTTGATGAGGAAAGCGGAATAGGCAAGTCCTCAAATTCCTTGTAGACTAATATCCCTCCTCTACACTCTACCTTGTGAGGATGCTCTGAAACATTTAGCAGCTACCACCACATCTGCTTCTCTTCCATGTTTCACCCTAATGCCTTAAGATCTCCTACAATCACCAGCAGTAGACATGGCAGTCAAGCAACCTATTAGTTGTTTTTCCCTTTTTCTTTCTTTCTCTTTTTCTCTCTATCTCCCTGTCTTCCCTCCTTCCTTCCTTCCTCTCTTTCTTTCATATACTTTCTGCCTTTCTGTCTTTCCTCCCTCCATCCCTCCCTCCTTTCCTTCCTTCCTTTTTATTTAATCGAATGTGGAGTACTTTTTCTTAGTAATAATTAAAGGATTTATTCTCTTTATTTAAGATAAGCTTGTTTTTAAACCATTTTTATATTCAACGCTGTAAGCTACTCTGTTTCACTTTACTTCTGAAATGAATCTGTTGCTTTCATGACTATCCCTAGCATTGCATGTATTTGGTAGAATGTCAGTTATGCGAAATTTTTGTAGCTTCTGGGACATGAGACACAAATTAGAATACTAAAGCTTTGCAAAATTCTAGGAAGTATAAAAATACCTGTTTCTCTGGATACTTATGTCCTCCCACATTTCAGGAACGCCTTCCATATTTAAATACTTTTTTTTTTTTTTTTTTTTGCGGTATGGGGGCCTCTCACTGTCGTGGCCTCTCCCGTTGTGGAGCACAGGCTCCAGACGCGCAGGCTCAGCGGCCATGGCTCACGGGCCCAGCCACTCCGCGGCATGTGGGATCTTCCCGGATCGGGGCACGAACCCGTGTCCCCTGCATCGGCAGGCGGACTCTCAACCACTTGTGCCACCAGGGAAACCCTTAAATACTTTTTAATAGTTATTCATTATTAAAAATGACAAGTGTCATTTTCCTACTGTACCTGTTAAACATTACTGAGGTTCACACACAAAGCTAACACACACCGTTCACAAATCCTTATTATCTATGTCCCTGAGTAATCAACATGAAATTGTTTGTGTTTATTTTGTCTACACAAAATTGTATTAAAATGTATATTCACAAACATAGGGAGTTTTCTTTGCGTTTTTTTAATTTTAGTTTTGTTTATTTTTACAAATATGGAATTATATACGTGCGTGTGTATGTGTAATTTATTCAACAGTTTCCCTATTCATAGACATTAGATGGTTTTTTTGTTTTGTTTTGTTTTATTTCCTTTTGTAACTACACGCAATGTTACAATAAACATCCATCTATATTTTATAAGTTTTAAAAATCTATTTCTTGGTAGAAGATTATAGCAGAGGATAGCATGACTGCAAATCATTTTAAATTTAATTTAGGTACCCATCTTAGGACAAATTACTGCAGATTCCCATTCTTCCACCTCCATCTTTAAAAAAATGTTAAATCTCCTGAAAATAAAAGGAATAGATTTAAGAGATGATAATAAATTACATGTTCAAACTTTAAACATCAAGACAGAATGTCAACTAAATAGGGATAAATGTGTTATTACAGGAAATCTACAATTTTCTGGAAGCAGATGTCAAAGATTTATTCAGGCTACAAATATAAACCTAATTAAGTTTTGCTTTTTTCAATTTTGCTTACTGTACTGCATGAGACTTGCTGTGTGTTGAGAACTCTTAGGAGTATATGGGACCCAGCAGCAAAGAAAATGATTACTTCATTCCTCCATCCAAATTTAACTTCACCTAATCAAGCAAATGTCAACTTCACCCAGCTTTGCTGTATTTGCAACCAGTGACTAGGTGAACAACTTATTTAATCATCAATACCCAGTGGAAAATTAAACGAACTCCTCAGGTACTGAATAGCCCAGCCTGGAAAGGAGAGTTCCTTTGCCCTACATAGCAGCATAATTGTCTATCCCAAAATATCTGTTTAGACACAGACTGGCCTAATGCAAAGTCCTTACATACTCCAACCTAAAATCTTAGATCCCTGCCAGGGGTGAAGTTCTAAGAGTTCAAAGAATATTACAAAATATTCTTTTTAGACTTCTTTAGCTTGTCTCCCCTCTCTACACACCTCCTCTTGACTGCTACCCCCACCCATAAGCTTATTTCCCTTCAAAAAAATTTCTACTACAACTGTAGTCAGGATATAAAAATGAGTTATTTCAATGCCATTTTCCTGGACTCTCTTGGAACACACCTTCTGCTTGTCAAGAACTATTCCTAAGCACACACCTGAGTGGTACTGAACTGGTATTCACTGAGCACCTGACTGCAGGCACTTGTTTATACTCACAACAAACTGATGGAGATAGTTGCTATAATTATCTACATTTTACAGATGAGGAAGCTGAGGCTCAGAGAAATTAAGTAACTTGTCTTGAATCACATAGGTTGGTCATTGTGGCAGAGCTGAGAATTAAACCCAGCTCAAGCTCTTTCTGCTAGAATTACTAGATGTCATAGAATGACTGCTAGCTGCTATAACAAGTAGAACCACAAATAGGTGACAGTTCAAACACAATTGATGCTGGTTTCATGCTTACATAATAGTCCAAGGCAGATGTTCCTGGTCTGTGGGCAGTTTTCTCAACAACATGATTTTAGGACCTAAGCTCCTTCCATCTTGTGGTTTTGTCATCCCTAAGGACTCCTTCTTAGCAGAAAAAGGAGAAAGAAGATGGAAAGGGCAACATAAGAGGCTTAAATGGAGCCAACCTGGAAGTTGCACAGTCTATCACAGGCTTTATTTCCCTGAAGAGGCTGAGACATGCAATCTAGCTATTTGTCTAGAAAGAAGTGAAGGCAAATTTGAATGAACAACAAAGCAGCCTCTGTCACAACCTCACTATTTGTTCACTAGATGTTGGCAAAATATCTATGTGGTGGAGTATAAGGAAGTAAAGATATAGAAAGTAGTGCTGTGCCCTTCAGGAATTCATAATTTCATTTGGGAACAATGAAGCTAGTCTATAATGAAAAATAAAGGACAAGTTGGCATAATAGGAGACAACTGTGTTATAGGAATTCAAAGAAGGGACATTTGATTGTGGGAGGGACTATGCAGGATTTCAGTTTTATCCTGAAGGGAAAAAGCAAGGAAGCTTTAGATCCTGAGGGGAAGACAAAAGTATCTTAAAGTGAGGAAACAGTCCATGTTTGAACTGGAGGCCTCACATTTAAACTTCACTTACTTCATCATTTTGTCTTGGGCTCAGAGTAGATGCAATATTCTTCTTATTGACCTTGGCCATACTGTATCCTAACATTTCACATTCTAATAGCAGAGTAAACAGACCAACAAGGGTGACTGGTCACAATTAGGAATATGAAGGAATTTTGCACGGATGTTTTTGCTTAACGGCTTGTTTCAGATAATCTGTAGAATAGTACGTCACTCTGAACCGTATCCTATTCTTCTTGATCTACAATCATCATTATGTCTTTAACAGAACCATCCAATTCTTCTGTTGACAGAAATAGTTTTATCACTTTCTTAAATTATCTGGTTTTGCCCCAATATATGTCTCTTCTAAGACAGAATCTAATAACCTCCTTGTTTTATCCTCGGAAGTGAGAATACTGCAAAGACTTATCAAACGCACAAATCTTCTGAAGGCGTTTTCACTGGTGACGCAAGAATACATGTATGCGTTAGCAAGTGAGTGAAGGAAAAATATCCACTTCATCAGGAAATGCCATATAACCCTTATTCAAACTATGAGGAAGTCCAGGGATACAGCGGGCATTGCTGCCCAATACCATAGACGCAGAGCAAGGAAGCTAAGAGCAGACATCTCTTAAATACGCTATTGGATCAGAAAGAGGGAAAAGATTAGAAATGTTGGGCAGTGAGGGCACTAATGACTTTCTGAGCAATTTGGACGATCTCTGTGTACTTCCTCACTAGATGCTGAGGGGTGAGCTTGGTGAACCCACGTCAGTTAGTGAGCTTCTATATTTGTGCCTTTGAATTGATCATGTCCTACTCCAAGGCCTGCTAACAAGGAAGGCCATCTCCCCGACATTCGTGCATGAGTGGTGTCTACTCTTCTCAGCAAGTATTTAATATCATATCAGCAATTCCAACAAATGCCTCTTATTCCAGTGGGAGCTGACCTGGGGCAGACATCAGGGATAAGACTGAGGGTTATATATCTGAATAAAAACAGGATTTGAAGGTGGAAGGAACCCACCTTGTAGATCTTAGGGAAGATCAGCCAGTTCTGGTCTCTAAAAGCAGTGCTCCGTCAATGTGTTTGCACGGAACCCCTCCTTGTGCCAGAACTAGGGCTCTGCACGTGGAAGGTGGCTTCACGGCAAGGCAAATAGGATGTGTGTAAGTGTATAGCAAGTGGGGTCTTTGCATCTAGCCAAATGATAGTAACCTCTGATGACATTTACTCATTTGATACATATGAGTTGAGCTCCTGTTATGTGTGTCATGACAGTTAACTCTTAGTATGCCGTGTTGTACAAATGCAAACCTCAGCACTCATGGGACACACAGTTTTATGGGAATGACAGACAAAATCAGTCAACAAACAGATTATACCCATAAATTAATAACTTGTGGTAAGTTCAATGAAGAGAAAAAAGAGGTGACGGAGAAAGAATGGAGGGAAGGTCCCTCCGAGGGGGGACCTACTCAGAGAGGGTAGTGAGGAGGTGACATTTAAGAGGGGTCCTTAAGGATGGAAAGGAGAACAGGAGCCAGCCCACCATCTAAAGAGCAAGGGAGAAGACGAGCAGAGAGTTCAGGCAGGGATAATACTAAAACTACTGAACTACTCATAGGGTAGAACACCAGCAAAAACAGTGCTGTAACGGTATCTGTGATGGTCAGCATGGTCAGTTTTCTGTGTCAGTCAGTTTACCTGGATGATAATAACAATACTGAACTACTAGTAGGGTAGACAACCAGTAACCACGGTGCTGAAACAACGTCTGTGAAAGTCGATTTAGCTAGGCTACAGTCCCCAGTTATTTAAACATTAATCTGGGTATTGCTGTGAAGGTGTCTTGTGGACGTAATTAACATTCATAATCAGTTGACTGTGAGTAAAAGAGATATCCTATATATTCTCCATGAGCTTGATTCAATCTGTCAAAAGGCCTTAAGAGCAGAACTGAAGCGTCCCAGAAAAAAAATTCTGCTGTGGACTGCAGCTTCAACTCATTCCTGACACTTCCAGTCTGCCCTTCCTGCCCTACAGGTTTGTGACTTATCTTGCCAACCTCCACAATTGCATGAACCAGTTCCTTGCTATAAATCCTTTAATATATGTCTCCTACTGGCTTTATTTCTCTGGTTGCATCCTGACCAATGCAGGGTCTTACAGGTCTCGCATAGGGCCAGGCATTACTCCTTTAGCTACTGGGAGTGTGGAGGTCCAGGGGATTCTAGGAAAGGGGCAAGATGGATGTATGTGAGGGTGTGTAGGGACATGGGGTAGTACCGCTTCCCAAAGGGGTGGAGAGGTATTTTACTATTTCACAACCAGAGCAAGTGTATGAGAGCATGCTGGCTGACTGTTAGCTAAGTTTCCAGAAAGAGGGAAAAGAATGTGTGAAGATCCTGAGGCCAGAAATTATATTCAAAAGAACTAAAAGGACAGCAGAGAGGCTGGATATACAGTAGGCAAGAGAGAGAGTGGAAGGCAATGAAGGAAGACAGGGCTAGGGGATGCAGGTCTGGTAAGTACAACGGCTTTTATTTAAAAGCTCATTGGAGCATTTCCAACAATTGAGAGAATGCTCTGTGGGGAACATATTAGCCTGGGGTTATGGTGAAGCCAGACACAGGAGTACACAGGAGTAGTGCCTAGGCAAGAGATAATGGTGGTTTGGGTAAACATGACAACAGTGAAGATGCAGAGGAATGGATGGTTTCAAGATATATTTTGGAGATAACAATGTGAATGATGTGAGTGCTTGCTGGCAAAAAGAAAGGAGAGGGAGCTGATGACCCCCCATTTCTATAAGGGATGATAAAGAGATGAGTATTTGTGCCCACAGGGAGGCTTTGCAAGTCCCAGTTGGTAATCCCCCAAGTAGTGTGAGGAGTTTTGTTGAGGGGTAGGGGTGTGGCAAAGTTGGCTCTTGCACTGTGACACCAAACATCTTGGGATGGTAGCAGAGAGATTTCACCTCCCCTTCAGATTTCCACTGATTCTTGCCCACGCCCAATCTTTGTTTCCCTAACCCATTTCCTTCTGCCCTGCGTGTAAAGTGCTTATTTCCCCATTGTGATTTCCATGTTGTTGTGAAGCAGTGTGTTGTATATTTGATCGCTGGATTTTCTCATGTTATGGAATTTTTGAAACACTAAGGTTGTTCTTATACGACTGCAGAAATATTGGACCAGGCCCAAGGAATGTGCTTTGTTTTCATGCAAAATGAGTGAGGGACTCTGATGTCCTACAGAAGAATGTTGTGCTGAGGTTTTATATATACCTTGACTAATTCTCGAAAAGGATTAGAGGTACATGGTTAATTGACAAGGACCTGTTTAAGAAAACATCAATGAGGCCAACAGGACAACTTTTTTAAGGGTCTGTGGCTACTACTGTGGTTCATACTCAAATATTAAGTGATATGTGTTGAATTATGTCCCTCTAAAAAAAAAAAAAGATATGCTGAGTTTTAACCCTCAGTACCTCAGAATGTGACCTTATATGGAGATAAGATTTTTACAGAGGTAATTAAGTTAAAATGAGGTCATTAGGAAGGACCCTAGTCCAATATGACTGGTGTCCTCATAAGAAGAAGAAATTTGAGCACAGGCATGCATAGAGAGAAAACGAGGTAGAGAGACAGAGAGAGAAGACTGCCATCTACAAACCAAGAAGAGAGGCCAGGAACAGTTCTTCCCTCACAGCTCTCAGAGAGGGACTACCCTGATGACACCTTGATCTTGAACATCTGGCCTCTAAACCATGAGACAATAAATTTCAGTTATCTAAGGCACCCAGTTTGTGGCACTTTATTAAGGTAGGCCTAGCAGACTGATTTTGTTATGTCTGTATACTAAACATTCTAAAAGATAGGCCAACACTTGGGTAAATCAAATTCAGCCTCTTTAACCTAGTATATCTAGATCATTGCTAATATATAAAAGAAATGAGTTCACAGTGTTATTTTGCTGAATGAAATGAATCTAGATAAATAACTCACAGATTTTTATAAAACTAAGTGTTTATGTCTATTTGTCCTTTTGTCAGGGAACTGTGTTAATATATGGATGTGTCTCAGTCAGATAAGCCTTTCCTATTGTTTTGAGGAGCTTGGCTTCATCTAATGTAAAATTAATATATAATCACTATGTATGACTAAGTATATTTCTGGATATTCTATATTGTCATACAGCTCATACAGTCAACATACTATATTGTTTTAATGTTTGTTATCTTATACTATTAAGATGAGTTTCTTCTTTTTATTTTTCTTTCTCATATTATTGTTTGATACAGCCTAGTGCCGTGGCTAAGTGTTCAGTCTTTATGTATACTGATTAGCCCTGCGAACTTAGGCAAATTCCTTAATCTCTTCATTCTTTGTCCTCCTTGAAGGGTTGCTATGAAGAAAAATAAATAAATGTAAAGTGATAAGAGCAAAGCCTCATGCATAATCATCACCCAGTCAATGTTACCTATTATTGTTGCTATGAGCCAAGCATTATTCTAAGGTCTTCAACTCTAATGGATGGTACAAATAAAAAACCTGTTTACAGATGGGGCAGCTGAAGTCACAGAGAGGCACAGTAATGAGCAAGTGGGGATCCAGAATTCACCTGAGTTGTTCAAAGGCCACTATCCTCACCCAAATACAGTAAGTGCTCGTGTGAAAAGTCTATTTTCTAGAGTTCCAAAATGTCCTGGTTGAATTTCTATTGGTAGAGCTTTAAATTCAAAAATTAACTTGGAAAGTTTATTTCGTATTTCTCTTATTATGAGTGAGGTTGAACACATTTTTCTCTGTTTTTGTTTTGTTTGCCACATGGATTTCTTTTTCTGTGAGCTCTTTTATGTTCATTTTTTCTCATCTTGCTATTAATTTATTAGTGTTTCCCCAAAAGTTACCATTATCTTTTGAGCGCACACCATGTAGTCCTTTGTTTCCATCATTCCACCAATCAAAAGTACCTATTGCCTTCATGTAGCTAAAATCGGTGGTTATTTCCTAGACCTCATCTTATTTGAGCTCTCTGGACACAGCTGACCACTCCCTCCTACTAGCACTGACTCAGCCTCATTACACACGCTCCCAGAAAGGGTTCAGCCAATCTCAAGGCCTTCAATACCATCTATAGGTTGATGAGTCTCCAATGTAGACCCTCTACCCTGAACTCCACTTCCACGAGCCAGCTGCTCACTATCTCATCCGGATGGTCAATCGGCATCTCAAAATTAATGTCTAAAATCCATCTTCCCTCAATACCCGTGCCTCTCAAGTTTTTTTTCTATCCTTCTAATTATGCGAGCAAACAATTTGGATTCATGTTTGATTACTTTCTTTCTCTCAAAGTCTATATCTGATCTCTCAGCAAAACTCATTGAGTATTCTTCCAATTATATCCAAAATATGACTTTTTAAATGATCATCTGTCTCCTGGGTTATTGCAAAATCATCTTAACTGGTCTTCTAACTTCCACCCTTGCTGCCTTTATATGTTATTCCAACATGGCAGCCAGAATGATCCTTTTAAAACATAAGTCGTTACGTCCCTTCTCTGCTCAAAACATTGCCGTAGCTTCCCATTTTATTTCCAATAGAAGGTAAATGTTTACAGTGGCTACAGATCTTATTGGATCACCCCTGGGCCTCCGCCTGGGCCCCATCTCACCCTCCTGGTTTGATTCTGGTTTACTTCACTCCAGCCGTACCACCTCTGTGCTGTAATCCAACACACTGAGTATGTTTTCCCTCAAGGGGGTTTGGCTTGCTAGTTTTCTGGAATGTTCTTATCCTTCACTTTCTTCACATATCTCTTCAACTATCCATTTATCAGTAATGCTTTCCTAGATTACCTTATTTAAACACAAACCCATCTGCCCCTACCTCCTCTAGATGGTAATGCTAGTTCCCATTCTCCATTTTTCTCTATAGTGCTTGCAACTACCTGACATACTATATACTTTACCTGTTTATTCGTTTATTATCCCATGTGCCCACTTGCATATAAACTCCATGATGGCAAGAGTTCTCATTTTGTTCATTGCTGCATTCCCAGGGCCTTAAAACAGTGATGGGCTCCAAGCAGCTGCTCAAATATTCGTTGAACAAACCACTATGTGCACAAAGTGTTATCCTCATTTTCAACTTAGGAGATTGGGGCTTAGACAGTTCAAGTAACTTTCCCAAGGTCTTGCAAATGAACTCAGGATCCACGCTCAGGTACAGCAGACTCCAAAGCGCTCCCTCCTTGTTTGGTACTGTGCAGCCTCCCAGGAGGAGGGCTTTGTATTTACATTTTAATTTTGAGGAAATAGAGGACAGGGTAAATCTTCAGAGAATCTGGGTTCTGGTCCTAGCTTGGCCACTAAATGATGGTGAGATCCTGGGGAATAAATTTAAGTTTTTTTCATTCTCAATGATCACTTTAGTCATGAGTGGTCTGAAGATAAGAAAAGTGTCTATAATCACCAAAGTTTTTTCCAGCAAGCACAGTCTATGACCTGTGAGACTTACACCAGGCTTAACTGGATGATATACCCAATTCTGCTTTAGTTCTTAAGGTAAAAAACACAGAGAGATCCTAGGTTAGTTTTGTTTTCTTTGGTTTATCTCCTTTTGCTAAATGAGATGGTAACATTCCACAAAGGTTTCACTGTTTTTCTCTGCAGCTCGAGATACAACTTAAAAAAAAAATAACTTGTTCCAAATCCTTGCCAATGTTTGATAGGGTGGGTCTCTCTCTCTCTTTCTCTCTCTCTCTCTCTCTCTCTCTCTTTCTCTCTCTCTCTCTCTGAAACAAGACATAATTTCACATCACTGGCCTCAACAAAATTGCTGCATGTTTTAGAAAATCTGCAAATAATATATCATGGCTCGTCAAAAGAAAAAAGAGGTCTTTTAAAAAATTTGTTTAAAATCCAGGCATGCAAGCACAGCCCAGTAATTATAACTTGAAAACTTCTTTAAGAACGTTGTGGAAGTATAAAAAAACTGTAAGGGTGACTCATGTAGCAACAGATTAGTTGGTCTCTCAGCAGTTACTAGATTCTTCCTCTGTCCCCAGGTCTCCACTCTGCTAGTTAAAAACAAAGAGACTCTCACAGAGAAATCTGGGAACTGACAAGCTGGTTCCTGCCGCCTCTGGAGAGTGGCACTTGGAATATATTAGGTGAGTTATAAAGGAAATAAATCTCACCTGTAGTCTCTCCAGTCCTTTAATTAGAAAAGAAAAAGCAAAAGCAGAACAAGCTGTCCTAGGCCCCATGAACTATAGCTGGCAGAAACTAATGTTTGCTCTTGGAGCCTGTGCAAATGCTCAGGGGCCAGGTACGAAGCCAGATACAAATGAACACACACAGGATTACATAGCATCAAAGATCCTGCTGCAGTTATCACATTTTACCCCCAGAAACGTGGCTTCTTGTTCACTCTTTCCTATAGTCGATAGGGCCAAATGGGAGGCCCATTCCTCACTTCATTTTCTAGATTCTCTTTTGTGAGATTTATCCAGGGTAGGATTTCAGTTCTAGAATAATTTCTGGATGAACCTGCAGAGAAAATCCTCTCACTTGTCCACTCCAGGGACCCAGTAGGGTAGGGGGATTCACACCACTTAAAATTAGGTTCTAAGCTTCTATTTACTCCCTGAAATTGTCACTGCTATCAATAACACAGAAGCTAAGGGTGCCAATAGTGTAGTTTTGTGGATAATTGGTCAATTCCTTTTGTTTTCTAGTGCATCAGGATCACTGGTTCACATCTTCAAAGTTCAGATTCGTAGGCATGCCCCTCAGAAAGTATGAGATATTTAGTCTTGTACAAGGCTCAGGAATCTGCAGTTACACAAGCTATCTAGGGGCTAGAGATCAAACCGGATGCACCCTTCTCCCAGACCCTGTGTTGGGTTGGAGGAGGGGGCGAGAATCACTAAAAACAAATCAAGAAGTCCCTCTCAGGCCTTCCTGAAGTTCAGTCTAGGTCCTCTCTCAAGAATATACGTCCCTGGGCTTCCCTGGTGGTGCAGTGGTTGAGAGTCCGCCTGCCGATGCTGGGGACGCAGGTTCGTGCCCCAGTCCAGGAGGATCCCACATTCCGCGGAGCGGCTGGGCCCATGAGCCATGGCCGCTGAACCTGCGCGTCTGGAGCCTGTGCTCCGCAACGGGAGAGGCCACAGCAGTGAGAGGCCCGCGTATCGCAAAAAAGAATATATCTCCCTGATCTTTCTTTTTTCTTGACTGGTACTTCCAACCTTTGGGCACTTGCAATTTTTATCTCTGTCCCTTTCTCCACACCCAGCACTTCTGCAGAATGGGACAGACACCCCCAATTCCCCTTGCACCATCAAGACAAGCAAACATATTCTTTCCATTGTAAGACTTTTATTGAAAATTCTTATGGAGAACAAACTGGACACAGATGCAGGGAAATGAAAAACATCCTGAATTTTATCAAAGACCTTGTATGTCTTATAAAGCTCTAAGTCTGCTTGCCATCTGAAGGAACTGAAGAAACTTGGAGTTTTAGCCTTTAACTCTTATTCCTAAAACTAGAAATCCCCAGCCTTCCCTTCCTTCCTGCCCGACTTCTTGCTCCAACTTTGGTAAGGGCCTCGAGATCTCCAGTGTTTCATGGACCCCTGCCACCTGAATCGGTCATTCTCTTTGTTTCAACTGTTTGAGCAGTAAGACAAATACAACTAATGTTCATTTTCTTAGGAGACAAATTTCCTTAGCCAGAGGAGATTTTAAGTATTGGAAAAATAAGAACTACTGGGAAGAGATAATTTCTTTCAGAAACTGACCATTTCTGACAACTAGCACTTCTCTATATGGTTGTGAGCACAAGACCTCATGGGGACAGACCTTTATCTTCCCTACAAATTCTAACAGGTCCAGATTTTTTAAAGTTAACTCATTATTTCAAAGCTCAAACACACCCAGGGGGTTTAAACTGCCAGTTACTTGCTATGCCATACTGACCTCCTTCCTTCCTTCCACTCACAATTTTATTACTTTTTTTTTGCATTCACATTGTGTCAGGCCCCAGAGGAACAGAGCTGAACAGGACAGAAAGGGTTCCTAACCTAATGGACAATTTAAAAATATACATAATTAAATACATAAAATATTTTTCATAATTATATGTACTTGAAAAAATAGGAAAATGGGATGGAGAGCGATTGACATACCACTTAACTAAGATATGCAGAAAGTAGAGTTTTAATTGGGAAGTACTTATTTTAGAGCAAGAGCACTGCTAGAGAAGAGAAACCTGGGAATAGTTATAAAATGCAGGTAAAGACTTGTGGAAGTGGGGCTCATAGGAGGGAGAGGTGAGGGAGGGGAGAGAGGAGAAAAGATGTGGAATGAAACTCTCTCTTTTTTTAAACTTTCTTTTGCTTGGTTTGCAATGTCTCTTAGATTCCTGGTGATCATAATCTCATTCCCTCTGTAAATAAGCATCAAGCCCCAAATGATCAGCTCTTTAGTCTGGATTCTCCAGACTCCCAGCTCCATGTCCCCAGTGAAGAATGTCCACTGAGCTCTGCCCGGGGTCTGCTTACTCAGCTGTGCCCTGGTAACTCTCTCCAGATGATTAACTGGGTCAATTGTAGGGTTCCCTGATTTATTTCCCCTCCATAACGGTTCACTGTCCTTTACCAACTGATATTCAATGTCTGAACATTATTATTTCACATGCTGTTCCTATTTTAAAAATTATTTCAGGCAGCAGAATAAATCTGGTCCATTGTGGCCATGAATAAAAATGAGTCCTCATATTAGTGTCAGGAGCCACAGACCTACTTTGCGCCTGGTCACACACAACTGATTCCACTTGAGATCTGTTCCCAAGCCTAGGATAGCATCTATGGGCTGGCTAGGGAACAAGGACTAATGTCTCTTACACTTTCCTTTATGGGGACAATAAATATAAAACATTCAAAAAGACCATGGTAGCAGAAGGATCAGAAGACATGGGCACTGAAATAACCCAAAAGCCAAGAGACACAAAGAAGGTGGCAATCAGAAACCATGTGGGAGAAGAAGTTACAGGTAAGAAAGAAGCATGGAAGAGAAAAGGGGAAAGAGAGCTGGCAGAGGGTAGCTTGAGTAGAAGCAGAGATAGAAACCAAACTGGAGGGAAGAGTCACAGGGTAGGCAGATTAGAGATTCTATTGTGTTCTACATGACCTTCCCATTTTCTATAATGCTTGGCTATACTGCTTATGAGATCTTCCAATGCTCCCTTACTTTCTTCTGAATTTTGCCAGTAACGGTCATCACTTGAGGTAAACTGACCCCCAACTCTTAAACTCAAAAGAGTTTGAAGTCATCTGTTGGGTTACTGGTAATGGCAGTTGGCTGAAACATGAGGCAGGATACCAGGTATGTATACACACTGGTTACCTGTTATAAAGCCATATAGTGGGGATCTGTGTAATGGGAGATATAAATACATGCCACTTCATTTCATTAATCATCCCTCCTTTGATAATTAATCATCCCTTTCTTTGATAATTCTATCAAAGAAAGAAAGAAAAAGCTGTTTCAGGACAAATAACAGGATATGATAGTCAAAGTGCATTCATTCTTCAGATGACAGCTTAAGCGTCCATTCCTCAGAGATGCTTCACCTGATCCCTCACTCTAGGTCGGGTATCCTGTGATGTACTCTCACAGCACTCTGTCCCTTTCCTCTGTGCACTTGTGAGACTACGTAACTAGTATGTCTCTCCCCAACTAGACTGTAAGCAATAGAGGATAGGGAATCCATAAACACACTGAATTAACGAATGGATATTTTAGTGCTGTGGGAAAAGAGAATCCATGTAACAGAAACTGTTAGTTTTCACAAAAATCCATTTTGGTTTTTATCCTGGAGACAACTAACTATATATCTCAGGCTCCCTTTCCCATAGAAGTGGCCATGTGAGTGAGAGCAAGGGAGGTGCTCATTTCCAGGCATGGTCTATTAATGTCTCCCACATGCACTCTCTTCCCGGTATTTTCTCCTTTTGAATGATTTTGATAATAATCCCTGACCTCCCTCCATTACTTTCCTTCCCTGTCCCCTCCCCTAGGGAATCCCCGGGAGCCACAAGGTGAAGATGGTGGAATCACAGTATGAAAGCAGCTTTGGTATCTGAATCACCACGTGGAATGGAGTTACCACATGGTAAGAAGCATGTGAGAAACAAACTTCCATCGTGTTTGAGTCTATGTACACTTGGGGATCTATTTATTATAGCCTAGCCTACCCTATCACAGTCCATATGCACAAAGGTAATGGAGAGATATTAGGATGAAAAATGCATCAAACATGGAAAGCAGGAATGCCCTTCCGTAAGGAAACGTTTGGAATTAGAAATTAGAGATGCCAAGGTCCAGGCAATGCCTGGATAGTAAGTTACAGACTCGCCAATGTCCGAGGGCTTTAAAACACCATCTTGCAGGGTACAGGTGAATCAATCTGGTGATTTCTTGAAATTCCTTACAGCTTTATTATTCGATGTCTATCTACCATGGCTACTTGGAGGAAAATAATTCATCCTTGTTTACAAAGGGGTACATTGTTACGGCATCGAGAAATATGGCATCAGGCTCTCTGGAATAATTGAGCAATGTACTATCCTATTGGATGAAGTTCTAGATTCCATGCCAACAGAGCTCTGTGGGGCTGACTTCATAAAAACAAGAGGAAAAAATACCCATGCGTATCCCTCAAATATGTTTTCAAAACTAGCTTTGATAAAAATTCTTATGGTTTGAAGGACATAGGAGTCCACCAATCAAATAGAAAGATCCATTCGATCTACCTGTATCCAAATAAATCTTCATTTTATGTCAAACTTATTTGATGTCACTATGGAGTAAAATAATATACCATGCTCTGCTTTGGGAAACAAAAGGCCTATTCAGCCATTATTTATTCTTAGCAAGCAAATGACGAAATGCCCATGTATGTGGTCTTTTAAAAACTACAAAACAACAAAAACAGCCTAAAAACTCTTGATGTCTGTCCTTTACATTAATTACTTAATTTAATTTGCCAATCTATTTTTCAGACCATGAAACCTTTTATTAGAGAAAGTAACGTCTTATGTTTAAAAAATACATGCTTTAAATTTGAAAAGGAATGGATGCTTGTATGGGTATAACTGAATCCCTTTGCTGTACACCTGTAGCTAACACATCATTGTTAATCAACTATACTCCAATATAAAAGAAAAATTAAAAAAAATAAACTACAGATCCTAAAAAAATAAATACACGCTTTATATCAGGCAGTCAACAAATATCTCTAGCACAGCATACTGGGACCCCGTAGGCAAATGGGACGTGGTCCCTGCCCTCACATAGTTTATAATCCTGTCACAGAAATGAATTATGAATCTAACAACAGATAAGCGATGTTTAACTTGCAAATTAGAGGTAAGTATAAAATGAATAATATAAGAATTCAAAGGAAGGAAAGATAGATCCTGACCCAACTGAAAAAAGAGTTGCAGAGAGGACATTTTAAAAGATTTGGGATTTGAGATGGACTTTGACTTTGGATACACTATTTTATTGGTTAAGATTTAATTTTAGCTGCATGTAACAGAAAATTTAAATAAAGTAGCTTCAATAAGATAGTTTTTTCCTTCTTCCACATTAAGCAATATGGAGATAGGTAATCCAGGTCTGACAGTAGCCCAAGAATGTGTCAGTGCTAATGTTGCTGTGATGCGCTTGACCTGCACTTCACAGTTGCAATGCATATGCTGCAGCTCCAGCCATCTTTTCCTCAGTGATAGGTCACTCACTGGGTATTTGGGTCAGTCTTATAAGGCCGGTATTATCATCTTTTTTAAAATATACATTGGAAAATACCATGGGGTAGTTAAATATTTTTCTCAAGAAAATACAGAGTGCAGCAGCAGCCTTGGGAATCACACTGACGTAGTTTGCTTTCAGACACCATGCTGTTAACCACTGCACTATATAGTTCTCCTAGGTACTAGCCTTGGCAAAGATGACATGGGCCCAAGGTGGTAGTGAGGGTAGAAGGTAGACTGAGGTAGAAACAGAAGTTTCCACTAAAGTTTCTACTTTTAACAGAAACATTGCCTAAAGGAGAAGTTTATAGTGCTTGTAATTAAACAAACAAAAAAAATCACACTGAGTTAAAAACCAGACCAGGAAGTAGTTGAAATACGATGTTCATTTACTTCAAAGCAAAAGAGGAAAATGGTAAAGAGGAGGAGGGGGAAAAACTGTGCAGGATACTCAAACTGTAGACCAAACACCTTTGCCATGTGGTTTAAATTTTCTCTGCAAGTTTCTTCTATCTGTCCCACCCAGTTCATAAGTATTCATCACCAAAAGTTTGGCCTTTGATTTTTTTTTAATCATTGCTCTTTTCTTTTTTTCCCAGTTTATCCTGGATCTCAGGGAATTTCCTTTTGTCCATTTCTTATTTCTGTTTTTTCCTCATCATCCTTCAACCTAGAGATCTCCCCCGCCTCTGGGAATCTCTTATTTTTATTTAATTAATTAACTTACAATTATTTATCTTATTGAGATATAATCGACATTTAATATGACATTAGTTTCAGGTGTACAACATAATGATTTGCTATTTGGATATGTTGTGAAATGATCACCACAGTAAAGTCTAGTTAGCGTCTATCACCACACATAGTTATACAATTTTTTTTCTTGTAATGAGAATTTTTAACATGTACTCTCTTTGCACCTTTCAAATATACGGTACAGCATTGTTAACTATAGTCACATGTTGTGCATTATATCCTCAGAGAATCTGTCTTTGAGCTACTGCAGAATTTGAAGGTTTTAATTTGGGGCTTTACAGCTGAGTAAGTGGCAATGGTTTATCTGTCCTCTAATTACCACCATGTCTCTTCCCTGTGCATCCACTTGTGTCTTCTCCTGACATTTCTACTGGCAGACCACTGAAGTGCAGTCATTTTATTTTGGGTGGGAGTGGGAAGGCATTTGACTCATCCAGGCCATGAAGTTTGGTATTTTATGTTCTTAGTGTGCATAGGAATACAGGTATAATCTCTTATGTATATGTTTTTGTAGGCTTCAAGAATGTCAAATCCAGACAAGATATATGCTTTATCAGATAATTTCTGTTAGGACTGTTAACTTGTGCTAAAGAAGCTAAAGTTCAGTTTCTTGATTAACATGTCCCTAATATGGCACCCAAAATGCCTCATGATCTTGAACCTGCTTCCCTCTCCAAGTTCATGTTTCAGCATGCTGCTTTCTTCCCGGCCTCCCCAGTTACTACGAACCACTCAGACCAAACTCTAGAGTTGGTTTCTTGAAGGAATCTAGTCTGTCTACCCTGTGGCCTTGCACATGCTTGTCTTTGCATCCTGCAATGCCCTTCTTCACCTTATTTTCCTTCCATCCTCTCGGTGATCCATCTCCCTGCAACCCTTTCTTGTCATAACCATTCTGGGTTTGTTGCTGCTTAGTTGAGGCCCTTTGGCATCCTGCCAATTATTTCTATGGTGCCATATTGACATTGATTCCATATTTGTTTCCCCAGTAGACTGTAAGCTCTTGGAGGAAGACTGCATTTGAACTTTGTGTACCTAATCAAGCATAATGCCTGACACCTGAATGGGCTATGAAGCTGTTAACAATGAAATATGATGGGATGTGTCCATTAGCAGCATGCAGGGATAGCCCAAAGTGTTGATTTCAAATTTTATTCAGGGATAAAGTTTACTGAGTCAAAACATAAATCTCTTCCAAGAAAAATGCTGAATACCAATGGAAAAAAATACACTTATTCCTATTTCAATTATTTTCAAACTTGATCCTGACAATTTCATCATCCTTAATCTCATGGAGGTGTCATTTTGATTCTGAAAATCATTATGCTTTGAAGTCAGACCTATCACTGCTTCAAATTCATCTACTGTTATAAAAGAATAGAAAGAAAATTCGGTAAAGTAATAGAAAAAAATCCTCAGGCTAACATGCAGTCTTTATATGGCTTTTTGCTAAAGATTACAAAACTCCAAAACTATGTCTTTCTGATAGGAATTCAGCAGTGCATTTGAAGGAAAACTCATACTGAGAGTACTTTCAAAATTCAAATTTGACATTTTTGTGAGATCTAACACCACAAAGAAGAGAGATTCTGTCAAATAAAAAAGCCAATTTGGCTTTTCTATCCTTTTATTCACTATTTTCTAGTCTTCTTTTCTACTTGTCACCTCATTTAACTTATTGAGAAAAGACAGGGCACTTAGCTGAAGAACTGTGCCCTCCAAAATAATTCACAATTTCTACAGCTAGAGTACTTTCTGACCTCAGTAGGAAGCAAAGATCTGTAACTGGGCCATTAAGGGAGATGAATGATTATTTAATGTATTTTAAAGGGTTGCTGGTTGGCAACCTCACATAGATGCTTTCAAAACTGGAGCATTGGCAGACTTGGAGAATAGTAGCTCCAGGTCATAGCAAAATGAAGTTGCTACTGAATTCCCTTGAATCATAGTCTTTTGACACATTTGGAGATGTTACTGTAGCAACAGATTATGTCACCTGAAGTTCAGAAGAACATTTGAATGTCAGAAGAAATGAGTAATCCTTACCGGGAGAAGTAAAGCAGGTAGCTACGCCTCTTACCAGAAAGTGACAGTGGTAACTACAGCACTAATTACCCCTGTCTTTTATTAAAGAAATATAAATGGTTATGGCATTTTCTATTAATGGGCACGCATAGACAACCTGTAAGAATCACATTTTAGGCATTCCTCTCATCTTTATAAAGCACACAGTAAGTCAAATTTGGACATTCTTCTTTTTTTAAATATTTTTATTTATTTATTTGGTTGCACCAGGTCCTAGTAGCGGCAAATGGGCTCCTTAGTTGTGGCTCCAGGGCTCCTTAGTTGTGGCTCCAGGGCTCCTTAGTTGCAGCTCGCAAACTCCTTAGTTGTGGCATGCGAACTCTTAGCTGTGGCATGCATGTGGGATCTAGTTCCTTGACGAGGGATCGAACCCAGCCCCCCTGCATTGGGAGTGTGGAGTCTTATCCAGTGCGCCACCAGGGAAGTCCCTGGACATTCTTCTTACTTTAAAAAATGGCAAGTAATCTTTTTTCTTTTTTTGGTCTCTACTGGATTACTTTTTAAAAACTTGTTTGGCTGCCAAGACATATGCTGTAATTTTAATGTGTCAGTATTTTAAGAGGTGGAAATTATTCTGCAAACTATCTTTTGTTGGAAAAGTAAGGTGTATTAAGATAAATTTCATTAAACTGTGGTGGATGATTTTCATACAAAGTGTGTAAGATAACTAAAAGTGATGTTTAAAGTGCTATGACAGTCTTAAAAACAAAGTTACTTAAGGTGATAGACATATATATGTATAAATGTATACATACACATACACGTTTATATACTTATAGACCGAAAAAGGAAAATTTGTTTTCAAAGTAGGTTGCCTTTATTTATGTGAATATGTTCTCTTAAATTCATAGGTTCAAAGCCAATGATGCATTCTTAATGCAATTCTACTTCCGTTTTTTTAAGTTTCGTAATCTATCACTTACAGGTAGCTCTCAAATGGAAAGTAGAAATTCAGCTTCTTTGAAAAAGTTGGACTGGTAAGTGCAAGGTATTTCTGGAGGCCACAAAGCAATTGTTCATTAGCACCTAAGGAGAACATCAGTAACTCTGATCACTAATTGCATATTTTGTCAAGCCAAACTTTTGTCCCAGGGACAAAAATTTTAAACCTGTATATAATTTTTAAGCAATTAAGTCCTAGTTTCCTGGACCATGGTGATTTGTCATGTCTAGACCTGCTTGTAGCATTCTGAATTAAGTGAGCACTGCTTTCATGGAAAAATAAGGATACCTGCTGAAAAATGTCCTTCCAGATTTTGACTTAGGCCAACCAGTAAAGACAGAAAGGAGAAAAACATTCCTCAGGGTTAGGTTCATACATGACTCAAAAGCTAACAACTTCAGTCTTGGAATCAGATGTGAATAATGCTTGTTGTGTTTTTTCCTGCAGCAAAGCCATTTTCTCCATCCTCTATTGCCAACTTCCCACCCCTAAGACCAGGTTAGTTGTCCCGTCTGTGAGCATTCATAGACCCTTTGCAGGTCTGATGTGGTCTTCTTAACCTGTGCTGTAATTGTCTGATAACTTGCCCCCGGCACGTCCTGGCACTTACGACAATTCAATGATTGATTTATTAAATACCGTATTTCCTCAGTTCTAATATGTACATTTTAATATCACTGATGTGTCTTGAAATCAATGATGTCTTGTCATTCCTGTTGACCTGAGGACCATGATTGTAATTGAAACAAAAGTTGTTTACGCAGAGCAATAGATATAATTTGGTTTTAGTGAAACATTTATTCATTGTTTGAGGAATAATCACAATTTTCTCTGTTCTTGCAGAGTAACCACTGATTGCGTCTATGGCCTTGCTCCTTCAGCATATGGCCTGCAGACAGCAGCACATCATCACCTGAGCGCTTGTGAGGAATGCAGACTCTCAGGCCGCACCCCAGACCTCCTGAATCAGAATCTGCATTTTAAAGAGATCCCAACTACATATGCCCATTAAACTTTGAAAAGCATTGCTTTATGGGACCTATTCTTAGGAAGATATCCACAAGGAGAGGAGGCTGTATCACATGTTTGCTGTAGTGATATATGGAAGAGAATTCTTCCTTCTCCCATGCTGGAAACTGCAGCCAAAGGCAGGGAAATGGCTGCAAGCCCTCAGGTTACAAGGAAGAAAATTCAAAACCAAAATAGGCTGGTATCAGTGATTTATATGTAGAACATGCCTTCCTTTAAGGCACTGCCATACTCTTTAGTTAGAAGCCGTGCTTTCTTTTTCAGTGATATTTACATTAATGTTCTATCTTCGAACTCCTGCTTTTGTGCATTTCAGTGACACATGGTATTTCTTCCCTCTAAAGATCACTTTCTGAGCGTAGGGGCAGGGTCTTGGCTGAGCCCCTGGCTCTATCTCTAACACCCAGTGCCATGTGTCTGGCAAATAGTGAGCACACAATAGCTATTTACAAGAAGGAGAGGAATTTATACTTTTTAAACCTTTTTCTTTCTTTGAAAAAAGTGTCATAAATGTTCCTGAGGTTTACTGTTTCAAATCACTAAATCCTGTGAACCAGATGGGTATAATGGTTTGTGTGTCTCAAATATAAACTGGGTCCAGGAGAAACATTAAATAGAATATGATTTGTACAGGTTCAGCATAGGACTTATATGGAGTACGAGACAGAGATCCAGAACCTGAGTTACAGTTCTGGGCTACAGCTTTATGCAAAGTTCTACCTGAAGCCTCTCTGATTCCTCATCCTTCTAAGGAATTGGACCACCTGAGGTCTGCAAGATGAGCTCTATGTCTTTTTCCAGGTCAAGCCCAGGTGGGTTGCTTGGCCTTCTAAAACTCCCATTGTCCATCCCCATCCTACTTAGTGTGTTTCCTTGTTTGTGCATAAGTTTGAACTCACAGTGAAATAAAAGTATACTTGAGAAGGTAAGGGTCATGTTTTTGTCCATATTGTGTTCAGTAACACCTACAAGCTTGCAGGGCAACTAGTTGAAAATTAAATGCATGACTGAATTGAATAAAATTGAAGAGCTAAATAGAAAATTTGACCCATCTTTTTTGCTCTGTTTCTAAAAGTTCTAATCTTAGCATATTTAGCTTTAAGATTTTTTGATTCTGACACTGAAGAAGGTTTTCTGTCTTTGAACAAGATAGCCTTTCTTTCTTTTTTTTTCTTCTCTGTCTTTTAACTTTTTACAGACTGTGGGAAATAATGACAACTTTATTTCTAGAATTTTCCAAAGATCAAATAGTCCATTTATGCTCATAAAGATGAAGCCGAGCTGGGGAGACATCTGAAAATAATATCAGAATTGAACTTAAGTTTTAATCAGATGAACAAGTCAATATTCCATAAAGATTAGTCATACAGGGCTTCCCTGGTGGTGCAGTGGTTGAGAGTCCGCCTGCTGATGCAGGGGACACGGGTTTGTGCCCCGGTCCGGGAAGATCCCACATACCGCGGAGTGGCTGGACCCGTGAGCCATGGCCGCTGAGCCTGCACGTCCGGACCCTGTGCTCCGCAACGGGAGAGGAAAAACAGTGAGAGGCCCACATACCCCAACCCCCCCCACCAAAAAAAAGATTAGTCATACAGGTGTTGGTTATGACTTGAATTCTCCACAACTCTACTTAGTAGTATTTTATGATCATTTTCTTTAAAATGATGACTTCATTTTCATTTGTTTTGTGAATTACATACTTTTCAGTAAATCGATTGGGCTAGAACTGGTATGAAAGGGACTGAAAAATGTACATCTAGAATGAATATAGATAGCAGGCAGAGTCTCCTTCAACTCCCAATTTTGGCTTTGATTCTGTGCTCCCATTTCTGACTTTGATTAGAGCTCAGAGGTGCTGTTTTATTGTCCTCCAGATGTAATTGCCACAGATAAGTTTGGGGCACTCGAAGGAAGTCTAAAGTAATGGGTGTTTCAGGATTGGGTTGAAAACCCCGTTTTAGCTGATTTTTATCCTCACCTTCTTAGAAATTGACTATTAAAACTCTGTTAGTAATTAACCACTATTCATGATAGAATATGTAGGATATGGTCTATTTCCAGACAAATGTAAATTAACATGCATTTCGGTATTTTCAAAAGAAGGTTTTCGGAATATGCAAATATCCTTAAAAAACACTGAAGGGCTACAGAGTAGTCAGAGTATTTCATCTTTGCCTCTTCTCTATGCCACTTGTTCATCTGGATTTTTTTTTTCTCACCTCACTCTTTTTTATTTTTATTTATTTTTATTTTTTTGCGGTACGTGGGCCTCTCACTGTTGTGGCATGTCCCGTTGCGGAGCACAGGCTCCGGACGCGCAGGCTCAGCGGCCATGGCTCACGGGCCCAGCTGCTCCGCGGCATGTGGGATCTTCCCAGACCGAGGCACGAACCCATGTCCCCTGCATCGGCAGGCGGACTCTCAACCACTGCGCCACCAGGGAAGCCCTCACCTCACTCTTATTTTAAAAAATGTTATTGGCTTCTTACTTCAGTCTTTTTCCTTTGCTGGGCTTACACTTCTTATTTCTTTGTCAACTAGTTTGCCTAAAGTCTTGTAGCCTAGGCCTGAAAGCATGTGCTCATTGCTAGATAAGTTTCTGTCCTCAGAGAAGTCACTTCTGAAGGCATACTTCTTCTCCAGATACCATCTACTAAAAATTTCAAGAAAGATGTATGAAAAAGAATTAGAAAGGCCAGAGTAGCAGCACTAGAAAGGATCTTAAAAATCAAATAGTCCAGAAGTTGCAAACTGATGACCCTCAGGCCCACACATTATTTTGTTTAAGAGCTTTATTGAAATGTGATTTACATACCTTAAAATTCACTTGACCCACATTATTTTCTAAGGGATTTGGTTTCAATGCTCATAGAATCTAAATTTTTGGTTTATGTTGGAAAATTAAAGCATTCAGGAACACAGGGTCTGAATTTGCATAAGAACGAATTGCATTGGCTGGAGTTGAGTTCATTTTTTTTTTTCTAGATGGGACATAAATTCTCCAGTTTGACAGTTTCCTCTGTGCCTTTTTGTCTTATACTCAGTGTGCTTCATTCGTTAAGTAGCCATCAGGATTCTGTGGGCACTACTCCTGTGACACTGGTAGGTTTAGTCCAATCCCCATTTAATAAATAAATGCACTTGGGCAAGAGAGGTAAAGGGAGTTGCCCAAGTAAACTAAAAACAGTTTATCCATTTGGCACCTACCATAAGTTACTTTAGAAATATTTAGTTCAACAGGTTTTAATTATAATTCTTCTGACAAAAAAGAATTCATGTAAATTGCTTTCAAGAACCACTAATGAATTTCAATCTGCAGTCTGAAAAACATTGCCCAAAATAATGCCAAGGTATCTGAATTCATCACAACAGATCCTCAAAATATTCTAATAAACGTAAGTCTTTAAGGATTAATTTGGGGTCAAAGGTAGGTAGTATATGAGTAATAATAGCATAACAACTAACATTTATAGAGTACCTATTATGTGTAAGACATGACTAAGAGGTGAGATTAAGGGAGAAGACTTGAAAAGAGTACATAACAAGATAGGATTAAAAAGTCACCCTATTATATTTGTGTGATTTAATTTTTAGGACATTAATAGAAAAGTGGGCTCTTTATTTGGCTTAAATTTGCATGGAAATTAAAACTTCCAGAACTGGGCTGTCCAATATCTTAGTCACTAGCCATATGTAGCTATTTAAATTTTTATTTAAATTAATCAAAATCAAATAAAATTAAAAATTCATTTTCTTTGTCACACTGGCCACATTTCAAATACCCAACAAGCTGTGTGTGGCTAGTAGCTATCATTTGGACAATACAAATATAAAGCTTTTCCATTATCACAGAAAGTTGTTTTGGACAGCACTGTTCTAGAACAGTAATATCTTTTGAGGCATTTGAATCATGTTTGGGCAAAGATTTAAATTGCCACGTGCCACTATTTACAATAACCAAGACATGGAAGCAACCTAAATGTCCATCGACAGAGGAATAAAGAAGATGCAGTACATATATACAATGGAATACTACTCAGCCATTAAAAAGAATGAAATAATTGTCACTTGCAGCAACGTGGATAGACCTAGAGATTATCATACTAAGTGAAGTAAGTCAGACAGAGAAAGACAAATATCATATGCTATCACTCATATGTGGAATCTAATTTTTTAAAAAGATGAAACAAATGAACTTGTTTGCAAAACAGAAACAGACTTACAGATATTGAAAACAAACTGATGGTTACCAAAGGGGAAATGTCGTGGTGGGGCGGCGGGGGGATATAAATCAGGAGCTTAGTATGAACATACACACACTACTGTATATAAGATAGATAACCAACAAGAACCTACTGTATAGCACAGGGAACTCTACTCAATATTCTGTAATAATTTATATGGGATAAGAATCTGAAAAAGAATAAATATGTATATGTATAACTGAATCACTTTGCTGTACACCTGAAACTAACACAACGTTCTAAATCAACTATATGCCAATAAAATTTAAATTAAAAAATAAAAATTGCCATGTGCCAGCTGTATACAAATTAACCCATGCATGTTCTATAGTCTTTTATAAAATCCAGTAAGTGGTAGCTGTCATCAGCCAGCCAATATCCATTTCCTTTAGAGAAGTTTAAAAGGAAACTAATGTGCACTATGAGTTGGCTGTGGAGTTATCTTAAATTGGTTTCTTTAAGCCTATATTTCAATCTTTCTTCCACCTTAAATGCAAGCGTTTGACATGACTAACATTAATGTCAAGCAATTCTCATTTCATGAGAAGTAATTAGGGCAAAGTCAAGTGTTGATAACTTTCATGGAATTTTCCCATGAAGCTTAATATATAATCTGCAAGACAATGCAAGCCTCTCTGTCTATCAAAATACTGAATCTCTTGCAGTAGGTTCTGAAGGTGAAAGATAAAGTGGCAGGTAGATACATGCCTGTCTCACTGTGATTTTCAAGCCCCCATTGGCTTGCTAAATGAGAAAACACTACTTTGGCGCTAAAGTCAGGAACTGAAGAAATGATCTTATAGCTACTCTAATTCATCTACCTAATGCAAGTGACACAGGACAACTGATCCATCTCACCATCTTATCCCTAGTATGTTATCCTGATTTGGAGAACAAGGAGCTAGATGTACTTAAATTCTGCAAAGTTTCTCTGACTCCGACTTCAGACTCAAAGCCTTTTCTCTCTTCATCCCCACTGGAATCTAGTCAGAACTCACAGCCCCAGACCAATGTTTTCTGCCTTTCTGACTACAGCTCGCAGAAAGAAATACCTCCTACTTTGGGATCAAGCAAAAGCACACACCTGGAGCAGCAGTTTCACAAACAATATTTATCTTTAATACTGAGTGCCTTCTGATATTTTCTATTTTTTCTACTTGGTGTTATTATTTTAAATGACACCATAAATTGCTTTCTGGTTGAGACCCATAAATTGCTTTCGTGACCACTAACGGGTTGCCAGCTGCAGTTTAAAAAATATTGCCCTGAGCAATGCTGGAATCGTCTTTATCCATCCCTGGATATGAAGCCTCCTTGAAATTTGGCTAAACTATGCATAAACGTGATAGCTCATGCAGATAGGTTGGTCTTTCTGAAACATGAATGGAAATACTTTTTTGCTGCTGCACTTTTGACCTGAGCTTTCCCCGATGATTTGTTGGGGCTGATGTGTCCACCTGCCAGAAGTTCAAAAGCTCTTCTCAAAATGGGCTTATTAATGTTTCCACTTGCCAGAAGCAAGTTCACAGGCCTTTCCCGAACTAGCTCATTATGACTTGGGAGATAAATGGGTTCACCTTTCGTAGAGAGCTATTACCATGAATTATTTTTTCCTCTCCTTATAATCTCTTCCAGTACAGTTGTGGTAAAATTATAAAAACAAAAGTTGATTTTTTTTTTTACAGGCATGGGAAACATACCATCTGAAAGATTCTGTAGAATATGATGCAAGGAAAATATACTAGCTGAATGATTTTAGGGAATAAAATTCTTTCTACAATCATTTGTATTCCAATACTCTGTAGCAAAAAATATATTGATTTAATAACAATATCCATATTAAAAATTATTCCCAAAGCTCAGTCACTGTCTGGTTTATTTCCAATAATTTTTACAACAAATTTTCAACAAAGAAAAATGTTTTACAGGTCTTTGTATTTCTCTATTATATTGTTACCTTATTTGTCTATAGTACCTCGTGGTCTATAACATCTCTTTCTTATTATGTTGATTAATATTACCAATTCATAATAATAATAGTCTTACAACAACCCCAAGGCCTCAAAGGGCAGGTGTTTTTGTTTCTATCATGGAGTAGAAGAAAGTCAGGGATTGACCACAGCAAATAAAGTTCCTAAACTTTGCTAATTACCAGGTGGGTGACCCTGGACAAGTTACTTGATTTCCCTGTTAAATATGCAGGATGTTCTATAATTTAAAGGACATAATTTAAATTAAATTGCCAAGCTCTGCAATGGGAGCATGGTAGGTCCTGAGATGTTTGTTGTGTTAAATCTGAATGTGGGGCAAGTGTGTTTTTAAAGCTTCACAGCCTGCTGTCTTCCCGTTTTTCAAGACGGCCTCTATCTTCTTTAAGTGGAATTTGTAACATACTTAATTTAATGAAGAAAGAAAATCCAGAAACCTAAGTCAACATATAAGTTAAGAAAATGAGAAATCAATAAAAACTCTACATTAGGAAGTAGGAGAAGTTAAGAAAGATTATTTCCTCAGTCTCCATTGTTTTGGGTGATGTGGTTTTCGAGTTTACTGAACTCAGATTGGCTTCGAACTGTTGTCTTGGTTTGCATTCTACTGAGAATAGATGGCCAAGAGAGCCAGGAACGAGGATCATGGAAAGAAAAATAACATGTCTATTGCTTCCCCAAATATATCATTGATTCCTGAACAAAGAAAAAGGAAAGTATATCTCATTAAAATAAAAGCCCAGGGCTTCCCTGGTGGTGCAGTGGTTGAGAATCTGCCTGCCAATGCAGGGGACACGGGTTCGAGCCCTGGTCTGGGAGGATCCCACATGCCGCGGAGCAACTAGGCCCCTGAGCCACAACTACTGAGCCTGCGTGTCTGGAGCCTGTCCTCCACAACAAGAGAGGCCATGACAGTGAGAGGCCCGCGCACCGCGATGAAGAGTGGCCCCCGCTAGCCGCAGCTAGAGAAAGCCCACGCACAGAAACGAAGACCCAGCACAGCCAAAAATAAATTCAAACAAACAAACAAACCCAGATGGGGTTTTTAACAAATTAACGAGTACCTACTTCATCCTGGGCACGTTGCTATGTGCTCTTACATAATGGTGATGGTGATTATGAAGGTGATGGTGGATGCAACTAATAGTTTTTGAGTTATTACTATATCCCAGGCAGTCTCCTAAATGTGTATGATATTAAATAAGTTAAATTCCCCCAATAATTTATGAATGGCCACTATTTTTACCCCATTTTACTGATGAGCAAATTGAGGCAGAGAAAAGTTAAGTATCTTGTCCAAGTTACAGACGTATATTTGTACTAGTGTATTTACATGTCTATATTCACTGGTAGGACACAGAAGAAACTTAAATAATGAGGCGAATGGAATGTTTCCTTCTGTAATTGAAGAACTTAATAATTCTATTTTCATACCTCTTTCATTAGGATGTAGTTTTGTTCATTTCTGAGAGATAGGACTTTTTAGAGTCAGGAAAAAAGGTACATTTTTTTTTTCTGCTCTTGATCTTAATATCTTACAACCAAAACTCTGAGACACGCTTTATCATGCCTAGGCTAAAGACATCACATACATTTTAAAATATCCTTGAATAATAAAATAGTTGCCTTTTTGACAGTTTTATCACAATTCAGGTCTCAGTTAAGCTACTCTGATTTAATTGATCCCCTTTCTATAATTCAGAGTAATAAAGGCAAACATTTGGCTTTTGTCTTTTACACACTGCATATTGCTGACATCCATGATACTGAATATAAAGCTCTTCACTTAGAACTATTGTCTTAAGAGATCAGACACAGCCAAGTCCAACATCCAGATATGAACATGTTCCATAAAATCATAAGACATATTTTGTTTCTAGAAGTTTGTCTGTGAAATGGAATGAACTTATATGAAAGAACAAAGAAGACATAGTATAGATAACCCCTCCCTCACCCCTAAATATTCTCTGAAGGAGATTGATTTCTAGTCAAATACGTTCAGCTCCTTTCACTGCCTCACCCATCTTTTTTGTCTTAGATCTTTCTCTTAACTTCTCCTTAAACTTCCTTGCCTCAGAAATGTAGCACTTGACATGCGATAGTGATCACGCTGGCAGAAATGACTGGTGTGCTGCAAAAATGTCATGAAGGACATAATGGGGTGCTCATCTGAGGGATGGATTTTAACCTTTCTGTTGAGAAGTTCTTTCTAATCACCGGTGAGGATAGAGGGAAAAGGATATTAAGAGATTCATCATTTGTTTTTCTGCTTAGGAATGTCCACAGAGGGAAAGCTGTCTTGCCTCCCAGTTTACTTCTTCCTGATAGGATCAGTGTCCTTAGGGAGAGGCCAGAGGAGGGTGTGATCTCTTGGCAATCATGTTATCTGTCTGGAAAACCTCTTTTCCCTTTGCTTCACTTCCAACTTTACTTTGTTAAGACAGCTGTGTGAAGTGACCACTGGACTATTTTACAGCTCTTCCTAAGACTTGAAACAGGTTCAGTTTTCCTTGGAGTCAGCTTTGTTTGGAGCAAGTACACAGGGAAATTTTTGTTAAGTAGCTGTCAAATCCAGTGAATTAGACTGACCCTCTAGTTGAGAACACAAGAATTGGTTGACTGTCTCATTCAGATGAATACCTAAATTCACAGGGAAGTCTAGCTATTGTACAACTAAATTAATTAATCTAATAATGGTCAAGGAACTATCTTTCTACTTCCCTCCCTTCCTTCTTTCCCTCCTTCTTTCTAATCAATAGTCAGAGCAGGGTGGAATATGGCTAATGAGAGAAATTGGCACAGAGTTGAGAAGACAAGATTGATAGACTCTTAGGTATTAATTTTGTAATAGAGCTTTAAAATTATCTTATTTTAACTTCACCAGGGTGATCATAGCCATCCTCCTCTGACTTGAAAGAAAGAAATTTTCTTTCCCCAGGAATACACCAAATTAAATTCTGGTAAAGCAGAAGCATATGCTAACACAGCTGATCATATTTTGAATAATTAAATGCAAAACTTGAATAAATATTAAAAGTTAAGTGACATGACACCAGTTTCCCTAGGCTTAAGTGAAATGATATCCTAGGGGATATAATAAAATGTGTTGTTACTTGTCAAAAAAGGGAAGAAAAAAGGAAAAGAAAACTACAAAATAACCTCTAAAATTTATCCTCTAATCTAAAATTTCTCTCTTTTCTCCGTAGCCTGTAGAAGAATGAAATAGATCTGTATGCAGAAAAATATTCATATAAATAATTAATAAATGAAAAAAGTAAGCCAGACAGTATACATAGTGTCAATTCAGCTTTTCAATAAAAACAAATACATGTTTGAATATCTATAAATAGTGTATAGAAGGATTCCTCATCAGACATGTTTCATGTAAGAATTCAGGTCCTCTCAGCCTCACCCATCTCTTGTTCTAGGTTCTGCTGGATGGATGTCCTGAGATGCAGTTTATAAGGCTTTTTAGAGGATGATCCTGAGAGATTAGCAATCAGCAACACTTAGCTGCCCCCAAGGAGATAATGCCCTCCTGTGAGAAATCCCTCTTTCCCAACTTTGTCCTCATTCCTGTCCCATGGACCGCACACCGTAATAAAGAAGAATGCATGCACCTTTGTCTAAGACACATACACAAACACACACACACACACACACAACCTTAGGAGTGGCCACGTAGAAGAATGAGATTAGGGGTGAGGGATTTTGCACCTTTCTTTTTCTGTACTATTTTCACTTTTGTTTTGATGAGCAGATACTACTTTCCTTTTTCTTAGAAGCTTAACATACATGTATTATCTCATTGTCCCCATGAGTCAGGAGTATGGGCACAGCTTAACTAAGTCCTGGGCAATCAAGACGTCCTGGACTTTGTCCTGTCTGGAGCTTGGGGTCTTCTTCCAAGCTCACATGACTGATGGCAAAATTCAACAGAGCTCAGGTCCTGTTTTCTTGCTGACTGTCACCTATCTGGGGTTCACTCTCAGCTCCTAGAGGCTGCCTGCATTTCCTCCATATGTGGCCCTTTCCACATGTGAAACTTTCCAAGTTCATCAGATAAAGGAGGTTTTAAGGGAAACTATTTTCTATTTCTAAACATATTCCTGGATTAAGAAAAACTTCCATGCTAATATTGCTCATTTTGTATGTTATTCAATGGTTTTCAAATGTCATCACCCAACCCAATCTACTTCTTATTGCCCTTAGCCAAAACAGACTTAAAAAAAAAAAAATCACAGGAGCCTGTATCTACTCCTTGACCTGCCTTTATAGTCAGTGACTTAGGACATATATAAAAATGAACGATTGTTCTTGAAGCTTGAAACTATACCAGGAAAAAGAAACAGGTAAAAAATGTCATCATTTTGGTCTAGTTTCCTTTTGTTGAAATGAAATAGTTTTATTAGATCTTTCCTGGCTCCTATTGGATCAGTGGTTGGTAGTGACTCCAAACTTTGAAGCAAAGGGAAAATTCTATGAGTACTTTCTACATCTTCCAAAACTTAAATGTCTCCAAATGTGAATAAATCTTACGAAACATAGTCAATTACTATCCTTTAAACCTTGTCTTGATCATCTAGGCTTTATGAACTAAAATGATCCTTTGATTCTGTCATCAACTATTGGAAAGCAATCATTTTCAAAACTCTTTGTTAGTAAGAGATTCCAGGAAAAGAACCTTACTTACCATATGTCACCCAGACACATGGGTGTTCTCTATCATTTAGAGCCACACTGTCCAATAGAGTCCCTGTAATGATGGAAATGTTCTATATCTGCCCAGTGCGTTACAGGAGCCGCTAGCCACCTAGGACTACCGAGCACCTGAGGTATGCAAATGAAAATTTTTTTTTTTTTTTTTTTTGCGGTACGCGGGCCTCTCACTGTTGTGGCCTCTCCCGTTGCGGAGCACAGGCTCCGGACGCGCAGGCTCAGTGGCGATGGCTCACGGGCCCAGCTGCTCTGCGGAATGTGGGATCTTCCCGGACCAGGGCACGAACCCGTGTCCCCTGCATCGGCAGGCGGACTCTCAACCACTGCGTCACCAGGGAAGCCCAAATGAAATAAATTTAAAATTTTATTTAATTTTATTTAAATTTAGAGAGCCACATATGGCAACTGGCTACCATATTGGATAGCACAAACTTAAAACAATAGTTTTCAAACTGTGTACCCCATTTGGTTTGGGCTCATAGGTTATTTTAAAAGTCCATAAATCCATAAATACAGTGAACACACTATTAAGTGTATGGGCTTAGAATAGTGAGGCAAACATTATGACCTTGGGCAAATTACTTAGCCTTTCTGGGCCTCAATTTCTACTTTTACTAAATTTGGAATAACAATAAAGATGCCAATTGATAGAAATGTTGTGAAATTAATTAGATAACACTTGTGAACACTTAACATAGTGACTAGATTTTAAGAAAGAACTGATGAAGGCAAAGTGGTGAAAAAACTTTTTGGATGCATGTAAATTTGTTTTGAATTTTAAGAATTTTCATTTAAAAGAGTTACTGATCTACAAAAGATTTTTGTCAATTTGTATTTTCTCCATCAATAAATATAATAACTAAAACTTCTAGGTATAGGGACTTTTTTTAATATTAAAGTTGTAATTATAAGGAATGAATATACTGAAAAAATGCACTGTCTAGAGATTTTTATGTTGGAAAATAACAAAAAGTCAGGTCTTTTTTTTTTTTTTTTAATGATTGTAAATATGTCACTGACTTTGGGGCATTGAAACAGACCTAAGAACAAACATAAGATTCAATTAATTTTATTGGCACATTTTCTGTTGATTGTCCAGTTGATACACATAAATCTCTGAGATAAAAGGTAAGTCAAAAATGTATAGTTTTCAACTTCCTTCTGTTAAGTGTGTAATTCTTTTTTATACATTGTTGGATTTGACCTGCTAGTATATATTATTGAGGACTTTTGCATCTATGTTCATGAAACATATTGGTCTGTTATTTTCCTTTCTTGTGATGTCATTGTCTGGTTTTGATACTGTGGTAATGTTGGCCTCATGGAATGAGTTATGATGTATTCCCTTTACTTCTGTCTTCTGGAAGACATAGTAGAGAACTGGTATAATTTCTTCCTTAAATGTTGATAGAATTCACCAGTGAACCAATCTGGGCTTTGTGGTTTTTGAAGGTTATTAATTGTCATTTCAATTTCTTTAATAGATACAGGCCTATCAGATTGTCTATTTCTTCTTGCATGAGTTTTAGCAGACTGACTTTTAAGGAATTGGCCAATTTTACCTAGGATATAAAATCTGTGCACAGAATTGTTCACAAAATTCCTTTTTATCCTTTTAACGTCCATGAGATCTGTAGTGATATTTCCTCTTTCATTTCTGATACTAGTAATTTGTGTTTGCTCTTTTTTTTTCTTGGTTAGTTTGGCTATAATCTTATCAAAATTGCTGGTGAAATCACTGGTCTTTTCTTTTTTTCTTTTCTAATATATGCATACATGTTATTCTATTATATACATTTAATATCATCAGTGTCCCTCTATACAGTGTTTCACTGCATCTCACAAATTTTGATAAATAATATTTTATTTTCATTTAGTTCAAAATATTTAAAAATTTCTCTTGAGAATTCTTCTTTGATCTGTTATTTTAAAGTGCATTTTTTAATCTCCAATATTTGGGAATTTCCCAGCTATCTTTCTGTTATTGATCTAGTTTAACTCCACTGTCGTCTGAGAGCAGACATTGTATGATTTCTATTCTTTTAAATTTGTTAAGGTGTATCTTATGGCACAGAATGTGGTCTATCTTGGTGAATGTTGCAAGTGAGCTTGACAAGAATGTATATTCTGTTGTTGTATGAATGGATGTCTATTGTACCTAGTTATTGATGGTGTTGTTGAGTTCAACGATGTCCTTGCTAATTTTCTGTTGTCTCGTTCTGTCCATTTTTGACAGAGGGGTGTTGAAATTTCCAACCATAATAGTGGATTCATCTGTTTCTTCTTGTAGTTCTAGCAGTTTTTGCCTCACATGTTTTGACACTCTGTTTTTAGTTACAGACACAATAAAAATTGTTATGCCTCCTTGGAAAATTGAACCCTTTATCATTATGTAATGTCCCTCCTTATCCCTGATAACTTTCTTTGCTCTGAAGTCTGCTCTGTCTGAAATTAGTATAGTTACTCCTGTTTTCTTTTGATTATTGTTAGCATGATATATCTATCTCCATCCATTTATTTTTAACCTATGTGTATCTTTATATCTAAAGTGGGTTTTCTTGTAGATCACATAGAGGTGTGTCTTGCTTTTTGATCGACTCTGACAATCTCTGTCTTTTAATCAGTATATAAAGACCATTAATGTTTGAAGTGATTATTGATATAGTTGGATAAATATCCTTTTGTTACTGTTTTCTATTTGTTGTCCTTTATTTTCCCTATTTTTGTCTTCTACTTTTCTTCTGTCTTTTGTGGTTTTAAGTGAGCATTTTATATGATTCTGTTTTCTTTTCTTAGTGTATTAGTTATACCTCTTTTTAACTTTTTTTAGAACCCTAGAGTTTACAATATATATTTACAACTATTTCAAGTCTACTTTCAAATAACACCATACCACTTTACAGGTAGTGCTATTATTTTGAACAAACATTTATCGGTTAGATCAATTAAGAATAAGAAAAATAGAAGTTTTATGTCACCTTCATTTATTCTTTCTTTGATACTCTTCCTTTATGTATTTCTGGGTTTCTGACCGATATCATTTTCCTTCTCTCTGAAGAACTTCTTTAAACATTTCTTGCAAGATAGGTCTACACTAGCAACAAATTGTTTCAAATTTTTGTTTATCTGAGAAAATTTTTATTTCTCTTTCACTTTTGAATGATAATTTCACAGGGTGCAGAATTCTAGGTTGGTGGGTTTTTTTCTCTCAGTACTTTAAATACTTCATTCTACCCTCTTCGTGCTTACATGGTTTCTGAGGAGAAATTGGATGTAAATTTTTATCTTTGCTCCTCTGTTGATAAGGTGACTGAGTCCTCCCAGAGTTTTTAACTCTCAGAATTGTCTACACTGAGCCGCCAGGTATTTGTCAATTACAGGGTAGGTTTTCTTGCCCTGACACTGGTTTCCAATGAAGGTTTCTGCTCATGGGTTTCTGCTCCAGCAAGTTGTGATTCTCTGTATTCACCTGTCTTCCCAATTCTGTGAGCAGCAGTTTATCTTGTGACCTTAGGTCTCTGATGGACCTAAAAAGAGTTGTTGATTTTTTAGTTTGTTCAGATTTTTACTTGTTAAAATGGAGTGATTACTTCTAAGCTCCTTACATTCTGGACTGGAAAACATGATTTCTTTTTAATTAATTAATTAATTTTATTTTATTTTGGCTGTATTGGGTCTTCGTTTCTGTACGAGGGCTTTCTCTAGTTGCGGGAAGCGGGGTCCACTCTTCATCGCGGTGCGCGGGCCTCTCACTATCGCGGCCTCGCTTGTTGCGGAGCACAGGCTCCAGACGCGCAGGCTCAGTAGTTGTGGCTCACGGGCCCAGTTGCTCCGCAGCATGTGGGATCCTCCCAGACCAGGGCTCGAACCCGTGTCCCCTGCATTAGCAGGCAGATTCTCAACCACTGCGCCACCAGGGAAGCCCTCTTTTTAATTTTTTACTTCCACAATTTCCAAACAGATTGTAAGTTCTCTATGTCAGGAATTTAATAGATTTCATTCACAGCTGTATCCTGTGAACCTGGAGAAGTGTGTGGCACATAATATATTCTCAATAAATATTTATTGGATTAATGAATGAATGGATGATTGAATGAACAGTGGCAAACCTTCTACTGTCTTTATATACCTACTCTAACCCATTTCACAAAGAGTATTCAACACGTTTGTTGTTCTATATTTTATTATGAGATGTACTTGCTTCTGGCATCTAATCAGACTTAAATCGCTTAAAAGTTTTTATAGTTATTTTTTCACTGCTTGTATCTGTCTTCCCTCACACTTGTCTTCCTTTTATATGTGCCTTTTAATGGATTTTATCCACCACTTCCCATATTCTACTTTCTCTGCATATTGCTTAGAGTATATTCATATTTCATCTATCACATTTCCACACTTAAAAATATTTTTTTCGGGCTTCCCTGGTGGCGCAGTGGTTGAGAGTCTGCCTGCCGATGCAGGGGACGCGGGTTCGTGCCCCGGTCTGGGAGGATCCTACATGCTGCGGAGCGGCTGGGCCCGTGAGCCATGGCCGCTGAGCCTGTGCGTCCGGAGCCTGTGCTCCGTGGCGGGAGAGGCCACAGCAGTGAGAGGCCCGCATACCGCAAAAAAAAAAATAAAAATAAAAATATTTTTTCCACTGTTCATCTCACATAACTCTAGAAAAAAAATCCTTTGGTAGTCTGAAAGAGTACACATTCGAATATATTGGGACTGCTTCTTTGGGGGGTGTCAAAGTGAGACACTAAGTATCCGGTAAGAGTTTCCTTCTAAGTTAAGCCATCAGTCACACATGGAACTCCCTGACATCAATGCATTATATGACTAGGAAAGCACCCACCACCCTGCACACACATAAAGGAAAATAAAGCAGTAAATTGTTTTGAAATTCTCTTGATAGTCAATGACTTACACCAATTTTCCATCCAGAGGGTACTCTGTCTCTTGACTCTAGATAGCTAAATAAGTGAAAAGGCTCTATACATTCCAGAAAAGGTAATCTTTATCTTTGACATGGTAGACTACTAAATAGCAGCTTGTCATTTGAAACTTTTAAATCTCAAACGTGCTAAACATTATGTAATACAGGTTTCAGTTTCATTTTATAATTAACTTTTCTTTTAAGTAGTTACTCAAGTTTAAGGTTGTCAGATTTAGCAAATAAAATCATGGGAGTACTCAGTTACATTTGAATTTCAGAGAAACAATAAATAGTTTTTTAGTATATTTATGTCTGATGCAATATTTGGTACAAACATATACTAAGAAAGATTAATTGTTGTTTTCTCTGGAATACAGATTTACCTCGGTGTCCTGTATTTTATCTTGTAGATCTACTCAAGTTATGCATATGGTAGGTAGATGTTTGGGGAATTGATGCTCTTTGTTTTGTTTAGATCAAGAGTTTGATTCCATTTGTGTTAAGAATATTGTTGATGAAAGGATGAGATAAATTACACGGAAGCCAAAGAAGTAAGTCAGAATTGCAGCAAGAAGAATTTTAATTAGGCTTAAGGAAATCTATTTTTGACTCAACAGATACTCAGTTTTGGATATCTTGGAATAGAAACTTTTTCTCAACCTAACTTTTTCAAGATCCCAGATCCTCTGAAACATTACTGACTGTAAACTCTAAGACATCTTAGGAAAGCAGATTGAATCTGTATGAAAACTTTAGATTGTTAATAATTTACTGCTTATGTCTCAGAGGAATAAATAGTTGAAAGAAACTGAAAGCAGCTTTCAGTAATCTTTGTTTATAGCTGAAGACCCTAAAAGAAGTGTTCAAGAGAAAATGGCTCAATAATTAGAAAATAATTTTGAATTTAGGATTTCACCAGATGGTTTTCCATTTGAAAGTAGACTGTAAGCTTCCAGATGGCAGGTCTTTATCTTCTGCACCTTTGAATCACCCATAGTACCTTGCAAAGCAGGTGCTCAGCAAATACTTTCCAACTGAGAGATTAAAATCCAAAATTTATATGGAAGGAAGCATCTACCCTTGATCACAATGTGTGCCGTAATAGCAGATCTTCCAGCAATAAATATGGATAGTTTGGTACCCTATTCATAGTACTGATGAGCTGTCAAATCATCTTAGAACTTCTTTTGTTGGTATGTCCCAAGTTTTATTGTCTTTTCACTGATGTCATCTAACAGCCTTGTTTTTCTGGTACTTCTTTGAACACTTTGATATCCTCCTGCTTTCCTCTAGCTGTTTCCACCATTCATTATGTTCCTTTTGCCTTTCTGATTTATCACTCCCATTTCCTGCTTGTGTTCCCAGAGTAGTGTTTACTCCATTAGAGGGATTTCCTTGTGGACGGCTCTGCCCAGAATATGTGATGCAATATGTACAATGGAGAGAGTTTGTTCAACAGGTCACATATCTTTTTTTCCTGTACCTTCAATTAAACATATTTATTACCAACTAGTGTTTCTTAAGTACTCCCATGCTCAGCACATTTTATCAGTAACTGAACTGGTCAAAGTAAGACAGTCTTTCCAGAATCTTATGTTGCTTACAAAAGACTACTTTGACAGTTAATCTTTAAAGAGGTATTTCCTTTGTTTCTTTCTTCCACCAACTCTCTCCTTAAAGCACAAAGCCTTAACCCTCCCCTCAAATCTTTTTATAAATTTTATTTATATCTTTGAACAGGTAATGCAAGTGTATGTTATAAAATTCAAAAGGTGCAGATAATTTGGAGAAAAAGTAAGTACCCAGCCCCCAGTCCAGCCACTGTGCAATTCACCTGGCAAAGAAACACTGTAAGTATGGGAATCCTTCCATAGATGAGCTACACTCATACAAGTATAAGAATTTTTTAAGGCAAAATGTAGTATACTTTAAACACTGTATTGCCAATTGCTTTTAAAAATAATATTTATGAGGAATATAATCCATTTTAGTCCATATCAAGCTTTCCCTTTTTAAAAATGACTGTGTAATATCCCATTTTATAGCTATATAGTGATTTGTTTTACCAGGCACCTGTTGATGAACATTTAGAATATTTTCCCCAACTTTTGCTATTACATACAATGCTGCAGTAAATACCCTTAAACATATGGTATTTCACATATGCTTAATAGCTAAAGGATACATTCCCAGATGTTAAAGTGTTGGGTCAAAGTCAAAATCTCAACTAGACTGCTTTAGTCATTATTGTGCAAGAATATTCTCAAATCAGTTTTGGTTATTGTCATTGATCACAAATTCGTGAAGTAGACTATCTCTATATACTGATCCTTCCCACCTGGTGCACCTTATTGTGGCTATTATTTACATTCCAAATACCTGTAGAATTCAATCAAAATTTACATGTTCTGAGAAAGCTTACCATTCAAAGGAAATGTAAGGTGAACTTGTATGGAAATGTAAAGAGTGACAGGCACGTTGTTTTCTTTTAATTTTTGATTTTACTGAAATTTACAAATTGAAAATTTTATGTAAAGGGTTTGCCTTAAATGAGAATTTTATGCAAAGATTTTTTTTTCATAGGGACCCTTGAAGAGGTCACTTGGAAGGTATTTTAGACTCTGAGATGTAGAACCTCAGAGATCGATTACAAATCCCATTTGGGCAGGTCAGTCCTAACACTGCTTCAAAATACACAGCCATATAAATCCTTTAATCCCATTACAAGGAGAAATTCTCATTTTGTTTCTCTTTTTGCCTCTCTTTGTGAATGGCTTGCCCAATTCACAGAGGCCTCCCTAGGTGCTGCAGAGAATCTTTTCTCCCTTGTATTCTGAGGATTGTTTAGATCCTTGACCTACAGCTTAGACTCTCCTACCACTCAGATAAATCAGCCCTGTGCCGACTTCCAGCAGTGAAACAGGAATGGAAACATTTTACGTGAATGATTCTCCATAAGCGTGATTGCATTAATCCAGGCAAAACATCATTTCTCTCTTTCCATGCTCAGGGAATGGATAGGAGCCAAGACTTTGTATTACCCACGTTTAAGCCTATTCTCTAGATTTTGATTTACAGTATTCAATTGAAGTAGGTCCTCTGGGGGCTCAGAGCTTCCTCGTGACATTTCCTAAGTGTGTGTGTCATGTGATTAAAAAATTATAGACCCAAAGTGTGACTGGTTTCACAAAGTTGTACTAGTTGCTGTCACAGGCCTCTCGTGCTGATATTCGCATATCACGTGCAGATAGAAGTATGATGAAACTTACACTAAGACTTCCTCTTCAAGGGAAATCCAAATTTGCATAAGTTTGGTGGCTTCCAGAAGGCCAAAGACTGAGAAGCACCTCATTTGCTCTCACTCAGAATGAAAGAGATATTGAGCCACTCTCAGTTATGTGGTCTTACTGGATGAACTTTTGGGGAAATGGGAACAGGTGATTATGCAGTCTTCAAAGGGCATTACTATGGAATATGGCAATAGATATACCTCAGAAGATACAAGCTCAGTTGCCCAAATAACTCCCAATAACACTCCTTTACTCTTTCCCTTAGAAATCTTCATCATTGTAATTTGCAAAAATTACTGAGTTTAGAATTGACACCTTCATATTCATGCACAGTTCTGGCTAAGGAAATATAATTAACTGAGACTACCTGGTAACTGAGACATCGTCAACATCCATCAGGTAGCATTCCTTCATTTACTCAGATTATTGACTATAGAGCCACCCCTTTACTCATTGAGGTAATTCTAGACAGTTTATCTAAACTATGCTTTGTATCAAATACAGTACTGACTTCTTAGGATTGTTTGGAAGATTAAATGAGATAGCATGTTGCTAAAGCTTTTAGATTCACAGAGCTGTCCAATACAAATATAATGCTAGTCACAAATGTGAGCTGCATAGATAATTTCAAAGTTTCTTGTAGTTCAGCTTAAAAAGTATGAAGGAACAATTGAAAATAATTTCAATAATATTTTCCTTAATCTAATGTACCAAAAACATTATCAATTTGACACTTAATCATTATAAATTTTTTCTAACATCTTTATTGGAGGATAATTGCTTTGCAATGTTGTGTTAGTTTCTGCTGTTTAACAAAGTGAATCAGCTATATGTATACATATATCCCCATATCTCATCCTTCTTGCGTCTTCCTACCACCCTCCCTATCCCACCCCTCTAGGTGGTCACAAAGCACCGAGCTGATCTCCCTGTGCTATGAGGCTGCTTCCCACTAGCCATCTATTTTACATCTGGTAGTTTATATATGTCCATGCCACTCTCTCACTTCATCCCAGCTTACCCTTCCCCCTCCCTATGTCCTCAAGTCTCTACGTCTGTGTCATTATTCCTGTCTTGCCCCTAGGTTCGTTAGAACCCTTTTTTTTTTTTTTTAGTTTCCATATATATGTGTTAGCATACGTTTGTTTTTTTTTTTCTGACTTTCTACACTCTCTATGACAGAATCTAGGTCCATCCACCTCACTACAAATAACTCAACTTCATTTCTTTTTATGGCTGAATAATATTCCATTGTATATATATATGTATATATACATATATATATGTATATATATGTGTGTGTGCCACAACTTCTTTATCCACTCATCTATCGATGGACACTTAGGTTGCTTCCACATCCTGGCTATTGTAAGTAGCCCTGCAGTGAACATTGTGGTACATGACTCTTTTTGAATAATGGTTTTCTCAGGGTATATGCAAAGTAGTGGGATTGCTATGTCATATTCTGGTTCTATTTTTAGTTTTTTAAGGAACTCCATACTGTTCTCCATAGTGGCTGTATCAATTTACATTCCCAAAAACAGTGCAAGAGGGTTCCCTTTTCTCCACACCCTCTCCAACAATTATTGTTTGTAGATTTTTTGATGATGCCCGTTCTGCCATTCTGACCAGTGTGAGGTGATATCTCATTGTAGTTTTGATTTGCATTTCTCAAATGGTTACTGATGTAGAGCATCCTTTCGTGTGTTTGTTGGCAGTCTGTATATCTTCTTTGGAGAAATGTCTATTTAGGTCTTCTGCCCATTTTTGGATTGGGTTGTTTGTTTTTTTGATATTGAGCTGCATGAGCTGATTGTATACTTTGGAGATTAATCCTTTGTTAGTTGCTTCATTTGCAAATATTTTCTCCCATTCTGAGGGTTGTCTTTTAATCTTGTTTACGGTTTCCTTTGCTGTGCAAAAGCATTTTAGTTTCATTAGGTCCCATTTGTTTATTGTTGTTTTTATTTCCATTTCTCTAGGAGGTGGGTCAAAAAGGATCTTGCTGTGATTTATGTCAGAGTTCTCTGCCTATGTTTTCCTCGAAGAGTTTTATAGTGTCTAGTCTTACATTTAGGTCTTTAATCCATTTTGAGTTTATTTGTGTGTATGGTGTTAGGGAGTGTTCTAATTTCATTCTTTTACATGTAGCTGTCCAGTTTTCCCAACACCACTTATTGAAGAGGCTGTCTTTTCTCCATTGTATATTCTTGCCTCCTTTATCAAAAATAAGGTGACCATAGGTGCGTGGGTTTATCTCTGGGCTTTCCATCCTGTTCCATTGATCTATATTTCTGTTTCCTTCATTTCTTTTTCATTTATTTCTGATCTGATCTTTATGATTTCTTTCCTTCTGCTAACTTTGAGACTCTTTATTCTTCTTTCTCTAATTGCTTTAGGTGTAAGGTTAGGTTGTTTATTTGAGATTTTTCCTTTTTTCTTGAGGTAGGATTGTATTGCTATAAACTTCCCTCTCAGAACTGCTTTTACTACATCCCATAGGTTTTGGGTCTTCGTGTTTTCATTGTCATTTATTTCTAGGTAATCTTTGATTTCCTCTTTGATTTCTTCAGTTATCTCTTGGTTATTTAGTAGTGTACTGTTTAGCTGCCATGTGTTTGTATTTTTTACAGTTTTTTTCCTGTAATTGATATCTAGTCTTATAGTGTTGTGGTCAGAAAAGATACTTTATACAATTTCAATTTTCTTAAATTTACCAAGGCTTGATTTGTGACCCAAGATATGATCTCTCCTGGAGAGTTTTCCATGAGCACTTGAGAAGAAAGGGTATTCTGTTGTTTTTGGATGGAGTGTCCTATAAATATCAATCAAGTCACTCTTGTTTAATGTGTCATTTAAAGTTTGTGTTTCCTTATTTATGTTCATTTTGGATGATCTGTCCATTGATGAAAGTGGGGTGTTAAAATCCCCTACTGTGACTTGTGTTACTGTCGATTTCCCCTTTTATGGCCGTTAGCATTTGCCTTATGTTGAGGTGCTCCTATGTTGGGTGCATAAATATTTACAGTTGTTATATCTTCTTCTTGGATTGATCCCTTGATCATTATGTAGTGCCTTTCTTTGTCTCTTGTAATAGTCTTTATTTTTAAAGTCTATTTTGTCTGATATGAGAATTGCTACTCCAGCTTTCTTTTGATTTCCATTTACATGGAATATCTTTTTCCATCCCCTCACTTTCAGTCTGTATGTGTTCCTAGGTCTGAAGTGGGTCTCTTGTAGACAGCATATATAGAGGCCTTGTTTTTGTATCCATTCAGCAAATCTATGTCTTTTGGTTGGAGCATTTAATCCATTTACATTTAATGTAATTATCGATATGTATGTTCCTATTACCTTTTCCTTAATTGTTTTGTGTTTGCTTTTGTAGGTCTTTTCCTTCTTTTGTGTTTCCACCTAGAGAAGTTCCTTTAGCATTTGTTGTAAAGCTGGTTTGGTGGTGCTGAACTCTCTTAACTTTTGCTTGACTTTAAAGGTTTTAATTTCTCCGTTGAACCTGAATGAGATCCTTGCTGTGTAGAGAATTCTTGGTTGTAGGTTCTTCCCATTCATCACTTTAAATATGTCCTGCCACTCCCTTCTTGCTTGCAGAGTTTCTGCTGAAAGATCAGCTGTTAACCTTAGTGGGATTCCCTTGTATGTTATTTGTTGCTTTTCCCTTGCTGCTTTTAATATTTTTTCTTTGTATTTAATTTTGATAGTTTGATTAATACGTGTCTTGGTATGTTCTCCTTGGACTTATCCTGTATGGGACTCTTGGTGCTTCCTGGACTTGACTGACTATTTCCTTTCCCATGGTGGAGAAGTTTTCAACTATAATCTCTTCAAATATTTTCTCAGAGTCTTTTTTCTCTCTTCTTCTTCTGGGACTCTATAATCCAAATGTTGGTGCATTTAATATTGTCCCACAGGTCTGTAAGAATGTCCTCACTTCTTTTCATTCTTTATTTTTCATTCTGCTCTGCATTAGTTATTTCCACTATTTTATCTTCCAGGTCACTTATCCGTTTTTCTGCCTCAGTTATTCTGCTACTGATTCCTTCTAGAGAATTTTTAATTTCATTTATTGTGTTGTTCATCATTGTTCATTTGCTCTTTAGTTCTTCTAGGTCCTTGTTCAATGTTTCTTGTATTTTCTCTATTCTATTTCCAAGATTTTGGATCATCTTTACTATCATTAGTCTGAATTCTTTTTCAGGTAAACTGCCAATTTCCTCTTCATTTGTTTGTTCTGGTGAGGTTTTTTTTCTTTTTTTTTTTTTTGTGGTACGCGGGCCTCTCCCTGTTGTGGCCTCTCCCATTGCGGAGCACAGGCTCCGGACATGCATGCTCAGCGGCCATGGCTCATGGCGGATCTTCCTGGACCAGGGCACGAACCCGTATCCCCTGCATCGGCAGGCGGACTCTCAACCACTGTGCCACCAGGGAAGCCCTAGGTCTGGTGAGTTTTTACCTTGATCCTTCATCTGCTGCATATTTCTGTGTCTTCTCATTTTGTTTAACTTACTGTGTTTGGGGTCTCCTTTTCGCAGGCTGCAGGTTCATAGTTCCTATTGTTTTTGGTGTCTGCCCCCAGTGGGTGTGGTTGGTTCAGTGGTTTTCGTAGGCTCCCTGGTGGAGGGGATTGGTGCCTGTGTTCTGGTGGGTGGAGCTGGATCTTGTCTTTCTGATGGGTGGGGCTGCCTCCGGTGGTGTGTTTTGGGGTGTCTGTGAACTTATTATGATTTTTGGAAGTCTCTCTGCTAATGGGTGGGGTTGCGTTCCTGTCTTGCTAGGTGTTTGGCATGGGGTATCCAGCACTGGAACTTGCGGGCCGTTGGGTGGAGTGGTCTTAGCATTGAGACGGGGATCTCTGGGAGAGCTCTCGTCAATTGATATTACATGGGGCCAGGAGGTCTCTGGTCCTGAACTTGGCTCTCCCACCTCAGAGCCTCAGGCCTGATACCAGGCTGGAGCACCAAGACTCTGTCAGCCACATGGCTCAGAAGAAAAGGGAGAAAATAAGAAAGATAAAAAAAAATTTAATAATAAATTTTTAAAAATTATTAAAATAAAAAAAATAATAATTAAAAAAGAAGAGAGCAACCAAACCAAAAAAAAAAATCCACCAATGATAACAAGCACTAAAAACTATACTAAGATAAACATAAAAATCAGAAACAAATCAGTCAGAGACAGAAACCCCAAGTCTACAGGTGCTCCCAAAGTCCACCACCTCAGTTTTGGGATGATTAGTTGTCTATTCAGGTATTCCATGGATGCAGGTACATCAAGTTGATTGTGGGGATTTAATCCACTGCTCCTGAGGCTGCTGGGAGAGATTTCCCTTTCCTTCTTTGTTCTCACAGCTCCCAGGGGCTCAGCTTTGGATTCGGCCCTGCCTCTGCATGTAGGTCACTGGAGGGCATCTGTTCTTCACACAGACAGGACGGGGTTAAAGGAGCAGCTGATTAGGGGGCTCTTGCTCATTCAGGCCAGGGAGGAGGGAGGCGTACGGCTCTTGCTCGTTCAGCCCGGGGTGGTGGGGGAAGGAGAGGTACGGTAATTATAATTGGAAGGCGGGGCGAGTCTGCATCAGCCGAGATCGGCATTACGTTGCAACAGCCTGAGGTGCACCTTATGTTCTCCCGGGGAGCTTTTCCCTGGATTTCTGGACCCTGGCAGTGGCGGGTCGCACAGGCTGCCGGGGGTGGTGGTGGGGTGGATAGTGAGGTGTGTCTGCACATAGGATTCTTGGTGGCAGCGGTAGCAGCATCAGCGTTTCATGCCTGTCTCTGAGATCCGAGCTGATAGCCACGGCTAGCACTCATCTCTGGAGCTCATTTAGGCGGTGTTCTGCCTTCTGTGTGCAGACAGGGAAGGAATCCCCTCTCCTTGCTCGCCCCGAAACAATGGTCTCTTGACTCTTAGGCAGGTCCAGACCTTTTCCCGGACTCCCTCCCGGCTAGCTGTGGCACACTAGCCCTCTTCAGGGTGTGTTCACGCAGCCAACCCCAGTCCTCTCCCTGGGATCCGACTTCCAAAGCCAGGAGTCTCAGCTCCCTGCCCCCACCCATCCCAGTGGGTGAGCAGACAAGCCTCTCAGGCTGGTGAGTGCTGGTTGGCACTGATCCTCTGTGTGGGAATCTCTCCACTTTGCCCTCTGCACCCCTGTAGCTGTACTCTCCTCTGTGGCTCCGAAGCTTGCCCCCTGCACATCCCCCGTCTCCACCAGTGAAGGGGCTTCCTAGTGTGTGGAAACATTTCCTCCTTTACAGCTCCCTCCCAGTGGTGCAGGTCCTGTCCCTATTCTTTTGTCTCTGTTTTTTCTTTTTTCTTTTGCCCTACCCAGGTACGTGGGAATTTTCTTGTCTTTTGGAAAGTCTGAGGTCTTCTGCCAGTATTTAGTAGGTGTTCTGTAGGAGTTGTTCCACATGTAGATGTATTTTTGATGTATATGTGGGGAGGAAGGTGATCTCCACATCTTACTCCTCTGCCATCTTGAAGGTCCCCCTCATATTTTCATATTAACACATTACTGACTAGGGGATTTTTTCAGAAACTAACGCCTGTTACCGGCGATTTGTTATGCAAGTGAATATTGAAAGGTCTCTTTTCAATAATGTTCAGGTAACAAAAGACATATTATACATCTCTGGTCAACAATGAGTTAAAAGTTTATTAAATTGTCATTTTTGTAAGATGGCCAACCATGAAAATATTCTAAATCCAAGTTATGGCTTCATATTTCAGAGAGGTAGAACATGGCCATTTTGGCTGTGTCACAATTGTTTCAGCATTTTTGGATTCCCTTAATCAAAAACTTAGCCTTTCATTTAGGCCGCCACAAGGTTATTGGCTAAGATTGCAGAATTTCTCAGCTGTTCTGTCAGAGTGGAATCCATGAAAAGAAAGGGCCTTTTTTCTCTGCCTTTGTGCTTAATCGAGTTTCCCTTGCTCACAGCATGCCTTGTGCAGAGACCTCACACCCAGCCCTTCAGCGCAGAGTCCCTGGTGCAAAATGGCTGTGCTGACATCTCCCTTTATAAAATTTTTAATGAAATATTTCACATTCTTTCTTTCATACTAAGTCTTTGAAATCTGGTGGGCATTTTACATTTATGGTACATTTCAATTTAGATTGACTACATTCCAGGGATTCAGTAGCCACATGTGGATAAAGGCTAAGGTATTAAACAGTGCAGTCTTAGAATGATGACCAACATTCCATAAATATTAGCTATTTTAGGTCTTATTAATATCCTTTTTCTCTTCTACTGGATAATTTTTGACTCTACTCAGCATTTATTAACTTCTTTTTTGCATTATATCTACTTTTTTTCCTTCTAGAAAGAATGTTCATTGAAAAGCACTTTTGTTTTCTGTAGAGGTTCATTCAGTGTATATCCATTGAGAATCCACCATATTCTAAGCACCCCGTACTCTATTTTCCAGATTTGCATTTCCCATAATATGTGACAGAGTGTCTTTCCCATGGTAGACACCCAATATATATCTGGTGCAAGAATTTCCTAGTTTTGCATACTCATACACATTTCTGAGTATTATTTTTCAATAAAATTTATGTTTTTTTATAGATTTTTCTTTTTAATTAATAAACAATGGTCTTAAACGGTGACAGTATTTGCTTTGATTGAGTATGAGAATTTAGTCATAGATCTTTCTTTGTTATTATGCAATCAGAGTGATTGCTGCACTGATGGTTTCTTACAAGTTCTGCATTGCCACTGGGAAGAACAAACGTGACACTAGTTCATGAATTTTCTGTTAGAAATAAATAAACAAAATTGGACATTTTTATGTAGTGCTTTAAATGATTAACCAAAATAACATGAAAGTTCTGGACACATTGTAAAAGCCATAAAAATGTTAGTTGTTGCTAATATTGTTATTGATGGTCTACAGCAGTTTTTGCCATCTGTTTCATAGAATGTTGACCCATGACTAGATGTTTGGGAGAAACCAATGAGGATGTAGACCCTTCCTACACCATGGGATTTTCTTTGTCATTCTGTCAAGGGTCAGATTGAAACAATCTGTCCTGAAAGTGTGCCCGTAAAGCCAATGGTTTCAACAAATATACTCTCATGGAAGGTTTTCCAAATTGTTATACCACAACCCCAATAATTTAGCCAACCCTTCTATAAAAGCCCCTGGGATTTAACTTGGCTCCCTCCACCTGCATTTACTCCATATGACAGGTGGAGAAAGAAAAGCATTTGAGCAAAAATCTGAGGACAGATTTGAAGGTGTTTAACAAGAGATGTTGAACAAGATTACAGAAATCACATCTGAGAGGCAACACACTAAATGTGTTTTCAACCTCAGAGTCAAATGGCAACTTGGTTATTTTGCTGGTTATTTAGATAGTTTCTGACCCCCACTTTGGATAATTCAGTTCAGATCTTCACTGGTAAGATTTTAAAGTTTAAATTTTTGAATGCTGGATTTAAAGTTTAAGTTTTTGAATGCTGGTGTACAAAGTCTGAAGGAAAAAGAAAATAAATGTTTTAACTCAAATATACTGACATCTTCATGATTTCACAAATGTGCAGAAGAACCAAGATTTTTAAAAAGGTTTTTCTTAATGTCATTTTCATGGATTTTCACAATGTTTAATAGCTATAAATCTCAAAGTAGTAGATATTTTTTGATAAGGCATAATCACTATCTACAATTTCTTTATGTGATATCTTTTTGTATTATACATGTGCAAAATAGAAGATTTTGATCAGATAAAAGCAGGCAAAAAGGAAAATTACTATGTACTCTTATGAATAAAATATTTTCTCACCATAATACAAATGCTCAAGGAACATCATAATTCTTTTAGTTTACTATGGGGACCTTTAATGTGCTTTTTGTTCTATTCAAGAGCACATGGGGTATTTACCAAAACTGAATACCTACTGGACCAGAAATCAAGTCTCAACAAATTATGAAGGATTGAAGTCATAAAGAGTTAATTCTAAGGCATAATAAAACTAGAAATAGGTAACAATATAATATCTCTCAAATTTAAAAAAATTAAGCAATACACTTTTAAATAATGCATTGGTCAAAGAATAAATACCCCAGAGAAAACTGAAAAATATTTTGAGCTGAATGATAGTGAAGATGTGACATATCAAAAATTGTGAGGGGCTTCCCTGGTGGCGCAGTGGTTGAGAGTCCACCTGCTGATGCAGGGGACACGGGTTCGTGCCCTGGTCCGGGAGGATCCCACATGCCGCGGAGTGGCTGGGCCTGTGAGCCATGGCCACTGAGCCTGTGCGTCTGGAGCCTGTGCTCCGCATCAGAAAAGGCCACAACAGTGAGAGGCCCGCCTCCAACAACAACAACAAAAAATTGTGAGATAATGATAAAATACTCTTAGAGGGAAATGTGGAGCCTTAAAAGCATATACTAAAAAAGAAGAGTTAAAGTACCCAAATGTTCTAAATATACAACTCATTAGGATAGAAAAAAAGTAATCAAATTAAGTCCAAAGAAAGTAGAAGGAAGAAAATAATAAACGTAAGAACAGAATTGAATGAAAACAAATGAAACTACAATAGAGAAAAAGTTTTTTAAAAATTTGGTTCTTTGAAAAGCTAAAAAAAGTGTAAAAATCTGGCAAGACTGATAGAAAATAAGAAGGAAAGACACAAGAAACATCCTACAAACATTAAAATGTCAGTAAAGGATGTTATGAATGACTTTAACACTTCAACAAAATTTTGAAAATTTAAGTGAAATGGACATATTCCTTAAAAAACAAATTACAAAACTAAAGGAAAGATCATTGAAATAATCTTATAATTATTAAATATGTTAAATACGTACTTTAAAATCTCCCAAAGAAAGTCCAGGCTCAGTTGGCTTTACTAGGGAATTATTTTAACATTTAAGAAAGAAGGAATATTTATCTTACACAAACTATTTCTGAGAATATAAAAAGGAATAGTCTCAACTTGCTTTATGATGTAGACAGAGATGCAAAATTCCTAACAAAATATTAGCAACTCAAATTCAATTATACATGCAACAAGTTGGGTTCTTCTCAATGCAAAAAAAACAAATTGTTTTAAATTTTAATAACCAGTTGGTATAATTTACCACATTAACAACAAAAGGACAATAATCAGATGGTCATCTGAATAGATGAAAAAAAAAAGCATTTGATAAAATCTAACAGCTGTTCATGATAAAAATAAAAGAAAGCAAAACTCTTAGCATACTTGGAACAGAAGTATCTCTAGAAATCTTGCAGCAAACACCATCCTTGATGTTGAATTATTAAAATCTTTTACCCTATGATAGGGGACAAAACAAGGTACTCATTATTATCACTTCTATTCAGCATTGTATTAGTGGTCCTAGCTAGTGTAGTAAAGCTAGGCAAAGAAATAAAAGAAGGAAAAAATAAAAAGTCTTTAGTCACTCTGTGATAGCTGATATAGAAAATCTATTTAAAATTATGAACAGTGAATTAAGCAATTTTGGTGGATACAAGGTTAATATACAAATATCAATTAAATTTCTATATTTTAGCAACAATAAGTAGAAAATTAAAATAAACAATTTATAAGTTCAAAAATATCTAATACCTAGGAATACATCTAATGAAAATTGTGCAAGATCACAACACACACACACATACAAAATCCCATAAAATCTTAAGAGAAATTAAAGAACTAAATAAATTAAAGGCTTATCATGTTTATGGATTGAAAGAACTTATCTTAATATGTCAGTTTTTTCCCAAATTGATCTGTAGAATACATGCAATCACAAATGAAAATCCATCAGACTTTGAGGGTAGAATTTGGCAAGTTGATTCTAAAATTTATATGGAAAAGCAAATGGCCAAAAAATGCCCAAGACTATTGAAGAAAACGAACAATGGTGTATGACTCATTCTACCAGACGCCAAGACATATAATAAAGCTACTGTAATTGTGATGATATGGGACTGGCACAAGGATAGACAAATAAACCAGTGGGATAAAATAATCTAAAATAATCTAAAAATAGACCAGCATCTAAATGGAGACTTGATGTGTGACAAAGGTGGAATTCCTATGTGGGAAAATGTAACTCTTGACCCCTATCTGACACACTATGTAAAAATTAGTTCTAGGTTAGTTGAAGATTTAAATGTAAAAGGTGAAACAAGAAATCCTCTATACAGTAAAATATAGAATATCTTCATGGCCTTACATTAGGCAAAAATGGCTTAAGTAGGAAATTAAAAGCACTCAAGAAGAAAGAAAATATCAGAAAATTGGGGTAAGAACTTATCATTTGTTGAAATACACCATTAAGAGAGTGAAAACACAAGTTACTGAGTGGGGGTAGATATTTGCCATCTATAATACCAACAAGAATAGCACAATACATTTAATAAAGTATCCATCATTAGTCATCTAGAATGCATATTAAAGCCACATTGGGATACATGTATCTAAAAACCAGAAATTGCCACCAGTTGAGAACCACTGGCTTCCACGACATGGAATTTTGGTTTTAAAGTTTATCTTTTGGACAAAGATTTCTTCACCTGTAAATAAATGATAACAATATATGCTCAAAGTGCTTTATTTCTACTTTCTGTTTTACAGGTTAGCCTCAGAAGTCAAGTTCTATTTTTTGGATATTTTTAAATGGAAAAAAAAAAAATCCATCCTACATTCCAGGCAATTGACAGAAGAAATGTGTTTGGAAAACACATTTTAAACCTTGTGGCCAGGTTGTGAACAGCCAACGTGTGTTTCATAGTTCTCATTTGTGGATTAATGTGAAAGTATATTTTAAAAATTGTCACTAGGAGCTTCCCTGGTGGCGCAGTGGTTGAGAATCCACCTGCCAATGTAGGGGACACGGGTTCGTGCCGCGGTCTGGGAAGATCCCACATGCCGCGAAGCGGATGGGCCCGTGAGCCATGGCCGCTGAGCCTGTGCGTCCGGAGCCTGTGCTCTGCAACGGGAGAGGCCACAACAGTGAGAGGCCCGCGTACCACAAAAAATAAAAATAAAACTCCTCATCAAATCCTCCCAGGTTGGGACACATAGTTTTTCAAAGCAGGAGCCCACTGTGTCCCCCTTTGCCTGGCAAAGCAATAAAGCTATTCTATTCTACTTCACCCAAAACCATCTCTGAGATTAGATTTGGCGCCAGTGTACAGAGAAGCCGAGCTTTCGGCATCGCTTTGTTAACATAGACTAATGCTTGGACCAGAGATTTTCCTATGTTATTTTTGTCCCTTTTTTGATATTTTGGTCAATATCTAATATTTATCTAATATATATTCACAAATGCATACATGTAAGTGCCTAGTAGAATACTCAGCTTATAGATATTCTTGTGTTTGTATATACAGAAATTATATTACTGACTTTGAGAGCCTGAACTCTATTATTAAAGCATTTGCTAATTTTAAAACAATTTTCATCTTAAAAATTCAGGGTATCACAAATTTCATTCTTTTTTCATCTTTATCCTCTTGTAAAACTTTACAACTCTCAATTTTGATTTTGAATTCTTGCATCATGAATGCCTAGGGGCAAACTATATTTTACAGTTATCTTAGGAGTGTTAGAGACCTGGGGGTAGGAACATAGCACCTAGTTGTGGGAAGAAATAGCACCAATTACTGAAAATCCTTGGAAACTACCAATAATCCTAATAATTTGAGAGTTCCTTTTCTCCTCTCTGTGAAAGTTGTCCAAAAGTTACATATAATATACGTCGCATTTGGACAATGTTGGTACAGAGCGAAAAATGAGCTTTGAAATTAGGTAGGCAGGTGCCTTGGTTTTTTGTTGTTGTTGTTGTTGTTGTTGTTTTGGCGGTACGCAGGCCTCTCACTGCCGTAGCCTCTCCCGTTGTGGAGCACAGGCTCCGGACGCACAGGCTCAGCGGCCATGGCTCATGGGCCCAGCCGCTCGGCGACATGTTGGATCTTCCCGGACCGGGGCACGAACCCGTGTCCCCTCCATCGGCATGCGGACTCTCAACCACTGCACCACCAGGGAAGCCCGGTGCCTTGGTTTTAAATGCAGACTTTCTACTTAGCATTTGTATGACATTAGGAAAGTTCTTGGAAAGTCAAGTTACTCATCAATTAAATCTGGAAATTATATATTATTTACCCTTTTTTTGAGTTAGAATAATGAATGGGAGATACACAGAACTGTACCTGTTATATGTAAATATGGAATAATTATAAAATTTCTTCCTTATTCTTTCCTGTCCATTTGGATAATCCTTGTAGTCCTAAAAGGTATTTTTCATCCCAGCTCCACTCCTCTTTAACAGCCGTTCCTCAGACTCTTCCTTTTTGTTAGCTAACTGTGGTAGTTCCTTCCTTTCAGCTTTTAAAAATTAACATAGATGAAGGGAGTCTATTGTCTGATTGTCTATTTCTTTCAAACTGCTTGTACTCATTTCCCCTTTCACTGAGAAGTAGCTGTATGGTCCTTTAATGTGAAATTCACTTGTTTCCTCATTTTTTTTCTAAAAGTTAACATGGTCCTCCCAAAGCTTTGTGTGATTTTTATCTCCCTTGGTATTTGAGCAGTATTTTCACCAGTTCAGAATGAGTTCTGCTGTTACCTATCTTCCCTTCTACATGGAAGCTCAGTGGGAAAAAAATGTAAGACTCCTAATTTGACTTTGAAATACCAAATGGCCCCTAGGACAACCCAGCCACTCATGTCTCGATGTCTTGATAAGCCTTGTTGTCTCCACTTGAGAATAGACTGACTTCCTTAGACTCATGGTTCCAAGACATATTTCTCACAAACAACCATTCCTCTCAGCAACATGAGTTGGTGGGCAGAGAAAAACATGTTGGTTGTGCAATGAGACATCAAACCAAGAATATTCCAGGTGATTCAGTAAACAGTATATGACAAATGAGTCTTAAGATGACTCTGTATTTTAAAGCTGATCTTCGTAGTGTTTTTAAAACAGAAATATAGAGGAGAACATTCTTCGCCTAATTATAATTTGCCTGTAGCTTGGTGTTATCGCTGTGGGTGTTTGCAACAATGGATCCACGCTTCCTTTGCTGCCAGCCCCTGGGATATTTGGCTTCTTATACCAAAGCTCTTCTTGAGGACACACAAGTAAAGTGCCTTGAGGAGCACATGCGCCCATTTAAGAAATCCGTGGAAATATTTATTTTTAAGTCAAAATATATTTTGTTCAAATACTCAAACTAGTTATTTTCAAATAAGCAAAATGGAAAAGATAATGGCTACACTTGATTAAGTATGAAAAGCAAAAAAGAAAAGAAAGATGAGCTAAAAATATGAGTTTTAGGAACTGGGATTCATTTCTCAGAGGGATCTGACTCAACTGTTCAATTGTCAAAGAAAAAAAAAATTGTATTTAAGTTCGTTTGTCCATATCTGACAGGGATCTTTAAAAGCTGTTTCAAAGTAAACTTTACATTGAGCAAATTTCAGAAACAGTCTTGTGAAATATATTTAAGGAAGTATGGAATGAGGCTATTTTCTTTTGGTGTAAAACAGTACTTTGCTGCCTAAACAAGTGTTATTTTCTGAGATACTGAAAGTTGTCTTGCTTTATCAACAAATACACCTTCGTCTGTTTAGCCCTCTTTGAAGTGCAGATGGGAAACGCCCCAGAGTGACATTAAAAGACCAAGTCTGCTACTTGTAAGCAAGGTTTGCATGAGGTAATGGAATAAAAATATAGCTGGGTTGGGGGGCGGGGGGAGAGATCCCAGAGTGCCTTGTAACATTGCTTAGTTATTAATAACTGCCATTTCTTCAACTTTATAAGTAACATTTCCTGTTCTTCCGATACATCCCTAAGGTAGATATTAGGAATCACAATTTACAGATGAGAAAACTGAGAGACCGAGTAGAAAGATGACCTCCTAGGAAGCATCAGAGGAGGATTTGAACCTAAGACTCGCTGACTCTGATAGGCCTTTTCTTTCCACTCTGCCATGCTTCCTCCACATTACATGCACTATTATATACAGTAATATACCCTCTGTATCATCTAAATTATTCACAAATTCTTTCAGATAAACGCCTCCCTCTGCTGCCTCAGCAGACCCTAGATCTGGACGGAGCCAATGGAGCTTCTTCAGTGACATAATCAGAGTCGGCCATGTTTGAGGGAAAATGGTCCTCCAGCCTCAGAGGGACAGCAGGGAGGGGGCTTCAGGCAATCAGAAGATGGAGCTCTGCCTGGTCTGGCCATCATTCCTGCTTCAGCTTCTGTTTAGAAAGGAATGGGGAAATGGAAGGGTCACAGACAGACAGCCAGGCACCAGTATAGCCTTTTGAGTCAGCACAAACCCTGAATGACCATGTGCTTGTGTACTCAACTTCCCATAAAGTTCTGCGTGCTCACTTATACATCCGTTGTGTGTGGGCAGTTGCTTTGCTCAAGTTATGCTTTTTACTTGTAGTCAGATTCCATTTGAGTCACCACAGTGCTTTATCTATCCTACCATAATACAACTTTGAATTAATACAACCAATCTTCCAGAAGGCTGCCATCCAAATATTAGAAGGGAAATTGGATTATTGTTGGTTTTCTTCTTTTCTTTTTTTTTTAACTTGAGTGCCAATGGCATACTGACTCTTAAATTCAACAAAAGTACACTCTATATTAGTGATGACTAATTTTTCAAGAGTAATCAGATTTCAGACCTTATTCTATCCTACAGAAATGTTAACAAGAGTCAGATGGAAAATGTTGGCAGGTTTAAAGATTAGTACAGAAAGAGATGCACTGTTGTTTTTAAAAATTCCTTCCCTTAAACACAATTATATCACCAGCAAAATAGTCCAGCAAGTTGTTTGAAAGAGATAAGGAACAGAAGAGGAATATTAATTCAATATAACTTTGAGTCCAAAAATTGAGTGCTGAAGTTTTTCAAATCTTCAGAGAGTAATTTGAGACATCATTAAACTGAGGAATAGAGGCTGCTTCTCTGTCATTTACCTTGTCTCAGTTGCAAGAGTTTCCCAATTTATCAGGTCCTACTGCTCATTATATTGATACTTTTCTCATTATTTTAGTTGTGGCTGCCTTGCTTTGGTGAGGTCTTAATTTGAAACAAATGATTTTTTTTATTTGTGGAGTGGGGAGTGGTAACCCATAATGCGCTCTTGTCTCCCCCTTCAAGTGTTTATTTGTGAATTTATGTTTGCTTTCACTTGGAGATGCAATACTGGGATAACCCCAGTGTTAGAGGGAGAAGTGGAATTAGCAGAACTCAATTGCTATTTCCAGAGCTTCAAGGAAGTGTTTTTTCTTTTAACTGAGTTCCCATTTTCCATGCAAACTGTAAAAACGCACAAAATGTCCAAATAGGAAGGCTTTTCGACTCTTGCATCAAGTCTCAGAGAAAACATTTTGTTAAACTGACTTTCACGACCTGACAATAACAGGTCAAATGACAAAACGACATCACTCCAAATATAGCTTCTATCAAAATTCTGACCTGATAAGAAGATTCCTGGTTATCACAGATGGCCCACTTGGAGACAGAGAATCAGTCAAGCTTCTCAGAATCTGCTGCTGTAGCATTTGATGGGTTTGCATCTTTAGCAATTATGACCCTGCTAGTGCATCAGTCTTGCCATGAAGAAGTACAGATATCAGTTGTTATGTCTCCACTACCCATTCCCAACCTAATCTTGACACTACTTCAGTAGATCCAGAGCGGGACTTGGAAGACCTGTTTTAAAGACACCTGAAAGTAATTCTGGTCGTCAGCCCTTTTGGATTTTGGCTTGATCTCTCATTAGCCATGTGATTCTGGATTACAGTACTCTCATTTCTTCATCTGGATTACATGTGCTAATGCAGGTTAAGTAATAAATTATTATATTAGCATATGTAAATATAAAGGTAGCTTTACACAGTCATTTGGTTTATGATTTTAAAGTCTCATCAACTTTACTCCTAGCATTTGTAGTAAGAGTGGCTCTCAGGTTTACAGAATGAGTGTGGTTAGTTATCCTCAGAACTGGGAAAATAATGAACTATTTCCCATCCACAATGTAGTGGAGGGGGAAACTTCTCCAGGGATTTCCATCTTGTCCCTACACTTAATATCTAATGATGCACAAGATTGCATTGCTCACTAGAGCCCAGTGGTTAAGCACATAGACTAAATTCACGGTGCCTGGGGTTTTGTTCCGATTCTTCCACTCTCTTTGTATTGACCTGGTATGAGTTATTTAACCAGATATTCTGCTTGAACAGATACTCTGTATGTACCATTGTGTCCTCAGAAATCATTAAGGTAGCCAAATCTACTGGCCTTGCTATAAGTCAGTATATTGTAATATCTATTACAGTTAAGATCCAATGGTTAATATTTACTATTAGTTACCATGACAGATATGCTCCTTCTTAATATTTTCCACCATTTAACACAGTTTTCAAGCTCCTTACAGATGATGAGAGTGCTAGTTTTTCTCTCTTTGGCCCCTCCCTGAGTCCCAGCTCTAGCCATTCTTCACCCTTCTCTGTCCTGCCCTGGAGGCTGCCCACTGTAGACTGGATCCCCGTGGCTCCTGTGCCCTCTGCTGCCTTTTAGGTTTGGCCGAAGGGAGGTGTCAGCAGGAAATCAGAGTGTCTCCTCTAGGAGCCACAGCTCTTGTCGTGCAGCCACACCCACCTCCCCCAGTTCCATCTCTGACAGCATTTGTAACTGTTTTTCTCATCTAATTGCTTTAGCTCCAGGGCTGGTAATGGCTTCCTGCTGGTGCTCCTTACTGGTTTATTCATCATGTGTTACTAGTTCCCTAACCGTACTCACATCTTTGTATATGTTCCTTTCACTAATACGTTTGGATAAACCTTTCGAGTGTGCCATCTGTTTCCTCCTGAGATTGATAAACAACAAACATTGTCTTTTATTCAAAGCACTGGCTTTGCATCCTCCTGGACACAGAAGAGAAGGAGATGCTGGTGCATTTTCCCTTTCTAACTTTGTCTCAGCCAGCATAGTCATGTGAGTGGTAGCAACGACAACAGCTTGGGGCAACCTGCCTTACCCGTTCCCCTGGAAACAGCTTCCTTCAAAATGTAAGAACACACAAAATTCGGAGGTGCAGTGGATGGCGTGTGGGTGAGGTAACGGGGGGGAAAATGGTTAATGGATGCTATAGCTTTCTGTCCACAAAGAGGAGAACTCATCACCTGCCATCTTCCATGACACTGCCATTTCTCACAACGTGACCATCACTGAAACATGAAAGAACCTGCAAAGATATACTTATTGCCATTCTGCAGACATATGTTGATTGGGTCTTCATTCAGAGGAGTATTTTCTCTGTTATCTCCTAAATAAGTCTTGTGTCATCTCCTATATATTACTATGCTTATGATGTTATGTCAATGTACTGCTTTAGCATCTTTAAAGAATTACTTTTATATACTAATAAAGATTATTTTCTCTGGTAGGGAATTTAAAATTGAGCTGTCTTTTTCATGTAAATTCTAAAATACCTCAGGCCAGTAATTATGCTTAGGCTATTTTACCTGCATTAAAACATATCACAGTGACATAATCTTTATGTATGTTCAGTTCCCTTCCAAGTATAAATGAGACCTTGTGCTGCATTAGCTGATCCATATGCAAGCGTGTACTTCAGCTCCAGGTGTGGGTGTGGAGGCATAATCCGTTCCAAACACAGGGTGAACATCTGCCCATGAAATTTACGAGTATGAGCATTGCAGCTACAAGAAGTAGCAAGAACAAACCACATGGACAGTTGATGGAAAAATGTTTTTGAGAAATAATAGTATAGGCAAAGAGGACATTAGATATTTGAGGAAAAGTAGTGGGAAAGTTAAAATTAACTAGGACAAACGTATGGACAGATTTGACCGCTGTTCTCTACAGTTTGCAGTAACAAATGTGGTAACAAGTGAGGCCAGCTCTAACAGAGAAATTAGGAACCGGTGTATAACAATCACTACTTATTTCCTTTAGCAAACACATACTGGTGCCTCAAAGAGGCAAAGGAACAACACCAAGAAATTTGATACTGTATTCTTTAGGCAACAGGGAGCTATTAACTGTTTTGGATCAAGGGAGCAACAGGATCTGTGTACTTTATAATTATTTGGAATGGTGTGTAGGATTTATTGATCGAGGCTGATGTGGATGGGGAGATCAGTTAGGGAACTGCTGCAGTGATCCAGGCATGAGGTAATGAGTGCCTGAAAGAAGCAGTATGGATGAAGTTAACTGTAGGGATGAAAAAGGGTGGACTGTGTGAAAGAAGAATTAACAAAATGTGAAGCTGCATGTGGTACCTTGGGTCTACGGAGAGGAAGAGGCCAAAATATTTCTGGGATATTTTAGTCCCTGTGCTTGGAACAATGAACAAAAAAGAAAAAGGAAATGATGAAAAGAGGTTAGGAGAAGGAGGAGATAGTGAAGATGTTTTAAACCAGCCGATTCTGAGAGGTTGGCAATATTTGTTGCCTATGAAACAGTTGGAAGTTCTGATGGGAAATTTGAAAAAGGATTTGGAGCTATAGATGTCAACCTGAGAGTCATATGCCTCGAGGGGATATTTTAAGCCAGAAGTGCTGTTGAAATCACCAGAGAAGAGAATATGGTGCAGGAAAAGAAATGAGGTAAGGGTGGAAGAAAAAACTTTGGAGACTGCTTATCATTTGAGGACTTGAGAAAATGTAAGTGCAAAGAGCTTACATTCCATTTTAAGCTTTAGAAGTGCTTCCTCCTGCATTTCCTAATTTGACCAACAAGATAACCCTGAGAGGGCAAATGGTATTAACCCCGAGAAAGGAATGTCCAGGTATCTGAAGTGACTTGCCTAGGGTTCTCCAGGAAGTAGCAGGCAGAATCAAAATACCAATCCAGGTCTTGCCATGCCACCTTCATCTTAAAGGGGGCTTTTCCCATGGTACTTCTGGAAGCCTCTGGAAGTTGCTGCAAAACTCCGTCCTGAAGCCCTTCCTGAGTGGAGGTGGCCTGAGAAGAGAGGAGAATCCAGGGAGGCAGAGCTGGTGCCACTTCAGCCAGGGGAGCTCTGCTTACACACCAAACTTTACCCTAATATTTCATCTGTGTGTGAGGGTCAGCCAAAATCAGAGCAAAAACCACAGGTTCAACTATTCCTCGATGTCAGCGAGCTATTTCTAAGAGGAACTCACCTTCTCAGTAAGAGTCACATTATTCTGTGAAAACTTTTTATTTTACCTCAGGAGAGGTATTCACCGACCAGAAAAAAGAAAAAGAGGAAGGGAATTTTTTGTATTATCTGTGCTTCTTGTATGGTGCTGTTTTAAAGCAGTATTTGGAAGGCGGCTTCACGTCTGAGTGGTAGGATATTAGATTTTTCTTTTTTTTCTTTCTTTTTTTTTTTTTTTTTTTGCGGTACGCGGGCCTCTCACTGTTGTGGCCTCTCCCGTTGCGGAGCACAGGCTCCGGACACGCAGGCTCAGCGGTCATGGCTCACGGGCCCAGCTGCTCTGCGGCATGTGGGATCTTCCCGGACCGGGGCACAAACCCGTGTCCCCTGCATCGGCAGGCGGACTCCCAACCACTGCGCCACCAGGGAAGCCCAGGATATTAGATTTTTCTAAGAGGACATAGCATGGCCTCCTAATATTTGGAAAGAGTTTTCTTGTCCCTTTTAGCACCTAACTTACCAAGCAGCAACTTCAATATTGAAGCAGAGAGAATTTATGGATATAGGCATCATGCATCCCCAAAGGATTTTCAATAGACTAACAAACACAAACACACATAGGATCATTTAAGTCGCTTCCCTGGAATGCATAAAATGCATCTTGAATTTTACCAGATTTGCCACTTTTCCTTTTGTGTGTGTGTGTGCCTTATGCATTCTTAGAATTTAGCTTACTCTTCACTCCCGTGAGGGATGGAGGTGGAACTCTTGTTAATGAATTCAGAAATCAGCATGGGGAGCAAGTTTGGAGTCTATGAAGACCTAGACTTAAAACATATTCCATTGCATTTAAAAGTTAATAGGGCTCTGCTCCGCAACGGGAGAGGCTGCAACGGTGAGAGGCCCGCGTACCGCAAAAAAGAAAAAAAAAAGTAGGGGACTTAGAATTTGATCCTGGATCAACTTTACTACAAACCTGCTATACCAGGTGATATCCAAAGAGAATCTGAGATCGGTGAACACATGGGGAAAAGCATGTCTACTTGATTGTCCTCTGTGTCATTCAGGGTTCGATTAGAGAAGAACTAGGAGTTGTAATAAGGGGATTATTAGAAGGATTAGATGTAAGTCAGTTGAAGGAGCTTATTTCACAGTCTATGTGAAGCTCTGCCTGGTGCTGAAGCCTAGAGGCTAGAGGGTGGGCAGCAGAGAAGGGCAGAGGGACATGAAGTTGGGGAAGTGAGGTCAAGCTGAGCCTGAACCCACAAGGATGGACTGGAACCCGAGTTAGACTCTTCACCTCCAAGCCTCCAACTTTGATGATGGGGGTGTGCTGCAGGAGCGGCTGTTGACCTTCACAACGCTGAGCATGAATGAATGTGCATACTGTCAAATAATTTGAACATACATGGTTTATTAGATCACCCTCCCTGACCTTGAAGCAGGAAACTTGGCAGGAGCCGAAGGAGTTGTAAGCCCAGCTGTCGTTGTCTCCTAACCAGAAAAGCCAGCAGGAAGCAACACTAGGGTGCCCTTCTCGGACTTCTTGAGGATAGAGTAAGGTAAGCTGCTCCTTTACACGACCTTCCAGATCTCACACAAGACACTCCGTGTGTCTCATGCTAACATGGATCTTGTAGCAACAGGCAAGTAATACAAAGTAGGCTGTGTATTATGTACCATTTCTTGCTCCCTTTCTGGAATGCTATCCCCTTGTTTCTTACAAACACATTTTAGAATGCAAGTAAGAGTAGAATTATTATATAGGAAGTAGTTTGCAATTATTTGATAGTTCAACTATTTTATTATTCTTATTATTAAAATAGGATGTTTCACAGCTCACCTAGCCTTCCCATCCAAATGAATGTGCATGCTGTCAAACAATTTGAACACATGGTTTATTAGTCAGATCACCCTCCCTAATAAATGCATCCTTCCCCTGTCAATACTAATGTTATGCATTTTTTTAACAACGCAATGTAAAATAATTGTGGAAAACAAAATTGAATGAAAAATCTCAGAAATTCCAGTGGGATAGATTTTACTCAGTTAATCTTCTTTGGATTCAGTTAATTATCATAGAGCACTAGCCAAATTAATGCCTTCTGTTTACATCTTCCACCATACATTCATTCTTTTGTCTACTTGTTTTTGGTGTGTGTGCCCGTGTCTTTGACTTTTTTGGTTTTAAGGAGGTGAACAGAATTAGGTTAATCATAAAGTTCAAAAAGCACTATCATCATCTGTCCAGATGTGGCTTTCTTTTCTTCACTTATTTCATTTGTTTATTATTTAATAATTTAATGAATATCCACAAACCTGCCACTCAAAACAGAAATGAAGACATTACCAATAACATACTTCTACTTACGTCCTCCTTTATCTCATCCTCTGTCTTCCCATCATAGGTATCCATTGCCCTGAATTTTGTATTTGACATTGCCTTAAAAAAGCTAGGTATGTATGTATGTACTCACACATATATATCCACATACACTTACATGTTTGTGTATGTGTACAGTCTTGCCACACACCCTCAGACATTGCACACATATACATACCTAAAATATTTTGTTGTGTTTTACTTATTCTGAACTTTATAAAAATGAAATCATAGTGTCTCCTAGAATGTGCTTTTCTTATACAGTATGTTATTAAAGTTTAACTATGTTGTACAAAAGGCCATGAATTCAGTCATTGTCATTGCTGCATGACATTCCATTGCGTGACTAACCCATACTTCATTTTTCCATGCCCATGCTGGGGTGCATTCCATACAGTTACTTTTGGGAATATACTTAGCAGTAGACACACCGTGTTACAGAATATGCCACGCTTTGACTTTGTAAGATAAATTAAGTTGTTTTTCAAAGTGGTTGTACCATTTTTCACTCCCACCAGGAAAGTATCAGTATATCAGATTCCCTTATTTACATTCTATCCAACATTTGAAAGAGTCACATTTCATAATTTTTGTCATTTGAATGAATGTGAAATAGTCTGTCATTGTGGTATTTGATATGAGTAATAATGAGGTTAACCATATCTTTACATATATATGTTGCCTTACATAGTTGTTACTTGCTCATGTCTTTTGCCTATTCTGGTATTGGGTAGTTAGTATTTTTGTTATTGAAATGTGTAAGATATTCATGATACTGATCCCTTGATAAGCATAATGAAAATAGCTCTTCCAGTTTACACTTGCATTTTAACTCTAGTTTCACTTTTTCAATGAAGTTTTTAACTTTAATGAAACCATACATACCAATCATTCTATAGTTATTATTTTTGTCTTGTTTTAAAAAAATCATTCCCTACTCCACAGCCAAAAACCTTCTCCTAAAAATTTTAAAGTTTGCATTTCATATCTAAATTCATAATCCACTAGGAAATTATTTCTATGTATTTGTCAGAAAAATAAAGATAAGTAACAGTAGGTGCTGGCAAGCATGTGGTGAAAAGGGAACCCTTATACATCGTTGGTGAGACTGCAAATTGGTCCAATCACAAGGGAAAACGATACAGAGATTCCTCAAAAAATTAAAAATAACTCTTCCATATGATTTAGCAATTCCAGTTCTGCATATATACCCCCAAAATGAAAACAGGATTTTGATAAGGTGTATCTACTCCATGTTTATCACAGCATCATTAACAATAGCTAAGACACAGAAACAATCCAAATGCCCATCAACAGATGAATAGATAAGAAAAGATGTGGTTACATAGACAAATGGAATATTATTCGGCCACCAGAAAGGAAGATATCCTCGCCTTTGTGACATCATGTATGGACCTTGAGCATATTATGCTAAGCAAGATAAGTTAGACAAAGACAAGGACTATAAGATGTTACTTACATGTGGAATCTAAAAAAGTTAAACCTGTAGAAAAGAGCACAATGGTGGTCACCAGGGGATGGGGGTGTGAGGAAAAGAGTAATGGAGTTTAAGGGTACAAACTTGTAACAAGTAATAAATGTCATAGAGATCTAATGCACAGTGTAATAAATAGAGACAATAATATAGTACTATAATTACATAATGAGACAAATATTACTACATCAGCAATCATATTACAGTATATAAATGTATCAAAGTAAAAAAAAGAAAAAAAGCTAAAATTTTCCAGCTTCCATCTTCATTTATTAATGGTTTCTCCTTTCCCTACTGATCTATTATGCCATTTTTTTGTATCAAAGTTAAATGTATGTGTCGTTCTGTAGGTCTGTTCTATTCCATTGTTCAGTTTGTGGCTGGTGCAGGTATAGACAAAGTCTTAATCATTATAGCTTCATATTAAGTCTTCTTTAACCAGGATAGCAATTTGCCTTCCTCCCCCTTCTTCTTCTTTAACAGTGTCTTAGTTAATTTGAATCTTTTGCATTTCAATATAAATAAATCAGCTTTTCAATTTTCACCAGATAAATGAGATTTTTTTTAAACGAGATTGCATCGATTCTCTACATCAGTTTGGAGAGCATTAAAATCTTTATGCAGGTAAGTTTTTTTATCTATAAAGAGGAGCTATTGTTTCATTTGCTCAGGTCTTCTTGATATCATTCAGGAAAAAGTATGTATAATATTCTGCATATAGATATTTCATATCTTTTGTTAGATTTTAGATATAATTTTTATAATTTTAAGATATTTATAATTTTTGTTTTCTGAATTGTGTGTTTTAAATTACATTTTCTAGTTTATTTGTGAAATGCAATTGACTTAAGATTTGAAAAGTGGATTCTATGCCTTGCATCCTTACCAATCTCATTATTCATAATATTTATAATAATATTCTATTAATTTATCTCTGGATTTATACATAGAGAATTATAATGTTTATTTTTCTGGTCTTATTGGACTGGTTAGAACTTCCTATAAAATGTTGAATGTAAATGACGATAGTGAGCATTCTCATTTTTGTTCCCAATTTTAAAAGGAACGCTTCTGATATTTTCTTATTTAGAATGATATCTATTCTAAGTTTTCTATAGATATATATTAGCAGGTTAAAGAAATTATCTTAGCTTACTGACTTCTTTTTGAATTAAGAATGGGTATTGAGTTTTGTAAAATCCTTTGTCGCTCATCTATTTAGATGATCATATTTTCCTTTAACCTGATAATAGTTTACATAATGCTTATAGATTTTCTAAAAACCATCCTTTTTTCATAGAGTAATCCTAATCTGGATATTATGTATTATCTTTTTATATATTGTTGAGTTCTATTTGTAAATATCTTGTTTAGGAGTTTTGCACCTATATTCATGAGAAACTGGATATTATAATTTTCCTGTCTCATTCTATACTTATCTCATTTTGCATCAAGGTTATATTGACCTTTATAGAATAGAATCAGCCAGGGATTCCTCCCTCACTTTTTATTCTCCAGAAAATGTACTCAAATTTGGAATGATTCTTCCTTAAAAGTTTGGTGGAACTTGTAAAACTTTTGGGGTCTCTTTCTTCTATAGGTAAATATGTTTTACTACTAGTTCAAGCTTTTAATAGTGGTATGAATATATTTTTCTGAGGTTCTCTTGGCAAGTTATATTTTAAGATTTCTTTTGCTATTGGTTAAATTTTATAATTTATTGACATGAAAGTTTTGATGCTATATATTTTGATCTTGGCCTTATCTTTTATCATATCCCCTTTAACATCTGGTGTATTATTTATTCATGTTTTTTTCCCCTATATAGCTCTCTCCATTTTGATCAATCTCAGATAAAGTTTATTTCAAACCAAACTTAGTTCTTTTGACGCTTCCTATTGTACCTTTATATTCCATTTCATTGATACTTGCCCTTATCTATATTATATCCATCTTCCTGCTGTCTTTGAGTTTATTAGCCTACTTTTTTTATAACCTTTAGTTTTAGAAAAAACTCACGACTTCTCAATTTTTTTTCTTTTGTAATATAATCATTTAAAAGCTAAACAGCCCTCAAACCTGCTTTTACTCTTTCCCAGTTTTAAAAAGTAGATTTTTGGTTGCCCTTCAGTTCTAGGCTTCTTTTTGTTTGTTTTTATTTTTTAATATCCACTAACATTTCTTCTTTGACCCATGGATTAAATAGAAATGTGTTCTCTAAATTCTCAATATATGGCAATATTTTTCATTCGCCTTTTTGTTATTGCTTCTTAATTACACTTACTAGAGAAGCTGTTCTGGGTAATACCTATTCTTTGAAATGAGTTGAGACTTGCTTTATGAGCTCATACACAATCAGTTTAAAAAATACCGTTAAGTCCCCTACATATGAACGAGTTTTGTTCCGGGAACGCATTGGTAAGTCTAATTTGTTCACAAGACCAACAAAGTTAGCTTAGGTACCCAACAAACACAATCAGCTACATAGTACTGTACTGTATTAGGTTTATAATACCTTTCACACACATAATGCATTAAAAAAACACAAAAAATAAAGAAAACATTTTTAATCTTACAGTACAGTACTTTGAAAAGTACATTAGTACTAGTTACATCACCGCTGTTTTTTATGCTTGCTTCCTGACATCCTGGGCTTGAAATAAAGATACTGTACTACTGTACTCTATACAGTACTGCACAGTAAAGTACACAAAAGCACAACCACTCGTAGAGGATGCACGCACGTGACAATGTACACCAGACACATGACCTAACTTATGTGATTGGACTTGTGAACACACGTTCACATCTTGGAAAGTTTGCAACTTGAAGGTTCATATGTCCTTGAGCAGGGCATGTATAGAGCTCTTAGTTCAAGCATGTTACAAGCTTGTCAGATGTGTTCTATTTTTCTTTTTATTGATTTTGCTGTCTGCTTGCTATGAATAATAATTGAGAGGAGCTGTTTTGAGCTCATTTTGTTGATTGATTGGTCAAAATTTCATGTGCTTTTGTTTTTACTACCTACATTTTAAAGCTATTTTGTTATAGCTATTTTTGTTTACACTTGTTTATATCTTCCTAGTGAATTAAGCTTTTATTATTATCATCATTTTATAGTCACCCTCTATATCCCAGTGATTCTACTTTTTTTAAAAAGATATTTGGTCTATGAGTAGTATAGCTACTCCAGCTTACTTTTGGTTATTATTTGCCTGATTTAGCTGTTCACTCTTTGTACTTTGTCCCATTAGTTTCCTTATCCTTTAGTAATATTTTCTATAAACATACAACTGGATTAAAAATCATCCTATCTGGTAATCTTTCAATTTGATAGTTTTATGTTTATAAATATGCTATGTTTATACATGTTGTATTTATGTATGTGTCTCTAATTGGTCATTTTAGGTATATTTATTGTGATTATTGGAAAATCTGGATCATCATTAGCTTTAAGCCCCCTGACCCCCAGCCCCGTCTTTGGCTCCTAGATGTTCCACCTCAGGCTCACTTCCTCCAAAAGTCTTATTTCCTAACACCTAGGAGCAGTCTTCAGCTGCTCTGGGTTCCATTCACATTAGGTTGTTTGTTCCTGACAGGGGAGAGTTTCCTGGCGACCTGTCTTGTATACTGTGAGACAGCAATCATCGCAGAGTCTATCGTGTCCACAACCTAGTTGCTGCAACAGGAGAACCCCCTGGAGCGTCTAGTCATTCATGATAAGAAACCAGAATCCCTGCTTGCTCTTTAAAATATCTGTGAGCCGTTGCCCGTCGCTATAGAAGTCGTAAAATACAATATCCTTTTCTTCTTGAAACTGGTGAGAAGGCAGGTAATCCACGTTCTGTTTTGAACCAGGTTTGTTTTGCTCCACGGCAGCAGCCAAAACACTGAGACACTGAGGTTTCAGCAAAGAGAAGTTTTATTCATTCCCAAGGCATCCAAGCAAGGGGGAGGCTGCCTGCCCGGAGGAGAAGAGCTGGGGGTATTTATAGAATAAGGAGTAAAGCCGCAGGGCAGTTTGAGGCATTGGTGAGGGGGGGGGGCGTCAGGGACGTGGAGAAAGGTGATTGGGAAAAAGCAAGATGGATTCCACCTCTTTTTTTTTTAACATCTTTATTGGAGTATAATTGCTTTACAATGGTGTGTTAGTTTCTGCTTTATAACAAAGTGAATCAGTTATACATATACATATGTTCCCATATCTCTTCCCTCTTACGTCTCCCTCCCTCCCACCCTCCCTATCCCACCCCTCCAGGCGGTCACAAAGCACCGAGCTGATCTCCCTGTGCTAAGTGGCTGCTTCCCACTAGCAATCTACCTTATGTTTGGTAGTGTATATATGTCCACGCCTCTCTCTCGCTTTGTCACAGCTTAACCTTCCCCCTCCCCATATCCTCAAGTCCATTCTCTAGTAGGTCTGTGTCTTTATTCCTGTCTTACCCCTAGGTTCTTCATGACCTTTTTTTTTTCTTTGATTCCATATATATGTGTTAGCATACAGTATTTGTTTTTCTCTTTCTGACTTACTTCACACTGTATGACAGACTCTAGGTCCATCCACCTCACTACAAATAACTCAATTTCGTTTCTTTTTATGGCTGAGTAATATTCCATTGTATATATGTGCCACATCTTCTTTATCCATTAGGAATGGAAAGCAGAGGAGGAAAATTAGAACTTATAAGTTAGAGAGATCACTGCATTTAGTAAAGATCTGTGAAATTAGCTAGTAAGATGAATTCCTTAGCCTCAAGCTCTGTCTTGTGGCTGCCCCGATCTCGAACTTTTTATAGATAGAAAACAAAGCTAAACTAACAGAAGATAGTAGAGGGTGGGACTTAATCATAAATGACTTCAGTTGAGCTGCCCATGTTTGAATATAGTATTACATAAAGTAAAATCTATTGAAAACTGTGACAAAAAATTTAATTTATTTGGTTAAGATGCCCTTTCAGAAAGCTTGTTCCCCAGCCAGGTTCATTTTGCCAAAAGGTAGCAGCCAAAATGGTGAGACGCCAAGGTTTGCAATAAAGAAAAAAGAGAGGGTTTATTCGCAAGGCAGCCAAAAGAGGAGACGAGAGAACAAATCTCAAGTTCACCTCCCTGGAGGTGAGGGGCTGCGGGTATTTAACGACTGAGGAGTAAAACTGCAGGGCAGTCTGAGACGTGGGGAGCATGGGGGGAGTGGGGAAAGGTGATTGGGGAAAGGTGTGATAATCATCCTTCTTGGCAGGTGTAAATAATCTACAGGTCCCCGGCAAGTTCAGAAGGTCATGGAGAGGACACGTGCACATGCCCAGTTGGAGGGTTGGTGGTCCTATCCAGTCTTAACCAGTTCAGCTCAAATTAGACATAGCTAACTCCAAGTTCCTGGAAAATAACTCAGGCAAATGTCTTGTTTAGGCTCCCTGCGGCTTGGAGGACATGCAAGTCTTAAAACAACCTTGATTAGCGAAGACAGGTGAAATGGATTTGACTAATTACAGTTTCAGTTCCCATAAACAAACAAACCCAAGCCAATCTTTGAAAAGAAAGTTAGAGGCACTAGGAAGCAGAAGTTCTGCGGGGTGTGTTCTAGCGTACATGGTGGCAGATACCTCTAGGTTCCAGAGATGACATTGCAAGTGATACAGCAAATGTATCCAATGATTGAGGACAATGGAATTGGAGAAAAAAGTTGGGAATCTCTACTGGGGCAATTCTTTTTTTATTTTTATTTTATTTTATTTTGGCCATGCAACATGTGGGATCTTAGTTCCCTGACCAGGGATCGAACCTGTGCCCCCTGCATTGGGGGGTGCAGTGTCTTAACCACTGCGCCTCCAGGGAAGTCCCCACTGGGGCAATTCTATACTATGTTTTGGGCACGGTTTCTGAAGTGTAGCTCCTAACTAATTCTTCAGCCCCAAGAAATCCTTTAGCAACCTAATATTTTTGCATAAATGTCATTTTTAGAGTTGGTTTCTGTTTTTAAAACTTGGACCCTTTCAGATACTATAACGCAGCACCTGTTTATGATCCTCGGCTCTACCACTGATGCAATGAAATAAAGGCTGCGTTCTCACTGGGCATTTCCTCCATCTTGAAGCCATCTGGAAGTTTTTCTTAAGATGAAGACAAGGGCAGGATAGGGGCTATCGGGCCACAGAAAACAGGAAGTGCCGTTGAAGGGGAAAAACATCTTGATAATATACAACCTTGTCATTTGCTGCTTCATTTCAGGAGTATACTACGATGATTATGATATTTAAAACTTTTCCAGATAATTCTTTTAATGGAATGAAAGAGTAATCATATAGACTAGTAGACAAGTTGCTTAGTTGATACCAAGAATGAGAATTAATTTCAATGGCCTGGTATAAGTTTCCACCTTAACTTCTAATGGCAAAACATTAATTCTTTTTAGCAATAAACATTTGGGATCAAATATAAATAAATAGCTGGTCAAGAATCAGAAAGCTATTCAACCAGTTATTTTCAAAATCATTTTTATTATACGTGTCTATCTAATTTACTTTTTATTATATGTTCTTTTCCTTTACAAACTTGGAACAGTCCTAGAAAGCATTTGATCAAGCCCTGTTTCCCTCTGTTTTACTGCATAACCTGGACCCAGGAAAATTAAATGAATTGTTCCAATACCAGCATCTGGAACCTCAAAGTATTTTCAGAAATTCCACCTAATTTATTCTCTTATCACTAAAAAAAGCAACATAAAAGTTTATTTTGCTTCCATTTCTCAGATGAAGTGTCCCCGTTTAACAATAAACTGTCCCCATTTGTTCATCTTGCCTAATAATTTTCTTGATTTTGGAAAAATATTTTGAATGATTTTAATTTACATTGTTCCTTAGCTTATTACCTATTGTTTCTGCAATCTCTCATTTTTTTCAGAAGCCATTTAAAATCAAGCTCATTGAGCCATGTGCACAGTTAGAGAAGTGATTTACATTTGTTTTCAACTCTGTGGGCCACGCAATTCCACAGAATAGTTTGAAAAAAAGCTAAAAAATATTTGTCCTTAAAAATTTCAAAAAACCCAGGGTCTGTCTAGTTCAATAAACATTTTATTTGACATTCCAAAGCCTTGAAAGTTTTATGGCAGAGCATTTAAAAATTGTGTAAAATGACAAAATGTGTGGACTTTTAAGTTACCACTACCTTTTGGTGGGGGAGGGGTTACGATAGGTATAATATAGCAAAATATTATAATTCTTCTAAACGTTAACATTTTGTATTTTACCTGAAAGAAATTAGTTAAATAAAATAACAATGCACATAATGAGACATGTTTAATAAGCTATAATGAGTTATGATGAGACATGTTTAATTCTCTGAAACGAATTATGTTTTAAGGCCATTTTGCACCAGTTACTTGAGGATGACACTTTTACTTTTAACTGCATTCTAAATATATTTTAAAGTTTCAACAAAACCATTTAATTTTATTAAAACTCTTTTTTTTAAAATACAGACCATCTTCTCTTAGAGTTATATATTACACAGATGATTAAATAATAAACTCTTACAATTTAATTTTAAACAAAATTATTTGAATCAGTTTTTTGCTCTCTCTTTTTTTAAAAATTTATTTTATTTATTTATTTTTGGCTGAGTTGGGTCTTCGTTGCTGTGCAAGGGCTTTCTCTAGCTGTGGTGAGCGAGAGCTACTCTTCATTGCGGTGTGCAGGCTTCTCATTGCAGTGGCTTCTCTTGTTGCAGAGCATGGGTTCTAGGTGCGCGGGCTTCAGTAGTTGTGGCTCTCGGGCTCTAGAGAGCAGGCTCAGTAGTTGTGGTGCACGGGCTTAGTTGCTCTGCAGCACGTGGGATCTTCCCAGACCAGGGCTCGAACCTGTGTCCCCTGCATTGGCAGGCGGATTCTTAACCACTGCACCACCAGGGAAGCCCTGTGCTCTCTTTTATATGTATATACTTTTGACACATTATATTTGGAAGAAATTCTCGACTGCCTGCTAAACGGTCTTCACATCTATTTTTAAGCAAGGTTACCATATCAAGAGTAAGTAGGAATGATTGAAATCCACAAACACAATATTCATAACTAGACTTCTGAATTTTCAAATATTGGAAGATTTCCTATTTTCTGTCCCTTGGAATTTTCATTAATGTAGAATTATTTTCTTATGTTAAAGTATCAATTTTGCTAGATTTCTTTCATATAAATAATATTATTATTAGGTTTTGAGGGCTTCCATTATTTCCCAGTAATTTTATATGGAACAGGGCATCACATGAGATCAGTGGAGATTATTTTTAAAAATAAAATAAAAGTAAAATACCTTCATATATAATTATAAAATAAATTATTGTGGAAAGTTTGGAAGAAACAGGAAAGTTTAAAGAATATAAAATCTAATTTAATATAACCATTGGTCATGCTTCTTTTCCTTCTAATATTTATATTATACATAATGGGATATATATGTGTACATATATATCTTTTAATACTATTAGGGTTATATACATGTATATGGGTATATATATACACATTTCCTTTTACACTATTAGGATTATATACATATATTTTTCCACTTCACATATACTCTTGGCATTCATATTATTAAAAATTTCATTAAAACATGATTTTAATGGTCATACTGAATTCCAGAGTATGGCTATTCCAAAATTTATTTGGTTATTTTCCTATTGCTGAACATTTATGTCTTCAGTTTTTGACTCTTTGAAGTAATACTGTGATGCACAGCATTGCATACTTCTCAATATTTTCAGGATATGGAATCACTGAAGCAAAGCCTATGAATCATTTAAAGACTCAATATATTGCTAAATTGCTTTTGAGAAAGGTTTACTTGTAACAAAGCACGTCATTACTAGGGTAGCTAACATGACACAACGGAGAGGTGAGACATCGAACCAAAGCATCACAAAATGTGTCTCTTTACTGTTGAATCATCCCTTTTGGCCTTGCTATGTCCCATGAATGAGCTGGTTCATCCCCAGGTGGAGACAATAGCTTTCCCTATTTATCTTGCAGAAATAATTAAAGGGCTAACTTAGGGAATAAAAGATTCCATTTCAATTGTAGTAAATGTTCTATCAACACCTGGCATTATAAGTTTTCATATTTTTTCTTACTGGTTTTTCTTTTTTCTTAGCAGAGTATAGACTTCACAAAACTTTATTTACTATTGTAGTTGGAATGACAGTAACACGTGATGCCGAAGATCAACTAACATTATGAAATTGTGTCCAGATTAAAAGTTTTGGCTCCTGAACTCTTATTTTGCAAGGCAGAGATGGTTAATTACTAATAAATAAATATGTTGGCAATAACTAATGATAAACACATGTGACACAGCAACAAAGGGAATAGAGACATTTTCTGTGGGCTGTTTTCAATAGAATCGTATAATCTGGTTCTGTATGTTTTTGATGTTTTGCCCAAGATGAAAACATGTATTTAGTACTATTGACATCAGACTTTTGAAACACAGCTGCAAGCATAGCATTGTTTATAATTTCAATGAAACCTAAAGTACATTTCCTTTCTGCAAAGGAAGATGGTGAGTGACAAGGGTGGGTTGGGATTTCACTCTTTAGTTTCCCAGATTTCTCTGGGTTCGCTCAAAATTGCCAGAGAAGCTGTGTATGTGTGTGTGTGTGTGTGTGTGTGTGTGTGTGTGTGTGTGTGTGTGTGTGTAAGGGAAACAGGAATTCCTTTCGGAAGAGTGACAATCAATCTTAGTTGAATGCTAGTTTAGGGCAGATGTTCTTAGCAGAAATCTGTTGCAGTAGATTATAAATGCTGTCTGGTTGCCAGAACTCGGGCTCACATTTTTTTCTTTTTTCTTTTTTTTTTTTTTTGTCTTAATTTCAAAATGCTGATCCTGTTTCAGAAGGAAAGAAATAAAACCCAGTCTCCCAACCTCTCCCCACTTCCCTTCCTCCCACCCCATCCTTTAGTGAAGAGGGAACAAACTTTATTGTTCTTATTATCCATGAACTTGTGCATTTAGGTGAACTGAGTCTTCTTTAAAGCTCATAAAATTTCTTCACAACCACAGCAAATCTTGGAAATCTAATCAAAGCTATGAAAAGTAAGGGATGTCACAAAACCCTTTCAGAAAATTTATGCACTAAGACTGTATATTTAGTTCTGATTTAGCAGGCATGCAAATTTTTTACAATAAAAGCTTTTTAAGGCCCATCTTCCCGCTATCAGTTTTGTTTTTATATCACTTTTGGACCTTAAAATTAACAGTATGCTGGTGTGGGTATGTGTTTCATTTTTTGATAAGTCCTTTTCTTTGAAAGAAGTATTTTTATGTCACATGTTTACCCCTAGAATTGAAGTTACTTTGCCATAAGAATGGCTAGCCTCATGCATAGTATACTGTTTAGCTTTTATGATGACTTTATGGAAAAATCATTAAAATTCATTTTTTGAAGCATGTATTTTGATTTGTGGAAGGATTTGATCTAAATAATCGCAGCTTCAGCAATCACATCATCTCCTTTTCTGCACAGGGTAGGATCAAGCCTCTTGAAATTATGATGCATTTTGTGAAAACAAATATGCTTTTTATTTTTGAATCATCTCATTGTTTGAAAATATAAACTGTCATTTTATGTCCTAATATAAAATCTGCAAGGAAATGTTTTGCTTCCGTTTTTAGGCATGGGAAAAATGATGCTATTCTCAGTAGAATAACAGTGAAGTTTTACAGAATATCTCAGCACAGAATTCTATACGTCACTTTTTTTCTTGCAACTCCTCCCACTAAATTGTGAACAAATTGTTACTTCAACAAAAATTTATACTTGAACAAATATACTTCAATTGTGTATCTGTTCAGCCTGAAGAAGTCAGTTAAGTCTCAGGATTCCTGAAGAAGGAAAAGTAGCAGAGTTGTCTTTACAATAATATGTGCAAAAGATTATTTACCAAAAACAAACAAACAAACTTGACAGCGTTTCAGCCTTAATATTATGAAGCATTCTGAGACATTGGAGTTAATTAAATGTAGCTAAATGCTGTTTTCAGATGTTCTTAAGAGAGACGGGAGAGTCTATGGATAGTTTCAGAAATGGAAATGGGTTGTCCCTCTCTCAGATTTTCCATGTGTTGCTTCCAAACATAAGCCAGCAGCAGTATGTGTTGAGTTCCCATTGGAGGGATAGTGAGAGGTAGGGAAACGCTCGTGCAAGACAGTGGTGCGTCTCCTGTGACTTGTAAACCCTGCCAATCAACACCGCCTCATGCTTCAAAGCAAAGAAAACTTTCTCTTCTGTGCACTTCAACTATGGTGCACCATTTACTGTGAAAATAAATACCAAACTTAGCTAGAAATACAGTCAGACTTTCAGCAAGGAGATACTGAAAATCATCTCTACCTCTCAGTATCCCAGGTATTGTCTCTCATGAGGCTAAAAAGTATGCCTCTCTGGTTTTCTGAATATTAAGTCTCAATGTTAAAAATACTGATGAAAAAATTCCTTTATTATGTCATTACATAAAATATGTTAGGTATTTTTTTAGAATAAACATCCACAGAAAATTCTTATTCTAGTATTAACATAAACCAAGCCAGACACACTCTCGAAGTTTGCAGAACTAGAAACTTGATAGGTGTCTGATTGTTACTTGAATATGAAGGAATGAAAGAACCAATCATGAAATAACCATCAACAAATTGCTATACCAATCACTTTCTTTTTATTTATTTCTTTGGACAGTGAGTTGATTAAAAAGGAGAAAATGCAGTGCTTAGAATATTAGAATAGCCTAAATAGTATAAGTAAGGTTGGGGACTGTGTGATAATTATATATAGTTAAACTACCCTTGGGAATTCCTTTAAATCAACCATAGGAAGGTTATAAACAGTGACATTCCATTAAAGGAAGAGGGGTGCTCTCCCTAGGAAGCAAGAGGGAATGAGACCCTCTGTAGGTGATGACCGTCCCTCATGTGTTCATTGGGTGGAATGGCCAACTGCATGCCCCACAGTATTTACATTATTTCCTTATTTCAAAAACAATTTTCTTCTAGCCTGTGCAGTTGAGTCTGTGTAAGTCAAGTGTGTTTCTAATGGCAGTCCAGTGAATTACTTTTCATTATAGGTATGTGTTTCCCATCAGCGTGGCTTTCGTCTTTGTTCCTACACTCCTCCAGCTTTCACATTCAGACCCACGCTTTTAGAATGTAGTTTACCTTTAGTTACTTCATTTTGTTAATTTTCTCTTTTTACTTAGATTATAAAGTTCTTATAAGATAGTCTGCGTCAGATGTTTCCATAAGGTAGTTTTTGTCCAATAAATGCTGTTTTACAGGCAGATTAGCCCTCAAATATTCGGTGGGGTACTATTAAGAAAGTATACCTTATTCACCTCTTAAATGCATCTTGCTTTGTTTGGCATTTCAGTATTCTATTATTCCCTTTTCTCTCTCTTTCCTGTCACCACACTTTTCAAATCCCATAAGTCCCAATCTTAGAGATTCATTCACTCAACAGATATCTACTGAGTGGCTTTTAAGTGTCAGGAACTGTGCAAAGCACTGATCAAGGGGCATAACTAATTATTTTATATTGTTTCCAATGCATGTAATTGTTAAACAATGGTCAGAAAAGTGCCCTTTTGCTTCTTATTTTAGACCTGTAGAATTCATGGAAAATGAGTTAAAGCCTGTGCCAGATTCAGTCCATATGTACCTAAACTCCTGTGGGAAAATCAGGGGTCATCTTTGCACCTCTGCTCACTGGGTGGGTGTGAGAGGAGGAGGGGGGGGAAGTTGTTACGAGACATCTGCATCCACAAGGATGGAGACTTGCCAAATGCTTCGCTGGGTTCCCGCAGAGGCCAAGGTGAGCAGGAAACATGTTGCAAGAGTGACGCAGGGGAAGCGTGCTGGAGCTGCTCAACTCCCTCACTTGACACAGAGCTGCAGAATTAATGGCCAACACCATCAAGATAGAGTTTTAATGACCTTGAGGACCCTTATAAAGTCAAAGGGATTCTGCCTTCCAGATTGAAACTGTCCTTAGTAAACAGAATCCTCACCCTCCCTGACAGGCTAAGGGTAGAATAGTGTCAGTCCAGGAGAAGTTGGAATCAAGCCAACCAAACTTTTGATTTATTCTAGTGACTAGCAGAGTTTTCTACTATGAAGTATGATTTCAGACATGCAGAGAAGGCCCCAATCCACCCCCTAACAGTTTGCAAATGAGGAAATTTTACTATCAGGCTGGCCTATGAACTCGTATTTGCCATTTTCATTGTTTAGAGTTCCAATTTGAAATGCAAATATTTATGCACGCATGATTTACCAGATTTGCTCTCTTTAGGACTGGGAGACCTAGGACTGAGAGGAAATCGAAAGAAAGGAGGAGGGAGAGAAAGGAGAGATATGTGAGCTAAGAGAGGACAGGAAGGGGAGCTGGAGAACGTTAATGAAGACAAATTCAGACTGCACGAGTTTAAGAAAATCTGTGTCAAGAACAACTTAATGCGGGCTTCCCTGGTGGCGCAGGGGTTGAGAGTCTACCTGCCAATTCAAGGGACATGGGTTCGTGCCCCGGTCCGGGAGGATCCCACATGCCGCGGAGTGGCTGGGCCTGTGAGCCATGGCCGCTGAGCCTGCGTGTCCGGAGCCTGTGCTCCGCAACGGGAGAGGCCACAACAGTGAGAGGCCCGCGTACCGCAAAAAAATAAAAAAAAAGAACAACTTAATACAAAGCTATCAAACATGGAAGTGTCACTTTAACCTCCCTTAGCATATGTAAAATAGGTATCTTCATGATTGAGAACATTGTGATTTCAAGTTTCCTTTAAAGTTAAAAATCTTGCAAGCATCACTAACGTAAATGGTAGAGATTTATTGGGAAACAAACTCTCAGGAAGGCCAGAGATGCTGCCAAAAGAAACCCATGTTCCATGCTAACCAATATGCTCAACCAGTCATTGTGATTAGCTTGGTTTAACCCACATGACACACACCTTTACCAGATCTTAGCCAGCAATCATTGCTGCAAGTTCTATGCTTTAATTTTTGTGTTTAAAAAATATGTAACCCTAATTGGCATTGGTGTGTAGGGAGGGTTTATTTTACTTGATTATCTCAAATCCGTTATGCCTTTCATTACTGCTACTTTTATTTTGGTGGCTTCACTAAGTACAGTGAAGGTGTAAGGGAGGTAAAGTGATTGCGGGGCTACCATTTACCTTCATTCATTCGTTTCCTCATTCAATAATTCATCAAGTATCTTAGTTCACTGTGTGAGATGTCAAGAATTTAATGAGGGGCGCATCTAGGCAGACTTGCTCATAAAGTTTGTAGTTGTAGGGGACACTGCATTTAATCAGATAATTACTAACTTAGAACCATCTACAGGGGACTCTTGGCCTCGCTTTGGGGATCAGGTTGATTCTTATATTTCTGTGTCTGCGCTCTCAGAAAATGGCAAGTTTTGCTCGGGAACCATCCCCAACTTTTATTTCATTTTTTAGCAAGGCAGTTATTGTAAATAGGAAGAAGAGCCTATCCTGATACTTAAAAGAGTACCATTTATTACATGTTTTTAATAAAAGCCAGTAGCCCAGCTATATTAATAACTCTGATACAATAAAACAACTTGAATTTAAAAAAAAACAAACATTGGGGCACAACATTTTTTCCCTTTTGGACACTCTAAGTTTGCATTTCTGTGAATATGTCAGAATGTTCTGGATGCCCTAATTACCACATAGCCACCGATAAACTGATTGGTTTTTTTTAAACATAGAACAAATTTATTCATCAATTCCATAAAAAATTCCAGACCCAACTAGAAATATTTCCTACTGAAGGAGATGGACTCTAGAGCAGAGAGTTCTTGACATGAGAAATCGTGTTCCTTTAAAACATAATCTGTGATCACTTTTCCCTTTCTGTGACATTCTGATGCCATTGACTCTTCCATTTCCTTTTGTTCTTTCTCGGCACTATGTGTGACTAGTGCAATTCAGATGGGCCTGTAGCCATGGAAACTATAGAAGGCAGAAATATAAGTCTATTCACTTGGGACCATCGTTCACATCACCCATACCTGTCAATTTCTTGGTCACTGATATACTGAAATATACTTTATCCAAAATTTAAAATGGAAATTGTTGTTTTTTATTTTGTCTCCTTCCTGCTTCATTTTTAAAATGGAAAATGTGGTGTTTTATGAATTATTAATGTACCCAGGCTGCCTCGGGGTTACTAAGGGGAAGATGTCATATTCAGAGATAAATTCAGGTTGTGATTTCCATGAAAATGTTGAAGAACTGCACAAAACATATCTAAGAGTTATATATTTGTGGAACTACTTACTCCTGGGATACAGAGCTGTCTTGGGAAGAGTTCATTTCATAAACACTCTATACGAATTAAAGCACTTGGAAAAGCCATTCATGAGCAGAAGATCATTATCTTTAATGTCATTTGATAATAAGAAATGTACTACCAAGCAGTCACTTTGAAAACTGTTGTTTTAGCTTTCATGGAAACCAAAGGTGTACATTATCAGATAGGAACTCTTCTGTTCTTATTCCATTTTAATTAGATTCTCCTCCCATCTTGGCCAATTATCTTTGTCTCTTTTCTAAAAGAATATTTTTGTTCACTCCCATTGAAAATTGCTTTGATTTCTAGTTTGTAGAGTCATAGAGTATTGGAATCGGAAGGGTCCCACCAATGACCCAATTCAACAAATGCATTGTACGGCAGCGACAGAGCTCTAGCCTCGCATGCAACGGCCTCCTCCACGTCTCCTCTTGGACCACAGGCAAGACACACATAATCTGTCCCAGAATGAACTCTTACATTCTCCAAACCTGCTCCTCCCACAGCGTTTCCAGTCAAAAAACTGTCATGAGCGTGTACTCAATTGCTCAGGCCAAAACTCCTGAGGCCATTCATGACTCTTGTTTTTCCCTCTCAGCCTCACATCCTATCCATCAACCAGTCTCAATTCAAGTCTCAGCTCCAAACTTGGATGCCGTCCTTAAGGACGCCATTGCTGACTCCCATCCCCCAATTCATTCTCTCTTCACTAGAACCTGTTTTTCTCTGGGGAACTCTTCACCATCTGAAATTGCACTGTATATTAATTGGCTAAATCCCTGTCACTACACTGTATTGCAAAGTCCTTGAGGGCAGGGACTGTGCATACTTGTTCATCACTGTATCTCTAACTGCAGAACTGCTGATGCACAGAATATGCTCAATAAATTATAACTGAAGGACTGAATAATTGCATTAGCCGAGTCATTGAGCAGTTTTTTTTGTTTGTTTGTTTTGTTTTGTTTTGTTTTTGGCGGTACGCGGGCCTCTTACTGTTGTGGCCTCTCCCGTTGCGGAGCACAGGCTCCGGAGGCGCAGGGTCAGTGGCCATGGCTCACGGGCCCAGCCGCTCCGCGGCATGTAGGATCTTCCCGGACCGGGGCACGAACCCCGTGTCCCCTGCACCGGCAGGCGGACTCTCAACCACTGCGCCACCAGGGAAGCCCTGAGCAGCTGTTTTATATGACTATTTAGTAGCAAAGCTGGAAAGAGAATCTCAAAATTCTTTTTTTTCTAATGGTTTCCTCACTCTAACAAGCTGCCTCTCATTGTTCTCTCATTTTGCTCGTACCCCCTCAATATTCTGCTTAAAATATAACTTTTTGCTTTCAAATATAAAGAATAATCATGCATTTATAGAGTTAATCTTATGGAGCTTCACAGATTGCTTGTTTTTTCTGAATGCTACCCTATCTTCACAAGATCTAATGATATCATGTTTTCCTGTTCATATCAAGCCTAGTTATATCCCCTTTCCCTAAAGGGGAATGAATATTTCTGATATTGCAAACCAGTGTCCTTTGTTCTATATCCAGTCCACTGATATATTTTTGGATGGGACAATTAAGATATTGCAAACCAGGGCTGTGTATTATTTTAAGCTTGCAGTCCTCTTCCTTGAGTTCATTCAAGTTATTGGCAGAGTTCAGTTCCTTGTATTGTAGGACTGAGGTCCCTGTATTCTTGCTAGCTATTGCCTAGGAATTGCCCTCAGCTCTCAGGGGCCAATCGTTTCTATAGTCAGTTCACAACTTGCTGTTGTGGAATTCCAAGCCACCAGAAGAACATACCCTTGACTTCCTCCTCTGCAACTAGCCTGGAAAAAATCCTCTTTTTTTTTTTTTTGCGGTATGCGGGCCTCTCACTGCTGTGGCCTCTCCCGTTGCAGAGCACAGGCTCCAGATGTGCAGGCTCAGCGGCCATGGCTCACGGGCCCAGCCACTCCGCGGCATGTGGGATCTTCCCGGACCGGGGCACAAACCCGTGTCCCCTGCATCGGCAGGCAGACTCTCAACCACTGCGCCACCAGGGAAGTCCAAAACCCTCTTTTTTAAAGAGTTCAACTGATTAGGCCAGGCCCACCTTAGATATTTTCCCTCTTGCCCTACAACATAACAATCATGAAAGTCATGCCTCATTATATTCATAGGTTCCTCTCACACTCAAGAGGATTATATGCAACATGTACACCAGGGGTGGGACTCTTAGGGACCATCTTAGAATTCTACCTAAGACTTTACAATTTCCAGTAAGAGTCAGAAGTGCTAAGGGTATACAGAGAAATAAATAAGTCAATAGAATCAAAATCCAAGCACTGATCACAATCAAAACCTTTTCAGACTGGGATGTTTCCCTTTCCCTCAGCATTTCCACTAAATGTGTCTCATGAGACACTACTTGATTTAACAAAAACATTCCATGCACCCATTCATTTGGAAAATTTGTAAACTGGTCTTTGTTCTTAATTGCATGACCTTTCAGAGCCTTTCATAGTCCTGCAGAATCTTTAAAAAGAAGCATTTCCCTAACTTATCTGACCAAGGGACATGTTTTCATGCCAGAGTGTTGGTTGATATCTGGTTGGCCTACTGCATGGCTATGCTGGCTGTTTACTGCCAGGATTCTTCCTGATTAATCAAATTTTCTTTCTAACTGGGGGGTGCCTGTAGGGCACCTAAGTGTTTTTAATCCCACTCCTGCTCCAGAGCTGTAGTTCTCAACTTCAAATTAGCATCAGCTAGAGAGCTTGTAGAAATAACCAATGCCTGGGTCCTAACTTCAGAAATTGGAATATAGCTCTCTCATATATGTGTAAGCTGAGGCCAATACTCTAGGAATATGTTTTAATGCTTCAAGTATTTAAGAATAATGGTCATACCTATGCTTGTTGAGGATATTCTACATATTAGGTATTATGCTACATGATTTGAATCAATGGCATTTTATTTAATCTTTACCAAAATCCTATGCAGTCAACATCATTACATTGATTTTACAGAAGAGAAAATTTAAGATTTGAGAAGTTGTTACTTGTCCAAGGTCTCACGGGGTGGGAACAGGATTTGAAACTAGTTTGTCCTGTCTCCAAAACCCATGCATCTATTTAATCATTCTGCTATATTTCTTATAAATTGGGCTTTTGTGAAAAGAACATAATATAAAACGTGCAACAATTTCAAAAGAGCTCCTCTCTCTCTGGACTTGTGGTTACATGATGACAGGAAAAGAAAAGCACCCTGCCAGAATTTGGCATTATCGCTCATTGAAGCAGGAAGTCCCAGTCTTGCTGAGTTGAGAGCATGGAACTACCACAGGATAAAGAGAATGGATGGAACTTGGGCCAGGAACTGAGCTTGCCCACTATACATTTCCAACTGGTTCAAGCCTGCTTCCTTCTACTACCATGTTGAGCTAGTACACAGTCACTTTCTAGGCAAATTATATTATGTACCTCCTGCCAGGGAGAGCCAGCTATTCCATTGTCTGTAAAAAGAGTACCTTTTAATTTCTGTCCACTCTATCGCAGGAGGGCACATGCTGATGGAGATCTGGGGTGTAACCGTTGGGCACTAAGACGTGGCAACATACAAGGCATCAAGGATAAATTAATTTCATGCTTATTGAATTTTTTTCATGTTCCTTTTAAGAGACTTAGCAATTGAACACATCACCAGTTTCAGCAAGCCGAGGCCAAGATACTAGATTAATATTTGTGCTTTGAAAGTGCCTTTCTTTCCGACATCCTTTGGTACGTCACACACATCCTGTCTCAGGAAGATGTAGGGTCCTGAGGCCTCTGAATAACAGGTAATGGTAACAAAATCACAAGCAGTATTTCAGGATGATGGACTGAGAAAAAGAAGCCCTGGACTCCATTCCCGCTGTTGGCAATAATTCACTGTGATCCCTTGAGCAAATACGTAGAATAGAATTACAGTTGTCTTCTACCTTGAGAAGCATGGTGAACAGAATAGACTGGAGGCGATCTTGGCTAACCTAAAAAAAGTAGGTGTTGGTGATCCAATCAGAATCGACAGACATTTTGTTGAACATCAGGACACCGTGAGGTTAGTAAAATTAAATAAGAACCGATCTCCATTTCCACGAAACTCAGTATCTAGGTCAAGCAAGATAAATAAGTGGGATATCTGGGAGAACTGTATAAACTCTATTATAAAAAATGCAGATACAAAGTGCGTTGGGGAGGGAGTGTAGTTGATATCAGAGCTTTAAATCCTAAATCCAACATTTACTTGAATGAGTAAATAGTAAATGACTTAACTGAGGTAAGCCTCAGGTAGTATCAATCAATGGGCCATAGTAATATCAATCTTCAGGAATGTAGTAAAGGCAAAGTAAAAAGTAAGCTAAGGAGTGTGAAAAAAATACTCTGCAAAGTGGAAAGCTCTTTATAGATGCTGGTTGTTGCTATAATCATTGATTCTTGGACCTAGAAATGAGGGATTCAGGGAGCCTTCAGATAAGAAGGGATATTGGCAAGAGAGATGTCAATATCCCACTGATTATTGTTTGTTGTTTACCTGAAATTCAAATGTAACTAGGTGTTCTCTGTTTTATCTGGCAAGCCTACCTGGAACTTACTTGGGGCTCAGCATTGGGCGAGTCACCCAGGCTGTGTGAGCCAGGCTGGGTGCACTGGGTATTATTCTGTTCCTACCCTCCTACCACTTCCCACTCCATACCCCAGCATCAGGCCAGTTTCTTTTTTAACAGCCTGTATTGCTGACTCATGCTGGGCTTGCAGTCACAGGGCCAATGAGTAGGCAAGAATGTACTTTGTCACTCACTGAGAGAGAGAGCTGCAAATGCCCTTGGAAAGGAGCCTGCACAGCTACCTGGATCACATTCCAAAGGAATTAGCACGGTCCAGTGTGAGTTCCCGCTGAACTTGGGAAAGCCCCTCTGAAGGAATCTGACACTTTAAACTCAGGGTAAACTAAGCTGTTACCTTATCTGGATTATTTGCAAGCAAATTTTGTTACTCCCTGAAGCTTGTGACTTTGTTTTGTTTTATGTTTTTTATTCTCTGGATAAAAGTATCAGCCCCAGAAGGTTGGTGTTTTTGTGTGTCTGATTTTTGTTTTAGCTGTGTTTGATTTTACTCTCCAGTTAAAAGTACAGTGTCAGTAACCTCTGGATTGGGGGGAAGATGACCAGAAGCAGTGAAGACACCATCTCTTTATACTGGCGTGGAGGGGCTTGGGTCCAGGCAGCCATTGGTGCACGTGGTCCCAGGGGGACCAGATTTTGGAGCTGCCTGTTTTGGCAATTATGTTGCTTTTTTTAGCTCAGTTGTTACAGAGCAATAAAAACAACCACAAAGTTTCTAAAGATGCTTTCATGCGGACTGTATATAAGTGTGAGAAAATGACAATTGTCCTCATGATGACTTTTACTATATTTTTAAATTTGAGGCAGCATTAAGAGAGGTCTCGATGGAGCCCAATGACGAAAGGCCCCCCTCACTTCACAAAGCCAGCCCTTGATGCTCCCACTGAGAAGAAATAAAGTAACTAAAAGTAACTACAATATGTTCAGTAGCTTTCCCTAACGAACAGCAATCCAGAAGGCCTGACCATTCCCCACAGCGCCACTTCTCCAAATTTGCTGCAAATACCATTAGGAAAGTTCAAAACGGGAACATTGTCTGGAAGAAACTATTTGACACTGCAAAAATCACTTCTTTCAAACTCTGGGAAGTTTCAGGAGATACTGTGTGCTAAGGGAGTTTTATTTGTTGAGCTCTGTAACAATGGGCTCATAATTAAGTGCTTTCTGCCAGACGTCTGCCATGGCTGAGAAAACATATCTTAAAAGCATCAGGGTATGTGCCTGTTCTTTCAAGAACAGGAGTCTGAGTGATTTATGCTGGTTGCGACCTTGACCATGAGAACAGTTAGAGAGAAAGCAGCTTAGCCTGGAAAATGGCTCACATCAAAACCCGTGAAGGTCAAGAACATTGTCAACAGCATAAGCTTTTGCAATGTTCGTTTTCAAGTCTCTCAGCCTTAGGACTTTAGGGGCAGAGCAGGGTGATGATTTAAACACCGGAAATACAGATTTCACTAATATGCACAGCACTATAGGCTTATAAGCAATTACGAACATGAGTTTACACATTTTAGGTGGTAGCCTAGTTTTAAGTTGGTTAATCTAATGTACTTTATTGAAGTACAGAGAAGTCTTATTTTCCAGATTCCCTTTAGATTGTTTCTGTGCATATGTGAGTGCACGTGCGTGCACTCTCTCTCTCTCTCACACACACACACACACACCCCTACCTCTTTTCTAAAAACAAAGTACTAATCAACAAAGGAAACTTTGAAAATGGAAACATGTCTCCAGGGTTCTCGATTTCGTTTGTTCTAACTTTGTTCCCTTAATACTTCACTAAAAATAGGAACATTTAGGTCTAACAATAATAGTGTAGCTTTATCAGTGGAAAAAAGTAGGAATCATAGTTAGTCATACCAAAGAGGGGTAGCCTCCCTGCCTCAGTAAATGTAGGACTAAGTAGATTCTCAACTGTTCTTTCTCTGGAAACCCTAGAAAATTATATGATTCCTGATACCTTCTATAAAGTGGTTTTTGAGCTTCTGGCCTAAAGCTGGTTCCCTGGAAGGGAAGATAGTAAATACAAAAATAATTACAAGAGTCTGAGTGGAAGGTATGGGGCCAACTGACCCATGACTAATAGGAGGCACAGTCCAAGATACATTTAGGGGCTCAGGAAAATGTTTAATTAAAAAAATCAGAACTAAAAAACGAATATCATCATAATAATAGATACATAATGATGAGTCCAGCTCAGATTACAATTTTCTTTATACCAATGCAGTTATGAAATAGAATTTTTAGGATTTTCGTATGGAGAAAAGAGGCTAACAAGGCAAAAATGCTGAGAGCCCACAGGAGCCATTCAGCAGATCTGGAAAGGCTCCACAGATTAGGAACTGGTCAAGCCCTATGGTGGCTTAGAGGAAGGAGGCAATTTATGGCTGGGGAGAAGCAGAAGAGTCTCAACAAGGGAGGTGACAAGGGAACCAGGCTGTGAAGCATGGATAGACCCTTACTTGTGATGACACAGGAAAGACATTCCTGGCAGAAGAAGGATATAAGCAGAGACTTGGAAGTATAGCATGGACTAATAGTTTCTTAGAAAACAGAGTACGCTTCTTTTAATTTTCTTTGAGTACAGAGCATAAAGGGCATTATAAAATGGTGTGTGTGACTTAGTTGGTTTGCTTAGGATGATGTTTCAATTTTTTCTATCTTATTCAGTTCTATCCTTAAATGATGCATCACTAGGCTTAATGCAAACGTATTCAATCAGGTCTTTGAAAATTTTTCAAATATATTAAACAGGCACCTCCTTTGAACCAGGTGACTAAAGATGCAAAACAAATCAACATGATAGGAAAAAGATTATCCCTTTCCTTGTCCCTCCCCCCATCTTTTGTCTGCTCCTTCTGTTTACTTGATTTTCACAAAACTCAGGTTGTCGATATGACCTTACATTTTTTAATAGCACTAAAACTCACAATATAAGGATAATTTTTTAAAAGATGACTGACAAGAAATGAATTATGGGACTTTCCACGTTAAATCAGAAGTTTATACTCCTTCAGAGCTTGTTTAAACACTTCATTCTACTTTTAAAAAATCTTGGAGTGGGCATTTAGCCAAAAATAATGTATTTCCCTTTATCTTTTGAATGAGGTACTTCTTAGTGGAAATTTACTGTGGATGTACTCCTACTGCCTAGATGAGACATCAGGTAATCTTGACAAATGGGAAAAAAGTACCTTTTTTTTCTTTTTCTTTTTTTTTTATTAACTGAGATCCTTCATACCTCAACAGAGAAGTCTTAATAAGCTGGACTCTGAGGGGCTTTACTTCTCTTTGTCCATTCTCCACTCAAATCGTATATTCAGCTGGACACAGAGAGGTAAACCACAGGGGCCAGTGTTTCCCCTACAGGCAAACAGATTCAAATTAACGTTCCAATTTCTGGCCTATTCTTGGGAAGGAACAAAGAGGTTGGAGGGAGAGGGGCAGAGATGTTTTCTAGAGGCCAAACATCAGAACCATAGCTTAATGTGAGCCAAGTACTCTGCTATGAGTTTTACATACATTTCATTTAAATGCTCACAACAAACCTGCAGGATACATATTGTCTCATTTTTTGGTGGAAGAATGAAAGTATTTGAATTGTTGCCAAATAAATGGTACAGAAAATACACACTACAGAAGTTCAGAAGATAGGGAAAAAGTCACTGGAATACGGTTGCCCAGCATGGTCCCAGGGTAGAGCTTGAAATATGTGTATCATTTGGACTAAAGAGAGCAAGAAAGGGGTATTTCAAAATATGAGTTAGGGATCAAAGGGAACTTTGGGGTTCTAATAATCAGGGATTTGGGTTTCTATAGGGGAAAAAAGGGAAGAGAAGGCTAGTCAGTTTGGGGACACGTTAAGAACATGACTTAGGTCAGTTTCTGGAAGCAAAGTCTAAAGCAGGGATTCAGGCCCACGGGTTTTATGAAGGGTGTGCTATCAAGAGGAAGGGAGCAGGGTAGGAGGATTCACCACAGGAAGGCGCTCATCACAAATGTGGCCTTGAGCTTGGAGCCTGGGGAGCACGGGGTTGGCCTCACTTTGAAGCAAACGGCAGCAGCCTTTGCCTCCCTGTACACTTTTCGTTGTGGGCTGCCCTGAGAAGTGGGACCCACTTCTAGGGCTCGCACTGGTCAGAAAGCCATTCTCCAGAGAAGGGGTACCTGCCAACAATCAGCAGACAGCAAGTACTCAGTAGCTGAGGACGGGCACACAGCTTTCTAACGGGGATTGGGTGGGACCCCAACGATGTTCACTCCGGAGGGACTCAAATGCCACGGTGTGGAGTTTGAGGTTTTCCTCACTGAGCACCAGGAGACTATTAAAAGAGGCCAAGGAGGAGATTTCCAGGTCACAACACTATTCTGGGATGAGTAATATGGAGTGTTAGGAAGAATGGATTAGAAGGCTGAGTGAATAAAAGGACGAAGACCCTTTCGCAGACAATAATGACGATAATATCTAACATTTATTGATCATCGAGTGCTTTATGTGTATTATCTCAGTTCCCAAAATATTCTCCCAAATCTTACTTTATTGCAGTTGGGGTAAATGAGGTTCTGAAAGGTTAAGTCACTTGCTCAAGTCCCAAGGCTGGTAAGTGGTGGAGCCAGAGTAATCACTGCTTTGCATGGCTTGCCGGTAGGTAGAACTCAGTAACCGTGTGTGAGAAAGGAGGCCGTTTCTACTAGCTTCCTATGTGCACTGTAACACATTACCACAGATCTGGTGTCCTAAAACAACAGAAAAGTATTCTCTCATAGTTCTAGAGAACAGAAATCAGAAATGAGTATAACTTGTCTAAAATCAAAATGTCAGCAGGTGGCCCTTTTCAGCCTACCACATTGCGGAAAAAAGTCAAAGATTCTGGAAGTCCTATGACCAGGAGAAGAGTGGCATTAATGAAAAACAACAGAAAAAAAGAGGACATGCAAGAGATTGGATTAGAGACAGAAATGGAGGAGTCTGGTTTGGGGTATACTGAGTCTGAAGTGTTGGCAGAGCACCCAAGTAGACAAATCCAAAACGGAATTAGAAGTCTGTGTCTGGAGCTGGGAGAGCAGAGATGTCATTCAGCATCATGAGGAGAAAGGGATGGGTGAGGCTGAGAAAGTCACCATTACCACCCAGAGCACTGCCTGAAGCATGAGGGCTGGCCTCTCCTCTCCCTGCAGTGTGCCCTGCCTGCTTGCTTTTCTTCTCATCTAGGTGCAAGACAGCACTTACCCAGGGCTACACTTCAAGTGTTCCTGTATTCCTGCCAATCACTTCTTTCACTTGATTCACAGCTTCGCTATACACAGCGCGGATCCATGGCACCTCTTTCTTTCAGATCCCAATCTAGTTCATCCTCGTCCCCTTCCCCTTTCACTGTGCATCCACCTCTGTCATGTCCAATCCTTTCCTTGTCTTTTCTGTTCTTCTTTGTATAATGGCTCTCTAATTATAGGCTTTATTTTCCTTACCTGGTTGCCTATCAAGGAAATGCTGTCTTATCACTTACGCTGTAGAGTTCTTCCCCCATTTCCTGTACCAAAGCTGGAATATGGGTTCATCCATTTCCCACTCCTTGTTCTCTCAGACCATTGAAATACAACTATCACCCAAAAGTTCTTCATTTGAGACCTATAAGGACTATTTTTAGCCTTACCACTCTTTACTTCCACACTCTCTTCTGCTGTGTGTCTTTCCAGGATCTGTCTCCAGCTTCCTCTAGGATTTTAACGGAGAAATTCCACTTGTCCATTCCACCCCAGCGACATTCCTTTTCAACATCACTACTTTGCTTCTTTATTCCTTTCAAAGCATTTATCATCCATTATATCTCCACTCTCCATTCATGCCAGTACAGATTCCAGTCTTTAAGTGCTGTATCTTACCTACTAAAAACATCTGATTGTATTCGATCTCTACTCAGCTAGAACATAATGATATGAATTACATTCCTTCAGTGGTCCAGATTCAGTATTCAGTACTATGGGATATGAGATGAATCTGACACAGTCTTTGTGTTTAGCAAGTTCACAGCCAAGTAGACAAGTTAAGTACACAAATAACTATCATGTGCATAGAGTATGTTTCAATGAAAAGAGAGGGCTAAATGGTGAGAAACTTCAGAGGATAAATAAATTACGTTAATGAAGGAGACATCAGGGAAGGCTCAAGTGAGAAGGTGGCCTTTGAGTTAGGTAGGATATAATCATGGAAAGGGAGGGAAAAGGATATTCCAAAGTGAGGAAGTATAAAGAAAAGCAAGGATTGCGGCAGGACTCAACTATTTTAGTTTTGCTGGAATCCATGTGCTTAGGCTGCCATAACAAATTACCATAGACTGGGTACCTTACAACAGAAGCTTATTTTCCCACCATTCTGGAGGCCGAGAAGTCCAAGATCAAGGTGCCAGCAGCTTCGGTTCCTGGTGAAGGCCCTCCTTGTGACTTGCCAATGGCTGCCTTCTTGTTATATCTTCACATAGAAGAGAGAGAGAGGGATCTCTCTTTTCCTCTTTTTATAAAGTCACTAATTCCATCACAAGGGTCCCACCCTAATGACCTCATCTAACCTTGATTACCTCCCCAAAACCTCACCACCAAATACCATTACATTGGTAGTTAGGGCTTCAATATATGAATTTTGTGGGAGACACAATTCGTCTCATAGCACCATGGTACAAAAAAGGAAGTAAACTGGAGAAGTAGGAGAGCTAGATTGAGGTTACATTATAGAAAGCATTAAAGTTAAGGCTAAAGAATTTTTCTCTTACTTGATAAGAAATGTGGAATCATTAAGGCTTTTTGAGCAGGGGAGTGCCATTATTCACTCCTCAATTAATTCAGTAAGCACTTATCACGTGCCTGCTATGTTTAAGGTACTAGCCCTAGTACGAATGGCTGCAGCTCTATAATATGATTTTAATTTTAATGAGCTCAATTTTAGTGGAAAGACAGCATATATGTAGAGTTAATATGCGAGTATATATTATTAATGATAGAGTTATTAATGAAGTATAGTTTTACCCTAAGGAAGTCAACAGTGCTGAAAAAGTAAGGATCTCTTTCAGAGCTGTGTTTGAAGCATTAATGTGGCAACTGCTGTTAGGAAAGTTTGGAAGGGTCAAAGAATGTAGGCAGAGAGTTAAGTTTGGCTTTTACTAAGCAGTAATCTAGGTGGGAAGTAATCAAGACCCAAAATAGAGGGATAGCTCTTGTAAATGGCTGTGAGAGACACTGAAGAGACACATGATTTGGCAACTACCTAAATTGAAGTGAGGGGGGAATAACCAATGGAGTTTATAAGATTATTCTGAGGTTTTTCTGGCTGCCTAGTTAAAGAATAGTGTCACTAATGGAAATGAGAAGGTTGAAAACTGGTATTTAGTTTACAAATTGAATTGGGATTTGAACTTGAGTGTGTAGTGACACAGGATATCTAGACATGGGTGTTGAAATGTAGCACTGGAGCTTAGGATAGTAATCAAGACCAGAGGTGCAGATTCAGGAGGTATCATCTAGAAAAGATTGATTAAGCCATGGGAGAAGATGTGATCATGAAGCTAGAACAGGAGTCAAGGGCAGAGCTTGGGAAACACCTACATTTATTGACCTGGAAGAGAAGCCAGAAAGAAATTAGGTAAAAGGCAGCCGAAGAGATAAGAGTGTGTCACAGAGTCATACCTAAAGAGTATGTCACAGAGAGGGGAGCTTTTATATGGAGGGTGATCAAAGGAGAAAGATCGAGATCAAAGAGGTTGAGGACAGAGCATAGGTCGCTGTCTTTGCTTACTTTGTGCTTATGGGTTACCTTTGAAACGATAGTTCCAGCAAGTTGTGATAGATTGTGTTCTGAGGAGTTTCTAAGTGCCAAAAGCTGGAGGAATAAAACTCTGTTCAACATTTTGATAGCAGGAAGGGATGGGTGAGAAAAGATCAAAGCTTGATTTATCTGAGAATAATAATAAAGAGTTGAGTACTTAGAACAGAGCAGACTTTCTTATAAGTGTGTTATATGAATTTTCTCATAGAAGTCTTATTAATTCTATGAGGTAGATTTTTTTTGTTACCTCCATATGACTTATCATACAACTGAGAATCAGGGAAGGCAAGCAACTTACCCAAGACAACATAGCTAGTGACTAACTGACAGAGTTGGGGCTCAAGTTCATGTAAGACTTACTCCAAAATTCTGGGTCAGGAGAAAGAATTGTACTCCTGTGCAGACTGTCTAGTATGTCTGCAGATTTAGGGAAAGAGAGAGAAAAGGAATGCAAAAGACAAAGCAGAGAGGATGGTCCCAGAGATGGTTAGCCACTTCCAAGCTGTCTTTATAACAACACAGACTCGGGACTCCCCTGCTCCTTTGACCCCCCTCCATGTCTGCTGTGCCATCTTCCAGTCTGGCATCACTGCAACTTTCTTGTTTTTCAATTCCCACTTTCCGTTTTTTTTTTGAGAAATTATACAAAACATGCAGACTCCATCCACTGCATAGTCAGGAATTAGCTATTTCCCCTCTATCTTCCAGAAATCTTTCTTGTCATCTCTTGTGGGTTACCTCATTGATTCCCCACAATAGGCACTGAAAAACTTTATTTTCCAGAAAGGAACAAATGTATACTCTCTACCTCATCTAATAAATACCACATACTATTACCAGATTAACTTTCCTAGAGAATAATATCAACACCCTCTTTGGAAACCTGAAACGTTTCCCCATTACCTATGAGATTTCTGTTCAAATTCCTCAGCGTGTCATTTAAAGCCCTCTTAAGTTTGACCTAAATCTTTTTATTCCTTCTATTTACTACTCCCCGCTATATAAACCGTCTAGAATACTCATTATTTCTGGAACTCTGGCTGTTTTTTCTTCTTTGGGTCTTTGATTTTGCCCTTCCCTTAGTCTTGGATGCCGTTCTGTCATTTTCATTCATTGAAATGCTGACTACCCTTCCACTCCAAAGTCAAATGTAACCTCTTTGAGAAGCTTGATTAACTCAATAAGGAAACTATCACTTCCTCTTCTGAACTCAAAATCTAACAGGCAAAACACAGATATTATTGCCACAGAACTTCCATACCCTTGCCTTTACACTCAGTTGGAATAATAAGCCTGCTTCAAAGGGTCACAGAGAAAGTGACATAGGGTAACTTATCCAAATGCCCTTACCATTTATATATTCCAAAGTATCTTGAGAGTATATGGTAGGCTTAATTTATTCTTCAATTCCCAATAGAACTGACCACGTGACTTGTCCTTAGCCAACTCAGTAATGATTTTTTGAATCAAAGAATGAATGATGCGTTTAGATGTAGAGTCATGGTGATGAAAATAATATGGTTATTATTGTTGAGGTTGATTCTGTTTTGGAGTGTGGAGGAATTCCCCCCCACCGACCACCCAAACTGTGTAACACTTTCTACTGTAATGCATGGTAGGGTTTTCTATGAATTCTGCCAATTGCTTGTATATAAGTAGTAACAAGTTATATCAGCATTTATATGATAAAGACATAAGTCACTTGACATGTTTCTGATAAGAAAAATCTAGAGAAAATTTGAACCCCAAACTCAAAAAGGCCATAATGTCCTTTCATGTCAAGGTTTGTAAATTTTATAAATTCAGAAATAGTCATATTTGACTCAAAATTTTATGAACTGTAACATATTGAAAATGAATCTGAATAAAAATACAATAGTTCGGTTTTAATTTTTATCTCCCAAGACCTTTTTTTTTCCAAAAGTGGATAACATTGGTACCTTAAACAAATTAAATTGGGCTTTGCTAATTTCCTTCTACAAAAGTGTGCCAAATGATTTAATTTTGAACCAAAATTATTGTGTAATTACATTCAGTGTTCAAAGTGCATATGGGTGAGTTATATAAATTCCAAGATGATTACTTTATTTCCATCAAATTATTTTTTCCGTGGTCTCTTTAGAGGAAATGAATACAAATGATTAAACTAATTACAATCAAACATCAACTAACTAGAACCTAAAACTGGATAATATTTGCTGCAATCAGCTTTTATGAGAAAGAAGCAAATACCAAGAAAATAGGTTGGGAATAATTTATCCTCCCTGGCCATGCAAATTCCACGGTGTGTCTTGAGTCCTATACCAGTTCATTCTTTATTGCTGTAGTTATTTCATCTTCAATTTTGTTTTCTTCAATAACAAATATTTACTGAAGGCACTCTAGGCCATGTACCGTAAATCCATGCTGAAAAATTAGTATTTGTAATAAGCACTCTCAAATACTGCAAGGACCTCAAAAAGACATTAAATTATATTCAGTGTACTATACTTACAAAGGCTAGAATATGGATTGTGGCCAGTGTTAGAAAGCACCGCTCAGCTCGCCGGCTGCACGGAGTGTAATTGACTAATGGCCCCAGCTGCTGCCCCTCTGCATCCACGATGCTTCCCAAAGGCTGCTCCCAGCCAATGGCTGAGCATGGCTGGAGTACCAGTGCAAGATCATTCCTGTGAACTTAGGACTCTGTTGGGCATCTTTAGCTCAGGTTTCCCTACGGGTCTCTCTGTAGAATGATGCACTTCCAACATACTCTTCCTTCCTTCTCTCTCTCTTATCCAGGTCAGACTTTAATTGCCGTTTGAGGGCTCTTCTGCATTCTCTGGTCCCTCCCTTCTAACCTCCACAGGCTTTTCCATAAATCTCTTACACGTCTCTACCAACTTGGCATCCGAATCACTGGAAACTTGAAATAACACATTGACTGACATGTGTTGAGGCTTTCAAAGCCTTACTACTTCAAGTGCAACAGAACTTCCACTTCCCCTGAGACCTACTGAATTAGAATCTGCCTTTTAGCAAGATATTAGGTAATTCCTATGCACAGTTAAGTTTGAGCAGCATTGGTCTAAAACAATGGGCCAATCCAAACAGGTTAACCATGTAAATGGATTTCCTTATCTTTATAATACCAACTTGCCATAGGGATATATACATAACCAGAACATGTGTATCATCTGATTTAATTAATATTTGTCACAGAGAATTTGAATGATGGCAGAAAGACCACACTCTATTTTCTTGTTAAGAATCCAATTCTCAGTTCTACAAGGCCAGATATGCAGCTTCACTCTGTTAATTTGCCCCTGGTTTTATTTGCAGACTCACCAGCTAGATAATGATCACCGCCAGCTCGTCCTTCAGCATGTTACTTCCATGTGCCAGTATGATACTTCAGAGATTTCTCTATTTTCCGTATATTCATACTAAACTGTGGTAAAGATGATTGGTTGCCTACATCAACACCTACTCTCCCCCTCTTCCTTAAGGACAAAATCCAAATTTTTGCTTCTCACATTGTCATCAGCTAAAAAAAAAAAACAACCCACAAAAAAGAACACAAACAAAAACAACATTTTGCAATTGTCCTGACCGCTGGTATGTGAGGTAAGCGGACGAGTTGTACGGGATTTCCAGAAAGCGTGCTTAAAAGGGAGGGGCAAACCCTACTTCTCATCTTCCTTCTTCCTGCTATCTGGAATGCATATACGATAGCTAGATTTCCAAAAGCTGTCTTGGATTATGAGGCAATGTATCAACAGGAGCAAAATAGGAGGAGCCTGAATTCTCATGACCTTGGAACTGGCCATATCAGCCCTAGACTGCATCCTTAGGAATTTTTAATCTGAGATGAAAATAAATTTCTATTGTTTTAAAACCACTATTACCTTGGTTTTTCTATAACATGCAGTTAATTCTAACATAAATCATACAACTAGTAGCAAGCACATGCAATGACTGAATAGACATTTTACATTTTGCGTTTGAAAAATATAGATGGAAATTTTGGTAAGGGAAGATAGAAAAACAAATAGGGGGCAGTGCTGTGGAATTTAGTCGTGTTTTTCTATAACCTTTGTCTTGCTTTAGGGAAAATAAACATGTTTTAATTAATACTTTCTGCTGTAAAATGTCCTGCAGTATCAACAGGAACATTCTCTTATTTAAGTTAGTGTGCATGTGCTCTATTGAAAAATAAATCACCGTAAGAGGAAAGCAATGATTTATATTCATTCGTTCATTTATTTATTCATTAATGTATTCATTTAAACAAACATAAAGTGCCTATTTTGTATCAGGTACTATTCAAAGCATTGCAAATTTGAAAAAATAAATTGGGCAAAGTTCTTTAGGTTTAGGAGATATCTTAGACACATATAGAGATTATTAATACTTTGTGGAAAATGCAGCAACTCTAAATACAAAGACTGTGGATGTGTAGCCTTAGATGCGAGTTAAAGGTATATAGGAATTAGCCAGGAAGACAGGCTAGGCTGAGGGAACAGTATCAATAAGGGACAGAAGTCCTATGTGCAGAGACCTACAAGTATTTTTATGTAATAGATGAAGCTGAAGAGGTCAGCTGGACTGAGTGTTTTTTCTGCCATTCTACAGAAGGTGGACTTTACATCACAGGGAATCAGGAACCCCTGAAAGCCTCTAAATCAGGGAAGTGACACTGTCAGATTTGTGTTTTATTAAAAATGCTCTGTTGTCACATGGTGGCTACGGGTTTGAGGAAGACAGCACTGGAAGCAAGCAGTAAGAGGTTATTATAGTAGTCTAGTCGAAATATAATGATAGTCTGCACCCAGGCAGTGGGGAAAGGGCTGTGGAAATAGGGAACACAGACTGAAGACCTATACAGCAACTGAAATCATCAGGGGTCAGTAACTGATGTGCTGTAGGAGGTGAGGGATGAGGAAGAATTAAGAATCAATCAGTGATTTCTGAATTGAGTGATGGCTAGAGGATGGTGCCTCCAATTGTTAGTTATGAAAAATAAACTCCCAAATCTCTATGTGCAACCCAGGATTTACACCTGAGCACAGGCTCTGTAGCTACCCTTTGAAGGTTAAAATCCTGAGTCTACTCCTTCTGACTATGGGCAAGGTATTTAACCTCTTTGTTTTGTTTTTTCACTTATAAAATGTTTGTTGTAAAATAAAGATAAATTGAGTTAATACATGTAAAAGTACTTAGAACAATATCTGGTACAAAGTGCTCCATAAATAGTGGTACAGTAAGAATCTCATGCATCCAGAGTGAACTGGTTACCTAGGAATCTATATAAGGAGAAGTTGTTTTGTGCATAGAATCCTGGGGAAAATCTGTATTTATAGGGTTTCAAGGAAGAAAAGTCCATGCCAGATTTGAAGAAGAAAATTATTAGAGAAAGAGGAGAAAAAACAGAGGGGTTGAGTATAAAGAACCCAAGTAAGTAATCTTCAAGAAGAAAGTGATCTACAATGTCCAATATGGTAGAGAGACCAGTAAGATAGCAATACGCACATGCTGACTATTGTACAAGAAGGAGATGCATGATGAACTTAAAGCAAGTTTAGGGGAGTGGCAGGGCTGAAACCTGGTGGCAGAGAGTTGAGAATAAAAAAATAAAGAAATAAAAATAGTAAATAGAAGCTAGTCTTTTGAGAAGCTGAAGCGGGTAGGAAGTCAACTGAATAAGCAGGATTTGAGGTCAAGGGAGGGCTGTTTTACAAACTAAAGAGAAATAAGGACTCCTGGGAGGGAAAGCAAATTACAGTGGCAGGAGGGTGGGGGAAATAGAATGAAACACATAGAGGGAACAGGTCTCTGCAAGAGATACCTCGTGTTCTTATAATTAAGGAAAGAAAGAGAAGAAGGGAATACTTTTTGATGCTTCTAGGTGTGAGAGGAAGGTGTCAAGACTGAAGGACTTCATGCCTAATGGCCACGATTCTTTTTCCCTGGTGTAGAATGTAAGTTCCCTGGCCAGCCATCGGTACTTCTATTGCTCGATCACTCAAGACACCCTAATGGAGAACTTAGCGTGTGTTAGACTCTGTTGGAAACACCAATTTTTGCAATGCAAACTGTTGACCTGTGAGGAAATTTTCAATCTAGCTGGTGCCAAGATATGTACGTATAAAAAGTGACCCACCATGGAAGGCAGAATATGACCACTGCCAAGTAAGTCCAGCAGGTAGTAAGTACTCCTGAGATTCCGTGGAGAGGAAAATTAATGTGGGCTCCCTTCTTCCTTCCTTCCTTCCTTCTTCCTCCTTCTGTTGGGACTTTGGAAAGTTGATAGGCTTCAGTGAAATAGAAAAGAGGTGAGCTAGGGACAGAGGGCAAAAATCAGTGTAAGGAGAAGATGTAGCATTTTCCAAGTAGAAAGTTCTTAGAATAATCTGAAAACTATAGTGGAGGCATGAGTATTTTGCAAGAAGACTAAGAAGTTCAGAATGATTCCGAGGAGATGGAGGCTGGCGTGGATATTTCTATGAAGTCAATCCAAGCAGAAAAGGATGCTTAACAATGGTGTTATCTGAAGGTTCTGATCTCCTAACGCTGTCACTTTAAAGGAAGTGACCAGTCCCTGGAGAGTGACTGATGAAACAGGATATGGTCACTTTTGGTTTGGAGTCCCTTCTAGTGTGTGAGGAAGTCCAGGAAAGGACGGTCGTGTACTACATTCTTAGTTTTCATCAAACCCAGCCATGTTGACTGAGGAAATTCCAGAGTGGAGTTGGGTTCTGTAGCACTGAGCTGTCGGCCTTCAAGTACACAGAAATATTTATATGCACACCTACTCCTCTCATGCTACTATCACCAGCACAGCTACGGACGCCCCAACACAGATGCATTAGAGTGTTGGTGACGCATCAGGGCTCCTGTTAGCTCGTGATCAGGTTTTTTGCCTGTGGATTTGTGCCTCTTGTTTTTCTATCAAAGAAATTTCAAATATCTCCATTCTCAAAGCCAGGGCTACAACTAGTAAATAATAGATGAACATCCGTCTGAACAGACAGCAATACACTCTTGATCCCTGAGTCAAGCTTTAGGCTGAGCATAAAGTTGTCATAAGCTCCCAGGGTGTCTCAACCAACTTTAGAGTCCTAGGAGACTGGGCAGGGGGATGAGGACCCCAGTTTCTCTGCAGAATGCTGGCTTCTGAGACAGGTGTTTGGGATGGGAGTGAATGAGTGGGTGAGAAAAGGACTTATACCCAGCAAAGATAATTGGTATTGTATTAGTGATACATCAGAGCAGAGGAGGCGGACAGTTCCCTTGTTTTCCATTATTACGTGGGCTTAAGAATTTACTCTGTGTAAAAGAAATGGGCTGCAACAGGAAAAAGCTGCCAGTACAGGAGGTTTTTTAGAAGCTCTATTGAGACATTTATTGGCATTGGTTTTGAATGCAAAATGCCTGAATTATAATACTAGTTATAGGCAATGCGCTTAACCTCGGGCGTATGCATCTTTGTGCATATGTGGAGAGTGAGGTTACTCTGGAAAGAGATGTGATTTCCCCAGCCAAGATGGCTCATTTATTTTGATAGCTGTGAACGCTCAAAAGAGAATGGGCATAGCCTCTGGTTGCAGGTGTTCCCAAACCAGAGCAGATTGGCGGGGGCTGGATGATGGAAAACCTGTAGACTTCCTCTCCAAATAGAAGCTGGGAAATCATCCAACACGTCCCACTTTCCTGAGAGGAAGCAAGATGTGGGGACAGGAAGGCTGTGTCAATAAAGCAGTAAGGCAAAGGCTTTTGTGATTGTTTTCGCATCATAGCTATTCTGCAGCCAAGCTTATGAAATTTTGATTCTGACCAATTGTAATGTGCTGATATTCTTCAACGAAATAGAAGAGGAACTGAGCTTGTGGTCCTTTCCCGTGAAATCTTCTGTAAAACAACACAGAAAGGAAACTTCAGAACGGGAGCCGCCCTTGTCACATCAAGAGCGCTAATTAGGGCATCCAAGATCCTGCTGCCACGTCACAACCGCCCAGAGAAAGGAGGATGTGCGCTTCTCAGGAGGGGTTTCCTGCTTGGGCTGGTAGTCTCAGCTCTGGGGCTTCCTGACCTTGATTTAAGAAATAATCCATTCCAAGGTTCCAGAGTTGTGGCCCCAAGCATCATGGAGATGATGCTTCCCAAAGATTCTAAGATTGGTTGCCTTTACCGTCACCAGTCCAGCCTCTGTTCCCCCAAACACACAATCTCATTTCTGACACGTTCTTTTGGGTGATGATTCAGTTCATTCAGCACAGTCCTTCCCAACTGCATCGTCTCCTCCGCTTCTTCCTCTGATTGTAATACGGCCTCACACATCCCCCACCTCGTCATCCCTCTTAGCACAGCTGCTAATGGGACCGAGAATTATTCTGCTTCCCACAGCTCCTGCGGCTTAACTCTGTACCCAGGTCTAAGAGGGGAGACATGTCAGGATGGTGGAAAGAAGGCTCTCGGGCTGGGGACTCGAACCTAATGCAATGATACCTGAATCACTTTGACTAAACCCCTGAATCAAAATAGCCTGGTCTCTGTAGGTTATAGTTCCCTATTTTAAGAGTCAAGGATTTAGTGCCGTGTTGCTTGAGAAGGGAAGCTTTGTGTCCTGGTAGAGGTATGGAAAAACTGTATGGTCTGTCCACTGCATTAGGCAAAGCTATGGAAGGAACATATTGGGTGAAAAAGTAAGAAGAAAACTGGTGAAGGGTTTTTAGAGGACTTGTAGAGCTGCCACATCTTTTATTTTCTCCTAGTCCTTCATCTAGTCAACAAATTTCTATTGCACACAAAGTATATGCCAGACATGGTTCTGAGTAATGGGGATACCAGACAAAGCAATATCAGACCAAAAAAAAAAAGGGGGTTTGTTAGAATAGAGCTTGTATTCTGGTTCAACACATAGTTATAGAGCACACATCCCTATTTTCTAGGGATAGCCCTGGTTTCCTCCTACTGTTTCACATAATTATTACTACTTCACCTTTTCACTCCCAAATTTCTGTTTGTTCAGTAATTTATATGGGCGTGCTAACGCACATGCTGGGAGCTTGTGAAGCACTTCGCCCACGAGATGAGCTGGGCTTGGGGAAAATGCTTAGCAAAGTAAACAAGCACAGAAACAAAGTAATTACCACTCAAAAGTGCTCTATTAGAAAGTACAAGTTGCTGAGAGCACTTACCTAGATCTTAGAAAAATAGCAGCAGTTGGCTGGAAGATAAGGGGAAAAAGGTAAAGGGGTGGGATAAAAACATATTAGAATTAATTACTATTTTTTTTGCTAAGTGGAATAGACAGAAAACACAGTAAGTACCACTAAGCAAAAAGCAATGAAGGAAAATGATGTGTTTGGGGAAGTGTATGCAGTGCAAAGCCCAAATAATCTGAATATGACAAGAAACCAGAGTTTGCTAAAAAGATAGCATATGGCTGATTTAAATATATTTTTAATATATGCTTTTAAATGTCTTCTGTTCTTTTTCACACTCTGGACCCCATCTCTGCCTTATGTACACTCAGAGCTGAAGAATGGAAATTATATGTATATGTGTATACATTTTATGTATATGTGTATACATTTTATGTATATATTCCATATTTATATATATTCCATTCTTCAGCTGTGTGATAATCTAAGGTATGGGATGCTTTATGTAAGAGAGACCCAGAGAGTATGGACTTCTCCTGAGTGCTTTCTGAATGTCCCCCTTTATTTTTATTTTTCCCTTCCCATTTCCTTCCTGATTTACTTTCCTTCTGTAAGGTAATTTTTGTTTTTTCCCTTTTTCAATTAGGAGTATATATTTCTTTAATTTTTAAAATTATTTTTTAATTTGTTTCAGCTTTATTGAGGTTTAATTGACAAAATTGTAAGATATTTAAAGTGTACATCATGGTTATTTTTTTATACAACTTTTAAAGGTTACTGTCCATTTACGGTTATTACAAAATATTGGCACATTCCCTGTGTTGTACAGTACAACCTTCAGCCCATCTTACGCCCAGTAATTTGCACCTCCCACCTCCCCACCCCTACTTTGCCCCTCCCCCCACTGGTAGCCACTAGTTTGTTCTCCAAATCTGAGTCTGTCTCTTTATTGTTATATTCACTAGCTCATGGTATATTTTAGATTCCACATATAAGTGATACCATACAGTATTTGTCTCATTTTTTTCTCTTTTTAGAAATAGCTGAACGACATTAACCAGTCCCGTCGCTGATGGAGAAGGCCTTTGTATTGCTTTCCAGACAATGAATGTGAGGGGATTGATATGCAGAATCTCCAAGTCTATGCTCTCAAAACTTTCCCTTAATTGGCCACGGGCTGCTAGCTGAACATGGACTTGGCACAGAGCTCCCCACTTCTCCTTCCTTGACGTGAGGGGAACAGCAGTGTGACATGTTAAGCCATTGGGATGTAGGGAGCGTTTCTTACAGCAGCCAAATTGATTACTTTAAATCATACCCCTTCACTTCCTCTTCACCTTTTCCAGTGAAGTTCTGCAACATCTGAAAAGGTGCATGTGGACAGTTAGAGATTTATCCTAGTCATTCTCCCATACATTCTTTTCTTACTCTGGAACTGGCCTAGGTAGATGAAGCAGGCCTAGGTCTTCGGTTTGCATTGTTCTTCAGTGTTCAGTTCCAGTTGTGACTCCTCAGCTGACCTGATCATTCTATCACCCAGTTCTTCTTCCCACATTTGTCAGAGAAACAAAACATCTTGTGCGAAGATAGCAACTTCTACTCCTTCCATATTGCTCACATTTTATGAGCGCCATTAATGGAAGGAGCAATGAGTTGGAATTTGTTTCTTGGCCTTTCTCACAAATTGGGTGCAGCTTGGGGAGCTCCCTGAATCTCTCTGGTTTGGCTCTACCCACCCCCCTCCCTCCATTACACACTCTCCTACTAAAGATGTCTCTGCTTTGAGGCAGAAGCCAGAATTTGTTCACTTGTTAAACAAACTTGGAGCCTCAGAGACCAGAAAATTCTTGGGATCCAGAAATAAATAAAACAAAAATCATTCTCTTTAAGGAGCCTGAAATCTGGTGGCAGAGAAAAACATGTCAACCGCATATTATAATAGGTGTTTTGATGGAAATACAGACTGCTAGTAAGACAGAGGGCATGCCTAACTCTATCCAGCGTTCTCAGGAAAGGCTTCACAGAGTACTTGGCATCTCGGCTGGTTTCACAGGATAAGGCTTCAACTGGTGGAACAAGGAGATGAAGAGGGCAAGTCAGGCATGCGACACCGTAAATTCAATGAAAACAAAAGCAAGCATGTCACATACAGAGAACTCGGGAATGCGTTAATTGTTGGCACATAATGTCTGTACAGATTGAAGAAATGGGTAGGTCTAGATTGAAAGACTTTGGGAAGCAGCCTAAGGAACCCCAGCTTTATTTGGGGGGCAGGTCTTTACATAGTGCAGCTGTCGCGATAAGCCCATGATTTTGTTTGTAGTCTTGTTATGGTTGACAGCATTTTGTCATTTAAGCTGTGTGTGTCTAGGGCTTTCTGAGGTCCCTTTGAAGCTTCCTTAGCTATGATTTCATGTTTGGTGAGTCAGAGGGAACCAGTAGGATGAGGAAGTACTGAACAATGGGACTGGGGCTAACCATTCTCCCAGGTTGAAGGCAGCTGATAAGGTCAGAGGGTGGGGTCTCCCTCACCATCCTGCACTGGTTGGGCAGAGGCAGGGCTCAGGACAAGCCCTGCTCTTCTTTGGAAGAGCAGCAGTGTTGAAGGCTCTCAGACACAGGGACACTGTCTTCCCCTCTTAATACCATCATCAGAACCAGCCTCTACTTAAATGCCACGTACACAGCAGGTGCTCCACATATACGTATTGTTGACAACTACACTGACCTCCCTCAAAACCCTTATTAAAGGAATAAGAAAAAGGTGTGATCTTCACAACTAGGACCCCCCCCCCCCGCCCAACTAAATTATGTTAGCATAACATGTGTGTCTGTTAACTTTTAGAGGTATAACAAGTACTTTCTTCTCCAATAATGTACTTGGGTCTATGCATTTTGGAAATATATAATAACGGACCTACAACAGAAGAGCTGGAAGGAAGCTGAGAGTTCACCTAATTCCTTATTTTTATAGATAATGAAACAAAAACCCAGAGATATTTTGCCAGGTACTAAAAATCTAATAGGATTTTAACATAGATGAAACTCATTCCAGTAAATTTATATCTGTTTCCAATAAAATCAAAGATTCTTATAACCACACAGCATTGTTTTACCTTTAAAAATATCGTCAATAAGAATCTCAGGATTCTTCTTGGTTCATTATTATTTTCCTCAGTTAAGAAGTTTTCTACTAGACTGAAGCTCTATCAAAGGAAGACATTTGCTCTTCTGAATAGTATGTAGCACATGGTCTGTGTCCAGAAATTCTTGTCAAATGAGACTTAGTCATACCTTCTCCAATTCCTGCAAAATTCTAATACTTCTATTAGCTAAACATTAGAGATAATCTTGAAGCACGTTATTGAAGGAAGAAACAAGCCATGTCTACAATATCACTATCAAATAACTACTTCAGAAACAATCTTTCACATTGCCTGGAAGCTTTAACCCAGTGGATTATTAAGAGAAACTTCTAGTCTACCTATGCTGATTCTTGTGGACTTTGTCATGCTTTTGCCATGGCTGGTGATCGTTTGCATTTATAGGAAACATTAGGATGACCAGAGAAAGCTGCTTATGGGTTTCTTTCCATCCTGAGTGTTTAAATCCTTTTATGTTGACCCTAGAATGGAAAACAGTTCTCTTAAATAAGCTTGGCCCTCAGGCATTCTATAAAACATTGTAAACGTCCTAAAATCTGTGAGCCAGTGCGTCTCAAAGGGGTGGTACCAGAAGATGAAGGATGCTCACTATTTGGGAGCCATGGCAAATAAGGTTGAGTATAATTTGAAAAATGATATTAAATAAAACACAAAACCTACTTAATCTACTGATTTCTGCAATACATACTACAGAAAGTCAAGCTTAAAAGAATCTAGGCTGGTTGGGAGAAGCAAAAATTAGACTAGAGATGGGGGTGGTGGGTGTAGGCAATAGTATGTGAGTCCACTACAGTCCAGGGTAGGAATTGGCTTCCAGGCAGAGCCCATAGGAGAGATCAAAACTGTCACTCCTATGCTAAGTCTGTTAAGTCTTGTTCGTACCTCCCAGCTCCTGCTGACTGCTATTTATAACAGGTTCAGCTGGAGAATGCGATCCATCTTCAAGGATAAGATCAGGATGGCTTGGGAAATAGCTGTCGCATTGTTGACTTTCTCATGACCTTCCCTCCCATGTCACCCAGCAGGTGCTTTCAGAAGAGTTAGCCCAGGGAGCAGGGGTTTGGGGGTGGGAAGTCCCCAGACAACAACCGTTAAGTATGATTTTCTCAGTTGATAAACTTGGAACAGGATCTCATGGAAGGAACCCTGCCTTCATGTCCAGGAAATACTGCGTGTCACGTGCTGACCACAACCTCTTGCTCCATCCCTGTTCGAGGAACATGTGAAGCTAAACTCTTGCAAGTTTTCCAGATTCTCAGCGTTCACCTCCAATGACTTAGGTAGAGTAAACGCAAAGCTTTAGGTCAGATACGTCTGTCACAATAACTTTTGTCATTACACATGCTACAGAAATAATTGGGAAGGGTGGGTTCAGCCCTCACAGGAGAACAGAACAGAAGGCAAAGGCTTGTTTTGGAACCAAAATTTAAGACTGTTGTTGGGAGGAGCAGTGATGGTGAGAGGTGGGGAACAATGACTTTTTGTTTATAAAACTCATTTTTGTAACTTTGCTGTTTGAGTAGAATAGATTCAAAGTGTTTCCTTTCTGATTAGTACTCCTGAAACCTTGCTGAGTCATTTCTATTAATCATATCACTTTTTTTTCCCCAGGAAATAAAGTAATATCTTGACAAATAAAAAAGCTGCTCGTAAACAAGCATTTGCTAAACAGCACAATGGTATCAAATTCCACCTGGAGTTCACAGAATGTTTTGAATTTTACTTGGGGGTAGGGTCAACCTTCCTTTTTGGTGGAAACTATTATGTAATAATAATATCAGCTATGGTTTATGAAGTTCACATTTTGCACGAGGCACTATGTTAAGCACTTTACAGTCTCTAATTAAAGTCTCATAACAAACCTATGAGGAAGGAAATATTATTATTCCCACTTTGCCAATAAAGAAACTAGCTGAGAGAAGTTCTGTAACTTGTTCGATATCATGGAGATATTAAGTGGCTTGGGATGGTGGTGTGCAGAGCAGGTTAGGGGGAGATAAAATCCAAACCCAAACCTATTACTAGACTTTCTACTTTTGATTTTCATCCTTCTTGAAGGCGGTAATCCCTGGGAGACAGAAAATTTTAAGCTGTTATCAGCTTAGTGCGAATGAGTTTCAAATTCTTTTCTGAAGGTTATGAAAAGCAAAAAGGATCCCTAGGAGATCAAGAAGGCAGGGAGGGTACATATAGAGGGAAAATACAGCCTGGAGTTGAGATTTAGGTTGGTGGTGAGAGAGAGGGTACTTGGGGTGGGGAGTTCTCCAAGACAAACTGCTAGCTTGATACCTTTGCTTATAGCCAATGCCTAGTGGATGCTTTCTGAGTTTATTGTTGACAGAACCCTAAAAAAAATGGATAAAATAAAGTTACTATGATATGTTTAAACTTATATGCAATTTCTTTGTCCTAAGTAATCATCAGTTTCCTAGTCTAAAATAAATGCCTAATTTTGGAGTACTTAGCTGGTAAGAACAAGTTGCAGAGGCATTGTGGTGAGGGCTAATTTGATTAGTCCATGTTGGGGGGAACTTGCTCCCAGAATTCTGGCATGCAAATTTGTAGGTACATCACTGGTGGTGGAGTTTGATGTGACGTTAGGTAGTATGTGAGCAGACATTAAAAAAAATAGTGATGTACTTTATTGCTATCTTTAGTTTACAACTATGGCAAGCGACCTATATTTGTCAAGTTTTCTTTCAAAGTCAATTTATTTTGGTTAAAATTCCAAGTCAATGTTAACTAAAAAATAGTAAATAAGTTATAGTAGAGGTGGTTTGCACCTATGGACCTATGGCAAACAATGTGAATGTGGTATGCAGTAAGCGCATAAAAAATGCTCAGCCAATTCTACTGAATTAAATGTGATTCCAAGGCCCTATGGATTTGGAACCATGAATAGAAGGTCAACTGTAAAGTTATATATGGATATTCAAACTCACAGGGGTCGGTGCCCCTAACCCCCTCATTATTCAAGGGTCAACTGTATTTCTTTTGACATTATAGAAGCAAGCTTTCTTGTAAAGTCTCTTTGCTTCTACTGAGAGTTTTGAGGAAAACTGGAAGGAAAAATTAATATCAATTCCCAAATAAAAGATACCATGTCTGTTCAAAAGCAGGTTTTGCTATAGAGCAGGAATCAGGAGATAACTGTGGGTGGCAGCTTTGGTGTAGAGGTGTCCTGTCTTCATGAATGAAATTACTTGCCAGGTTTAGCTGCTGTAAGGCATCGGCTCCGTGTTTTGGTATGAACTCCTGGCAAACTGTAGTGTTTGGGAGGTCAGGGGCCTGCCGATCTCTCAAAGGATGACTGTGACGTCTACTATTGGAAAAGTCACACAACATTTTGATTTTGATCTTGAATGTCCAGTCTCCCGGGTTGGATTTTGGCCAGTTGAAATCAGGCATATACAGTCTTGGTTTTTGCATGGGAATTACTGTAATGGTTATAAATGAAAACGAAATCATTCAACCGTCTTAAGTCAAACAAAAATAATAATAATAAAAGAAACATACTGGCCTTGGGCAAAAAAAATTACTTTCTGAATCCTTCAAAATTATCTCTAATGAAGTACTCTAAGGTAAACTAATATTTTAAATGAGCCAGATGTATAGTATCAAACATATAATTTGAAAATAAAACAGTACTTTAGCTGTTGGCCTTATTTTTACACGTTTATTTTGCTGTTGCATATTACATAAGCACCAACTAAGAGAAGTCGAATAAGTATGTCATCTGTGTTAAGAGGAATGAAGGTATTTTAAATGCCTGTATCCATTTAATTGCCCACAGTCTCATCTCCAAGGCATTTGGAGCAGTAGATTTTCTCAGGGGGTTATTAAATTTCTGTTTTTTCATATAATGGTGGTTGCTTCAGAGATGGATACTTTTTGACAGCTCAGAATAATAAACCATCCCAAGCCACAGAGGCATAGCATCTCGGACCTGCTTAGCAAGCTCCCTGTACAACCTCTTCAATTTACAGAGGAGGAAACTGAGGCCAGAAACATACCCAAAGGCATTCAGCTAAAACGAAGCAGCTTATTAGCCATGCAATGAACTTTGAAAATTAGAACTGTCATATTGCTGAAATAGAACTCCTTTACTTTGCTGGATTTATTCATCTTCTGAAAAGAAAAAAGAGCCTGGTGAGAAAAGGTAGCCTTCAGAATCCGAGAGAATCCTCTTTCTTGCACATATGGTGTAAGCCTTCCATGCCTCAGTTTCCTGATTCCTGTAGGGATTTTTAAAAAAAATCATAGAATTGAAGACAGGATTGAATGAGTTCACATAAATATATAAAGCTCAGAGCACAACATCTCTCAAGAAGTTAGTTCTATTTCCTCTGCACTTTTAGGGTGTACATAAGAAAGGATTATTTTTAAGGTCTAAGAAAATGATTAAGGAGAATTTGGAAAGTGGCTTTCTTTCTTATTGGCAATTAAAACATTATAAGTGAAGGCAATTTTACAAGGAAAAAAATGATCAAATAAATTTTAAAACTCTATCCATAAGCATATTTTCCATAGTTATAATTAATATCACATATTATTTAGTTTTACTTTTTTATACATGACTTTCTATATATTTCCATATTGCCTCCTAGCCACACTTTTCTAGCTTTTGACTGCCCAGGAGAAGAACTGACTGCTCTCTTTGATCCCCTGAACACAATACATGCTTTCATTTTATCATTTTTGTCCTTAGGTACGCATAGGTTAAATGTCTACATTTAGAAGCTCTCCACGGAGGGAGAAAGCCTGATGACGGAGAGAGAAAGCCTGATTTGTTCCTCTACCTCCAGTGATTAGCATACTGCTAAACCTGTATAGGTACCCAATAAGAATTCCTTGACTGAAAGAAAATGTCCAGGGGAGCATACCACGCTATCCTAATTTCTTTTAACTTCTATCATACTTTACATATGAAGATCAAGTTGTCTCAACAGCCTCTTTTAAAAACATGTACCCTCCTCAGTGTGGTGCTAATTCTTGGTTGTCAGTAGGTAAATACTTCTAATATGCTCAACCTATTTCTTCAGTCTTCATTCCATCAGTAAAATTTGCTCTTGACATTAATGGGGTGTAGTATTGACCATCACTGAATTTTAACACATTTTTACATGGAAAAGAGCAATGTCTGACATTTTGGAGAGCCTATATTACCCTGTTCCTTGAAGTAAAAAAGTTTTAAGAACTTAGAAAGTTTAAGTGGAACTAAGGTAGAAAACAATAACAGGAAAATTAAGGTGAAAATACAAAGGAAAAAAATTACAACATTAACTCCAACTTCAGAAAGTAATCCCACATGGTGAGGACGTACTACATGCTTTAATCTACATTGTCTCATGAATTTCTGATTTCCTGAAGGAAAGACAATCAAGCTATTTTCTCTCTGGACCCATTTAAAAAAATTATACCTAAAACAGGGACGGGGACAAGCTGCTCTGAAAAGTAGTACAATAATGGTAGATTTCTGTGTTTTGTTATTTGTGAATTTTCAGATGTATAAAGTGAAGTCAAGTCTTCCCTGAAATGGAGAAAATATCATGGGGTCATCGGGAGCCAGGGTTGTCCTGGAAACCAATCCTTTTTTAAATTGTGAAACTGACAAACCTAACACGCCAAAGACTAAGTCCTAAATCTGAAGATTGACAGTTTGCAGAGCCATGCAGTATATATTTAGCCACAAGGTCATCTGTTTCCCAGATGACATCAGCAAGAGGTTTGCCTGTTTCAGCTGAGACTGACAAAGATGAATTTACGTCACAATAGCAGGTACAAGTATGAGGAAGTTTGAGGAAATACATGCCTAGTTGTGACAGGATTGCTGAGAAGTCCTGGGCTTAGCCTAAGAGAGGCAAAGACACATGCAGCCCAGTTGGCAAATATCGCATTTATTCCTGGTGATACCGCCACAGATATACAGGAAATCATTATAAAATTAGCAAAAAAAAAAAAAATATATGTTCTTTAATTGTTTCCATTGGATGTGTGTGCTGAAAACGCCTTGCTTTTCACAACTCAGGTGTTCATATTCCTTTACTAAACATTTACTAACCACGAGTGCCACGGAAACATTTAGGCTGGTTTTCATGATATGGCACAGACTTGATTAGGGGACATTTTATAGAGAGAACTAGAAGCCTCGCTGGGAAAGCAAAGGCATATTATCTCTGTTTCTCTATATAATGTCAACTGACTTGAAAGAGTTTTTCCAGACTTGACAGTTTTTTGTTTTGTTTGCTTGCTTACTTGCTTTGGGGTCATTCTTTTTTGTTTCTACAGAAGGAGGAGACATTTAAGCAAATGATTAAAGTGAGGAAGCAGTGTTTGTGAAAGTGTGCCCTATAATTACTCCAAACAGAGGGACCCATAGCAAAGGCCAAAACCCAGAATTGGAACAAGTTTGAACGTAGTAAGTACTTTATTGAGTGTGATGGGAAACTAACAGGGGATTTTGAGCAAAGGCAAATATTTGAGCAGATATTTAAAAATTTTTGAGCAATATTTCTGAATGTTACTTTTTCTCCCAAATTTCCATTAGTGACTGGGCTAGGCTGGTGAAATTTGGGGATTTGTAAAATGACAAAGTGGTTTGGAAACCTTAGATCTTGATTCTTTTATCTATTTGATGTGGGGGGGGCTCCTGTCACACTTGCGGGGGCAGCTGCGTGAGGGTCTGAAGCACAGTCATAATGATATTTGCTCACCAGGGTAACTGAACTGAATTCAACACAATCCCAGAGTCTCAGCAACAAGTTTGTTTCTGGAAACAGTGAGAAGTCTGTCACCTGTGGCCTAGCGTACTCTGCGACAGCAGCTCTTATGAAAGAGCTGCAAGGTCTGGATCACCTTCCTTCTGCACCAAGGGGAAGATGAGCCCCAGAATAAGGGCTCGTCTTTTATTCCTAAAGATATAGACAGAAGCTGCAACTGTTGCAGCTGGTTTCCTTGCCCAGTGTTGACCCGATGTGCTTGAAAATTGAAGTCTTTGTGAACTGGATTCTAACTGAAATCCAAGAAAACCTGACCTTGGAATAATGTTGTGTTTTATAAAAAAAATTTGAAAGCCAGAAGATTTAGAGAGTTGAAGCTGAAAGCTGGTTTGCTGTCCAGTTTCTTGTTTCCAGTGACATTATTTCACACTAATATATTGTTATCATGAGCCATTCTGAAATTTCGTTACAGATACAGTACAGTGATTTATAGATACAGAATTCTAATACAGAATATATATTTGTAATGCAGAATATACAGAGTAGAAACAAGCTTTACAATAAAGAATGTCTGTTGATGGGTAAATTTGCGATACAACCCAACTTCCTGTTTAGAACTGTAACTGATGGATTGTGTGAAGGCCTGGTCTTCTACTACCCTGTGATGTGTGGGTATGTGTGTGGCGGGGAAAGGGTGAGGGGAGAATGTTGTCAATGTCCATGCAAGGAGAGGCTGTGACAATCTCACGTGGAGTTTGCCTCAGGTCACACTTCCTTGTGCATGATTCTGTTTACTCTTGCAGGCAAAATGGATGTCATTTTGAAACGCCGATTGTGGATGTAAAGTCACATTCAAATGTCTCTCCTATAATAGTTATTCTGCCTTCTAGTTAATACAGTAATAATCTCAACTACAGGACCAGCTGTGTCCCTACTCTTTCCCCCACCCCAAACAGACTCACTTGAGATTGAAGTTATGAAACAGATTGGATTATTTGGTGGGGTAAAGTGGTTTAAAAGACAGGATATGCATGTAGTATAAAGTACAGTATTCTAAGCCAAAATAATTCTGGCTACGTTATGTTCCTTTCAAAGATCTTTCGAAGAGAAATATTGATTTATTCTGCTACAAATTTATGATTTTACCAGTTGTTCTAGTTGAATACTGGCATTTTCATGTTTCAACCTCATACACTGGTCTTAGGGTTTGTGGTCAGAGTGGAGAATGACAAGGAAGCATTATTTAATCTTAAGCTATATAATGCTATAAAAACTTACTATACCTAAGAATATTAAGTTTCATAGCTTTGAGGACAAAAATAGCTTCCAAGAAAGTATTTTTAAAACAGAATTTTCATGAGCTTTACTGTCAGGAAAAAAACCCTAATACCTGAGATAGATATTTCTAGGTTGAATTCAACCCCTATAAAATGACTAGAGTGAACTTCATGGGACGCTTCTTCAAATGTTTTAAAAGTTAATATTATAGGAATATTACTAATTTTCTGGCTTAAAATTTTCCACAAGTGTTTCTGAAGCAATGTTAGAATAAAGTAAATCAGGGCAAGTTAACTAGCTAAGGATTTACCCATTTTAGCCCTATATTTGACTAAGTGGCCTTGAAATAATCAGTAATCTGTCTTGGTGCATGCAAAGGACTTTTATGCAAGAAAAGGTACTAGTCTGTTTTATTATCCCATATCTAATAGACACAGAGAAAGCATCATTATCACCTCCCTTTGGTGTTATATACAATTGACAACAGAAATTCCATGTGAGTGTGCTTGTACACACACAGATATAGTGTAGACATAGCATACAGTAGGACACACCTGGAGACCATGAAGTCTCATGTGAAGAAGCTATTCCTTAAGCATCTCTGAGGAACTGGTGGGATGAAAAGCCATGTGTCTTGGAAGACCTGATAGCTCACCAGTGCCCAGCCTTCCTCAGAAGCCCTCTATGGTGGCATTCATTCAACCAAGAAGCTCTCCAGCCCCATACCACCCTACATGCACTAACTACTTCTGGCTCTAAGTGACAGCTTTTAGAATAGTCATGAATCATCGAAGCCCCTAAAGGGCCATTTACTAATCCAGATTTTCCCCAACTGCATATACTATCACTTGGGCCTTTTGGCTTGTAGCCTGACCATTCCCAAGGCTTCCCAGAACCATCTTATTGACAGGCAATAGCAGAACCTGTTATTCTATTTGTGTCTTAGGTGCTAAGAAGGGGACTACTCTAACTGTGAATCAGAGGTCTGAGAGTGAGGAGAAAAAGCCATCTTACCTATTTTTCCCCCCAGTTATTTTTCTTCAAAATAGAAAGAGCTACCATTTTCCTTATCACAGAATATAAAAATTTTCCTCATAAAAAAACAAATGCATAATCCCAATGAAAACCATATTTTGCTACATATAACATTTGGTAAATATAACCCTTTTATTTACTTCACTCTTTATGACAGGGTCTAGATGCATCCACGTCTCTACAAATGACCCAAGTTCGTTCCTTTTTATGGCTGAGTAATATTCCATTGTATATATGTACCACAACTTCTTTATCCATTCGTCTGTTGATGGGCATTTAGGTTGCTTCCATGACCTGGCTATTATAAATAGTGCTGCAATGAACATTGGGGTGCATGTGTCTTTTTGAACTGTGGTTTTCTCTGGGCATATGCCCAGTAGTGGGATTGCTGGGTCATATGGTAATTCTAGTTTTAGTTCTTTAAGGAACCTCCACACTGTTCTCCATAGTGGCTGTATCAATTTACATTCCCACTAACAGTGCAAGAGGGTTCTCTTTTCTCCACACCCTCTCCAGCATTTGTTGTTTGTAGATTTTCTGATGATGGCCATTCTAACTGGTGTGAGGTGATACCTCATTGTAGTTTTGATTTGCATTTCTCAATAATTAGTGATGTTGAGCAGCTTTTCATGTGCTTCTTGGCCATCTGTATGTCTTCCTTGGAGAAATGTCTATTTAGGTCTTCTGCCCATTTTTGGATTGGGTTGCTTGTGTTTTTAATATTGAGCTGCATGAGCTGTTTATATATTTTGGAGATTAATCCTTTGTTCGATGATTCATTTGCAAATATTTTCTCCCATTCTGAGGGTTGTTTTTTGTCTTGTTTATGGTTTCCTTTGCTGTGCAAAAGCTTTGAAGTTTCATTAGGTCCCATTTGTTTATTTTTGTTTTTATTTCCATTTCTCTAGGAGGTGGATCAAAAAATATCTTGCTGTTATTTATGTCAAAGAGTGTTCTTCCTATGTTTTCCTCTAAGAGTTTTATAGTGCCTGGACTTACATTTAGGTCTCTAATCCATTTTGAGTTTATTTTTGTGTACAGTGTTAGGGAGTGTTCTAATTTCATTCTTTTACATGTAGTTGTCCAGTTTTGCCAGCACCACTTATTGAAGAGACTGTCTTTTCTCCATTGTATATCCTTACCTCCTTCGTCATAGATGAGCTGACCATAGGTGTGTGGGTTTATCTCTGGGCTTTCTATCCTGTTCCATTGATCTATATTTCTGTTTTTGTGCCAGTACCATATTGTCTTGATTACTGTAGCTTTGTAGTATAGTCTGAAGTCAGGGTGTCTGATTCCTCCAGCTCCATTTTTTTCTCTCAATACTGCTTTGGCTATTCGGGGTCTTTTGTGTCTCCATACAAATTTTAAGATTTTTTGTTCTAGTTCTGTAAAAACTGCCATTGGTAATTTGATAGGGATTGCAATGAACCTGTAGCTTGCTTTGGGTAGTATAGTCATTTTCACAATGTTGATTCTTCCAATGCAAGAACATGGTATATCTCTCCATCTGTTGGTATCATCTTCAATTTCTTTCATCAGTGTCATAGTTTTCTGCATACAGGTCTTTTGTCTCCCTAGGTAGGTTTATTCCTAGGTATTTTATTCTTTTTGTTGCAATGGTAATGGGAGTATTTCCTTAATTTCTCTTTCAGATTTTTCATCATTAGTGTATAGAAATGCAAAAGATTTCTGTGCATCAATTTTGTATCCTGCAACTTTACCAAATTCATTGATTAGCTCTAGTAGTTTTCTGGTGGCATCTTTAGTATTCATAGATGAACCAGTTTGCAGAGCAGAAATTGAGGCACAGGGCTTCCCTGGTGGTGCAGTGGTTGAGAGTCTGCCTGCCGATGCAGGGGACACGGGTTCGTGCCCTGGTCTGGGAAGATCCCACATGCCGCGGAGAGGCTAGGCCTGTGAGCCATGGCCGCTGAGCCTGCGCATCCGGAGCCTGTGCTCCGCAACGGGAGAGGCCACAACAGTGAGAGGCCCGCATACCACAAAAAAAAAAAAAGAAATTGAGGCACAGAAGTAGAAAAAACGAGTGGACACCAAGGGGAGAAATCGGTGGGGGGTGGGGTGGTGGTGTGATGAACTGGGAGACTGGGATTGACATGTATACACTGATGTGTATAAAATGGATAACTAATAAGAAAAAATATATATATATATGTAACCCTTTTAATGTTTTCCTATGCAATTACATTATGTTTATATAATTTAAAAACTTTAATGGCAACAACTCATTTCTATTTAATCATCTTTTAAATTTGGTGATGTATTATGAGCCCCTTTACATGTCAAGAAAAGTTTACTGGCTACAGAGTGTCCTTCATGGGAATATACCACCATTTATGTAAGAAATTTCTTACTGTTGGGTATTTAGTTGACAGTTTGTATTTTATTTTATTATAAGCAACATTGAAGTGAAAGTTCTAAAAGATCCATGTTTTCAATTGTCTATTTCCTTCCTATATATTCCTAGAAGTGGGCCTCTCTGGTTAAAATATGTTATTTTAAGGGCTTTTGAGGTGTATTACAAAATTGCCCTCAAGAAAGGACATGTGTGTTTATCCTCCCACCAATAGTGAATGAGTGTGGGAGGTTCCCTTTTTGAGTCAGCCTTCAACATGTCATGAATTTCTTTCCGTTGCGTCATGACAGAATATAAACTCAATGGAGTTAGGGTAGATTTGAGAAGGAAAAAATATTCTCAAGAGAAGTTGGGACTTTTGTGGCCCTCTGTGAGTCACATATGTGAACCTTCCTTCTTTCCTGTGGAAGGAAGGAACCTTCCTTCCTTCCTTCCACAAGAGCAGGCAGTGTTAGGGCCTGCTAATGCTGTCTGGCGTATGTTTACAACTTCACTGGGGTTTGATGTGGATCCAGGAGGAAGTAGATGAGTCCCATAGTGTTTACCAGACGCAGCATGAGAAAATAATCCCCGTCCTGCAAAGTGGGTTCCAATAGTCAAAGCTGTGTGAGAGGGCCAAGGGGATTGAGAATCCTTCCTCTAGCTCATGCTTTAAGGACATTAAATAAATGCTCTGAGATAGTCTACAAAATAAGGCATGAATAAGCAGGAACTGGCTTCTTGATCTAATGCTCCTTGTCAGTGCTCTAGGAAGAAAAATATATATAAATTGAAAAGGTTAAATGAAAAAAAGAAATGGAAACATATTACACTGTTGGCAGGAATATATTTCCGATAAAATGACAAAATGTGGGAGCTTCATCCTTCTTTGAGTCTCCTGATCAGTAAACATTATAAAATCAAATTCCTGTAATATGCTAATCATTCTGAGATTTCAATTTTGCTCCATCATTTATGTTCTCCTGTAACTCCACCGTCGCTGAGTTGAAAATCAGTTAGGAGGAAGCTTGTCAAAGGCAATTGTTCCTACATTCTGTTTCTCGTCTTTTTAGAAATGCCTCTGTACAATAGGCTATTTTTCACTTCTGATCGTGGCCAGCTTGACTGGCCTGTTGTGTATGGATCTTACCCTAAGTGTGATGAGAGGCCACTGGAGCATCGCAGGCAGGTGCATCTCTACTGTCCTTTTCTTCTGGGCTGGTGGAAATAGTGCGTCTCTCTCACCTTCGTCAGCCCAACATACATGAGGCAACCAGACCCCTTAGAACTTCCCTTGGTAGCTTAAGGAATTAAACTAAACTAAACTAAAATATAGTGATGCAGGTTGATCAAATGTCTAATACTCATTCTGTTGTTTCGCCACCCACAAAGGTTGGGGGGAGGAATCCCACCACTAATATCCACCAAGTGGACCCTCCAGCTCCAGAGCCTGTTCTGAGGTGTCCTTGTCTGGCCTTGCCAATTTCTCATCCAGCTGCCACGATCTGTTCCTATTGTTAATTTCTGTGACTCTTGTTCCTTTTATCTCTCCCTGCTTCCATGGTTTACTACCACATCCTGCTGTTCAAATTCCTATCATTGCTTGGGCCTTTCTATATTATCTCAGATGAGCTGCTTGGATGCATATATTTTTGGACCCACGGTGAGACCCCTGTTATACATCATTGTGGTGGAAATGCACAACCATAAATTTTTTCTCTCTGGGATAGAATGACATTTATTCTTGTTAACGATTTTACTCTTTGTACTCCTCTCTATTATTTTTGGAGTGTTAGGCAAGGTGAGAATAGTTGTGTATGACCCATTAAATAATAAGATGCAAATAATTTAACAACAAAAAATTGGGGGAGAGAATTTCAATATCTAAAATGAATGATAACTTTTCTATGATGCAGTGCTTTCTCTTCAGATATTAAACATCCTGCTTCACTTTAATACTCAGTAGTAATAATGGGCTGATAGAAATTGATCAGATCCAAAATTGAATCATCTTGTGTTTATCCAAAAGATAAAGAGAAAATATTAATCAATTATACTTATTTGGAACAAGTTCTATTTACATGAACCTCTCACAATGATAGGACACTACTAGCAAAATACTTGCCCATCCCTAGGACCAGGTGCTTAAAGATCTAACCTATGTCAGCAACAGGAAGATAGCAGACCATCTCTTTTTTAGATCCAGACACTGTACTCGAATAGTTAACCACAAACTATTAAAATGTTTGAGCCCTAGTAATATACCTTCAGAAAAAGGAGGAGTACAGGTGGGGCTAAAAGAGAAAGGATCTTATGTCTATACCGCCTCTGAAAGAGTTTGGAGATATAAAGCTAAGTAATTTGAATAGAGCCTCTTTATTTGTAAGGTTTACCCAGTAGAATTTACTAAGAAGTAGTATAGTGTCATGACTGAGGGCACAGAGTCTGTAGCCAGACTGTCTCAATTTGAACACAAAGTCAGCCACTTACCTGAGTGATCTTGAACAAATTGTTCAACATTTCCTTGCTTCAGTTTTGTCCACTATACGATGGAAATCACAAGACCTACTTCCTCAGGGCTGTTATGAATATGCAATGAGGAAATGCATCTGAAATGCTTAGAATAATACCTAGACCAGATTGCGTACTTGATAATGGCATCGTTATGATCATCATTACCAGATTTTACCTTAAGAAAGATAAGCCAGTTTTAGCATGGGGAGGCCCAAGATATTGTAGAAAAAAATTTTCATCACCTGCCAGAGTAGAGCATTCTTCCTATGGGATTCCAGAACAAGGAAAGGTACTGAAATAATCTATTAAAGTATCTACTATTATTTTTATAATAAACTGTATTTTTTTAAATTATCATAGAGTAAAATGGGTATTTTCTTTTATGAATGTTAACACATGTATAGATTTGTGTAACTGCCACCACAATCAGAAGACAGAACTCTCTTCTGATTATATCACCACAAAACATTCCCCTGTGCTGCCCCTTTGCAACGAAACCCTCCTCCATCCCTAACTCCTGACAACAACTGATCTGTTTCCTATCATAATAGTTTGATTTTGACAATGTCAGATGAGTGAAATCATATATTATGTCAACTTTTGAGATCAACTACTTTCACTCCGTGTAATGACTTTGAGATTCATCCATGGTGTTGTGTGTAACAATATTTTGTTCCTTTTTATTGCTGAGTATTCCATGTACCTCAATTTGTATATCCATTGCCCCGTTCAAGGACATTTGTAGATAGAGCTGCTACAAACATTTGTGTACAAGTTTGAGTTAATCTAAGGTTTTATTTCATTTCTGTTGGATCCCGTATTGGCAACTTACACTTTAGTTGGAGGAGTAGAAACCTCAGTAGTCAGAGAAGTGATCCAAGTCAGTAAGTGGATTTCAACCATATTAGTGATACCCCAAAACATACTCCAATAATATAAGAAAATTTGTTAAATTCATGGACATTTTAAATAGAAAAGCTTAATTGAAAAGTGGTTATCTGATATTTTTCTTCCTTAATATCATGAAAAGTGTATGTTTATTGTCCATTTTGAGTTGTTTCTTGTTTGTCTTTTCAAACGCAGGATTTTTATCTAGAATTTCTAAAGGTTGAACATTGTATTGAAGTTCTGATTCAGTAATGCAACTGTTTTCTAAGTTTAATAATGCCCTTTTCCTTTTCCAGTTCTGAAAGCAAGACTATTTTTAATGTTTTCACCAGGATCATCAAAATAACCTTTCACAAAAACAACTTTTGACTAAGGTTATTGCTTGTCTCTTTGCTGAGAGTTGAGAAATCAAATAAAGTTGTCCGTGTGTTAGGAAACTAAAATTGAATACGACAAGAAGTCCAAATATTAGTGTTTTTTCCTGTTGGGCTAAATAAAGCTCCTGCTGATTCTTCACTGTTTCCTATAACATGTTAGAACCAGAGTTAAACAGTTAAAAACTCTTTCCCCTGATAGACTGTCAGTTTAGTTTCCATCATTATTCATTCTGCTCTAAAAGAAAATTCATCACAAATTGTTTTAGTCTCTCAGAACATTTTACTGGCAAACGAAGTCAACAGTTAATGGGTTCTCATTCAAAACAGAACAACAGCAATACCAACCAGTGTGTATCTAAAAACAGTAAGAAACACTGTCTAGATTTTGAAGATAAAAACTAGCTAGGAGAAGGCAGGTTGGGAGGTGGGGTAGGCTTGGCCTGCTTTAGAACATCTTCAGTGTCCCCATGGATCTGAGCAGAATTTATCAGACAACTGATAGAAGGAAAACCATACTGTTTCATAGGTTCAGCTTACGTCCTAACTACCATCCTATCATGGGAATTTTATTATGTGTAGATGAATTCCCTGGTGGAAGCCATGTCTGATTTGCTCACATAAAGAATTCCTTACAGAAAAATGTAAACAGAAAAAATTAAAAAGGTGCAGAGAAAAGAGATTTTTCTCTAATCCTTTAGGATCTTTTCTACAAATAACCCTGGAAAACTTAGTTAATGATGGCAGTTTGCTTTGTGAGCAGTAATTTTCATGGCAAAAGATTTGATTGTCTTTTAGGATATTTTCATCAAGCTGTGATAAACCAAGAAGTTCCCCTTCTCCATGTTAGGAAACTGTCTGGATGGTTACCACGTTGAAATTGCACAGTTATATCACCTGAGGACTTTATTGTTGTATTTCTCTTCCATATTTTGAGTGAGTTCTGTAAACGCTACATTGATAACTAGTTTCTCATCCATAGGAACTCAAAACTTTCTATGTTGCCAAACTTAAATATACAGAAATAAACTGAAAGTGGGCTGTGTAGCACAAATAATCATTAAGGATTGAAAATTGTGGTTTCTTGACTGGGCTGTGCTGTCAGTTTTGGAAACTTGGACCTCAGTTTTCCATAAAGCAAATTTTAAAGTTAGTCAAACGTTGGTTTCAATCCTACCATTGCCATCTAATAACTGTGATTTGGGGGTAAGTTATTTAACTAATATAATCCTTACTTTCTTTATCTTTGAAATGATGACAATTGTCCTTAGTATGCCTACCTAATTAAATAGAGGCAATGCATGTGAGAGCACTTAGAGAACTTTCAGGTCCTGTACAAATATATGGTATCATTTACAACCAAAGCTGCACTGAAAGGGAAGAGACTGACTTGGACCTTAGCCACACTTCAGTGCTAGGATCTATGGTGATGTCATGGAAATGGCTGACATTTTAGATTGTTGTTATTTGGATACTTCTGCAAATGAACTCTGTTTTCTCTGAAAGCTATGCTCAAGTTCTAGAATCATTTTTGCTGCCAAGTGGTTAGAGACAGCTTGGGACATAAACTCAGCCTTTGGCGGTTGCACTCACTTTTACACGCACAAGTCCATCTTCCACAAATATTGTATACCAAGGTGAGCTTGTTCACAGAGCAGGTTCTGACCTAATATTTCTTACACCAGAAAATATTTACATTCTCTCTGGCCAGACCAACTCAAGGATCAGCATCTGTGGCCTGCACAATTGAATGGGACCCTTGAGATGAGATGTATGAGGCTTTTTTTTGTGTGTGTGTGTGTGGTACGCGGGCCTCTCACTGTTGTGGCCTCTCCCGTTGCGGAGCACAGGCTCCGGACGCGCAGGCTCAGCGGCCATGGCTCATGGGCCCAGCCGCTCCGCGGCATGTGGGATCTTCCCGGACCGGGGCACGAACCCGTGTCCCCTGCATCAGCAGGCGGACTCTCAACCACTGCGCCACCAGGGAAGCCCTATGAGCCTTCTTTATCCTAGTAAGGTGAGCGATTCTTTGTTTGCAATTTGGAGCATGGTTCCTTTTTGTGTCAAGTCCTGAAATCCCTGTAGGACCATGGAAGGACTTCCTAAGCCATTAAGTAAGAAGGCAATGGTAGTCAGACACCAAACAAGCCTGGCTAGAGATGGCCTAGGGTCTGCCCTATTTGGGATTTATCACAGACACAGGGCTATAGGTCAGGGATCGAAAATTAGTGATGTGGAATTCAGGCAGGAACTCAGGATAAGCTTTCAGCAGGGCCAGGCAGAACACAAGGAATGCTCTGAAGGAGCACTGGTTCTTTTTAATCTTGATAAGTTTAGACATGCTCTCTTGGTCATTTTCCTGAGCGCCACTGCTGGTCTTAACTGATTAAGATCAGCTGGGGCAGACCTGAGTTTCCTAATGGGGATGGAATATTCTCATTGCCACAAGTTTCCTTGCTCTCTACCAAGAAGAGAGACTGTGTTCTCTAGAAGGATTTTGAGCTTTAGATTTTAAGGTTGTCAACTCCCAGGGTGAAGAGTGTGGGTGGTCAGAAGAGACCTCTCCTCGGCTGTGGTCTCCAACTCCAGCTCCAGACCTCAACTACATGGCTCTGCTAGAGTCGGGACCATGAGGACCCTAACAATTTCCACAGCAGGTGTAACCATCCTGCTGATGAGAATGCAAATGATGGACTCCTGTCAGCAGGGTCCTTCACTGTATACTCACACTTGCACCACTCACTTCTCATATCTCAGTTTGTTCTGAAGAAAACAACCAGCCTTCATTTCCATTGCTAAAACCTGAAATTAAATAGTTCCCTTTCAAAATATAATGTTCTTCATTTTTGTCTGCCAAATTCACACTCATGGCAGGCACTGAATTCTATATGATTAATTAATTGGAGTTGGAGGTGGGGTGAAAAGATTGATTGTAGAGAACTCTTCAAAATTCATCCCTGGGTTATACACACTGAGTAATTTTGCCTTTTCTATATCTAGGTCTAAAGTAGGAAGACTTCAAAGATTTCTTTTCAGTGTGTAGATTATTCAAGTGACTTTTCTTCACTCTTCTTATTAGGTTTATTTTTTCCATTTCTTTTTTCTTGAACCCTAACTTAGTAAGAGGTAAAGGTAATCAAGTAGCAGAGGAAATAAGCCATTCATTTTTCTGTCAGCAGCATTGTGGAAAGTTTTGATAGAGAACAGCAAAACTAACAACTAAGTTTAGATGTTTGAGTTACTTGGGAGTTTTTTTCTTTCTATTTGTTAATGTGATAATTCCACCTAGGGATTAACAGAATGCAAAAATAGCAGTATAAAAATGTACATAGGTGGAACAAATATCTTGATGATGCTAATTGGAATAAAGGGGAAAAAAGATGAAACAATAGCTTGTGCCTGTGTGTGTATTTGAGAAAAACCAATGAGATAAAGTGACAAGGTGATTATATTTGCAGCAAGAAAATTGACATGAGTCCTATCTCTTCCAGTTACTAACAATTTAACCATGGACAAATGAAGACACTTAATTTCTCTAAACCTGAGTTGACTCATAGTAAAATGGAGCCCCCAATCCTTAGCTGCATAACCAGGTTACTGTGAAAACATGGGATAAAATAAATGAAAACATTATTAAAACTCAAAGCCATGAGAACGTGCCTTCAAGCATTGTCATGCCTCTGTAGAAAGTGACTTATCCTATTTAGAGGAAACACACAGGACATATACATGAATAAAACAACATCTCATGTCTATTTTAAATGCTCATCAGCCCCCCTTCACATGATTAGAATTTAACTAACCCCCAATCAATCAATGGACCCTTGGGTTTTACTTCTGACTTTCCCATTAATTCGTTGGGTAAACGTTGGCAAGATTTTTGAACCTTCCCCACCACTCCCCACCCCAGGATTGTTAAGACTGTTTACCCAACATCCCCCAAGTTTTCTGACTCCCAGTCTTGCCTTTAGTGAGTGGGAAGAGTGCTATCAACCACATACAGAACTAGATACCTGTCTTAGACTGTGTTCCCTGAGAAAGCAGATTCTGAGACAAGAACTTGAGCCTAAGTAGCTTCTTTGGAGGGTGATCCCAAATAGGGGGTGGAGAAATGAGACAGAGAAGGGCAAGAAGTCAATACAGAGTGCAGTAATGAACAGATTAACACTGCAGACAGCTGGGGCTCAATCCCTCTGGGGACATTTGGGACACTGTATGGAACACATGGGGAGAGTTGTCCCATTTAAGAAGAGAGGAAAGTGGATTATATTTTTCTCCAATTCTTTTTCTTCATCAGCTGAGGAGTATTCTTGAGACAGCACCTCTGGACTGCTGTGCACATTGGCCAAGCATGTTGGAGAAATCCTGCAGGGACGCATCACAGGTGTCTACACAAGGGAGTCATCAATGTGCATGGGGAGGGTGGGTGCCAAGGAGATGTGGGTGGGGCCATGGCAGCACATGCTACATGTAGCCATGTGGCTACAATTGCCACATGCCAATCCCTGTGGCAGGCAGGGAGATGCACGGCACAGATCCCCCCAAGGGGGGGAAAGCTGCTTAGCTCAGGAATGGCTAGCTGACAGCCTCCTGCTGTTAGTGTCTTCTGGATCCTCCTAAGGTTTAGAGCTGAGTTACTGCTCTGCTTGGGGTGACCCTCCAGCTAATGACTGAGAGTCAACCAGTGGTACAAGGGCCTGTCCAACCTGCCCAAATTAGGACTCCTCTAATGGGTGATCTTTGCTCCACAGCCCCCCATGGTAGAGGCTTTCTTAGGTTCACTGCAGCCTGATAGCTCCCTCTGCCCATCATGCTTCATCCCCTTTTCCTTTCTCAGGTGTTACTACCTAGTAAACCTTCTGCTGTCTCATGTTTACTCTATCTTGGTGTCTGCTTCCTGGAGAACCCAACTTGTGACAAATACCTAATTCTAAAGGGAGGTTTGGAAAATGTCAACCTCTGGTCTCAAACCAAAGAAGAATCTACCTTATATAGGTGGACAGGAAAGTTGGACTGAAAAGACTTTTTCTACAGTAGGACTAGACAAGACAAAGATTCCCCCAAGCATATCAGAAGTCAATCAGGCAAAAATAAAGTCAATGAAAACAAGAAAAAAATGGACATACAATGAATGGTAGGCAGACTCAGGAGGGTTGGTAGACATTGAATAAATACTTGAAGGGGATGATGGAATTTCCCTGTCTAATCATTTTTAAAAAGAATAGATTGTTTATTCCATTGAGGTTGTTGTCACTTCCAAATCCTTATTATAGATAGTGTTATTTTTATTTTTTTGAAGTTTTACAGATGACTGTATCTCTTAAAGAAAATAGCAGAAATATTCAGGACTAAATTGCATTAGTCGCTAGATTTATACACATGACATTATAATAGTGGGGAAGACTGGAGCAAAAATCTGTAGTTAGATTTAGCTTCTTGAAAAGAAGGGGAGGAAAGGGAAATCATATGTTTGAGAGTCTTTTGTGTACTAGAAACTCTAGCAGGTGTTTTCTTTATCATCCACCAAATATTTTTTTGAGAACTCTCTTTTTGCCAGGCACAGTTCTAGATATTGAGATACATCAGGAATGAAACTACAATTTCCTGCCACTGAGATGACATTCTGGAGGGAGAGAAATAGATGATAAATATTAAAGTGAAATAAATAGCCATCATCAGAAAATCTACAAACAATAAACGCTGGAGAGGGTGTGGAGAAAAGGGAACACTCTTGCACTGCTGGTGGGAATGTAAGTTGGTGCAGCCACTATGGAGAACAGTATGGAGGTTCCTTAAAAAACTAAAAGTAGAATTACCATATGACCCAGCAATCCTACTCTTGGGCATATACCCAGAGAAAATCATAATTCAAAAAGATACAAGCATCCCAATGTTCATTGCAGCACTATTTACAGCAGCCAGGGCATGGAAGCAACCTAAGTGTCCATCAACAGAGGAATGGATAAAGAAGATCTGGTACATATACATACAATGGGATATTGCTCAGCAATAAAAAAAAAATGCCATTTGCAGCAACATGGATGGACCTAGAGATTGTCATACTGAGTGAAGTAAGTCAGACACAGAAAGACAAATGTCATATGATATTGCTTATATGCGGAATCTAAAAAAAAGGGGGGTATAAATGAACTTATTTACAAAACAGAAATAGAGTCACAGATGGAGAAAACAAACTTATGGGTACCAGAGGATAAGGGTGTGGAGGGATGAATTGGGAGATTGGGACTGACATATACACACTACTATATATAAAATAGATAACTAATAATAACCTGCTGTATAGCACAGGGAACTCTACTCAATACACTGTAATGGCCTACATGAGAAAAGGATCTTTAAAAAAAAAGAGTGGATATATGTATATGAATAACTGATTCACTTTGCTGTATACCTGAAGCTAACACAACATTGTAAATCAACTATATGCCAATACAAATTTTTTTTTAAAAAGTGAAATATATGATAAAGTGTCTCAGAATGTGATACACAATATGTAAAAATAAAAAGAACAGGGAAATCCAGGGTTCCCAGTAGGGTGTGGGTTGCATGTAAATAATGTGGACAGGGTAGGCCTTATTGACAAGATGACATTTGAGCAAAGACTTGAATGAGGTGAGGGAATTAGCCACCTGGATACTTGCAGAAAGAGAATTCTAGGCCCAGGTAGGAGGCAGTGCAAAGCCCTAAACAGTGTCAGAGTGAAACAGAGAGGCCAGGAGAGGGATGGAGGCTTATACAAACCAAATCCCTCTCCAAACTCTCCTAGCCAGTGGCCTCAGGTTCTTATTCAAATCTGTCTGCCTCCCAAACTCATCCTCTGTTGACCCTGCTTCTGACAGTGCGTAAAGGGGAGGAAAACCACCACACTTCCATCTTTCCAAAGACTAGTCCTTTCCCTTCTAACCACAAACCAGTGCAGTTTGATGAGAAAATTGTCTGGCTGCAACGCATGCTCACACTCACAGAGGTAAATATAGATTGTCTTTGCTATACCAGAATATACATAAATACAGTGAAGCAGATTGGAAAGCGGAGTTTGAAAAGTATCACCGGCAATCACATTGCATTTGTGGTATTATTTGTTCTGTTTTCCTAGAACACTCAGTAAATGGTAAATGGTTAAGCGTGACTTCAGCAGGTCTCTAGGAAACCGAACAGCTTACCTGAGAGTCATTTTTACTGAAACAGTTGGAAGAACTGACTGGTCGTTTTGACATAGTGGAGACCAGCCTAACTCTCAGGACAATCCTCTTGGAGCACCCCAGCTCTGGCAGAATATTTGAAGTGACATATTTCATAATTGCTCCCAGTAAATAAATGTTTACTCCTTCTGTAGAAACCAATTTCAGTGCCTTTTACTGAAACTAGCAACACCTCAGCTTACTTGCTCAGAATTGTTCAAAAGATATACACGTTATTAAGTTTAATTAGAAATACATCGGTTGACCACCCTTATCCGAGTGGAATTTTTATACCAAAATGGACAGCTCCACATCCCCATGCATATCCCACCATCTGACTGTCTTGGACCTCTTTTTGACCATCTCTCATCCTTTTCTTTTTTTCCCCTAAAGAACTCTAGAATGCAATATCTCCTAAAGAACATCTGTAGAATTAGAAATGAATTAGAGGGAGGATGTCAGCAGCTCCTTGCAATGAGAATGACACTGAAAAGCATCTAGTTGTGATCCACATCTTATATAATAGATGCTGTGGATTTCTTAAATGAGATTCTTTTATGCATGAAGTGCAATTTTTGGAGTTCCTTAGAAAATAGGTACTGTGTACTTTAAAATTGCACTATGTAATCTATGGAACAAAGATAAAACCATCTAGTGTTTCCAAAGCATTGCTTCCCAGGGATGTTCAAATGTGCTAAAGATATGAACTCATTGATCATCCTACTCTCCTTTTAGTAGTAAGAGTCAGATGTTATTGTCCTGATTTCATAGACAAGGACCCAGTGCCAACCTCTGGCTGTTCAGAGAGAGAGAGGTGTCTAGGGATTAAAGCTCTATCACCACACATGTTGATTTCCTTAGTTTTAAATAAAGGCTTGTCTCCTTTACATTTCAACACTGTAATTTCTTTTGTCTTTTGGAAAGCATACAAATACACACATTTACACACACAATTTTTTCCTGACTGCAAAACAAAAATTTGCTGTGGAGGTCACTCTCGTGCTGAAACTTAAAACAGTTTTGTAAAAATGAATGAAGGTCATTTTTACCTTGAGCTTTGCAAAAAATTAAAAATTGATAATATCCAGTGCTGACAATGGTATAGGGAAATAGGTACTTCGATCCTTGGTTGATGTGAAGATGAATTGCCACAAAACTTTTGGAAGGTTAACTGGAAGTTTCTATTAAATGAATATATTACTATACTTTTGCTTTGAGGAATCTATTCTACAGAAATAAACGCACCAGATACATGCACAAACATGTTAATTTTAGCATTATTTATAGTGGCCAAAAGCAAACAAAGAAACCAAGAGAGCATAGGAAAAATGCAGTTTCTCATCAATGGTTGAATGATTCAATACTTTCTAATTCTAATGAATCTAATGATTCATAGTTTCTAATTAAATAGAATTTTAATGTAACCATTAAAAGAACAAGTTAGTTCTATGAGCATTTACCTGGAGGGAAAGCCATGGAAACTAAATGAAGAGATCAAATTGAGGATAATATATATAACAATCTGCTTTTTAAACTGAAAAAAATACTCATATATAAGGAAATATGTATTTGTCTACATATTTACATGCATGGAGAAAACTACAGAAGGATAAACCCTAAATAGTTAATAATGACAAGCTTTGTGTATCCTTGTGCTGGTGGAGCTAAGGAGAGGAAGAGTGAATGGGGGGAGCCAGGGAGATTTGGGATTTTATTTTGATCAACCTCTCTGCTTAAGCATGGACTACTTGTGAAGTTTAAAATAAATATCTCACAAAAAAAATTTTAACGAAGAAAGTCATGACACAGAATGATGAGGTAGAAGGATAGAGATCTGAGAGTCAGCCAGATGGCGTTGCCCCTGTTTTGCTACATGCTGCTGTGTAACCTCCAATACATCACTAACTCCTCTGATTATCCATTTCCTCATATGAAATGCAGATAATATGTAAAGCATAAGGCACATTGCAGGCAGGTAGTAGGCACAGAACACATGTTATCTATTACTACAGAGGAAGAAAGTTTTCCAGGTGGGAGTAGAAAGAAGCAGGAGATAAAGGTTGGGCAGAATGGGAAGTAGATTCTCCTGGTATCTCTAGGTCAATTCACAGAATTAGGACTTTGTTTCTACTGTCTCAAAACAGAGCCCTCTGGGACACACGGACAGACTCATTATTTGTGAATGAGTGTGTTTCTCTCAGCAGCCTTAGGATCTCAGGCTGGAAGCTGAGAGGAACTGATGGATGTTACTTCTTTTTTTTTTTTTTTTTTTTTGCGGTACGCGGGCCTCTCACCGTTGTGGGGTCCCCCGTTGTGGAGCACAGACTCCGGACGCGCAGGCTCAGCGGCCATGGCTCACGGGTCCAGCCGCTCCGCGGCATGTGGGGTCTTCCCGGACCGGGGCACAAACCCATGTCCTCTGCATCGACAGGCGGACTCTCAACCACTGCGCTACCAGGGAAGCCCTGGATGTTACTTCTGAAGGGTCACCTTTTCACCAACCATGAGAATCAAATGGCAAACTGTTAGTCTTTCTGGAAATCAAGACTTACACTGAAAGATTTTTGTCTCTAACTGGAAAGAAGGGACAGTCATGCTGCTTCTAGGATTACAATGCATGTCAGGAAGCAGAGAAAAGAGGGACAAGGGCTGGGGCGATGGGGAGATAGAAATCCTATGTGTCAGCCAACAGAAATGATTAAATTGGGCAAATATCCCTGTTAACCAGCTGTGAGTAAATTACTGCTAGAAGGAATTTATTCCAGCCCTGATGGGTCTGCCTTCATGCCTTATAGTTTTATTCTTAAAAGCTACCAGTCTCAAGATAAAACCCAAGGCAGAGATAAAACCAAAGTTTTGGATAAAGAAAATGCAGTGGCCTCACTGCAGAAGTGAAAGGAACCAGCCTCGAAGAGTAAGCCAGTCCAAGTGAAGGTTACTAGAAGGTAATGCGTCTAAGACTGTACCAGAAGCTAGAAGAGGCAAGGAAGTATGTTTCCCTAAGACTTTCAGAGAGAGCATGGCCCTGCCAACACTTGATTTTGGACGTGTAGCCTCCAGAAATGCGAGAGAATAAATTTCTGTTGTTATAAGCCACCCAGTTTGTGGTACTCTGTTAAGAGAGCCCTAAGAAACTCATATAGATTTTGGTGGGACTCCAGGGACTCAAAAACCCTAAGTAAGGTGTCCTAATCCACTTGGGCTGCTACAACAGACTAGGTGGCTTATGAATAACAAATTTATTTCTCATAGTTCTGGAGGTTGGGAAGTCCAAGAACAAGGAGCCAGTATTCCCAGCAGATTCGGTGTCTGGTGAGAGCCCACTTCCTCGTTCATAGAAAGCTGTCCTCTTGCTGTGTCCTCACATGACAGAAGGGGCCAGGAAGCTCTCTGGGGTCTCTTTTAAAAGGGCACTAATCCCACTCATGAGGGCTGCTGTATCATCATGACCTAATCTCCTCCCAAATGCTCCACCTTTAATATCATCACATTGGGCATTAGGATTTAGCATATTAACTTGAGGGGGACACAAATGTTCAGTCTAGAGCATATAGCCTCTCCTTTTGGGGTAAAATTTTAGGATTTATGTTTGGAGAGGCTGGTTATTGGCTTAAGAAAAACATCAAGATTCCACTGCTTATTCTAGACAGAGCATGGACACCATCATTCTAAAACCCCCTGAGCAGAGCAGGTAGGAGAGCGGACACTATCATATATTTAAATTCCTGTTTTGTTGATGCTAAGCTGTGGATGGTATGGAATAATTTTCAGTGCATTAACTTATACATTTATATATTTAAATATTGGAGATCACAAGATAAAATTGATTAAGGATCTGGTAATTCTCCCTAGTTGAACTTGGTGTCCTGTCCAGTTCTGTTGACTTTCTTCTGGGTGAGCCATGGAGGTTTCTTGTCTGATGTGGTTCTATGATGGAAGGCATCTGGCTCATGTCAAGGCCTCTAATACTATTTTCAGATAGCTTTTAGTCTTGGGTTCAGTACATACTGAAAATACTTTTTATAAATAGTGTTTATGGAGACTGTGCTTACCTTCAACATGTTCTGTAAAATATGGCATCTTTCCCTAGTTGCTTATCTTGAGAATGGCAGTTTTGTCTTTTCTTGAACTTTACAGTAGCATAAGTTTTGTGTTTTCTTTGCCTGCTGTGTTCTTTTCCACTAGTTGCCTTTAGATTCTCTTCCTTGACCAAATGCCTCGTGTAGCATCATGACACTTCCTGTGTGACACCACTAAACACCTTATAGCATCTTCAGCTCGATTCATATTCATATCTACTATACCTATAGTAAAAGACAGTCTGGCTTTATTAAGCCATCTTGCCATTCCCCACTGTAATAAATAAACAGAATAACTGTTTGTTCTTATTAAATTGTCAGATATTTTGACTGACCCTTATACCACACATAGAGACTATTATATACTGCATTATTTGTCCATAAGATTAATGCTTTGAATTCCCTTAATTTCCCATGAAATAATGTTTCAGGTAAGCTGAAAACTCTTATTTATTAAAACAGAAATACCTGCAGACGTAAGCCTAACATGTGATCAACTGACAGGGCAGTAAAATGTAACAAAAAAATCTTAATATCAACAGGGTTATCAGTCACCCTACATCATAGGGAAAATATGTCTATGCATTTATAACCTGTACCTGGAAAATTTTTTCAATAGCAAATTTCCATTTTCCACTTACTGTATAAAATCCTGTTAGCATGTCCTTTTGCCAAGTAAAATTGAGTCATTATTACAAAGTGTTTGTAGTAAAAATGATTTGATGTTTGCAAGGAACAACATTCACGCTTTTTTTTTTAAGTCTTTATTGAATTTGTTACAATATTACTTCTGTTGTTTTGCTTTTTTGGCTGAGAGGCTTGTGGGATCTTAGCCCCCTACCAGGGATCAAACCTGCACCTCCTGCATTGGAAGGTGAAGTCTTCACCACTGGACTGCCAGGGAAGTCCCAACATTCAGGCTTTTAGAAAGCAGAGCTACTTAATGAAGTGGGTTTGTTTAAAATCTTTTTAGAATTTATAGTATACTCATAATACCTAAATGTTTAAAGCAATATAGGACAAGACAATGATTAAGGATCAGTATCAATTAGGGAACACTTCCTTAAACAGAATTGAAGCCAAATTTGACAGAAGTGACAAAGTAGTTTGGCAAAGAGGAGAGGAGAAGTCTAAGGAAAAAAGAGACCAGGATTTTCAGCTTAGTGATAATACATTAATAACTTGGGTAACTCACATAAACTATCTGAACCCAGCTTCCCCAGTGAAAAAAATGGATGGGTGGAGTTTATGACTTCTACAGTTTAAACCTGTTGATAGTTTATGGAGATGGACTGAAAAACAAAAGTGGCAAAAATGATTTTACTGGAGAAGTCATTACTATTCATTTTAACCTTTGTCTTGAAAATAGAGGGAAAGATATACATTTTTACTGCTGATGATCAAATATTTAATTTAATAGTATTACAGTTGGTTTATTGTGACAATTTAGCTAAGCTATAATCTTTCCCATAATCTCCTCCCCTGAATTGTTCTAGTTGTATTTGAGTGTTTATTTCCTCACCCAAAAAAGAGAGAAATTTTATGTTTTCTTTCCAGTTCTATTAAAAAAAATGATTATAAAATAATGAGGGGTAGTGCTGGATCACCATTCTACCTTTTGGGGCATTTTCTTATACTTAATTCCAGTGACCTCCCTTACTGACAAAAAAATAAAGTGTCTCACATGGGCAGCACTGTTTTCTCCCCCTTCCATTCTGCTATGCAGTCCATGTGAGCTAAGAGTGACTTTGGAGGGATAAGTGGAAACACAGCCAACACAATGGAGGAGAGTAAGAGGCCAGAGTGTGAAGCAAGTTAGGTTGTTTCCAAGAACAACTAAACCTGAAAATCACTCACATTTTCAATTGCATCTGCTTAATGAGCTGTTAAGCAGATAATATGGGGGAGGTGTCCCAATACTAGGTTAATCCTTTTCTCTCTTTTTCTCTTCTTTTCCTTTTCAATATTTTCCATGGTTGGAGGAAATGTCTTGGTGGCTATAACTCCAAAATTCAAAATTCTGATAATCATGAATTTTTAATATTGCTTTTCACTTTTCTGTCTTTCTCTACTGAGCATGACAATATATTGAATCTTTTAAAGGACAGTCATGGAAATAACTCCTGTGTGGAAAAAAGAACTTTGGAATAGGAAATCTGGTTCATAGACTATGTCTGCCACATTTTCATGTGGGATGCTAAGTATGTCATTTAAATTCTTTGAGCTTCAATTTACTCATCTGTGCATGGATGGTAATAATCCATACTTCATAAGGTTGATGTGGGAAATAACATGATGCCATATGTAATAGAAGAGACAGGCATTAAACTCAAAGTAGGTGCTCATCCGTGATGGCTGAATGTCCATCCCAGAGGTCACCTGCAGGTGTATTCTGCTATGTGCAATTTCAGTGGAAGATACATGAATTTCAGAGTAAGCAGTGCCAAGTCACTGATGTATTTCCAACATTTAAATAGAAATGCTAAGTGCTACCTTTAGCAGAGATTTATCAGAAATTGCAAATTTTGTTGTGGAATAAGAATCTGTTCCTATAACTTTAAGATGAAGTCTCCACTTCCGCTCTCCCTAAAGATACAAATATATTTGAGATATTATTGTTCTTCAAGGTCTCAAATGTACAAGTACACCCCAATTAATTCATTGCTTTAAAACCCTGGCATTTTAACTAGTCAATTCTCCTTTTAGTCTCTCATGACCTCAAAGGCACTGAAAGCCTGGATTACTGGAAAGCACTGATCTTTCTCTAGAAATACAACACTACAGCGCCATCTGAGGAGGACTGCCCACGTGAGAGTTCTCAGGGCCCTAAGCTCTTGCCTCTCTGAGGTTCTCATGCAGCTCCCCTGAAGGCCTAGGGCCCCCATTTAGCACCTCCTCTGGGAGTCCTCTTCATTACCGTCTGCATTGCCTGACTCTCCTGGCTTTTCATTCCACCCCTGTGTTCCTATCCTCACATCCCAATACATCAGCCCATCAGACACAATAATGACTACTAATGGAAGACTGCAAGGGAAGGGGTTCACGCTCATCATCTGTGTGCTAGAAACCAAGTCAGGTATCCACCTATGTCATTTAATTTCAAGAGTTTAGATATTCATGGACTTCCTGGAAATATGGTTTTATGGCTGTCTAAGAGTGACTGTAAAATACAATTTTGGGCTCAGTGGGGTTGCTTCTGGTTGGGAGAACTTATATGCCACTTGGCATCTCATGGTAGTATGGAAAGATGCTGACTCCACCCAAGGGTGGGCTAGTGCTGGCTAACGTGGTGCCCACTCAAAATGTGGGTGTAGCCTTAAACGACTGAGCCCTCCCTGCCTCTGAATCTACCCACAGCTCCTCACTGCTGTCGCTTGACATGAAAGGTGAAAGGAAGGAATATGCCTAGTGTGGGTACGTAAGGGGAAGAGAATGTTAAATATGGCTTTAATATTGCCTTCTAAGAACTGCTCATAATTATTTAACGTCTTCTCTTAGAAAGTGATTTCTACACACAGAACTGGTCTCTCTAATCCTGTTGCTTCTTGCTGTGTTGTCTGTACCTCACTGACGATCTTAGCATCAATGCTGCATCAATCCATCAGAACAGAACCATGACGGCTAATGGAGGAGAGCACAGGAGAGGATGACGGCATCAACACCAAAACCAAGTCACTTCCATTTGATACAGCCTCTTTCAAGGACTTCAGCACTTTCTGCATAGGTCACCTCGCTTGTCTTTACTGCATTCCCAGTGACAGGAGGACAACTACAATTATATAATTCTACCTTAAATGGAATGCAGCCACAATGCAGAGACTGTGACTTGTTCAAAGTCAGTCAACTTCAGGAATAGAATCCACAGCTTCTGTTTATCGTTGGTGCATATTAAGGTACCTTCTGATAACACAATGAGGACTGTAAGCACTCATATTTAAGGAACAGGAGAACTGAAATAACTTCGATTCCACCCTGACTTGTGTCCAGCCTACAGTCACTTACTTCCCATGTCCTTCCATAACAAAACACAACTTGACCCTGATGATAAAGAACCTAATTATGCCGGGCTGGAAAGGATCCGTGGCTATAATCACATTGGAATAACCCAACTGGGAAAAGGACAGAAAAGCATGTAATAGAGGGCACTATATCAAACAAACAAATTGCAAATGTTTTTAACGATGATGAACTGAGGTCAATGATTTTCAAAGAAAAACACTGAACATGAGCTGCTCAATATATTGATGTCATTGAGACCAAAAGAAAAAAAATGTTCAGAAAATCCTAAAATGTTGTTTTATCTATATCATTAGTCACACTGAACTCTTAGCCTCCCCGAACTTCTGAATTCAGGCATCCCTATTGCCCCAAGAGTTAGATTAAGAATAAAGTGTGTTGTTAAAAGTATAGAAACATTCTAAATATTGGAGCTTACCCCTTTAAACATCAAAATGATTGTAAATATATATATTTTTTGGGGGGGGGATGAAAACTTACCAAAAAGTACAATACAAAAGAGGACACAAAGCAGAATCTCACATCTTCTGGATGAAATTCTATCACTGTTACCAACATATATGACCCTGGCAACAGCAGACAGTGATGCCTTGAGGGGATGTTGCAGTGTGTAGAGTCACCTTCCTTTCTCTGAAATGTCCCAGACTGGAGTGTTTTTAAGTTATTAAATGTGCTTTTTAAATTTCTCCTGCTTGCTCCTGTGCTGTCATTTCATATCACAACCGTCTTGCTACTGTCATCACCTGAATCTAATAATCCCAATCTCTACCTCATCTGCATGCTACCCACCACTACTTCTTGAAAAGTATATGAGCTTTCGGGCGTAAATAATTGGTAGCATAGACAGACGAGAAGACGCTTTATAAAGGCAGCATCCTAAGAATGTGGTTCTTAACATTTGCAAACCATGGAAACATGGGAGAAGCTAAAAAAAGTTGTAAACACTCTCCCCACATTTACATCTGCATGTGATCTGTCAGCAGAGTTTGTGAAATATATCCACAGAAACAGAGTGCATAAACCCAACCTGGAAACATGAACATTTTCTTAAGCACTTTGTGGGGATTTTTCCACCAAAGGGTGCTCCTACTTACCTATGCTTCTCTGGGCATCAAAATATTTCCTACCTCTAATAATCAGTTTAGACATCACTGGTGGTAGGAAGCAATCAACAAATACCTGTTAAATGAATATTCATCTATAATATTAAGATTAAAATTACTTGATATTAAAAGTTAACATGAGATGTTATAAATGCAATAAAAGAATTGGGCATGTCTGAGCCCGCAGAATAGAATGAAAAAAATACACAGCTGACCCAATCATAAACACTTATAAAATAATTGATAGCTATTATGTATGATTTCTGAATTGAATTTTAATTCTATTTGTGGTGAAGGGCTATTGTGATTTGCTCTGGAGTCCTTTCTTCATTCCTCATTCAGATTTGTCTTCCTCCTTCTATCCATGCTTTTTTGGAGTGACCATTTCCTCCTGCAGAGACAATATTGCTTTTACCTGGGACTCACAGTTCTCTGAATCTCCAATTGCTCAGAGGTCAGAGTTAAGTTATAATCTTTGTTACCTACATTTCTAAGATCTAATTGATGAGGCCAAGTGAATGACTTGGAGGGGCTGTCTCAAGGCTTACCAAGGAGTAGGAGAACATGGTGAGCATAATCCAATATGACTGAGGGCAATACAAGTGTTAAGTTGCCTGAAACTTCATTGGCTACAGCAAGTCACAAGACAGTGCCCAAATTCAAAAAGGGTGAATATTGCAGTCCCACCACATTCTAGGAAGTAAGAGGGCTGGATGATTTGTGAACAGCACAGAAGACCTTAACACAGCTTGGATGCATGGATGTTCTAATTCCCATTGTGGTTACTCACAGACACTTTTTTTTTTTGCAGTATGTGGGCCTCTCACTGTTGTGGCCTCTCCCACTGCGGAGCACAGGCTCCGGACGCGCAGGCTCAGTGGCCATGGCTCACGGGCCCAGCCGCTCCGCGGCATGTGGGATCTTCCCGGACCAGGGCGCGAACCCATGTCCCCTGCATCGGCAGGCGGACTCTCAACCACTGCGCCACCAGGGAAGCCCACTCACAGACCTTTGATTTTTACACTATTTCCTAGATAGAAGAGGTTGCTGGAAAATTGATTTTTGAATAATTAGGTGTTTGTGTGCTTGCTCAAAGGGGTCCTGGAGATATCATCTTTGTCATCAGATGTGCTTTTGAAACATTTCACCTGGACATCATAACTGTTTAGGGTCTAACTCCCTCACTTGACAGTTTGTTAAGTCCTATGAATAAATTTTCCCCTTTAACTTTTTCCACATGACAGAAGAAATCATAAATGTTTTTCTTTCTTTTTCCACTCTGCCTAAGAATGTGGTGTCTTGGCGATTTTACTGACTACTTTGTGGAGGTTTTCTGATCCTGTAGTTGCGTCTTTCTTAAGGAGCTTGGTGGTTATTTGGGGAAGTAATTGGAGGCTTAGGAGACTTTTCTAATGGATGAACCTACGTGGATGACTTGGCGGGGCTGTCTCAAGGCTTACCAATGTGTAGGAGGAGATGGTAGGCATAATCCAATATGACTCAGGGCAATACAAGTATAAGTTGTCTGAAGAGCATTTAAAAACAATGATAAAACCAACAAAAATTCTGTCTGTTTTTTACTCTCAGAGCTCACTAGCAAATCTAAACAAAGTCAGTGAAAGCAATATTCTTTTGGACTGGACCCCTTCCACTGCCACACTTCCCCCATATTCCCCCATATGATAATTTAAGTATCAACTTCAGCAACAGTACTGCTTAAAATTTTTGCCTTAATGCTTTCTCACCATTAAGTTTAATATTAACTGTAGGTTTTTAGTTGTTACTAATTTAGGTAATTTTCTCTCTATTCCTAGTTTGCTGAGTATTTTTACCATGAATTGGTATCAATGCTTTTCATGCTTTTATTATTATAATGAATGATTTTTCTACTTTAGCCTATTGATGTGATGCATTAATTTTTGTACTTTTTCGATGTGACTAACATTTAACTCAGTTGACTTTGAGTAAAGCAGATTATTCTTCACAGTGTTGGTAGGCCTCACCCAAACAGTTGAAGGTCCTAAGAGAAAAGACTGAGGTCCAGAGAAGAGGAAGGAATTTAGCCTCCAGACTGCCTCTGGACTCAGAACTGTAACAGCACTCCAGCCTACCACTCTGCCATGCTAATTTTGGACTTGCAAGCCCCTATAATCATGTGAGCTAATGTCTTAAAATAAATACCTCCCTCTCTCTCTCTCTCCTGTTAGCTCTGTTTGTCTGGAGAACCCTAACTAATACCGATGGATTTGAATAGGCTGAAAATAAGATTACCAGTTCAAAGTTACTGTAATAATTCAGGAAATAATGAGGGCTGGATTATAACCATGGTAGTGAGGCTAGAGAACAACAAATAATTTGTAGAGATACATTGAGGTAGAACTGATAGCTCTTCCTGACATTTTGGCTGTGAGAGCATGAAGGAGATAAAATACTTGAATAATTCTATTATTTGTTTGGGGACTGGTAGTATCTCTAAATGAAATAAAGATAAATGGAGGAGAAGGATAGCTTGGAGGGAGGAAAAAAAACACAAATGCTTTTCAGTTATTTTAAGTTTGAGCTCCCTGTGTAATATCTAGGAAGATATCCTATAGGAAGATAGGAAGTTTTAGGTTACTTTTAGAAGTATCATTGCCTGGTGATGGTTGAAATTATAGATGAGAATGAGATGACTCAGGAAAACAGACTAAGTGAGAGTAGGATGGGGGCCTGGAGCTTGGAGAATCCATTTTACTTGGCAGAAGTAGAGGAATAATTTCTATTAAGTTTCTGGGCCATGCATTCTATTGCATTGAGATACTTCTCTAGGTATGTTGAGCTGCACATTCCTTGCTCTGTCTTTCTACAAGGACCATGAAGCAAGTGTTGGACAGCCTCTGCATTAGGCTTCAGGAAACTGTCTATCCCATGACAGTCGTTTGTGAATAGTTACTAACAAAATCAACCCTTGTGCCACCTTGAAAAAGCACTGAGGAAACAATCATAAAGTAAGCACTATTTGTTTTTGTTTCTTTCATACTAGGAAAGCTTTAACTTACAGGCTCCATCAATGCATTGTGACTCCACTGCAATTTGTGCTTTGCCCAATTTTAGTGAGATATAATGGCCATCTTTGACATCGTGGTTGTTCATAGAAAGAATCTCCCACTAATAAAGCGTTTTAATGGGAGGAGACTGAGGCACATGGCTGCAAGGACACACATTGTTGTGTGTGATTGAAGATGAATGAGGAGGGAGAGGTTTAAGTGAGAATACAATTCATAAAACTTAGCTTCTGGGTAGATAACGCTCATCACATGCCTCAAGATAGTTCCTTGAGGGAGGTCAGAGTGTATGTGACTTCAGTCTTTCTTCAGCTCGGTGTCGATCTAGTTCACTGTCAGGACTATATTCTTGTCGGCAAGCACAAGATGAAAGGCTCTCAGAACAGCTTTTATTTCATAGATGCTCATGTCACATAAAATCTCAAACTGACCCAATGTACTCAACAAAGTCATTTATTACCTAAAATGTACTTGTACTGCCTGAAACATAACAAATAAAGCCTGAACATGCCCTAGAAAAATCAGAGTAGCTTAGATCAGGACTAACTGGCTCCAAGGACTTCTTAGTATATTCAACAAGAAGACTTCAACAAACACCTGTACATTCTGAGAAAGAGAGAGGAGAGAGAAAAGGTGACAGAGAGAAGAGTTTTTCAAGAGTTTTTCTTCACTTAGAAAAATTATTACTAATACTTTTATGAAAACTATGAAAAAATTAAAAATAATTGTAAAAACTTAAAAGCCAAAGAACATTACAATATTTATAAAGCTATAACGAATATGTAACTGTCATAAAGATTTTTCTGTATGTCACTTAACATTTTTTAAATCAATAAACAGATAGTTTACTAATCATATTAATAAAAATGATGGGTCAAAGAATCAGTAATTCAGCCAATCTGGCAAATATGGATGAAAATGAAAGGAGGCCTTTTTTCCCCCTCCCTCTCATACCCTAACAGGTTTTTTTCTTTTTTAACATCTTTATCGGAGTATAATTGCTTGACACTGGTGTGTCTGCCTTATAACAAAGTGAATCAGTTATACATATACATACATCCCCATATCTCCTCCCTCTTGTGTCTCCCTCCCACCTTCCCTATCCCTCCCCTCTAGGTGGACACAAAGCACCGAGCTGATCTCCCTGTGCTATGGGGCTGCTTCCCACTAGCTATCTATTATACATTTCGTAGTGCATATATGTCAATGCTGCTCTGTCACTTGGTCCGAGCTTACCCTTCCCCCTCCCCGTGTCCTCAAGGCCATTCTCTACATCTGCGTCTTTATTCCTGTCTTGCCCCTAGGTTCATCAGAACCATTTATTTTTTTAGATTCCATATACATGTGTTAGCATACGGTATTTGTTTTTCTCTTTCTGACTTACTTCACTCTGTATGACAGACTCTAGGTCCATCCACCTCACTACAAATAACTCAATTTCATTTCATTTTATGGCAGAGTAATATCCCATTGTATATATGTGCCACATCTTCTTTATCCATTCATCTGTCAATGGACACTTAGGTTACTTCCATGTCCTGGCTATTGTGAATAGTGCTGCAAAGAACATTGTAGTACATGACTCTTTGAATTATTCTTTTCTCAAGGTAGATGCCCAGTAGTGGGATTGCTGGGTCATATGCTAGTTCTATTTTCAGTTTTTTAAGGAACCTCCGTACTGTTCTCCATAGTGGCTGTATCAATTTACATTCCCACCAACAGTGCAAGAGGATTCCCTTTTCTCCAAACACTCTCAAGCATTTATTGTTTGTAGATTTTTTAATGATGGTCATTCTGACCAGTGTGAGGTGATACCTCATTGTAGTTTGATTTGCATTTCTCAAATGATTAGTGATGTTGAGCATTCTTTCATGTGTTTGTTGGCAATCTGTATATCTTCTTTGGAGAAATGTCTATTTAGGTCTTCTGCCCATTTTTGGATTGGGTTGTTTGTTTTTTGGATATTGAACTGAATGGGCTGCTTACATATTTTGGAGATTAATCCTTTGTCAGTTGCTTCATTTGCAAATATTTTCTCCCATTCTGAGGGTTGTCTTTTCATCTTGTTTATGGTTTCCTTTGCTATGCAAAAGCTTTTAAGTTTCATTAGGTCCCATTTGTTTATTTTTGTTTTTATTTCCATTTCTCTAGGAGGTGGGTCAAAAAGGATCTTGCTGTGATTTATGTCATACAGTGTTCTGCCTCTGTTTCCCTCTAAGAGTTTTATAGTGTCTGGCCTTACATTTAGGTCTTTAATCCATTTTGAGTTTATTTTTGTGTATGGTGTTATGGAGTACTCTAATTTCATTCTTTTACATGTAGCTGTCCAGCTTTCCCAGCACCACTTATTGAAGAGGCTGTCTTTTCTCCATTGTATATTCTTGCCTCCTTTATCAAAGTTAAGGTGACCATAGGTGTGTGGGTTTATCTCTGGGCTTTCTATCCTGTTCCATTCATCTGTATTTCTGTTTTTGTGCCAGTACCATACTGTCTTGATTACTGTAGCTTTGTAGTATAGTCTGAAGTCAGGGAGCCTGATTCCTCTAGCTCCGTTTTTAGTTCTCAAGATTGCTTTGGCTATTCGGGGTCTTTTGTGTTTACATACAAATTGTAAAATTTTTTGTTCTAGTTCTGTAAAAAATGCCATTGGTAGTTTGATAGGGATTGCATTGAATCTGTAGATTGCTTTGGGTAGTATAGTCATTTTCACAACGTTGATTCTTCCAATCAAAGAGCATGGTATATCTCTCCATCTGTCTCTATCGTCCTTAATTTCTTTTATCAGTGTCTTAGAGTTTTTTGCATACAGGTCTTTTGTCACCTTAGATAGCTTTATTCCTACGTATTTTATTCTTTTTGTTGCAATGGTAAATGGGAGTATTTCCTTAATTTATCTTTCAGATTTTTCATCATTAGTGTATAGGAATGCCAGAGATTTCTGTGCATTAATTTTTTATCCTGCTACTTTACCAAATTCACTGATTAGCTCTACTAGTTTTCTGGTAGCATCTTTGAGATTCTCTATGTATAGTATCATGTCACCTGCAAACAGTGACAGTTTTACTTCTTTTCTGATTTGGATTCCTTTTATTTCTTTTTCTTCTCCAATTGCTGTGGGTAAAACTTCCAAAACTATGTTGAATTAACAGTGGTGAGAGTAGGCAACCTTGTCTTATTCCTGATCTTAGTGGAAATGGTTTCAGTTTTTCACCACTGAGAACAATGTTGGCTGCGGTTTGTCATATATGGCCTTTATTATGTTGAGGTAGGTTCCCTCTATGCCTACTTTCTGGAAAGCTTTTATCATAAATAGGTGTTGAATTTTGTCCAAAGCGTTTTTTGCATCTGTTGAGATGATCATATAGTATTTATCCTTCAATTTGTTAATTTGGTGTATCCCGTTGATTTGCATGTATTTAATAATCCTTGCATTCCTCGGATAAACCCCACCTCATCATGGTGTATGATCCTTTTAATGTGCTGTTGGATTCTGTTTGCTAGTATTTTGTTGAGGATTTTTGCATCTATGTTCATCAGTGATATTGGCCTGTAGTTTTCTTCTTTTGTGACATCTTTGTCTGGTTTTGGTATCAGGGTGATGGTTGCCTCATGGAATGAGTTTGACAGTGTTCCTCCCACTGCTATATTTTAGAAGAGTTTGAGAAGGATAGGTATTAGCTCTTCTCTAAATGTTTGACAGAATTCACCTGGGAAAACATCTGGTCCTGGGCTCTTGTTTGTTTGGAAGATTTTTAGTCACAGTTTCAATTTCAGTGCTTGTGATTCGTCTGTTTACATTTTCTATTTCTTCCTGGTTCAGTCTTGGAAGGTTGTGCTTTTCTAAGAATATGTCCATTTCTTCCAGATTGTCCATTTTATTGGCATAGAGTTGCTTGTAGTAATCTCTCATGATCCTTTGTATTTCTGTAGTGTCAGTTGTTACTTCTCTTTCATTTCTAATTCTGTTGATTTGAGTCTTCTCCTTTTTTTTCTTGATGAGTCTGTCTATGGTTTATCAATTTTGTTTATCTTCTCGAAGAACCAGCTTTTAGATTTACTGATGTTTGCTATTGTTTCCTTCATTTCTTTTTCATTTATTTCTGATCTGATCTTTATGATTTCTTTCCTTCTGCTAAATTTGGGGGGTTTTGTTCTTCTTTCTCTAATTGCTTTAGGTGTAAAGTTAGGTTGTTTATTTGAGATTTTTCCTTTTTTCTTGAGGTAGGATTGTATTGCTATAAACTTCCCTCTTAGAATTTCTTTTGCCACATCCCATAGGTTTTGAGTCGTCATGTTTTCATTGTCATTTGTTTCTAGGTATTTCTTGATTTCTTCAATGATCTCTTAGTTATTTAGTAGCATATTGTTTAGCCTCCATGTGTTTGTATTTTTTACAGTTTTTTTCTCCTGTAATTGATATCTAGTTCATAGCGTTGTGGTTGGAAACGATACTTGATATGATTTCAGTTTTCTTAAATTTACCAAGGCTTTATTTGTGACCCAAGATATGGTCTATCCTGGAGAATCTTCCATGAGCACTTGAGAAGAAAGTGTATTCTGATGTTTTTGGATGGAATGTCCTATAAATACCAATTAAATCCATCTTGTTTAATGTGTCATTTAAAGCTTGTGTTTCCTTATTTATTTTCATTTTGGATGATCTGTCCATAGGTGAAAGTGGGGTGTTAAAGTCCCCTACTATTATTGTGTTACTCTCGATTTCACCTTTTATGGCTGTTAACATTTGCCTTATGTATTGAGGTGCTCCTGTGTTGAGTGCATAAATATTTACCATTGTTATATCTTCTTTTTGGATTGATCCCTTGATCATTAAGTAGTGTCCTTCTTTGTCTCTTGTAACATTCTTTATTTTAAAGTCTATTTGGTCTGATATGAGAATTGCTACTCCAGCTTTCTTTTGAATTCCATTTGCATGGAATATCTTTTTCCATCCCCTCACTTTCAGTCTGTATGTGTCTCTAGGTCTGAAGTGGGTCTCTTGTAGACAGCATATATACAGGTTTTGCTTTTGTACCCATTCAGCCAGTCTATGTCTTTTGATTGGAGCATTTAATCCATTTAAGTTTAAGGTAATTATCCATACGTATGTTCCTATTACCATTTTCTTCATTGTTTTGGGTTTGTTATTGTTGGTCTTTTCCTTCTCTTGTCTTTCCTGCCTAGAGAAGTTCCTTTAGCATTTATTGTAAAGCTGGTTTGGTGGTGCTGAATTCTCTTTACTTTTGCTTGTCTGTAAAGGTTTTCATTTCTCCATCACATCTGAATGAGATCCTTGCTGTGTAGAGAATTCTTGGTTGTAGGTTTTTCCCTTTCATCGCTTTAAATATGTCCAGCCACTGCCTTCTGACTTGCAGAGTTTCTGCTGAAAGATCAGCTGTTACCCTTTTGGGGATTCCCTTTTATGTTATTTGTTGCTTTTCCCTTGCTGCTTTTAATATTTTTTCTTTTTATTCAATTTTTGATAGTTTGATTAATATATGTCTCAGTGTGTTTCTCTTTGGGCTTATCCTGTGTCGTACTCTCTGTGCTTCCTGGACTTGATTGACTATTTCCTATCCTATGTTAAGGAAGTTTTTGACTGTAATCTCTTCAAATATTTTCTCAGACCCTTTATTTTTCTCTTCTTCTTCTGGGACCCCTACAATTCGAATATTTGTGCATTTAATGTTGTCCTAGAGGTCTCTGAGACTGTCCTCAATTCTTTTCATTCTTTTTTCTTTATTCTGCTCCCTGGCAGTTATTTCCACCATTTTGTCTTCCAGCTCACTTATCTCTTCTTCTGCCTCAGTTATTCTGCTATTGATTCCTTCTAGAGTATTTTTAATTTCAGTTATTGTGATGTTCATCCCTGTTTGTTTGCTCTTTAGTTCTTCTATATCCTTGTTAAATGTTTCTTGTATTTTCTCCATTCTGTTTCCAAGATTTTGGATCATCTTTACTGTCATTACTCTGAATTCTTTTTCAGGTACGTTGCCTATTTTGTCTTCATTTATTTGGTCTTGTAGGTTTTTACCTTGCTCTTTTGTCTGTAACACATTTGTCTTTTTTTTTTTTTTTTTTTAATGGGTGATGCTGTATTCCTCTTTTACTTGTTGTTTGGCCTGAGATGTCCAGCACTGTAGTTTGCAAGCAGTTGGATAGAGCTGGGTGTTGGTGCTGAGATGAGGACCTCCTGGAGGTCTCACTCCGATTAATATTCCCTGGGGTCTGAGGTTGTCTGTTAGTCTAGCGGTTTGGACTCGGAGCTCCCACCACAGGATCTCAGGCCTTATCTCCGGCCTGGGAAACAAAATCCCACAAACTGGTTGCTGGGGGTTCCTCCTATCCCCTTAGGTGTCCATTGTCCCCCACTGGTGCCTGGTAGGTGCCCTAGTTGTGTGGAGACACGAATTCCATGTCCTCCTAGTCTGCCATCTTGACTCCACCCTTGTCACTTAATTTTTAATTGAAGTATTTTAACACAAATTATTGATAGCATAAAGTTTTAGTCATAAATATGTCAATTTGCATCCCCCAAACGAGTATTTCTTAACATACCCAGAATACCATTATCACACTTAACAAAATCATAATTTATTTCTACCATCTTATTCCCAGTTCATATTTGATTTCAGATTTCATATTCTCCCATTTTTCTCCAAATTTATTTAATAGCTGCTTTCTTTAGACCAGAATCCAATTAAGTACCAAGAGGTACATTTAGCTGTTATCTTTTGACATTAAAGTTTTTAAAAATTTTCCAATGATATTAAGAAGTTATTCCCAAATAATATGAAGAAGTAATGGTCTCCAAAAAGAAAAGACTGACTTCCTACAAAAGTTTAAAAGTGACTCTGTGTGAACATTCTTTGGGACCATTAATACATGGATTTGTACAATTGTTTCCAAACCTGGTTTGTCATCACCAGCACCTGAGAAGGTTTGGAAAACTATAGATTCAGGGCTCCAGGACAGATCTACTGAATTAGAATCTCCATGTTAAGCAACCTGTCCATTTAGGGAAAATATTAGTCTAACTCATTTGACAGAACCAATTCCAGCATGGACTCTTTGTATTATATTTAGGGTTGTAATTCCATTACCAATTACAACTTCCTAATATTTGGTGAACTTTTGTTTATGACATTTTCATAGCCACAGAATATTTGATAAGGAAACAAAGATTAAAATCCAGGGTCTTGTCCAATTGGAATTACCATATTGTTAACTAGAGGAATTTCATATAATATTTTCTATGGGGCGTTGAAATTAATATTGTCACAGTGAAATTTTATTATACTGACTTTATTTCTAAAGGTCATAATGGTTATGTGTTAGAAGTTGGGAATCAGTAAAATAATTTATGATGAAAACATTTGTATAATCCTTTAGAATAAATATAGCTACAATATATGATTACCTGTTCCTCTGCAGTACCATGAAAAATTAATTCAGGTCCTTCATTCTCTAAACTCTTGAAACATTTGACTTTTAGTATGTTTTGATGAATGTCTTGGGAATTTGTGTCTCTTGTTATAGGGACAACTCTGTTGCTATTCTTCTAGTGTTTTTCTAGAGATCCATTGATTTATCAATTACAGGTATTATATTTTTCCATTCTATTGCATACAGAGAATATTGATTTATAATGTTCTAATAAAAATGATTAATTTTACCACTTCTCCAATACTTCTAGTACTTAACTATTTAATTCTACTTACCTCCTTCCTGCTTTTGTGTTACTGTTGCCATTCATTTTAGTTCAACACGTACTTTAAACTCCACCACACATCATAGTTACTTTTAAAATTCAATATTCATTTATATTTACTCACATAGTTACCCTGTCTTCATTTGTTCTGGTATTTCCATCGTTCCATCTTGGGATCATTTTTCTTTTGCCTGAAGAATTCCCATACTGTTTTTTATCCTATTTATCCCCTGCAGTGAATTTTCTCAGTTTTTATTTGTCTAAAGTTTGATGTTTTTCACCTTTATTTTAAAATAAAATTTTGCTTGTTATGGAATTCTATGTTGGCGATTAATTTCTTTTAGCACATGAAGATGTATTCTGGTGTCCATCATCTCTTTTGAGGCATCAGCTATCAGTCTTATTTTTGTTTCTTTGAAAATAATGTGTATTTCTTAAATTCAGTTTTTGGAAAATTCTCTTTCCTGTCAATCTAGGACTTCAGTTATAGATATAATTAATGTTTTAAGTAAGTTATATAAGTATCTTACATTCTTAACCATTTTTTCAATTATTTTTTTCTCTGTGTATTTTATTTATGTATTTTTCTATTGACCTTTCAGTTCACTAATTGTTTCCATTTCTAATGTGATATTGGACACATCCATTGATTTATCAATTTCAGATATTCTCCCATTCTACAGAATTCATTAAATATTTTTTTCTTCCTTATTCCTTTGCTTCTTTTTTTCTTCTTTCCTTCCCTCCCTTCCTTTTTTTTCTTTTATTATTTATAATTCTCTGGAGAAATTTTCTGTCCTCTACTCTCCTATGTCCATCTTTTCTTCTTGAACATATTACACAAAGTTTTAAAAAGTCCTTGTTTGCTAACTTCATGAATTAGCTAACTCCATGAAAATGAATTGTGCCTGTGTTTGTATGGACACACTTATCTCAAATATTGTTTAACTCTTTTCCATAGGAGTCCTAATCACTAAGTAATTTTTCAAAAACCTTGAAAACAGAGAGTAAATAAAAACAAGATGTTTAATTGTCTTAAGAAATATAGTTTGATGTACAAAACCTATACAGTAGGGAAGAAATGCAGCCTTCAGTTGAAGTTACTAAATTACATGCTACTCTCTCCCAGGCAGAATTGATTACTATTTTAAAGATTGATGAAGTTTTATGAATTTTCAGAATCACAAGGAGAGTGGCTCTGGTGTTCTCTTATCCACAAGTATCTCACCTGAAAAGTAGTGGTGGGACATTCCCAGCAGAGAGCACAGACAAAACTGGGAGTGAAATGACCAGGTCTAGTGGATAATGAACGTGTCCCTCCAGAGCAAATTGGAGGGAACAGAAAGGAAAACAGTGATTTTAAAAATAAATTTTTTACCCTCTTGGTAAAGCTCAGGCAGAGGATTGGTGATGAGGTAAAAGTGACTGGGTTACTCCCCTACAGCAGTATCAGAATGTCTGGCAGGGAGAGAGAGGCAGCAGGGGCATTTTGATAACAACATCCAATATGACAATAACTTGGATTACTTGTAAACTTGATAGGTGATATATTTCAAAACATCAAATATCACTAAAAAAATGATATTTTATGCATATTAAAATGTATTTTGCAGAGGGTAAGCCCTCCTGTTTTAGTTAATACAGAGGTCAACAGTTTGTAAGTGACCAATCAGTAAGATAGGACAATTATAAAGGCTCCTACAAAAAGTGAGCTATAGTACCACTGGTTTTTTTTTTTTTAATTTTATTTGAGTTTTCTATTTTCTTAACACGCACACTTTTAATCCACCATACAGCAATTTATGTTAACAGATGACTCTATTAATAAGCCAAAGATAGAGTTGAAGACAATAACCAAGGCAAATTCATTGTAAAAAGAGGTAATGATTTACTGATTATATCTAGAGAAGAAAGTGAAATAAATTAATTGTTCTGCTCATATAATTGTGAAAAACGTTTGTTTCTTGAGCATCCTCCTCAATGAATATGACAAAGAGCTTTACAAAAAAGATTGTTTAATTAATTGTATCATATATGAAACATAGTCTCTTCTTTCCCACAGGATAATGCCCATGCATTCTAGAATTGCAAAAAAATGATAAAGTGAGATAGGTATGTTATTAAGAATCAATAGCTTCATGACTCATGAGAATAGAAATTCTGATCCTTGTTTAATAAGTGCAGAAGGCTTATCACTCAAAATACTTCACTGTGTAGGCCCACCTGCTTTGAAGTGTAATGTGTGTGTGACCAAATGGGGTTGCATTTGGAGGGGGAAAAAAAAAAAAAAAAACAGCAGTTCAGATGATTATGATATATCCCAAACAGTGCCCGCCCCAGCTAAGAATCAATGCTATGGGATATTTTTTGTTATCATATTTGAAGTCTAAGGTGTTTGTTTTCTTTAATTGTACCATGTTGTTATTTCTAACTTCAATTTCCTGTTCTTTTTTTTATTGAAGTATATTTGATTTACAATGTTTTGTTAGTTTCTGGTGTATAGCAAAGCGATTCAGTTATACATATATTCTTTTTCATATTATTTTCCTTTATGAATTATTACAGAATGTTGAATATAGTTCCCTGTGAATTTCTTGTTAAATCTGTATTTATCATATTCCATACATCAAGAAAATTTCAAAGATCTTTACTTTTTCATCAGCAGTGGCCCTTCTACTTCTACTTTATTGAAACATCCAGAGCTAATGATGAGATAAGTGGATAACCTGGGCTAGTGGGTGACAGTAGAGGGTATAACCTGGGTGATGATTTGTAGTTACACAACAGAAGGCTCTGGACCATGTCTGGCTCACTGCCTGATATTCAGGGCCTCGGCAATGCTCATCATATAAAAGCACCCAATAAATGTTTGTTGACTTACATCGATGAACAAATGAATGAGCCTTCAGATTTCAAGACAGGAAAGACATTACTCTCTGAAACAGAATCCATTGAATCAACATAAAACTAATCATATTATCTATTTCTCAATATCTTCCTAGGCTTTGTGCTTCCCACGACAATTATAAGTGTAGTTGTTGAGACAAATTTGACAACCAGGCCTCACCAGTCAGCCTAGGGAAATCTCCCCAGGTTTCATTTAGGAGATCTCATTCTGAAATATAACCAAAATAGGATGAATGATATTGATTAGCTGTCATATATAAATGCAAAGTGTGTTATACTGGTAATCTTTCATGTTGATTAAAAATTCTGAGCAACTTTTCATTCACAGAATACTGAGAGCTTATTATATCCCTGGCGCATGCAAGGCACTGGCGTTACAAAGATAAGCAGTACTGATAAAGTCCCTGCTGCGTGGAGCTTGTCTGCTGAGTGAAACAAACATTGAACAATCACATAGTAAGTATATGATCGCAAATTGTGATAAATGCTACAAAAGACAATTTTACCCAAAAGAGGAAAAATAATGTCAAAGAGATAAAGCATCATGGTAACTTTGAAACTGATGGGAGGCCAGAGGGATTAGAGAACAGGACCCAGAGGCAGAGAGGAGACAGATGCAAATGGAGAGTTGGGTAGCACAAGCGCTGCCAAAAGGAATGCCAATAGATATTCATAGAGGGAGCATTAGATGGTAGGTCCCGGCTCCTTCCGCTCCTGGCCACCCCTTCCTGAGAGAAACCCAAAGGAGATGCAGGCACAGAACAAAGGCAGGCAAAGGAACACTTTATTGCTTAGCAAGACTGAGTCAAAGAATCATTTCACCCAGGATAATTCAGTCCTATTGACCTAGAACCAAAATAGATGAAAAAGCCTTTCTATGTATGTTTACCCTAAATGACAAATTTTGATTTCACAGGTTTTACCAATTTAGTACAAGGAAAACCATTATGACCAAAGAGAAGAAACAAAGGGAACACTAATCTACTTTGAGGTGGACAATACCCAAGGGTGGTAAGAGCTCTAATCTGCTTCTTTAAAAATCTGTGTCCTCATTTCATTATCATTTATTTCCACAGACAGAATTCCTTTGCAAGCAGCAGAGGGAGAGGAGATAAAATGCATGACTGGGGCAAAGAAGTACCATTTTTCAGATTTAGCATCTCTTTGGGGTAATTTGCTCTGTATTTGAGAAAATTTCTTACAATACCTGTAAAAATGCATTGAACATTAATTGTGGTAAGATACAGTATGTGAATAGGAAAACTATTTTCATGATTAGCAACCAATATTAAGAAGGAGGTAAATAATTATGTAGACATGAAACTGTATCCTATAAAATTTACACTATTATCATTCTGTATGTTTTGTTAACTGTATTTTGTTGTGTCTATACTGTGCTTATGAAAGCATTGTCTATCTTGGCACACATGTAAGAGGAGTTCAAGTAAAATCTACAAATTTTGTCATGCAAGTTGTGTGATAGCTAAAAATCACATTAAATGGCCTGCTGACCTAATAAATCAGCACATGTTTGTGTGTAGCTTTATTCATCTGGGATCACATTTTTCCAGTGTGATTTGTGGGGGAGGGGAAGAAGGATACTCTAGGATGTCCTTCTAGTCTTACTTTCTCTTCATCAACTTTGATCTTCATTACTTCAGTTGAACTTATTAATGATTTGAGGGCTTCCCTGGTGGCGCAGTGGTTGAGAATCTGCCTGCTAATGCAGGGGACATGGGTTCGAGCCCTGGTCTGGGAGGATCCCACATGCCACGGAGCAACTAGGCCCATGAGCCACAACTACTGAGCCTGCGCATCTGGAGCCTGTGCTCCACAACAAGAGAGGCCGCGATAGTGAGAGGCCCACGCACCGCGATGAAGAGTGGCCCCCGCTCGCCGCAACTAGAGAAAAGCCCTCGCACAGAAACGAAGACCCAACGCAGCCAAAAATAAATTAATTAATTAATGATTTGATGCTCGATGTTTAAAGCCTAATTGCTAGCAATTTAAAATAACATGTCCATTAATTAAAGATGCTTCAAAAAATGTCAGTGATTTGTTTCTTTGAAACAATAACTTAAAATAATACCTATAAAATTCTAGAAAAGTGAAATTGGAAATTATTGCCCAACAGAAACTTCATACCTTGGCCTCCTATTATGTGCATCAGGACTATACCAGAATATCTGAGGAGAGGGACAGAGATCCAGTTCTCTCGTTCCTGTTAGTGTTGCCTGTGCCCAGGCTTGGTGTGATTCAAAAGCAGCAAAGGAAGGAGAGACAGTTCTTGCAAGTCTACAGGAATGAAGAATGTCCTATCCTTACTCAGTTCAAGAGGAGTTGGAAGCCCCAGCATGTCACAAAACAAATTCATCCTGAAGTTTGTGTTTACTGCTCTTCTTTTGTGTCCCCAGGGTGATTACTGTGAATGGGCTGTGGCCCTTCCAGGACACTCAGGATTGAGACATTGCCAAAAATATGGCTCCTTTTAATATACAAGGAGATAAGAAACGTGTGTAAACTCACATCCCATTATTCAACAAGACATTCCGTTTCATCGGTTTCAATTTTATGATTCATTATACCAGAGGTTAGCATCTATAAAAGCAGAGTTTTGAATTATCAGTCGGGTTTAGTTCATGCTGCGAGTTTTCTCAACAGCATCCTAGGGGATTCCCCTACAAAACTAGTGTTGTATAGTCCCAAAATTAGACCAGACCAGAAGTTACACTCCAAAGCTAAAACAATGTGGAACAACTATTTTGGATTAAATTGCTTAAAAGTGATCGTCCCACTTCCTTTTTTCTCCTTCTGATAATAATGTTTTGGGGCTACCCCTAAGCTGATGGGAGCTCTTGTCCTCTGAGGCAGCCAAAAATGACATAGCATACAAAGAATGACATAGCAATGTGAGACTCTCCAAAGATTCCGCAGTGTCGCGAGGCATTGGAAATATGAGCATTACAGTTGAAAAAACTGTGATGCAAAACCCAAGTTGTTGCAGTCATACTGAAAGTTTTTCAATAACTGCATTCAAATTTAAATTTTAAATGATTCAAATTAAGTGAACAACCCATTTGCTTGGTGCACTGGCACAGTTCAAGTGTTCAATAACTGTCTGTCCAGTTGGTCACCCTTCTGGACAGCGCAGTGGGTGGCACAGAGCCACCAAGGAATGTGATTCAGAGCAATAGTGGAGGCCAAGGGCTGAGGCCCCAGTGCAGCCATGGGAGGAAACCATGGTTGCATTGGTTGGTAGTGGCGGAACCTGGCAGTGGTGGGTCAAAAGTTGAAGGAAAGGGAGGAAAAGTGGACAAAGCAAATTTCTCGGATATTGAAACTGCAGGGAAAGAGAGACATCATATGGTAGCGACAGTGGCAGTGTGTGCAGTCTTTTTTGAAAGATGAAGTGTGTTAGGAATATTGTCTCAGGGGAAGGAACAGTCCTGGACGAGATTACAGTAAAGGAGATTCACTGATGCCATCTTGGAGGCTGTTTTTCTCTGAAATCTCTGTTTAAAGCCACATGTGATAATGAAGGTCATAGCAATAAAGTTTACTGAGTGTGAAAAAAATAAAAAAGAAAATATGAGTATCATGTTTCCATATAATTCCATACAATTACTATTACGAGGTCATTTATTTTAACCTTAGATTAGGAAAAAGAAAATCGGCATGTAATTTAGCTATTCAATAATAAATTTTTAAAGTAACTTAAGCAGTAAATGAAATCAAATCCTTAAAGAATCACTATAGGTGGGCATCTTAGTCAGCTCAGGCTGCTATAACAAAAGGCCATAAACTGTGTGGTTTGTCGACTGCAGAGGCTGGGATTCTGAGATCATGGTGTCAGCGTGGTTGGGTTCTGGCGAGAGCTCTCTTCCAGGCTGCAGACGGCTGACTTTCCCACGGTGTCTTCACACAGCAGAAAAGGAGCAAACCAGCTCTCTGGCCTCTTCTTATAAGGGCTCTAATCCCATTCGTGAAGGCTCTACCATCACAACCTGATCATCTCCCAAAGACCCCACCTCCAAATACCATCTCATTGGGAATTAGATTTCAACATATGGATCTGGGGAGAGGACACAATTATTCAGTCCCTAATAGTGGAGAAGAAAGCTTTATGCAAGAATATGAACAGTTTAATGAGTCTATTAACTTATTTTTCCCTCACTTTCAATTTTCAACTTATTAGAACCTACGCTAGCTAGCCACCAGTGAAGAGCCATAGTCTGAAAGTTCACAAGGCTTTTCGGTTTGATTTCAGTTTTGCCTTGTGCCGTGACTGCCAGGCCAGTGGCCTTCAGTGAGGATAAGCTTTGACTACCAGATCACTTGATATGATTAAGTACATTCCCCTTTCATTCCACGGCGACCATTACTAGGGCGGATGTGAAACTCCCTTTGGATACCTATCACTCTCCTCTGATTAGTTCCACACCTTCCCCTCTTGGTAACTCCATTTTCCCATTTGTAAAATGTGGGTAAATAGATCTGGTATGAGGATTGGGTAGAAAAATACCTATAAAGCACTTGGTACTGAGTCTGGCCCTTGATGAGGGCCTGCTGAATACATTGTTCACTTTGCCATATTTATCATTTAGAAAGTTTTTAACTCAAGAAGCTGTAGAAGTTACAGCATTAGAAACACTTCTTTTCCCTCTGGTCCCGTACCCCATCAACCACCACATGAAGTGATGAGACAAGAAACTCAGACCCCACTGTAATGAAAGGGACCCTAGACATGATATCCCAGAAATCTGGGTCCACTTCTGACATGGATACAGCATTAGTATGTGCCAGGTACTGTTCTAAGAACCTAACGTACATTAACTCAGCTTGTCACAACGACCCAAGGTAGATGCTATTATTACCCCATCTTACTGATGGGTAAACTGATGCAAAAAATGTTAAGCAATTTGCCACAAATTACACACGTTTGACAAGCTATGGGGTCAGAATTTGAACCCAGACAGACACCTCCAAGTCTGTGCTTCATAGCCTTTTAGCCCTCTTAGCTTCAGTTTTCTCAGTGTTAAAATGAGAGTAATAATCCTGCACTAGAACTGAAAAAGTCTAGACAAATGGAACGGGTAATTGCTAGTAAGCTACTTAGCCAAAGAGCATCACTGTCTGTGCAATGAAACAGTGTGGCTGAAGTAATATCATTAAAGACGTGTTGCTAAGATTATTCCAGGTGCCAAATACCAACAAAAATATTTTTTCAGTGAATCTCAGTATTATGCCCTGAAAGAGAGCTTGAAAATAACTTATCATCTTTTGAAAGGATTATTTGAATACTTACAATCCTTTCCCTTGTCAGTTAGGGGTAATATTTTTTCATGACGTATAAGGAAGTCCTTACAAGTTCAAAAATGACTGTAGCAACACATGTTTAAATGGGCGTGTAAAAGTATGTGCTGTTCTCTGAACGGTAAACTCAAATATTAGGGTGAGTTTGTTTTGCCTCCTGGGTCAGTGTAATTGCCTATTGATTCTTAGAAGCCCCCTCCCCCAAAAAGAGTGACATTCACTACCTTTGCTCTTCAATTTCTGAACAGAATTATAGCTTAAATGGAAAAAATGACTTCGTTTTTCAGTTAGCACCTTTCAGAGACAGGGCCAAGACATTTCCTAATTACTTGTGCATAACTGGTACTCAGTAAACATTTTTGGATGAAAAGCTTAACCCTGTGTAAATAGTTCCTGCTTCATCAGACAGATTTGTATTGCATTCCTGATCAAGCATCTGATAGTCAATATTTGCATTTATATCTTCTTACTTTCCACCACTGATTTTACTAGCTTAACCAAATCATTAATAAATAAGGGAATTCCCAAAAGTCTTGCCATACCTAAAATACTTTTGAGTTGTATCAATATTCTGTAAATCATTGACAAGTCCAGTTAATCCCATTATAACTCATGACATGTCCGTGTAGTCACTGCCATTTCTGTAGTACTTGGTTGGCATAGTTTCAAGCAAAGATGGTAAAAATCAAATCTGCTTGGGACAGCAAGCATTAATTCAGGGTTTCCTCATCTCTGTTTATCTACTCAGCTCATAGACCAGGTTCTGAGTAGACAAGTAGGTGAAGAAGACCCTCATTCACCTCTTTGTCCCAAACCCAGTTTTATGGACGTTTATGAAAAAGCAATTAATTATCAAGCCCTGCGTAGGACTATACACCAACGCCTGTGCTCAGGAGTATGTTTAAAAGATGCATGGAAATAAATCAATCACGTCTATTCGTACAGACATATCTCCTTGAGAAGGGCATGAACATAATTCGTGCAAGCTCTTATGCATGCGCTGCGCACAGCTGCCATTAACGCTTCGCGGCTGCTCTCACCATCACGTGTGTGCTGATACTGTTCAGCTAACCCACATCTATTTAGTTCCTTTTCATGTTTCTCCCTCTAACCATAATTACCTCCTAACTATCTTGTCCTGCTTCCTGGATTATCTCCCTTCAATTTATCCTCCCGAAGGCTGTCGGAAAGAATTTTCCAAACTGTCAATCTGATCATGTCACTTCCAATTAGAATCCTTCAATGGCTGCCCATTTGCCCTCAGGATAAAACCCAAACTCCTTTGCATGATCTGCTGCCTGTCTATTTCTCTGGTCTCATCTCAGTCTCTCGCTTACTGTAACTAAACTACAGTATTTGCAACACCTTACCTGGTCCACACACTCCTTAGTGCCTCTGCCATGTTCCTCCCTCAGTCAAAATCATTCTCCTCTTTCTCCACATATTATCTGGCGAATTCTTCATAGTTACCTCGTACCAGAGATCTTCCCTGCTGGCCTCCTCCAGCTCTCGAAGGGATCCTAAAGTACCAGCTCTTACCTCCCAGGTCACAAATCCTGTAATGAAATGATCAATGGGCTTCCCTGGTGGCACCGTGGTTAAGAATCCACCTGCCAATGCAGGAGACATGGGTTCGAGCCCTGGTCTGGGAAGAGCCCACATGCCGCAGAGCAACTAAGCCCGTGAGCCACAACTACTGAGCCTACGCTCTAGAGCCCGCAAGCCACAAGTACTGAGCCCGTGTGCCACAAGTACTGAAGCCCGTGTGCCTAGAGCCCGTGCTCCACAAGAGAAGCCACCACAGTGAGAAGCCCGCGCACCGCAGTGAAGAGTAGCCTCCACCCGCCGCTAATAGAGAAAGCCCGTGGGCAGCAACGAAGACCCAAGGCAGCCAAAAATAAATAAGTTAATTAATTTTTTAAATAAAAGAAATGATCAGTGTTCATCTCTGAACCTCCCGTTAAATTTTCAGATGCCCGAGGGCAGGTAGGGTTTTCTAATTCCAATGTCTATTACAGACCTGGCACATAGCAAGTGTTTAATAGATTATAAATTAACAAACATTCAAAGTGCTGAGCCCAAATTGCACAACTGCATATCTGAGAAGTACCCAAGCAAAAGGTAAAATATTCTCTCTCTGGAGTCCTTAACACTCAAAGCCTAAAACAGCCGATAGTTATTCATCTCCTGTTCCACGTGGTTTCTATATTCGCGGGCAGGGTGGACAGACACAGTACTTATCACCAGTTTATCTGTTAGATCCTTACCCTGCAACTTAAATAGTGTTCAGATCAACTTGGTTTCCTGCCTGTATTGTTTTACACAAGAAAGTACACACACATAAAGTGTGGGCACGACCCATAAATAGTGTGCATTACCAAATAGCCTTTTACATTAAAGAAAAGATCACATTCTTTTCAAAGGTCATGATTATAAGAGCAGTGTTCTAGTTTTCAGGCACTTAACATTATCCATTTAGTTGAATTAGATTCTTTTTGGTGACTCAGATTGGGGGTCTTAATTTTAACTGTTTGCTTAATAGTGTCAGTGCTTCAGTGGTCTCAGCCTGACTTGGGGGTTAATACCTGGACTAAGCAGGTGACTGAATAACACAGTTGGCAGCCGCCACCTCCTGACTCCTGAGGCACCACTAGGGACACACAGGTAGCATTTATGGAAGCTGTCTCTGACTTGTCTTCACAGCTGCAGGCAGATCCAAAACAAATACACAGAAACTACAACTCAGCGGGAGTCTGGACACCAAAGGGGAAGAGGGCAAAGGCCAGTGCTTTGTGCTAGTGACAGTCACACTCCGGAAGTCCTGAGCAACACAGGGCTACGTGATGGCGGAAGTCAGTTGCTCAATAGACACAAGGGCTTGTTAGCCAGTATGTGTGCTTCCTAGAGGGCTGGATCTGTACTATTCCTTTAAGAGTCTGTGGCCTTAAAGATCAGGTATTGGGATTAGACCCAATTTTGTCCTTAAAGAGATACGTGAACATTTTCCAGATGCAGAATGGAGCAATGGTGTGATTCGTTCCCTCTGACTTCGCTGATTACAGTGGACTCACATTTCCCCCCCGTCTCAGACAATGCAAGGCTAACTTTGAGTTGTACTTCCTGCTCTTTGTCTCCAAAGATTAGGAAACACATAGTGTGCACCAGAAATCAAGCTGATTATTTTCTAGGCAATACTAAGAGAGATCCAGAGTTCTCAGTTTTACATCCAAGAATATCCTTTGCATCTCTACTACTCAAAATAAATGACTTCTCCTCCTGGGGCAAATCCTGTTTCTAGTTTTCTAACTACCGCAAGGTAAACCTTTCTCCCTGGTAGAAACTAAATAAGAGATGTGGCTCCCAAGGAAGTTTGCTTAGAGATTAAAGATAAAGATGCGCTAACAGTCACGTTTCTCCAAAATGGAGACTTAGGCTTCCCTGGAAAAAGGTTTCAGCATCTGGCAGGTGAGCCGCTTGCTGACTGATCATTACCATTTAGTCAAAAACAACTTCTGTCGTGGTAAAGCCAGGAGGAAATCTCTGCGGCTGCTTAGTAGTTTTCCTTTCTCTGCCTCATGTTTAATGATGAGTTATGTCTTTTAGACAGTCGGTATTTGTGGGCTGGAAGATATTTGTCCTTTAAGAAGAAGTTTGAGTGTTAAGGACTTTTCTGGTCAAGTTCTGGAAAAGCCCTGTTCCCCTGGCTTGACCCCTCCTTAAAGGGGATGGTTCCCTGCCAGATGCTGTCATCCTGGCTCGCCCAGACACCAGCTTCCTGAAGAGGAGCAGGGTGAAAATGACCCCTTCGCTAAAGTTAAAAAAGGGTAAGAAGGCCCTCTAGGGCAGGGGTGGCCAACCCCCGGACCACAGACGGGTAGTGGTCCACGGCCTGTTAGGAACCAGGCCACACAGCAGGAGGTGAGCGACAGGCGAGCCAGGGAAGCTTCATCTGTATTTACAGCCGCTCCCCATCGCTCACATTACCGCCTGAGCTCCGCCTCCTGTCAGACGAGCAGCGGCATTAGATTCTCTTAGGAGCGCAATCCCTACTATGAACTGCGCATGCGAGGGATCTAGGTTGCGAGCTCCTTATGAGAATCTAACGCCTGATGATCTGAGGTAGGGCTGAGGCAGTGATGCTAGCGCTAGGGAGCGGCTGCAAACACAGATTATCATCAGCAGAGAGGTTTGACTGCACAGAGACCATAATAAATCAACTGCTTGCAGACTCACATCAAAACCCTATCAGTGAGTGGCAAGCGACGACAATTAAGCTGCATCTGGTGGCAGGCTTTACAGTGGCAAGTGAGTTGATGTACTTCAGTTGTACAGCTGCAGCTGGTGGCAGGCATTAAGTCAGAATCCGACACTTATTTTAGCCTGCACACAGCCCACCCATTATTTTATTTACCACTTCCATCTGTACCTCTTTCCCGCACTGAGCACTTGTCTCAGTCACTGTTTTGGTAATCCCACAAGCTAACCCTAGCCAAAATGAGTAAAAAAACAAACGTTGCTGGAGAGCTTCTTTGAAAAGGGGGAAAGACCCAATGATGAAATAGCAGAAGACTCTAAGACTGCCAACAAAAAGAAAGCTGCATTTAAAAGAAAATACCAAGAGTTCAACTTAAATTACAGGTTCATTGAAACAGGTGATTCACATTCTCCAAGCCTGCTTTGTATAATACGTGGTGACTGCCTATCCAACGAAGCCATGGAACCTTCAAAACTGCTTCGCCACATGGAGATGAAGCACCCTGCATTAAAAGACAAGCCTTTGGAGTTTTTCAAAAGAAAAAAACGTCAACACGAAGAGCAGAAGCAATTATTGAAGGCCACCACTTCATCAATGATGAAGTGCATCAATGATGCACTGAGAGCATCATTCTTAGTGGCTATCCACATTGCTAAAGCTAAGAAGCCCTTTACTATTAGTGAAGAGTTGATCCTGCCTGCTACTAAAGACATTTGTTGTGAACTTTTAGAAGAGGCTGCAGTTCAAAAGGCGGCATGTGTTCCTCTTTCAGCTAGCACCATAAGTAGATGAATTGATGAAACATCAGAAGATACTGAGGTACGATTGTTAGGATTAATGAGTCACTGTAGTACGCAATCCAGGTTGACGAGTCTACTGATGTTGACAACAAGGCAACAATGCTTGTTTTTGTGCGATATATTTTTCAGGAGGCTGTGCATGAGGATATGTTATGTGCACTTTTGTTGCCAATCAACACCACAGCTGCAGAACTATTCAAGTCTTTGAATGATTACATATCAGGAAAATTGAATTGGTCATTTTGTGTCGGTATATTCATGGACGGAGCAGCTGCCATGACTGGATGGCTTTCTGGTTTCATTACTCGGAACAAAGAGGTCGCTTCTGAATGTGGGTCTATGCACTGTGTCATCCATAGAGAAATGCTGGCTAGCCGAAAAATGTCACCTGAACTAAACAACATTTTGCAGGATGTGATTAAAATTATCGACCATGGGCTTCCCTGGTGGCGCAGTGGTTGAGAGTCCACCTGCCGATGCAGGGGACGCGGGTTCGTGCCCTGGTCTGGGAAGATCCCACATGCCGCGGAGCGGCTGGGCCCGTGTGCCATGGCCGCTAAGCCTGCGTGTCTGGAGCTTGTGCTCCGCGACGGGAGAGGCCACAACAGTGAGAGGCCTGAGTACAGCAAAAAAAATAAATTAATTAATAAAATAAAATAAAATAATAAATAAATAAAATTATCAACCGCATTAAAGTACATGCCCTTAACTCAGGTCTGTTCGTGCAGCTCCATGAGGAGACGGACGCAGAGCACACACGTCTTCTCTTATACACAGAAGTGAGGTGGCTTTCTAAAGGTAGGTCACTGGCCAGAGTTTCTGAGTTATAAGAGCTGCTCCAGAGATTTCATTTAGAAAAACAGTCACCACTGGCAGCACATTTCAGTGACACAGAATGGGTCGCAAAACTTGCTTACTTGTGTGACAGATTCAACCTGCTCAACAAACTCAATCTGTCACTTCACAGGAGAACAACAACAGTGTTTAAGTCAGCAGATAACGTGGCTGCATTCAAAGCCAAACTGGAATTATGGGGGAGAAAGGTGAGCATTGGGATTTTTGACATGTTTCAAACACTAGCAGAGATTTTGAAAGAGACTGAGCCAGGGCATTCTTCCTCCCAGCTGGTGCGTGATCACCTATCTCGGCTTTCAGAAGAGTTTGAGCATTACTCCCCAACTATTACTTTCTAGATCAACCACTAAATTGATCTAGAACTGACAACTTCCCCGGAACTGCGAAGGAATGGATCCGCAACCCATTTGTGAATAAGCCAGGTGAATCGACTTTGTCCGTGCTAGAAGAGGATCAACTGCTTGAGATCGCAAATGATGGTAGCCTTAAAAGTATGTTTGAGACAAATTCAAATCTCCGTACGTTCTGGATTCAAGTCAAGGTGGAATATCCTAAGATTGCCACAAAGGCACTGAAAAGCCTGCTTCCATTTCCAACATCCTGTCTTTGTGAAGCAGTGTTTTCTGCAGTGACAGCAGCCAAAACGAGATCACGGAGTAGATTGGATTATAAGCAACGCGCTTCAGGTGTCATTGTCTCCCATCACCCTAGATGGGACCATCTAGTTGTAGGAAAACAAGCTCAGGGCTCCCACTGATTCTGCATTATGGTGAGTTGTATAATTATTTTATTATATATTACAATGTAATAATAATAGAAATAAAGTGCACAATAAATGTAATGTGCTTGAATCATCCCCAAACCATCCCACCCCACTGGTCCGTGGAACAATTGTCTTCCATGAAACCGGTCCCTGGTGCCAAAAAGGTTGGGGACTGCTGCTCTAGGATACCAAATATAAAACTAAACAAAACTGTGATATTAGCTCCAAAGCCAGCTTATTCTTTCTTTGGACCCAGCAAAGTGGAAGAGTAAGACCAGGGATCCACCAATCAGTTCTTGGAATATTGGAATTCCAACACTGAGAGGCCAAAGCAAATCTTTGGGCCATATGTAAGAATAGTTGCAATATTTTTACTAGTTGCTTATAACAGTGTTGTCAAAGAGGTGTTCCTGGCCACTTCTATCAGAACCACTAGAAAAAGTTTATAAAAATACCTGTTGCTGAATCAATCTCTGGGAACAGCATCAGGAAGCGGCATTTTCTGTAATTACATAAGAAATTCTTATCAACAATCTTTCTCCAAAACCCTTATTTATATACCATATACCATTACATTTTTAGTTATGTAAAATAAGCTGCTATAATTTTTTTCCGAGGAAGACATTTTGCAGGATTAGGGTGTGAAACACTGAGACTACATTTACCTAATTCCTCTCAAAATATTAGTTTGTAGTCTTTGAAGCATTTGGGCAATTTTGTCTTGAGACATTTTTTATTTTTATTAGACTTTATGGGGAAAACGAACTACCCAAAAAAAGCTATTTGCTTGTTTATCTAAGGAGAAATTGGTAGTACTAAATTGATCTAGAACTGACAACTTCAGAAAGCACAAATAATAAATTTACTGGCTACCAGTTAAACCCTTGAAATGGTCCCTATGTATAGACTCAGCTAATCATTGGTTATTAAAACACACTGAATCAATAGGACTTATCAATTTTGATATTACATAAACATATATTTGAGATTATATAGGCAGTAACATTAACTATAGCAAAAGAAAAAAATCAAATATGAAATGATGAATTAGCACTCTATTTAAATGTGGGCTCTCTCTTGATATTTAAATTTACGGGGCTTTTTTGAGGGGGGGAGTCTTAAGAATGGTAGGTAAGCAAAGAACTTCTAGTGAATATTGAAAACTAACCATCTTGTCCTCAATTTGGCTCAACTTGAAAGTTATTATCCATAAAATCGTAGATGGCTTAGGGATCACTAATTTCATCTTTTACAAGTCAAGAAAATGGAATCATTTGGAAGACCCAAATCTACAAAAGTTTTATTGACTAAGGTCATCGCTGCACTTTGTGTAACAGCAGGGCATATTCTGGGGCAGGCAGACTGCCCAATCCCTTTGCTTAGAATCTGTAAGAATAAACTTCTTCCCCACCACTTAAGATTTTTTTGTTAGGCAAACATTATAAACTAAGGAAGACAGTGAATAAAAGCATATGACATGATCAGAACCAGCTGACAAAAAAACTATGGTTTCCAACAGCCTACTGCTTATTCTACAAGATATCAACAATAAGACTGGTTAGTTTTACTGATTTAATTGGTTCCCATCATACAGACACAGCTGAAGTTTAAACCACTAGAACAGTGCCAATCAGGTCTTAGGAAGAAGTAGGAAATTATAAGAGGGGTTGTTCTTTGGATTTTAAGTTAATATAACATATAGATTGAAAAACTGACCTGTGACTATAAATTATACCATATTTAAGGGCATTATATATTATAATAAATATATACCTGGCATATTATACTTAGATCAAGAGAAATTCCCTTATTAAATATGTATCACCTATAGTTTAGTTTTTATCAGCACGAATTGAAGTTGATAAAATGTAAAAGAATATCCTCATAAAAGATTTATATGATTCTCCAGACTCAATAAGAATTGATAAGACTCAATAAGACTCAAGAAGAATTGATTGGTGAGATGGGGAGAAGGAACCTAGCCTAACACTTTCTGAAGTCTTTTTAAAAGTGTCCTATACTAGGATGAACTTATTTGTCTCTTGCACATACAGTGGGCAGCTTTTAAAATTTGGGGAAAAGAATTAGCAAACCCATTTGACCACAGATCCATGCCTTGTTCTTATTCAATAAACTCTGTCACTAGTAAAAGTTTTATATATATATATATAGATAGATAGATAGATTATAGATATAGATATAGATGTATAATATCTGTCTGACCCTGTCTCCTTCTTCTACATTGGCTCAGAATTTGGAAGAGAAAGATGGACATGTATTATCTTACTCCCTATCCCATCCTATCCTCCACCCTCATGCCAAAATCCATCATAATTGAGTTCTAGAAATTCCAGATCCTCTGCTCAGCTGCTCTAGTACAGAGTTTTCCTGATCTAGATATCCTTACCTCTGGATTCCTTAGATTCTGGCATTCTCTACTTCTAATCTTTGTTCATTCCCTCCTCAGAAGCTCCTATAGCTAGACTACCCTTAGGCTCTGTTTCTTTTAGACTCCTGAAACGACTGTCCATACAGGCTTCATCTACACTACCTATTTGAGTAACAAACATCTGGCCTAATAAACCAAATCTCTTTCACCCTTCTCTCCTAGGATCCTAGAATTATTTTGTCACTCCTTGGTGATAAAACTTTACCTCTCTTATACTAATTAATAAAAATCCTTTAACAACAAGTTAAAATGAGGTCCTTAGGGTGAGCACTAATCCAATATGACTGGTGTCCTTATTAAAAAAGGAGAAATTTAAAGACAGACATGAACACAGGGAGAGCACCATATGTATACCGAGGCAGAGATCATGGTGATGTTTCTACAAGCCAAGGAACGCCAAAGATTGCCAGCAAAACACCAGAAGCTAGGGAGAGGCCTGGAACGGCATCTTCCTCACAGCTCACAGAAGGAACCAACCCTGTCAACATCTTGGTCTCAGACTTTTAGCTTCTAAAACTGTGGGACAATATACTTATTTGTTTAAGCCACCTGGTTTGGGATACTTTGTTATGGCAACCTTAGCAAACTAATACGTGTGGACTTTAAGCCTCTTAATCGGATGATTGGTGAGTAATAGCTGTGCTCTTTATTACATGTCATTTAGTGAAAGAATCTATAATGTTATAATATTACTTAATATTTGATAAATCATGGGCTCTTAGAGCCAGAAAAGCCATGGGAAGAATTTCTCTTTTACCCTATATGCATCCACCAATTCACTCAAACCCATCCACTGAAAAAGCTGTTTGTCTTTAATGTTATTACAGAAAGGACAAAAAAGCCACTTTTTATATGTCAATTATGTGCCTGTTATGTGCTATGAATGTTAAATTATTTATTTAACAAATATGTATTGAGTGCTCAGTATATCCCAGCATTGTATTAGACACTGGGGATAGAGCAGGAAACAAGATAGATACTGTCGCTAATTTCATGGAACATATAGTCAGTCTAATGAAGGAATCAAACAATGAATATGCAGATATAAAAATGTATTATCACAGTTGTGAAAAATATTAAGAAAACATTTAGTGTGCTATGATGCAATGTAACAGGAACCTAATTAGGACTTGTGGATCAAGCAAGACATCCTTGAAGTTGTGGCATTGAGCTAGGTTCAGTAGGCGTAGCGAGGGAAAGGGAGTCACTGTAGAAAATGGGAAGTCTTTATAAGGTTAGAAGCAATGAGAAGCTGTGATAAGATTTTGTTTTTAAGAGATATTCTAACTGCTATAATAAGAAAAGCTTAAAAAGGGTCAAGAATGGAAGTAAGAATAGCAAGTTAGGATGCTGTCATGGTATCTAAACAAAGATAATGTCCTGGACAAGGATGGTGGTAATAGTAACAAAGAAGCAGAAGGATTCCACTTATATTTTTGAGGTAGAATCAACATGATTCTCAGTGTGAGAATGAGAAAGAGAGACAAAGGATGATATCAAAATTCTAGTAGAAGAAGAGTTGATGGGGGGCCCATCTACTGAAATGGTAAACACTTAAAAGGGACAGATTTTTAAGATAAAAGTTATACTTCATGTTCTATTTTATTTATTTAATCTTCACAGAAGCGCTGAAATTTAGAAATTAGTATCACCTGGTTTATTGATGAAATAGGTACTTCATGATATCCTTGAATAACATATCCCAAAGTCTTATATTCTTCTAGCTCTGTGACTTAAGACCAAATTCATTTATCCAACACTGAGTGAGCATTTATCTTGTGCCAGGTATTCTATAAGAATGTCTCAGCCCCAGCCTTCTAATCGAGGAGACAATATATACATAGACAGAATTATAACTCAGTGTAGTGACTACAATATTAGAGATACACAAGGAATATTTGGAAACTTGGAGAGAATACTTACATTAGCCAAGAAGCAGGAGTGAGAATGAGAGAAAGCTTCCTAGGTTATATCTGTGTTGAGGCTTAAAAGTCATGCTTAGGAATTACGTAAAATGATCAGGGCTAGACTAGATGATATAGAGACAGGGATTGAGCAACCAGCATGATTAATAAAATACACAAAATTTTGTAGCTTGGAAAAAAAGATAATTGCTATACCAGGAAGATCTTTTAAGGAATGTGAAAGAGCTTGGAGTTTATCATTTAATGGATGACAAGGGAATATTGCTGGGTTCTCAGCAGAGAAATGCCATTGTCAAACATCCAATTTTAGACATATTCTGTTGGTTGTGTTGAAGATGGACTTGAGGGTACTATGGCTAGAGAGAGGAAAACCAATTCAGACATGACTACACTAGTAGGTAGAGCGATGATGAGTCCCAATTAGGTTGATGGTTGTTCATATGGAGAGAAGCAAATGGACTGGAATCTAATTAAAAGGCAAAATTGGTAGGAAATGTTGATGCACAGATGTGTAATATTGAAGATCAAGGAAGAGGAGAGAGTTAAGGATGAACCCAGATGTCTAGCTCAGATAGCTAGGTGGCAGTTAAAAGAAGAATAGCCAAATAGGGAAGAAAACAAGTGTTTAAAATCAAACTTTTTGAGGTCAAAGTTCTAGATGAGATAGAACTAAAAATAGATCTGAGACTTCTAAGATTAGTGATTTTTTTCCTAAAGAAAAGCCTAGAAAATAGCCATTTGTCCATTTTTAAGGCTCAGCTAAGACTTGTAGTGAATAAGAAAGCAGAATTTCTTTATCTTTTCTTTTTCATGTATTCCTATGAGAGCAGACAGATCGATAAAATTCTGTAGGTGGTTAAATTTTTGGTCCTCTTGTATAAGGTTGAGGGATTTCATTGTATATGACTCATCAACAAAGTTATGAAGTTGATATGTAACAAGAGCTGTCTTTATCTGTGAAAGATAAGATCCTGGAGGAAAATAGATGTTTTCTTCGTTCTCTTCCCAGCAAGAAAATTATTTGGGTGTCCTACCACTTAATCCAGCCAGGAAACAAAGATCTTTCTTTACAACAAATGGATCACATCCTGAGTTTACTCCTTAGTGCCAAAGAGCTTTATAAGATTCTGGAGAACAGACCACAACTCAAAGACAGATGGTCTACAGACCAGACATATTTATAGAATTTTGTCTTTAGAGAAGAAAGAGAGTTGATACAAATCTTATTATGGGCAAACACAAGTGGAAAAATTTAAAAATGATATATTCCAAGTATAATTCTTTCTGTGCAATTACTGTCCAACACATCCAGAATGTTACTAGAAAAATACACAATACAACTTTAAATAAAAAACAGACATTCTCTAGGAAAGTATAGAATACAAGTTAAAATGGAATGTTTTGTGACTTTTATATACAAGGCATGTATTTTTATACAACATACTGCTTTGAAAAAACTCCACGCCATGTAAAATTGATTTACATAAAAATATTAAAATTGGAATATATGATTCTAGAATCTAGAAAATAAAATATTTTCTAAATATGGCAAAAACCTACTCTGTTTTAAATCTCTTCCATATTAATTAAATAAATTTAGTAATATAAAAGATGCCCTGGATTTGTTTAGAGGGAGGTCATTGAAGTTTTTTGTTCCACCAAGATCCAAGGAGGTACGTTGAGATTCATTCTAAGTCATTATTGACTAGAACTTGTTAATGGAAAACTGCTTATTAGGAAAAAAGTCGTGTCTAAGTATTTCCCAAGAGTAATATTCAGCCAGGAGACGTGAATAATGGCACTGGCCACTTGTATCTATGGCTTTAGTGATCAAGCCACAGTATACATTATTACACTTCAGTCCTCGATAGGTGGCCAAGAAGAAATTTACACTGCATCAAAGAGATGCTGTACAAAGGACCTGGCACCAGTCCCATATGCTGTTGCTATACATAAGCAATTTGTTAGAGTTTCTAGCTGTATTTCATAAAAGCAAGTAATTCAATATCACAGTTTTGTTGTTGCTATTGTTTGATTTTTTGTTATTGCTTTATTTTGTATATTTGTGTGCGTGTTATTTTAAGTAAGGTTGGGATGTCTTCCCCCACAAAAGACAGATTATCTGAAAGAACACAACATGTGGTCGTTTCTTTTGGAGGGAGGGAGTTTGGTTTTTTTTTTTTCAAAATAACGTAGTAGTCTTCTCCCAGTACCTAATGAATAATGATTAAGCCCCCTGATTTTGCCTACACATTAAGGTCAGCTACTGAATTGGTGATTTTCCTAAGACAAATGATACAAATGCTAGTTTATGTGGGCAGCATCTTTCATCACTTTCTTTCAAATTGTATTAGGTTTGGCGAGTTTTGATATTAAAAAAAAAAAAGTTGTTTTAATGTAACTAAGTTTTAGCCCTAGCATTTCATTTCCTCTATTTTCCAGTGTCTTTCTTATCAGACTTTGTGTATATACAAAGAAGTATTTATATTTTGGTCAGTCCAATAATAGTATAGTAATATGCTGTTAAATGCTATGAATTTCTCCTTTGTAATATACTGATTTACTGATTCCTTATATATTTGGTTGTGATAAAAGACAGTTTCCCGTGGATGTGTGGTATTTATTTGTTAAATCCAAATAAATTGGAATTTTAAAAAAGGGAAAAACTACAGGTCAATTTATGAAAGAGTTGACACTGTTGGGAAACTTTCCTTTAAAACAAATTATATTTAAGGACCAAATCTAATCTTAAATAAATTATTAGTTCTAATAAATGATAATATTTTTATACTTTATGAAATAGGGGCCATACAAAAATTGATATGGTTGACAATGTTGGCCTATTTGAGGGTAAAGTACTTTGAGTTTTTACCTTTTTCTGAATTTTTCTTGAACTTGAGCTTAAAATCTAATCTCTTCTGTTCCCTTTTTCTCCTATGTAATTCTATTTCTCAAGTATCTAATAAAGGCTAGTAAGTCTTATGTTTTGAGTAAAAATTAAAATTATTTTACGAGTTCAAATAATTAAAGTGAAACTGAATCCAGAGAGGAAAATATATTTTGCATAAATCTGTTAGTTAATACTACTCTGGGAAACAAAAACCGCACCCCTTCATCTTCAAGCCCTAGACACACACTCACGTGCATGCGCACACCACACCATCTCAACCTCGTGAGACCAGAGAGTTGAGAGAAGTAACAGCGCTGGGGAGCTTCTGGAACACGGGCAATATTGCATTTTGCAAACATCTGCCTCTTGAACTTGTGCATGGAAGGTATGATTAGAAATTCATGGCGCTAACTAAAGGTACTGAGGAATTGGAATCTAAGGAAAAAGGTGTGGAGGAAACTGTATCTTTCAGTTTGGGACTTAGGAAGAGTGGTCAAGAGGACACCAATAGTCCAGTTAGCTCGAGCCAGGAAAACCAGTGCTGTGATGAGATGAAAATTGAATACATTTAGAGTCATCTGATTTTACACTTGACTTTCTCTCTAAAAAGAGGGAAAGGAACAGAGGAGATGTTATCTTTGAATTTAAAAACTGTTTTTTTTTTTTTGAAAGCCTTGGTGTTTACAGTAAAAGACCTTTTTCCTTGGGGTGCCAAATTAAAATCTTATGTCATATGCTAAAAAGTATCCTTCAGACAGAGACCCTAAAACTCCCCTTCCTCAGGCGAGTAACTGGAGGTTTTACTTTGACAACAAATACCCCAATGTACCAGACTCCAAAGATGTAGCAGCTGATCCCAGGAAGACAAAGATCTTAGGAAAGAAATGCTAGAGATAGCCTAGGGTGGAATTGCAGTACCACCTTTTGTCTTAACAGTTAAAAGGCTAGGAGGAGTTTCAACCACTTCCCTGTAGAAATTTGGGGAACTCCAGGTTTGCCTAGGGAAAAGACCGCCCAACAAAACTTTCATAATTCCATAGCCTCCTCCTTTCTTTTTTTTTTTTTTTTTGAGGTACGCAGGCCTCTCACTGTTGTGGCCTCTCCCGTTGCGGAGCACAGGCTCCAGATGCGGAGGCTCAGCGGCCATGGCTCATGGGCCCAGCCACTCCGCAGCATGTGGGATCCTCCTGGACGGGGGCACGAACCCGTATCCCCTGCATCGGGGTTCGTATCCCCTGCATCGGGGTTCGTATCCCCTGCATCGGCAGGTGGACTCTCAACCACTGCGCCACCAGGGAAGCCCCTTCTCCTTTCTTTATCTACCCTTTTCTGTCTTGAGTACGATCCTCTTCCTTTTAAGGATCAGTCGTTTCTTACATCCTGCGAAAAACAAAAGGACCCTAGAGAGAGGGAAACATAAAAAGGATGGCTTGGGGCCTTGAGTTTTCTAGCCAGTTCAACACAGGTTTAACCGAGATTTGGAGCAGCAAGAAGTCACCTTTTGACATAGTGTAGCAGGGCTTTTCAGTCCTAAAGTAGTTTATAAAAGCAAGTCTAGCTAATAAATTCTTGGTGTATAGCTTGGTTTTCTGTGGTAAAGAGTGAGGTAAAAATTATTGTAATCAATAGTTCAACTATTTACTCAAATACTTTCTTTCCTTCTGGGAAATGTTAGGGTGAAGAATAGTCTTGTAGGAAGATTCTGATTCTAGGAATCCCTCTGCTGTTTTTGATAAAGAAGGATGAAGTTGCTCTTCTATGATGTAATTTGTACTAGTGGCTCTTTTCTCTGCAGCTGGGGTAGAAGGGGTTGGAGAGGGTAAGGAAACAGAGACCGCGTATGTATATATATATGTATGTGTGTGTATATATACACGTATATATGTATGGAAAATAACGGAGAAAACAAATGAAACCCCTGCAATGTATCCTAGAGTTTGATTGTAATGCATTTCTCTCCTTCAATTTCAGTAGCTCTATTAGTTTGCTGGGGCTGGTATGCAAATTAGTACAAATTAGGTGTCTTCAACAACAGAAATTTACTGTCTCACACAGTTCTGAAGGCTAGACATTTGAGATCAAGGTGTGGGCAGTATTGGTTCCTTCTGAGAGCTCTGAGGGACAATCTGCTCCATGCCTCTCTCTTGGCTTCTGGGAGCCTCACGTGTTCCTCGGCTTGCAGCTGGTGTTTTCCCCGCCTTCACAGTCTCTTCTCCATTTAAGGTCACGTTCACAGGTGCTGGGGGTTAGGATTGCAACATCTTTTGGTGGGATACAATTCAACTCGTAACAGTAGTACAGAGATTTTTATTTTACTTTATGCTGATACAAGTATTAAAAATATAAGAGAAATAAGATTCAAAAGGGAGAATATGAACCGAGTCTACCATTGAAATATCCCATCCTGTGTTTTAAAACTCCTAGGTAGTTAAAGGGTATGGCGTCTTTACAAGAAGCCCCATGGGAAAATGAAAAAGCTAAACTAAGACTTACTGGAAACCAATGTCATTCAAAGTAGTAATTGCTGCTTTCTGATTCAAGAGAATATAACATCTATTCCCATCACAAAAGATTGTTCAACCTACTTCCTCTGCCTTGAGGAAGAGAGCCAGATATTGAAAAAGAAAAGCATTAGGGAGAGAGCTAATGTTATCTCTGTATCTTAAGAAAACTGGGTCCAATGCAATATGAAAGTTTTATTAAAAATCTGTTAATAGGGGTGGGATAGGGAGGGTGAGAGGGAGGGAGACGCAAGAGGGAAGACATATGGGAACATATGTATATGTATAACTGATTCAGTTTGTTATAAAGCAGAAACTAACACACCATTGTAAAGCAATTATACCCCAATAAAGATGTTAAAAAAAAAATCTGTTAATAATTTCAAGATGGTGACAGCAGAGCATTACACCAAGCATGGGACCACTGTAGACATGAGCACTCTGTGACTGCATGTGGTCCACACCCATAAAGCCAGTCCTGTTTCCTGCTCTGGGGCATGGGTGTATCTGGTGGGTATAGCCTGGAATAGCAAAGTTTCAAGAACTGGGTCAACTCTACTGGAACATAGTGGCTACCTGGAGCATTGGCTTTGAATGCCTAGGAAGCTGAAACATGCACCATAATCCATTAGCAATATCCACCACGAGCATGGGATATGTTTTCCATCCCTAGAAATGATATCTGACTTTAGGAAGTATAAATTTTTAAATCTACTTTATTGATGTATAAATAACGTAACAATATATCACACATTTTAAAGGTATCCTTCTCTTACCTTTGACAAACATACCTTTGTATAATCACCAACCCATTCAAGACATAAGAATATTTGCATTTCCCCAGAAAAGTTCCTCATGCCCCTTTGTTTGTAATCAATCTCTCTCTCCACCCCGAGATGACCACTGACCTATTTTTCATCACTTTGAATGATTTTGCCTGGTATAGAATATCATATAAAAACAATCATACAATCTGTACTGTTCGGTGTGGTTTGGTCAGCATAATTGTGAGATTCATCCGTGTTGTGGCCTGAATTAGTAGTTCATTTTACGTTAGAGCTTAATAGAATTTATTGTTAGAATATACCATAATTCGTCTATCCATTCACCTGTTGTTATACATTTGGGTTATTTCTAATTTGAGGTTATTATGGATAAAGCTGGTATGAACATTTGTGCACACATCTTTTTATTAATATATGTCCCAGTTCTCATGGATTAATATCAAATAGTAGAACTGCTGGGTAAATGCATGTTTTAACTTTATAAGAAATAGTGGTTGCACCATTTTATACTCCCACCAGTAATATGTAAATGCTCTAGGTGCTCTGTATCCTTGACAACAATAGATACTGATGGTCTTTTTAATATTAGCCATTGTAGTGGGTATATAGTGTGGTGTTCCATTGTAGTTTGAATTCCCTGGTAACTAATAATGTGGAGAAATTTTTTCATGTGCCCATTAAGCATTTGTTGTAAAATATCTGTTCAAGTCTTTGACCTAATTTTTTAATATAGACTATGCTTTAGGCTAGTTTTCAGTTCACAGCAAAATAGAGCAGAATGTTTTCACATACACCCTCTCCCAACACACACAGCCTCCCTCACCATCAACATTCCATACCAGTGTGGTACATTTGTTACAATCAATGAACTAACATTGTCATTATCAACCAGAATCCATAGTTTACTTCAGATTTCACTCTTGATGTTCTATGGGTTGTGCCTTGCTCTGTGGGTTTTGACAAATGTGTGATAACATGTACCCACCATTAAAGTATCATACAGAATAGTTCTACTGCCCTAAAAATCTGCAGTGCTCCATCTTTTCACCCCTTCCTCCCCACAAACCCCTGGCAACCGCTGATCATTTTCATGTCTCCATAGTTTTGTCCTTTTTCAGAATGTCATATAGTTGGAATCACACAGTTAGTTAAGTACCCATTTCAGAGTGACTTCTTTCACTAAGTAATAGGCATTTAAGGTTCCTCCATGTCTTTTCATGGCTTGACAGCTCATTTCTTCTTAGCACTGAGTAACATTCCATTATATGGATAGACCACAGTCTGGTATAGTTTGAAGAACATCTTGAAGATGTTCTATTGAAGAACACCTTGGTTGCTTCCACATTTTTTTTTTTACATCTTTATTAGAGTATAATTGCTTTACAATGGTGTTAGTTTCTGCTTTATAACAAAGTGAATCAGTTATACATATACATATATTCCCATATCTCTTCCCTCTTGCGCCTCCCTTCCTCCCAGCCTCCCCATCCCACCCCTCTAGGTGGTCACAAAGCACCAAGCTGATCTCCCTGTGCTATGTGGCTGCTTCCCACTAGCTATCTATTTTACATTTGGTAGTGTATATATGTCCATGCCTCTCTCTCGCTTTGTCACAGCTTACCCTTCCCCCCTCCCCATATCCTCAAGTCCATTCTCTAGTAGGTCTGTGTCCTTATTCCTGTCTTATCCCTAGGTTCTTCATGACATTTTTTTCTTAAATTCCATATATATGTGTTAGCATACGGTATTTGTCTTTCCCTTTCTGACTTACTTCACTCTGTATGACAGACTCTAGGTCTATCCACCTCATTACAAATAGCTCAATTTCATTTCTTTTTATGGCTGAGTAATATTCCATTGTATATATGTGCCACATCTTCTTTATCCATTCATCCGATGATGGACATTTAGGTTGCTTCCACGTCCTGGCTATTGTAAATAGAGCTGCAATGAACATTTTGGTACATGACTCTTTTTGAATTATGGTTTTCTCAGGGTATATGCCCACATTTTGGAAATTATGAATAAAGCTGCTATAAGCATCCATGGGCAGGTTTTTTTGTGGACATAAGTTTTCGGCTCATTTGGTTTTTATTCATTTTAAAAATTAGGTTGTTTGTCTTTTTAATCAGTTTTACCTAAAAGAAATATTTAACTTGATTTGAAAACTTTTTTTCTTATTAACCTTGGTAAGATAAACAGTGATTACAAAAAATCAAATTTAATGAATAACATATGTTAAAAAATTTCTCTAAAGTAACAACGAGTTTCTAATTGCAATTAACAAATTAATGATGACAGCTAGGTATACAATAGTCTAGTAATAGGATCCTTTCAGACTCCTGGTGAAATGTGACAAATCTTCTTTCCATACTCTACAGCTTAAAGTGTAATTTCTACTTTCTAGCCTTCATAGACTCAATATAGAATTTTTAAAATGTAAAAGCTCATGCACTCCTAATAAAATTATTGCTGTACCATGGGGATCAATCAAAGTAGAGATTGGCCTTGGCATGAGAGCAGATTTTTGGAGGACCCCTGCTGTTCTAGTTGTTACCCCTCTAGATCCCGGATTATTGGTATATTATTTACCTATTTCTGTGTAATATTATAAATTATATATAATCTTATAAATGTGCAACAAATGTTTCTACATAAGAAACTATCTCAAAACCAAGTAGCTTAATAACCGTCTATTTAGCTCATAAATCTTAGGGTCAGCAATTTGGGCTAGGCTCAGTTGGATGGTTCTTCTGCTGTTAGCTGGGCTGGCACCTACATATTTGGTCAGTTGCCAGTCAGGCTAATCTGAGATGGCCTGAACTGAGATAGTTCATCTCAAATCCATTTGGTTTCTCATCCTCCATCAGTGTGTCTTGGACTCGTCCTTATGATTCCAGAGCATGTTTCTGGGAGAGAGAACAGATGTGCATAAGACTTGTTTAGGCCTAGGTTTATGATTTGTATAACATAATTTTTACTGCATTCTATTGGTGAAACCATGTACCAAGATCAGCCCAAATTCAGGAAGTGAAAAAAAAGAGACTACCTCTTAATTAGAAGGACCACAAGTCATATTGCAAAGGGGTGTGGATGTAGAGAAGAAAGGGTGACCATTTTTGCGAACAATCTACTATAATGACTAATTCAGGGGGGAAAGGGCCAGGAGAGGCTCTGAGTCAATTCAGGTTCTAGGAGGGTGTTAGGGGAGCTTGAAGCAGCAACTCTTTACCAACTTCTATGGAAATATTTCAGTATTTTAACAAGCAGTATAGCCACATGGGTAAGCACAGGCCAGATATTAGCCCTGAAAAGAACATTACAATTTTGTGTTTTAAAAAATGAAAACACAATCAGGTGAATACACGCATTATGTCTACTTTCTTCATTACTTACACCCAGCGAAATCTTAACAGTTGGGCTAGTGACGCCTAAACTATTTAACTTCAGTCATGGATCCTAGGAGAAAAGCACCAACCTTTTTAAGATTAATATTGTTAAAGTAAAACTATTAACATAGCTAATATTATATTAGTCCAGAAAATGAAATACTGCATCTAGTTACTGTAATCTGCCTGCCACTGGAAATATGGAGCATGAGTGGGAATCATACCACTTGATCAACTTAGTTTACTTATTACTTTGTGGAAATATAAACGTTTAAACCATGATCCAACTCCTAGTTCTGTTTCTTTTAGACAACACAAAGCCATCTGTTCTCAGATCAAAAAAAAAAAAACTTTAGTCTTGTTACTATGTTGGGTTTTTTACTCCAAAATATCATTCTTCCAGTACGTAACATAGTAATAGAATTCTTCCAAACTGCTGCTGAAATGTGACCCATCTTCTTTCCACACTGTATAGCCTAAAGTATAATTTCTACTTACTGGCTTTTGTGGACTCAGTGCAGAATTTGTTTAATGTAAAAGCTCGTGCTCTTCTCCAAAGGAAGGTATTGCTGAAGCAACTTCTCCCCTCTACAGCTCACCTGCACAGGGGTCCCTGACCATCACAGTGCTAGACCTGTGTGTAGATAAAGGGAGAGCCAGGGTTGAATAGGTCAATAACTGTGTGGTAACAGAGGCCAATCAATAAGTTTCCCCTCCAGTCGCTAAACCATACTTTGTTCATAGGAATAGACACCTGAAAGTAAAGAAATGGTAACTCTCTAGTTTTTGAGTCTGAATTTTTGGTCCTCACTCACCACTTCCCACCCAGCACAGTGCTCTGCATCCGGTAGTGACTAAGCAATGACAGTCAGACTGGTCATATCTACAGCCATGTCCAAAGCAGGAATCTGGCCCACCTGCACAATACAACACCACTGGTAGATTCAGGGTCTCTGAGCTCTTCCCAAATTGGAAATCATCAGATGAAGATAGTACCATGGCACAAGGAGCTAAGGGCCAAAGGGTGTTTTTATACTTTGAATTACACTCAACATACAAACCAAAGATGGCTATTAGCTTAGGGCCAGAGAAGCAGGATCTAAAATATACTTTAAATAGTTTATAAGAAATTAGGCTGCAGGCAGCACACATACACACCCATACTTGCTCACGTATACACAGCAAAAGCAATGGAAAATATGAAATTATGACCCACCACACAGGCATTTCATGATGGTCTGAATGGTCAGTGATATTTCCCATGGCAAGTACAGAAAGATGAGTGAAAATATCTCAGGGCAATTGCAGTTTTTGACCTCTCTAAACGCTGTGAGTAGGCCATGTTTGCACACTGCTGCTGACCACTTTTCTCAGATGAAAGTCCCATGGTCAGCGAGGCTCACGTGAGAGGGAATCAAGAGGAACCACTTGCCCGGCACAGCTCCTGTGGTGACCTCACTTGCGGAGATGTGGCTGAGGTGAGGCAAACCCGCAGAAGTGTGCAGTCCTATGTTCCAGAGTCAGAGGTCTCCCTGCATCAGAAAGTCAAAGTGAAATTTCTAGTCCCTCAGTATCTTTTCCAGGTGAAAATAGCAACAGGGACATTCCACTCCCATTAAGAACCCTGAGGTTATTTTCTTGTCTTAATCACTAACACAAGATCTCACAGTTAGGACTTTACAGTTATCATAAAGGAACTTGAAGTAGAGGGAGTGGATACTGCATATCATCACATTTACAAAAATTCTAGTGAAAACTTGTTAACTCCTTACAGTTGGGAAACAGTTTTATGGAGTGCCTGTTACGCACGCAGGGGTATGCTAGAGTCTTTGCATACATTATCTTGTTTACTATGTTTACTAGAGTCTGAGGAAGTTGGTACTATTGTCCCAGTCGTTAAATAAGAGGAAAGGAAGCTCAGGTTAAGTAATTTGCTTTGACCGTAGAGCTAATAAGTAGCAGGGTGAAGCTATCACCTGGGTGTGCATGTTGTATCTCTACTCACACTCCACTACCCCTCACTGTTCTCTGCAGGACAGTCTAAGGGTAGGGATAGGTGACTCTGAATTCATTCCACCCCATAAATGTTCCTTTTCCACTTACCGAAAGCCAGTCTCAGAAGATCATCTGAGCAACAAGAATTTTCATTCATCACTGGTGGGAATGCAAATGGTACAGCCACTTTGAAGACAGTTTGCCAGTTTCTTACAGAATGGAACATACTCACACCATATGAGTCAACATTTGGACCTCTTGGTATTCACCCAAATAAGTTGAAGACTTAGGTCCACGCAAAAACCTGTGCATAGGTGCCTATAGCAGCTTTCTTCATAGTTGCCCAAATGTGGAAGCAATGAAGATGCCTTTCAGTAGGTGAATAGATAAACTGTGGTACATCCAGGCAATGGAATATTATTCAGCATTAAAAAGAAATGAGTTCTCAAGCAATGAAAAGACATGAAGGAAACTTAAATGCACAATGTTAAGTGAAAGATAGTCTGAAAAGGCTACATATTTTATGATTCCAACTATATGACATTCTGGAAAAAAGTAAAACTATAGAGACAAGAAAATGACTAGTGGCCGTCTGGCTTTGGCACATGGGGAGTGGGGAATGGGGGAGGGGGAATGAAGCAGGTGAAGCACTAGAGATTTTTAAGGCAGTGAAACTCTCTGTATGATTCCGTGACATTATATATTGTCAAAGCATATGAAATGTACAACCAGAAGAGTGAATCCTAAGGTGAACCATGGACTTAAATTAATAATTTAAGTATCAATATTGTCTTGTCAATTGCAACAAATATACCATGCTACCAATAGTAGGGGAGACTGGGGAGGGGGGAGGTTGTGGCTGGCAGGAGGAATTCTGTACCTTCCAGTTTTTTATAAACCTAAAACTGCTCAAAAACAAATTTTATTAATTCCAAAAAAAATCTTCAAACTACAGGGTTTTTTTTTTTTTTTTTTTGCGGTACGTGGGCCTCTCACTGTTGTGGCCTCTCCCAGTGCAGAGCACAGGCTCCGGACACGCAGGCTCAGCAGCCATGGCTCACGGGCCCAGCCGCTCCGCGGCATGTGGGATCTTCCCGGACTGGGGCGCGAATCCGTGTCCCCTGCATCGGCAGACGGACTGTCAACCACTGCACCACCAGGAAAGCCCTACAAGTATTTCTTAAAGACCTCTTATGTGTTAGAATCTGTTGTTAATGGCAGAGACTCCTGATTATGTCACTGCTCCCAAGTACTTAAAATATAATTGGGAAGATCATGTACACCCATCAAACCATCAAGTAATAACCCAAGGATTCACACAGTTAAGTGCACAGACGAATGGAATAGATGGAAAATGCTATGACCTTTCAGAGAAGAAAACATTCAGCACGTGGTTAAGAAGGTAAATTTAACTCTCCGCTTAATACTGACTCCAGGAGGAAAGGGGGATGGAGGCTATGCCTGGCTGTGAACAAAGAAAGAGGAGATGAAGAAGAATCATTGTCAGTGGGAGGAGAAACCCCAGCAGTGGGAGTTCATAGAATCTGAGTCAGAGAAACGAAGGTCTGAGTGTGGAGTTTCCAGTGGGAAGCGATATTTGGGGGCATGGGTATCTTCCTAATCATCATGTTTCTGAACCCCACCTGACTGAAGCTGCCCCTGTCATTCTAGTATGTTCCTGGGCAGAGTCTCCAGTTGACGAAAATAAAAACCAGAACCTTCATAGTCATTGCTTCTGGGAACACCAGCCTGGCTCACTAACCCAGGTGTTGCCTGTTGCAGCTAAGGACGAGTGGCATGAAGGGAGCACTGCATATACTTGCATCTCGGTGTGTCCTCAAACCCCACCTCATGCTCACCCTCCTGAGAAGCCACACAGAAAGAGAGGCAAAGAGAGGGGGACGGAGTAAACACTTGAGTGAGACTTTGGGTGGAACTGTTTATCTACTCTCTCCAACAAAAAACAATCGCAGAGCTTCCCTGGTGGTGCAGTGGTTGAGAGTCCGCCTGCTGATGCAGGGGACACGGGTTCGTGCCCCGGTCCGGGAAGATCCCACATGCTGCAGAGCAGCTGGGCCCGCGAGCCACAATTACTGAGCCTGCGAGTCTGGAGCCTGTGCTCCGCAATGGGAGAGGTCACAACAGTGAGAGGCCCGCGTACTGCAAAAAAAAAAAAAAAATTTTTTTAAAATTTTAAAAAAACAATCACAAACAGGTTCTTTTTAATACTGGTCTAGACCAGGTTTTGCAACATTGCAGCTTGCCGATTGCAGTGATAACTGCCTGAGAACAATTAAGCAGACACCAAACATTTCTATCAGGGGAATCTTTTGTCCTAGTCATAAACAGCCATGAGGTTACTTCTTTCTGGAAAAACCTCTTTGGCTGGTTCCATCCCACCTAAGGCGCTAACTTGGTTTGTTCCCACACATTCTGAGTGCGTGAAGCAGCGTGAGCCAGAAGTGGTCCCTCGGATCTCTGAAGGTCTGCAGAGGAGCGTTTTGCAGCTGGCTGCTGTGGTAACTGCGTCCGGTCACTGATTAAAGGCGGTAGCTATGACTCAGCCTGCAAGGCACGGCACCCATCACTCATGATCTGAATTTGCCTTCTGGAAATCCTCTTTTTCCCCAGCTTGGCTGTTTGCAGATTGACTCTCTAAATAGCCTTTCTCAGGGGAAGCAATTTCTTCTTAATCTTTAGATCAAAGCACAAATCTGAAAGAGGTCTTATTTTTGAAATCACTAATTTCATATCCTGAATGATCCCTTTATCCACAACAACCCACAATAGTTGTCCAACTGCTCAGCATCTTTCTTTCTGGCTCTTCCATGGTGGATGTATTCATTTAGGAAGGCTTCCTTCAGGCTGGGTCTTCTTGCCCTTCTCTCCTTGCATTCCCATCATCACACCTTAGAATGGTAAGGCTTGCTGTCAGTAAAAGCACTCCCTGTTCCCCCGCGTGGCTGAGTCAGTGCAGCCCTGAGAGGAAGCTTGAAGGAGGCTGTTAAAATCTATTCATAGATGAAAGCCACGTTCCTGCCACAGTGAGAGGTTGCTAATGACGCATGTATACAACGGGAGTGACTTAGGAGGAGGGGGAAGCTGGAGGGGGCGGGGGGAGAGCAGAAAGGCCGTGGACATAGGATCCAAGAACCACGGCAAAGCTTGATGTGGGCTCTGTCACCTTTTGGTAAGGACAGAATTCTAAGGGTACACATTGCTAGCACTAGCTGCTCTGACACAGATTCCATGTCCTTTGTCAGATTTCTCATGCGGAGCGGTGCCCCCGTATATTTTACACACACACACACACACACACACACACACACAAATACCACTGAACTGCTCAGCTCCATGACACCTGCGAGATTTCTGACCAGCTACTGAGGACTCCTGTAAGCATGTGCGGATAAAGGAGAGAGGAGGGCACGGAAGGTGGAGAGGGGAAGACAGTCCTTCATCCTTCATCCATTCAGTTGGGATACACTATGTACCAGACTCTGTTCTAGGTGTGAAGAGGTAAATAACACAGTCTGTGTCCCGAAAGAGATTGTAGCATATTAGAATTTAGAGAGTTGTTCAAGATACATTAAAAAAACAAACAAACAAAAAAAACCCTCAGAATGTTACTGCTGATACATGGAAAAAAGATCAGGGCTTCCCTGGTGGCGCCTGGAAGAGTCCGCCTGCCGATGCAGGGGACACGGGTTCGTGCCCCGGTCCGGGAAGATCCCATATACCGCGGAGCGGCTGGGCCCGTGAGCCATGACCGCTGGGCCTGCGCGTCCGGAGCCTGTGCTCCGCAACGGGAGAGGCTACAACAGTGAGAGTCCCGCATACCACAAAAAAACCCAACCAAACAAACAAACAAAAAACCCAAAAAAGATCAAAAACTTTAGGGCTGTTTGCCACATAAGACTAACATCTTGAATAACGCAATATGCAGGAAAATAGTCCATGGAGTTCATGGAAAGGCAGATTCTGTATTATGCCATCCATCATCAACCATTTATTCAGAGCCTACTACTGCCAGCAGTTATGTTAGCTGCTGGTATGTAACAGATGCCAAGTGTCTCTTGCCCCCTCTTCAGAAGCTCTGAGAGCACTGGAAGCACCTGTGAGGATATGGAGACCATTGTGGGCTGAGTAGATGAGTTTGCTACACAGAAAAGTCCTGTTTCCTCAAAAGTGAAAGATGATGAGTTTCCTTAACTGGGATCCTATAAGCCATGCCAGGAAAACATATCAAGGACTCGGGAAGGCAAAGTAGCAGAAGGCCCACTGACCTTGATCGAGTCGGGTTTTGGTCATAGCTCCATCACGATTAGGATTCATTCAGGGCACTCATTCTCCTCGTCTGGAGATCAGACTTGATAACCTCTAATATCTCTATCCAATTCAAAAGTTATGATTTTATACTAAGTTAAGATTCCTAATTCCCCAATTTAGTAACTCTTTAATACACTATTGAAAGGTAATATAATCCTCACCTGGCACTTTTCCGTGATATTGGCAGCCTCTTCTTCAACTCTCATCACAGTCCTGACTCCACTCCCTTCCTCAAGCCCATTTTTCTAATATGTCAGGGTTCTGCTGAGGGAGTAGTCCTCTCTTAACTCATGTTAAAGCTTGAAGAAGGAAGATAGTGTGGGATAGTGGCGGAAGTGCCAACTGTAGAACAAGGACTCGATCCTTCCAACTTTCTCTGTGATTTTGAGAAAGTCAGTTCACTTCTGTGGGCCTCAGTTTCCCTATCTGTGATTTCCCCCACCTACATCCTATACACACATGCCAGTCTGTGTTAGAAACACATGTATCATGGGCAAGAGATAAACCTGCCAGGTTTGGGGATTATTTGCTAAAAATGCCTCCTCTATCTCAATAAATACAAGGTTCAGAAAGATAGCTCAGGGGGGTTAATTCAAATGCAGATTCGAATCCCCATGTTGACTGAATTAGAATTTCAGGGGATAGGGAATTGGCATCGTAATTTAAAAAGCTTAGTCAGTAAATTTGATGCACACCAAAAATTAAAAACTGCTGCAGATAGGCATTTGCCTTCATTGATTATATTGGCAGCAATTAACAGCGCCTCTGAATCTTCTCAGGACACTCACAGAAAATGACACCAGTTATGAGACTCGCTGGGGCCAACAGAGAAAGCTGCTGTTCCTAGAAGCTGTATGGGGTAAGGACATAGGAGGGGGCGGCTCCTGTGCCCCAGGCCCTGCCTGTCCCCCAAACTGTCACCCTGACCGTTTCAGACCACCCTTCACTCATTTTCAGGGTGTGCAGAGGCATACGGGTTGGGAAGCTCTGGTGTCAGACTGGCGGTGTAGCCAGGGCACGGTGTGGAGGGGATGGGACACAGGAAAATGTGCCAAGTCTCACCCTGGCAGGACTCTGGGAGAGAGCGGACTGGAGGCCAGAGTGGGGGATTCTGCCACATGTGGAAACCGCATCCAGACCCACAGAGCTGGATGGAAAGAGTAAAATAACAAAGTGGGCTGGGTAGACTAGGGTTTAATAAAAACTCTAAAAGCATCACCAGCTATAATTCTGCATATTTCTAGCCCCAGTTATATGCCCATTTTATGGGAGGACCCTGTGCCAGTGAGCTGAGAAGCATCTTCATCCAACCCACAAACACCTACCCTGTGCCAAACACCCTCTTCAGAAACAAAGCAGGATGTACACACAGGGCCAGGAAGTATTCCCACAGGCTTCCCGCATCGCCTGGGGGTTTCTCTACAAGCCCTATCTTGGCCCAAGGGCCTGCTTTTCAGCAATGGCACCTTCCCTCTTTCCTTCACATTATCTGCTTGTCCAAGTCTGAGCTTGGCCAATTCACCTACAGCAGTAGTATCTGAGGGGCAGCCCACGAATGAGCTCATCTTTGCAGTTTCCACAGATTCCAGGAGGGCTTTTGTCTGTTCTTTTGCAACCACATGAACATAAAGTGCATGAATGTCTGAAAAATATGTTTGGGTGCATCTGTGCCCCTCTGGGCAAGGCACAGATTTGGGACACTTTATACTAGAAGATGCTCTGATCTAAGAAATGATATGCTTCTGCATGGCTAAAAAATGCATTATCTGTGTGCACTGAAGAGCCCTTTTTAATCCTTAATTATTATCATTAAACACAAGTGTAAGTGCTCTGGAGTTTCATACCAGGATGGGATCTGTGAACTAGCACTTCAATTTCCCTGAAGGGTTGGCTAAGGGCAGCAGGGAGCAGGCCCACTGAGACTTGGGCATAACCACAGAGCACTCCTTTGAGAGAAATTATTTGAAATTATTTTAGCAACAACTGGTTGGATATTGAAACTTTGTAAACCCTCTGGTTGTAGGCATTGGTGTTCTTCTGGTTCCATAGGTTTAGCTAGGTGACTCGTTGACCGAGGTTACCATAGTCATCCTTGCAAAACCACTAAAGGGAATTCCCCAAATTTTCCTAACCTACCGGGCATCCTTTAAAGGCACAAAATAAAAGCTGTTGAAATAGGTTCTTTGACTTCTTGTATAATCACTTCACTCATGCAATAAACCAAAGCTGGGGCTGTTTGCATTGCTTATGACACTATTCTGCTTCAAGTCCATGTTTTTGCCGAACCTGCCATGCCATGCTTGCATTGGACTCCTGCTTTAGGCTTAAGTCTGTGCTAGATGCTGTGGGAGTTTCAGAAAAATAGAGTCCCTACCATGGAGGAGCTTATAGCCTAAGAACAAAACAAACATTGTCTGGAGCAGTATAGGAAAAGGATCAGAGGCACCAGATTCGTGTCAGGCAGATTGGGTTCAAATTCCTGTTCCTCCACTTTCAGGTTATCTGAACCTGGGTGCCAGATGTTACCTCCTGAGTTTCTATTTTCTCCACCACGAACTGAGGATAATAATAACTACCTTGAAGGGTAGTTATGAGAATTGAAGTAGTGCTCAAAATGCATTTAGAGCAGAGTCTGATTCCATAGTGGGGGCTCACTACATGGGAGCAAAGATGATGACAATGAAGATGAAACAACAGTAAACAATAGAGTAATTAGAAGCAAAATAATAAAATATAGACTATAGAGTGATAGGAATTTGGAAAAGGGAGAGCCCGTTGGGGTGAAGCAATCAAAAATGTTTTATGGCGGGCTTCCCTGGTGGCGTAGTGGTTGAGAGTCCGCCTGCCGATGCAGGGGACGCGGGTTCGTGCCCCGGCCCGGGAAGATCCCACGTGCCGCGGAGCGGCTGGGCCCGTGAGCCATGGCCACTGAGCCTGCGCATCTGGAGCCTGTGCTCCGCAACCTGCGCTCCGCAGCGGGAGAGGCCACAGCAGTGAGAGGCCCGCATACCGCAAAAAAAAAAAAAAAAAAAAAAAATGTTTTATGGTAAAGATGGACCAAAGTTGAGCCTGAAAGGATATGTAGAATTCAGATGGGAGAGGTTAAAAGAGTTGACGCTCCGACTGAGCAAAACAACTATAGCTAATAAAGGCTTTCAAAGTGGTCAGCATGACATGTTGTGGTATTCCAGTCAAGGCTTCCAATTTCAATATATGACTTTGTCGTGTGATTAAGGCAATCCAGATAGCTCCCAAGAATATGTGCCATTGGAGAGGCATCCAGACTTAATTTCCCAGTGGCCTCTCCTAATTGTCTGATTCTATTATACTTCCGGGGTAACACCCTCTGATATTGCAAGCAGTACACTTTAAAATTGAAGGATACAGACGGGATTAAGTTTGCTAATCCACTGACTTTAAACTAGGGAGATTCTCGTGGATTATCTAGGTGGGCCTGATGTAATTACAAAAGTTCTTACGTATGAAAGACGGAGGCAGAAGAGGAAGTCAGAGTGTTGTAATGTGAGAAAGACTCAACTCACCATGGCTGACTTTAAAGATGGAGAAAGGGACCCATGTGCCAAGTGATGGGAATGGATTCTAGAAGGATTTTAGAAGTTAGAAAAGGCAAGAAAACTGATCCTCTCCTAGAGTCTCCAGAAAGAAGGCTGACAACATTGTGATTTTAGCCTAATGAGACCCTGCTGGACAGCTGGCCTCCAGAACTTTAAAATAAGAAATTCGCATTGTTTTAAGCTACCAAGTTTTGGTAATTTGTTACAGCAGTGATAGAAAATTAATACATCAGGGAAAGCTTATTGATGCAGATAGTACAAATCTTCATTGCATGTTTAAATTTCAGCTACCATATTTAAATTTCTAAGAGCTCTTTCTCATACTAAGAAGTTTTTTGTTTCAAACCATCCTATTCTTGCTTTATCTGTATAATAAAAACCAGACAAAGGGAATACTATCTTTAATTTATTATAAAGAAAATAACTCTCAATCTAGAATTCTATATGCAGTTAAAATACCTTTCAGCATTCAGGGTGAAGCAAACATTTTTGGCAGATACTGGTGGTGTTTACCATTCACAGACCCTGTAAAGTTTAATGAGAATTACTAATAGATATACCTTTTTTTTTTTTTTTTTTTGCAGTACACGGGCCTCTCACTGCTGTGGTCTCTCCCGTTGCGGAGCACAGGCTCCGGACGCATAGGCTCAGCGGCCTTGGCTCACGGGCCCAGCCGCTCCGCGGCCTGTGGGATCTTCCCGGACCGGGGCACGAACCCGTGTTCCCTGCATCGGCAGGCGGACTCTCAACCACTGCGCCACCAGGGAAGCCCATAGATATACTTTTGAATGAAGGAAATTGAGCACAGAAGCAAATAATGAAGTGCAAATAATAATGGTAATTTTTTTTTAATGGTCAACATGTGGAAAAATCAAAATAATCATTAATTGTTTAAAACCACAAAAATAGTAACAACTAACTTTGGAGGTATAGCTAGAAAGTGGTATGGAAATAGTGGACAACAATATCATGTAATTCAGAAGATAAGTGGTTAAAGCTTTCTAAAATCTCTTACATTATTTGGGAGGAGGGTAGAAGTGTTGATTAATTTGAGACTAAGTCAAGTATTCATATTAAAATGTGCAGGTAATACTTAAAGGAATAGAACATTACAGTAGTGACAGATCTTCCAATAGTTTTCTGCATCCACCCCTGCTTCAAATGTGCGGTAGTTATTAGACATGCCACTAGGTCTTGTTACTTAATGTATAATAAAGAAATTCATATATTACTGTATTGTTTTTTAAAAATTCTTGATAACTAAACTTCTATACAGTTGGCTTCCTTTGTAATCCTATGTAGATTATTTTATGCATTTAAAAACATCCTTCTGAGAAGAGGTCCATAGGCTTCCTCAGACTATATAGTGCAATTCATGGCACAAAAAGTTACAGAACACTTACATTAGAGCCTCTCATTAGCCTTTTTCATCCAAGCTGCTATCAGAAAAGTAGGGATTCTTTCCTTTTTGCCTTATAAAAATGTAAAGCTTCAATGGCTTAAATCCACATTCACAGAGACTGGCTACTAAAAGAAATAAGAGAGGACTCCTCATATAAGCAATATCACACGATATTTTTTACATATATATATATATATATATATATATATATATAAAAAACTGACTCACTTTGCTGTACTGCAGAAAGTAACACAGCATTGTAAATCAAGTATCTTCCAACTAAAAAAAATAAGAAAGGATTTCTCTGGTCAGATTGAGATATCTGCCATGAGTTGTTCACATTGTAGATTTTAAATCAAGATATGCTCATTATCTGAGCCCTAAGCATAATTAGGCTAATGCTTCTTTTTTTGTCAAATGGAGAAAATCATAACCATATTGTGTCAGAAAATTCAGAGCACATAGTCTTAAAACCTATTTTTTTTCTCATCTTATCCAAGATTATATTATCACATAGAGAACTTTAGGGTAATGATTGTAAATGATTTAAAATATGGGCTTTAGATTAAATACATGAGGACTTGAATCCTGGACTCACTACTTACTAGTTCTGGATGGTTGGGAAGTTATTTTCAATTCTATCAATGCTCAGTTTTCTCATCTTTAAAATAGTGATAATAAAAATTGCATCACAATTTTGTTGGGCAAATTAAAGGAGACTGTATATGTAAAGCACGCAGCACATTACTTGGCTCATAAATACTATTACGTGTATTCACGCAAATTTTGCATTCAAACTAAATAGATATGCAACAAGCTAGTCATGCGTATCTGGGAATAAGTGACCTAACACTAGGCGAATCACAACTAAATAACATTGAGACATTATCCTCCCATTTTTGTTTATTTTCTTCTGTTCCTCTGATGGAGTTTAAGTCCTACTAGTGGATTGATATATGAACATCTTAACTTCTGTTTCTGGTTGGTTTTATCATGTTGAATAATGGAGGTTATTTATCTAGTCAATAGAAATGAAGTTGTAAACGTGTTTCTACTTTACCACTCCGCTACCTCCATCACCTTGATAGAGTGCTGAAAGCTTCTTCTGAAATGATTTACTTGGTTTTAGGCAGTTTGATAGACACCGGAAACACACTCATTTTCATTTCAAGTTCAGAGGAAATTGTGTCTCTGCTTTGATCCTTTTTTGACTTCATAGATTTAGACAGCTGCTAGGTTAGCCTTTTTATGGTGCAGATGAAGAAGCTAGGACCATGTCAAGCACAGCTTAATTAGCTTTACATATGTTGTCACAAACAATACAATCAATTCAGTAAGACATGAAACCTGGTGGTCTGCCCCCAAAACAACAAAAAAGCCTGCTTTATTTAAAAAAATTTTTTAAACATCTTTATTGGAGTATAATTGCTTTGCAATAGTGTGTTAGTTTCTACTTTATAACAAAGTGAATCAGCTATACATATACATATATCCCCATATCCCCTCCCTCTTTCATCTCCCTCCCACCCTCCTTATCCCACCCCTCTAGGTGGTCACAAAGCACGAGCTGATCTCCCTGTGCTATGCGGCTGCTTCCTGCTAGCTATCGATTTTACATTAGATAGTGTATATATGTCCATGCCACTCTCTCACTTCGTCGCAGCTTACACTTCCCCCTCCCCGTGTCCTCAAATCCATTCTCTATGTCTGCGTAAAAAGCCTTCTTTAGATCTACCTTTCATGAAGTAGGCATTAAGGAATAATTTCAAGAGGAGTCTCCAAGTAGACAATGACCATTAGTTTAATAGAAAATTGTACTATCTGCCAGTGATGCACATTAATAACCTTAAAGTTGGAATGATCCTGACAGAAGGTAGAACAACTCCTATTTTTTTTAATGAAGAACAGGATTTATTTGATCAAGAAAGAAGAAATCATGTGTTCCCCCTACTTCATACTTTTCCTCAAAGTTATTTTCCATTTGATGTCAATTGTGATACTCTATTAATTAAATTTCTACTCAAAGACAATTACCAGATGCTATCATTTTCTGATGAGCTCTCAGTAACAGGAGAACCAGACAGTCGTGAGATTCTGGTCCTTTATTGGTTGGGGCTGTCAGTAGAAGGGAAGTGCAGTATTTACTATTTAAAGTATTTATGTTTGAAAACATACCTCATATTTCTTAATGAAAAAATGACAATAAGCCCTGTAATAAATACTGACATAGATAAACGAGAGAGGTTGCAGGATTATTTTAAGAGATCAGTGCTTAAGACAGAAAGACATGCCAATAGACACCTCAAAGTCCTTTTTCTTTTGAGCATCTGTGATTTAGTAAATAAATGCCAGAGAAAAAGCATTGCAGCTTAATACATACAGCAAAGGCGTTAGCATCTTACTTAGGCTTCCTCCTGTCACCTGATACACTATGCAAAAGCCAGATAAATATTATCCTGTAGTTGTAGAAACAAGAATGAACAGCATGCTTGGGATATCACTTCATAGTCCTCATGGGGATATTGTGTCACCATTGCACCACCTTTCAATCATTTTTTCCTTCTGAATCATTTCAATTCAATTTATGAAAATCACACATGCGTGCATCTGAAGCAGTGTGCAGCTTTTCACTGTTAAAGCCTTTCCTTGGCAGGGGAGAGACAGCTGCTGATAGTGGCTTTCCAGACAGCTATTCAGCAGCCTTCAACAGCAGGAGGAAATCAAGTTGAGGAACTAAGTGAGACCAATGACTTCAAGCGTAGAAATTGAAAGGAATTCAGCAGAGTGATAAGACGCTAACTCTGGGCAGCAATGGAAGTCCATGGGCTGCATTTGATTCTAAGCAGGACTGGTGATTCTGAAGAACACTGAAGAGCAATCTATTGCAGCTGACCTCAGTAAATCCTCTTTCATTTATTTAATTCCCCACGTCTCACAAAGCTGAATTCCTACTCTATTGAAAACTGAGAAAATTCGTAATTCAAAGACTGGCCACAGAAAAGGAGATGCACTGCAGTTAGAGGCACCATTATGGTGAGTGGTAGTAGCAATCAATAGAAGGCAAATATAGAATGTCATGCTCTACGGAGAAATTAGTTCCCTAGTAGCTCATTTCTTGATGTTTTCTATGCATCTTCTGCACCATAGTGACTTTAGGCTAGTAAAGGGATCCTTGGTCTTATTCCTCTCTGAGGAGCCCCGGCTATGGAGGCAACTGGCTTCCATCTCAGATTAAACTTGAATAAACTCTCAAAGCCTTAGTTTTCTCATCTGTAAAAGGAGGATAATAAGGTTATATCTATTTCATTAACTAATCCCCTGGAAGGTGCTTAACACCGTACTGTGTCATTTATAAACATTCAATATATGTTTACTATTATTATAAGTGCTGCTTTGGTGGTGATTATGCCATGCAAAGGAGCAGTAAGAATCAATAATATTTTAGCAGCTATTATGTTTCAGACAGTGAGCTAAGAATTTTACATACATTTTTGTTAGCTCCCTTCAGAACTCATGGCAAAATACAGCAAAAGCTGTGTTGAGGGGCTGAGATCTGAGAAAGTCGATCTCCTGCAATTGGTGAGATGCAGTTAATAACCAATGAAATGTGGAAGACTTGCCCATTTTAGAATTACTTTAGGAGCCCATAAAAGGAAAGCTGTTAGAGATGCAACTCTTCCTACCAGGGACCAAGAATAGAATAGGACTACTCAAAAAGGCACAGTTTTATCTTAGAGTTTCAAAAAACAACAGCAACTTTTAAATGTAAAATATCAGATTAAGGCATTTTAAATTGGAGAAAAGCCAACTTTGAAAGTTGTAGGTTTGTCAACAGATCTTGGATTTCTGAAGAATTGCTAGACCAGATGATGAAACTCATTAATAATCAGTTTCTCAAACACATGGGTGTTCATAAAGCACAAAAGGAAAAGTACATGCAGCTCAGCTGAATCTCATTCTTCCTCTGTTCAAGTCATCCTAGCAGTATTTAAGCACACAATCAAGACTCAATCTAAGTAAGAGTTAAAAGTCTTTCAAATGCACGTTGGAAAGGTGCTGACCTTTTTTTTTTTTAATGTTGTTTAAATATTGTTATAAGAAAAAGGGGGAAAGAAATGAGAAAAATACTGCCTTGACAAGATTTTTCCATATAGCCCATAAATTATAGGGTTTTATTAGGGGTAACAGATTCCATTTTTTAATGTCAATATCAGTGAGAGACATGTGTCAGTTTTTGCACCTTATTGGTCATTACTTCTTTAGAAAAGATGTTAATATAATTGTGAAAACAGATAGAAAATGGGAAAGTTGAAACCTTTAGGGAAGGTAAAATTGGGTTGGGTTCATCTGTGAGGAGTGAAAATGTTATATAAGGGCATTGAGAGTCTAGAAACTGTAAAAAGATAACTTTACAGGAGGTAGCGAAAAGTTTCATGAAAACAAACAAAGGAGTTAAAAGGAGCCAAAAAGAAATGTATCAACTTGCAAATTCTATGTAACAATAATGCTAGTAACCAGGTAAGTTCCCTGCAAAACTACTTTTTGGGTAAGCAGATCCCTAATGATGTGATCTATCATGTGAGTAAGAAACAAATTCAAGTTGAAGCTAAATGTAAGCAGCTTCTGGGCATTCCTTCACCTGCCTGCCCCTTGCTCCAGGGAGCAGGGCTAATGCCACTGGTAGAGGGGGTTTAGGTGGCATAACTCAATGGTTTCTAGTCAGGGTTCCCGGAGGTAGACTGAGATTGGCATACACAAGAAATTGTGAGAAGCTGCTAGTTATGAGATATTACTGATTCTTTATTTTTAAAGTGAAGAACATAGATAATATATTAAGTTAACGTGATTGTACAAGATTCAAATAATACAAAAATATGCAGTATATGTTCCTCACCTCCTACCTCAAACTTAATCCCTTTCCTGAACATACGTGCGAGTTCACAGCTTCGTGTTTTCCTTTTTGATTCCTGGGATTTAGGTAAGGCTTTTCCCACCCAAAGAAAAATAAATTCTCTTATACTGTCTTCTAAAACTTTTATAATTTTATTTGTAAACCTAGGTTTTAATCCATACATGATATATTTTTACATATGGTGTGAGGGAGAACTTCCTTTTTGAACAATCGATAGCCAATTGTTCCAACATAAGTTATAGAATGGTCTGTCTTTTCTCCAATGACGAGAAAGGCCACTTTGATCATTGAAGTAATAATCATAGTTGGGCCTGTTATTGGACTTTATTTTGTTCTCTTGGCCTACTTACCTATTTATGTGCCCTTACCTACAACTCATAGTTATTATAATTTTATCATACGTTTTCCCTCTGTAAGGCAAGTTCCCTTAGTTGCTACTTTTTAGGGGAAACACATATTCTTGTATACCTCTATCAGATGAAATCAAGAAGCACCTTCAAGTTTTATTTTCTAAAAACTCCCATGGAGTTTTTATTAATTTTTTAGATTACTCGTGGTAAATCTGATATTTTATGATTGCTTGTTCTCATCAAGTAATGTGGATTCTCCCCAGTACATTCAAGCCTAATTTTTATGCTCTTAAGTATTATAGATTTCATTGAGTAAGTGTGCTTATTTTTTTATTTTTTCTTACCAGACTGCAGTAGGTTTAATAGTGGCCCCAAAAGATATGTCCAAGTTGTAACCCCCGGAACATGCAAAGGTGACCTTCTTTGGAAAAAAAGATCTTTGCACATGTAACTGTGGATCTTGAGATGAGACCACCTTGGATTTAGGGTGGGCCCTACATCCTCCTTATAAAAAGAGGGGAGAAGACCACGTGAAGACAGAGGCAGAGATTCAAGTCCTGCGAGCCACAAGCCGACACCAAGCGGCACCAGCAGCCACTAGAAGCAGGGAACGGATTCTCCCTCAGAGCCTCCACACTTCTGGCTTCCAGCACCGTGAATGTAAGTTTATGCTGCTGCAAGCCACCATTTGTGGCGATTTGTTACAGAGGCCCTAGGACACAAATGCACCAAGCAATAGGTGTTTTCCCACAAGCTTCCTTATACTGTCATGGTATCAGAAACTCAACAGGTTGGAGCTTCTGTCAGAGCTGAGAGAGCAGCTCTCCTGGGGGGAGGGGAACAAATCCCCTAGAACCATCCCAGGGTGATGTAGGACACAAGCCACCCAGCATGCCTGTCCTCCTCTCCCAGCGCTGGAGCCAGAGGGCAGATGTCAGGAGTTTCTATAACCTGGGTGCCTCAGTTTACCCATCACTGCAACTCAGCACAGAACCCGATATTCTAGGGCTTACTTGCCCTTATAAAAGCAACAGATAGCCAGAGGCCAAGCAGTGTTTTCTTCTGCCTTCTTGCCACAGAGCGGGCCAGCCATGCTTCTCCGCCCTGCAGTCAACCATTAGTTCTGTGGATGTCCTGGAGCCAGCGCAGCACTTCTGACAAGCCAGTGCCTTTCCGGGCACTGATTTCTACGTGGTGATATTCCGCTTGGCACAAGCAATGAGGTCGAGGAGCCTGATTAACGACTTCATCTCTTCTATGGTCATGTAACAGGGCAGGTCAATTTTATTGAAGAGAATCAGAACCGATGCTTCTTCAAGTTGTTCTGCCGAAAGGAGACCCAGGAGCTGTGCAGAGGATGCAGAGAGCTGGGTGGGGTTAGAGGCATCCACCATGAACAGGAGAGAATGACAGTTTCCATAGTAACTGGACCAGATGGGGCCCATGCACCACCCCCCAGCTCCTGGATGGTGATCTTTCTCTGAGCCGCCATGTCCAGTTAGGTTGGTACCCACCGTGGGCCGCGTCGGGGGAGGATCGCCCAGGTTGCCCTTCCCATCCTGGGAGCTCAGCTGTGTAAGGCAGTCAAGGTCTCCATAGTGAGGTGGATGGACCTAGAGTCTGTCACACAGAGTGAGGTAAGTCAGAAAGAGAAAAACAAACACCGTATGCTAACACATATATATGGAATCTAAAAAACAAAAAAAGTTCTGAAGAACCTAGTGGCAGGGCAGGAATAAAGACGCAGACGTAGAGAATGGACTTGAGGACAAGGGGAGGGGGAAGGGTAAGCTGGGACGAAGTGAGAGAGTGGCATGGACATATATACACTACCAAACGTAAAATAGATAGCTAGTGGGAAGCAGCCACATAGCACAGGGAGATCAGCTCAGTGCTTTGTGACCACCTAGAGGGGTGGGATAGGGAGGGTGGGAGGGAGGGAGACACAAGAGGGAGGGGATATGGGGATATATGTATATGTATAACTGATTCACTTTGTTATAAAGCAGAAACAAACACACCATTGTAAAGCAATTATACTCCAATAAAGGTGCTGAAAAAAAAAGGTCTCTGAGCGGGGCCAGGGAGTAAGCACTGGCGGACCCCGCCCCGGGCGCCCCCCACCCTGCTTACCGCCAGAGCCCCCCGGATCGCCGTACCCCCTACCCTGCACAGAAGGATCGTCTGCAAGCGTTTCACCAACAGTGTCTTCCCCAGGCCCATGACACCGAGCCTGCTTATTTTTTTATAATATCCTCTCCAAGGTATTTAGAAGTTCTGCTATTTTAATGGAAATATCTTTATTGAATTTCTTTCATTTTATACATGCATGATGGTTGGTTTTAAAACGTTACACCAATCAAAGAAAATGAATATTCTTAGAATTACATTGTTAATAATTCATTAGTTTACAATAATGTATATTGTAAAACAAGAAGAAAAACAGAAACAAAGATTAAACTTTACAGAATGAAAAACAGCCTCTTGCCTCATCCACTCCCAGTCCAGAAACACTGTCATGTCCCTTTTCAATGTTTGGGTTCTTAGTTTTTCTGGTACTTTCCACCATAACTTTAAGTAATAGGCTTTTGGCTTTGTTTCTTGGCTTACCAACGTTAGACACTACCACACATTACCTCCTGCTTTAAGGATGATATAATTCGGCCTCCTGTTTCATGTGGGTACCTGAGAGCTGGTTCATCTAGTGGTGAAGGCCTGCTGCTTGTAACACTGACTCTGGTGGTGATTATGGCCGGCATAGCATGTCTTGCTGGGGTATTCTGAGGACCCTTCTTCTGGGTGTTGCGGCTTCATTTCTTCCTGGGGTCACTGGCTACCTAGAGCACCAACTCTCCTGTGTCCTCTGCTCATTCTCATTGTTTTAGCCCAGGGGAAAGTTCTACTGCTCCTACAAAGACTAACACAAATGATAGTCCTTTCCATCACCCCTGGGAACCCTCCTGCTCTCTTTATTGACTGGATTTTTAATTTGGAGCATTCCCAAAACCACTGGCCAATCAACCCTTGCAGTGTATGGGGCTATGATGCCCTCCAGTCTTGCATCTCTGTCATTCCAATCCTGTTTGATTTCTCTATTTCAGAAACTTCTTAAGATTACCTAGTATGCTAGGAAGATTATTTTCTAACAGTTCAGTTAATGAGTTTTCCTTTTAAATATATAGATTTTTTTTTCTTTATTCCAAGGTATTTGAGGAGGGAAGAGAATAGATGCATCTACACCCAGACAGCCATCTTAATCCAATCTTAAATAATATTTTAATATTTTTTCCCTTTACAACATGACAGCAGGAGAACCTCTGGAGTCTCCTAAATGGCTGGGATAAGGTATCAGGAGAACTCTGATGTGTATACCCAGGACTCAGCTAAACACCTCTGCTTCCATTTACAGTTGTACAGCTTTCAGCGCCCTTTATTCATTGACACTAATTGTTTACTTTAGACTTACAACTGACCATTGCTGAAAGACAAAAAGCTCAAGAACTTTGATCTTGGAACATAAAAGTTAAGGACAGACATAAAGGTAATACCAATGCTATACATTTGCATCAGTGATCTTTGCCTTACCTGTAAGTTAGAATAAACCTTTTGTAGAATATGAAGATGGCTCTACAACTTCCAAAACACTTTTTTTTTTTTTTTTTGCAGTACGCGGGCCTCTCACTGTGGTGGCCTCTCCCGTTGCGGAGCACAGGCTCAGCGGCCATGGCTCACGGGCCCAGCCGCTCCGCGGCATGTGGGATCTTCCCAGACCGGGTCACGAACCCGTGTCCCCTGCATCGGCAGGCGGACTCTCAACCACTGCGCCACCAGGAAAGCCCCAAAAGACATTTTTAAAGCAAAGTATATTATTGTTATATCCAATTTGGGAATAAAGACTAGCCACATCAAAATGGGCTATATGTAAAGAAATGCTCACCATAGAACTTTAAAACCTCTCTGAGATGGTATTTTAAATACAAAACATAAATATAAACTTCCAAAATTAAAAACAAAATTCTCAGTTGATTTCGTAACAGTTATGAAAGCAAATTTTGTCTATTTTTGATTGCTAAAACATGTTAAATTTCAACCTACATTTTCGTACGTATTGTCACTAAACCAACATCATCTGTCATTTGAAAGTTTGTCTGAAATGTATTTTTTATGAAATAATTTATTTCAAGTAAATTAAATTGTGTGCCTTCACATGGTCAGTGTGAAAAGTTGCAATTCGCTTTTTTTCTTCCAGTTTTGTGGAGATATAATTGACATACAGCACTGTGTAAGTTTCAGGTTTACAGCATAATTTGACTTACATAAATCATGAAATGATCATCACAATCAGTTTAGTGGACATCGATCATCTCACGTAGATACAAAATTGAAGAAATAGAAAAAAAATTGTGTGTGATGAGAGCTCTTGGAATTTACTCTCCTAACAACTTTCAAACGTAACATACATCAGTGTTCTCTATGTTTATCATGTTGTACATTACACCCTAGGATTTACTTACAACTGGAAGAGTGTGGTACCTTTGACTGCCTTCCTTCAGTCCCCACTGCCCTGCCTCTAGTAATCACATATCCGATCTCTTTTCCTATGAGTTTATTTGTTTTTCGGTTTTGGAGTATAATTGACCCTACAACACTATGTTAATTCCTGTTACACAACGTAGTGATTTTTTTCTGTAGGTTTCAGAATGATCACCACAATAATTCTAGTTACGAACTTTACCATACAAAAACATTACTTAGTTGTTGACTATATTCCCCATACTGTATATTTCATCCCCATGATTCATTTCTTTTGCAACTGGAAAATAATCCTCCGTCTCCCTTAGCTATTGCTTTCCTCCCCCTAACCCCCTCTCCTCTGGCAACCAGCTGTTTATCCTCTGTATTTAAAACTCTATTTCTGTTTTATGTATGTTCATTTGTTTTCTTTTGTAGATTTCACATAAGTGAAAGCCTACAGTGTTTGTCTTTCTCTGACTTATTTCATTCAGCATAATTCCCTCTAGGTCCATCCATGTTGTTGCAAATGGCAATATTTCATTCTTTTTATGGATGAATGATATTCCAGTGTACATATATATGACATCTTCTTTATCCATTCGTCTATTGTTATGCACTTTGGTTGCTTCCATATCTTGGCTATTGTAAATAATGCTGCAGTGAACATAGGGGTACATATATCCTTTCTAATTAGTGTTTTTGTTTTCTTCAGATAAATACCCAGGAGTGGAAATGTTGGATCATACGGTAATTCTATTTTTAATTTTTTGAGGAATTTCCATTCTGTTTTGTATAGTGGCTGCACCAATTTACATTCCCACCAACAGTACCTGAGGGTTCAGTTCCCTTTTCTTCACATCCTCTTCAACACTTGTTACTTGTTGTCTTTTTGATGCTAGCCATTCTGACAAGTATGAGGTTATATCTGATTGTGGCTTTGATTTGCATTTCCCTGATTATTAGTGATGTTGAGTATCTTTTCATGTGCCTGTTGGCTATCTGTATGTCTTCTTTGGAAAAATGTCTATTCAGATTCTCTGCCCATTTTCTAATAGAGTTGTTTTTGTTTTTTGACGTTCAGTTGTATGAGTTCTTTGTATATTTTGGATATTAGCCACTTATCAGATATATTGTTTGCAAATATCTTCTCCCATTCAGTAGGTGAGCTTTGTTTTGTTGATAGCAATTTGCTTTCATAGAATATGGATATTACTAAAAATTACAGTAAAGTGAAATTTATTTTTTCAGTTATACTTCTGTCTATATCTAAAGTAAAAGATCTTATATCTTTTAATCATATATATTAAGTAAAAGATTTTTCTTAATACCATTTCTTATTCAATACCCTGCAAAAATGATGAAAAGACTAAAAAATGCTAAGAGGGTTCAGAACATTAGATGTTGCCATGAATGTGATTCTTAAGTCAAAAAAAGTTGAGAAATGACTCCTTAAAGTAACCCTCAGGAGTATCTTCTACACTAGAGGAGAATAATGAAATTCCATTAGTGGTTGTCATTCGGAGGGGGATCCTCATTACAATGATTTTACTTACTTTACTTTTTTGACATTTAAATTAATCCCACTGGTAAGTACTTTAAAAAATTCACATAAGCTCCTAAATATCTAGTTATGATCAATCTAAACTGACTGGAAAACACATGTAAAATAATAATCAATGACTCAACATTGACCCAGAAAATATAAAGTTATGTTTAAGTTGCTCTGATGAAAATTTATTGAATTTTACCAACAATGATGGCTGGTATCTATGAGTTGTTTCTTCTGAACAAGTTTGTTAATTTAGTAGAATGCATCCAACACAGTTATGCAGTATTGGTTAGGATAAATTTCTCCCTTTCTGATTACCATAGCCTAGTAACATCATGTAGATACACTTTGTGTTGGTGTAAATTCCATAATGATCATGTAAGAGAGAGAGAAATAATGTCCTAAAAACAATGCACCAGTCATTCAGGAAATGGAATCCCAGGTGAGGCAACTTCTTTCAAAATGGGTAGATTGTGACTAAGAGTTCGAAAGCTGGTCTTATGGAGAGCAGTGGCATTTTTTTTTCTCTATATTTTCTAATTTCTAATTTCTAATTTCTCTATATTTTCTCTATATATGACAGTCACATGTGCTAAACACTTCACTGAGCATACCCAAGGTGGTTTGCAATTGCAAGCACGTTAATTATATTTCCATCTATTTCTATGGCATTCCAGGAAGCATATCAGAATTTAAATGGGTAAGAGTCCTCCTGGATTTTATTACAGGGAGAATTTTAACCAATTCTTATACATAAGAGAAGAAAATTTTTAAAAATATTTTATCACTTCAACTATTATTAATTAGAATAACAATATATACTAAACCTAACCAACCACGGTCACGCACCAGTCTGCTGAGATGCCAGAACAGAGAACAGCAGCCTAGGACACCACAAAGTATGCCCTTGAAGATTTCAGATACTTGATGTTTAGTTTGTCAGGGCTGCTGTTCAAAGTGCCCAAACTAGGTGGCTTAAAGAACAGAACTGTATTGTCTCAGTTCTGGAGGAGGTCCAAAATCAAGGTGTTGGCAGGGCTGCTTCTTTCTGGAGGGCTCTGAGGGACAGATCTGTTCTAGGCCTCTCTTGGGGTTGTAGATGGTCTTCTCCCTGTGTCTTTTCACAGCATTTGTCCCTCTATGCATGTCTGTCTTTGTGTCCAAGTTTCCCCTTTTTATAAAGACACCAGTCATTGGATTAGGGCCCAGCCTAATGACCTCATTTTAACTTGATTACCTGTGTAAAGATTGTCTCCCAATAAGGCCACATCCTAATGTTCTGGGCATTATGACTCCAACATATCATTTTTAGGGTGGTCAACCCATAATATTTGGAGCCAAAAAAATGCTTGGAATAATAAAATTAGTCTCTGAGAAGATGGCAACATCTTGACTACACAGCTGCTTGCATCTCCCAGCTAACACCAACCAAGCAAGAGGATGAAGAAGCTTGCACAAGGAACAATTCTCACAGTGAGTAGCTGACATTACACACACAATCTCCAATTATGAAAGATCTAGAAATAAATATGGGAATTGGGAGTGAGAAAGTTGGTTTGGGGAAAGACGTTGAAGTCAAACCTTAATCGATTTGATAAATGTAGAGAATTTCCTTAAGTTATTTTTCGATGCCAGGCTCCCTTTGACCCAGGACCTCTCAGTACCCATTCCTCCCCAGACTGCCCCCAAAAGTGTAAATGCTAGCTGCACCTGTGTTTGCATATTTATAACTGCCATTCTTGTAATCTTCACAGTTATTCATAATGAAAAATATTTTTCATTCACATGTTTTTTTCCCATGCATTTTCTCTTCACCCTCTAAAACCGGGTGAAGAGAAAATTTTCATTAAAAATAATATAAAATACAGTACATCAAACATAGAAGCTGGTAAATTCAGAAGATTATAGGTTCTAAATATAAGGATACTTCCTTTTGGGAAATACTCTAACACTATTTCTTTTCAAGGATTGCACACACATACACTTTTTTTAAATGGAGGTAGCAAGGCTGTAGCTTGACATGATGTCCAGGAGCAGCTATACAGTTTGTGGGACCCAGTGTGACATGAAAATACAGGGCCCCTCGTTCACAAATTCTTAAGAATGGAAATATCAAAACAGTAGAGCATTAAACCAAGTGCAGGCCCTTTGAAGCACGGGGTCCTCCCTAAGCTCTTATACCCAAAGAATAATTTCACTTCGGTAGACTTTTCTCATTATATAATATAGACGATTATCTTAGAATTTAGGGAGGGACTAATAATTATTAGATAACTTAATGAAAAATTTGAAGCTTACATGAAGGGCAGGATGTGACCTCACGTTTGTACTCTTATCAGCGACTTTACTGTTGCTCTCTGTTTCCTTGTTCTCTCTTGCCTGCTCTCTGTCCTCTTATCTCCCTTCCCCCATCTAGCCACAGTAAGGAGTGGAAGCATGATCTCATGGGTCTGTGTACTTATGAGAGCATTGGTTTGTATTTTATTTTACTTTCTAAAGAAGTTGAGTCAATAAAAGAAAATAAACTCTGTATAGCAGTTCACAGAAATGGGTTTGACATACGTTACGAGCTTTGCTTTAGTCACCTTAAAGATTTTAGACAAAAACAACGTTTCATGAGTAATAATTGTGTCTTTGTACAAGTGAAGTGGGACTTGTTAGTGGGATGGAGATAGGAAGCCAAATGGCTTGGATGATTTTTTGTTTAAATTTATACTTATTTTGTTAACGTCATGATGTTGGGTCACATAGAGATGCAGAGATTTGACCTCTAGAATTCCTTGAGAACTTGTTAAGCTAAAAGCAAACCTCTCGGGTCACAGTCAGCCGGCCTGTCACTGTATCTATTTGCCCTGGGGTCTTCTCTAAGCTGCAGCTCTTATTGGCAGCTGTCCCAAGGGTATTGGGAAAAGACTCTGCCCTTTCCGTGGTGTCACTTTCCTGTGGGATTGTATCTATTTAGCAGACATGGAATAGCCCTGGAGAGGTAGGTAAAGAGGTGTGGGGGAAAAAAGATTGATGTATATAGTAACTGAATTTTAATAAGACTATTCAATATGAGATATTTGTATGATTTAAGAGTACTCGCACATATGGGTTCAGAAAAGTAAACTAATCTGATTTTGTTTCTATTTCAGGTGATATGAATGAGAATTTCTTTCAAATGTTTACTCTCTGGGACTGCGTTACTATAAAGTGTACATCTTAGGGAGGAGAGCAGGGAAGAGACTTCTTGCAAAGAGGGGATGTGGAGGTCCCTCTGTTCTCTCTCAAGCTCCGGGTGGTTCCCAGGTGACAGGCACATCTTGAGGATAAGGAATTTGTGACTTCTCTGTCCCTGCTGCGGCATTATCTTCTAACACAGACTACGCTGGGCTTTAACTGCCTCATCCAACAAATGAAAAACGTGCTACTTGTCTTGCATGGATCAAACGACAGGATGTATATGAAAGTAATAAATCATCATCTATGTCATAAATACAAATAATGGAATTTTGTTGCGTGTAGCTAAATCAAATATTGATAACAAAATATAGTACATACCCTAATGGGAAGGTAAGTATTAAAATATTTTCTGATTCTCTGCCAATTTTGGCCCAAGACCTCTGGTACCCTTTCATCCATCAGGCTGCCCTAAGAGCTAAAAATGATAGACGCATCACCATCCCCACATTTATAACTGCCATTCCTGTTGCCTTCAGGATGTGAAACACAATTATACCATGTAAGGTTCACAGTCCTGACTAATTCCATCCCCTCCGAAATCACTGCAAAACATTATTTTATCTTTTTTTAAAATTTTATTTTGTATTAGAGTTGATTTACAACGCTGTGTAGCTACGGAGAAGAGGCCAGCACTTGTCTCTGGTACCATGGACTTAAGCCTGGGTCCTGAGGATGTGGGGAATGGGAGAATGGTGCTGTGATAGATACTGAAAGGATTGTTTCCACCAAACCCTCTGGAAGGGCATTTAGAGCAATGTTTTCCGCTCATGTTCTGAAGTTTAACACCAAAGCTGGAAGAGAGATTCTTTTGTTTTCACATGGGACACAGATTGGATTTAGCCCCTGAAGGACGCCAGGCTTCTCAGCCTCGTCTGCCATCAAGATGACTTTTCAATTTCAGTAGCAGCCAAAACGTTTGGCACAAACGGCCAGAGGCTGGTGGGAGCACACGGTGGACCCGACGTCCCAGCAGACAAGGCCAAAGGGGCGTAAGGCAAGAGGGGACTGTGAGAGGAGCCAGGCCACACAGCCACTGCCAGACCTTGTCCTTGGCCATGTGTGTGAGGATTCAGGGGCTCTCCAAGAAATGCCCTAATGATACCCTGATGCACGCGGAAGTCCCCTGGGAGTGGATGGGAACATCCGCTGAGGTGGAGTTTCTTTCTTTTAGGGTCATAGCATTTACAACCCCTAGGCTTGTGAAACCTGAGGAAGCATGGGTTGTACCCATGTTGTCATTCAGTGAATTAGAGTCCCTTCAGGATTGAAGGGACTCTCCTTTAGTAAATGAGGCTACTTAAGCGAGTTGCTCTTACACTTTTAGGCTATTAGTGGGAGGTATCTGGCATGAGGAAGGGCATTGCCCTGTATGTTTCTTTCCGACACCATTTATCCTGTTTTCTCCCACCAACTTCTGCTCTGTACATGCATCAAAAGAACAATACAAAATGGTCATATATACCTTTGGCCCATTATTTGAAGCTAATGTTTCTAACAATCATCACAAGTTGCCCATTAACATTTTCTCAAAATATGACTCTGATGAAACTTGTTTTCTTTTGAAATACTCAACCCACTGATAGAGCTTTGAGTGTTTTGGGATAAAAATAGACAAAAAGATGTTTTTCATCTATGTTATGGGAGCATTTAGGAGACACCTACCCCCAAGAACTTGGGAATAGGGGAAAGAAGACTGCCTTTGGGCTATTAAACTAGTAAAGCCCACACAACCACTTCTGAAAAACAACCCAAGAATTTGTCTGCAATCATGTATCTGTATAACTTAGACTGCAGTCAGAATGAGTAGGAAATTTCTCAGGGCTCAGGGATCCAGGGCTACAACAGGAATGTAATTTAATAAGCAACAACCTAACCAATTGTGTCAAACCCCATTTGGGGGAAGACAGCAAACAGCTCTCTAGCTTCCTGAATGTTTAGCCAGCCTTGGGTTTAAAATTCTCTTTTAATTCTTCCAACATCCTGGTTAGGCAGGCATTATCATACCCATTTTACAGATGAAGAGACAAGAGGCTCTGAGAGATTATTTCACTCCCCCAAGTTGCTTTTTCTAAGTGACAGATCCAGAAATTGTTTTTTTTTTTTTTTTTTTCCGGATGTGCAGGCTCAGCAGCCATGGCTCATGGGCCCAGCCGCTCCACGGCATGTGGGATCTTCCCAGACCAGGGCGTGAATCCGCATCCCCTGCATCGGCAGGCGGACTCTCAACCACTGCGCCACCAGGGAAGACCCGATCCAGAATTTTGATTCAAGTCTGTCTGAATCAGAGAACCTGGGTTACCAAATGTTAAGGCTATCTGTATCAGAATCCCCTAAACAAGAATTCTGGGTCACCCCCGTTATAATTCATTTGATCTTGGGGTAGAAAGAACATGGGAGATTAAAGAATTTAACTTTTCAAAGCTCAGTAAGACATTCTGCTGCTCATTAAGGCTTGGGAACCACTAACCCACAGACTGAAAATATAAACTGTACACATTCGAGCACAATTTAGGTGAGTAGTACCTGTCCAGCCTGGAAGGGGTCTACATTTGCAACAGATATGAACATTTATAGAGATGTAAATTATGATACCCCCAACACTACGAAACACTCCTGCTCAATAATGAATTCCCTTTGTTCTGGTTTTGGTTCACGAAACGTTATGAAAATGTGACTTCCCAAGTAGTTTGCCTTCCAGGAAAGAGTACTGACCTGCCACTCCAAACATTTCAGCACTTTTATTGAGCTAATCCAGCAGTCTCTCTGAGTGTGGTTATTGTGAATTCCCAATATTCACACAATCTGTGTGACAAAAGATCAGCCTGTAACTTTGAGAGCCAGACCCTGGACCTCAATGCATCCAAAAAAACAAGTGCCACCTTGAATGTGTATCTGGGGGCAGCCCTGCTCTCTGAGAGCACGGGCAGGCTTTCCATTTATCCCTGCCACTGCTGGTGTTAGAATTTTGTGGGGAGAAAGGTCATCCACCCTACTGCAAACAAATGAACATAAAGAAATATTTACAAATTGGTAAACACTCAGTAAACTGGATAGCCTTCACTCAAATAAGTGCAGTGCAGTTGATTAAGTTGCTGCGTACTAAAATGCAGTCTTATCTTACTTAGCCTGGCTCCCTGAGTTATCCCCATTGTGACAAGAGTGCTAGATGGGGAGACACAGGCTTACAGAAAAGTTCTTAGTTAATTGTCATAGATGGACGGTCACACAGAGTGTGATTTTTGTTAGTGTTTTACCAATTTAACTCTAAAATGACTATATTATTTTCTCTATCTTTAAGTTATTGGGCATGGGGTATCTCACCATTGCCTCATATACTAAAAAAAGGTATATTAATGATTTGAGAATACTTGCCCTAACACTAAGAGGTGAAGTCCTACCAACATTAAGTTTTGTAGAAATTTTAACAATATTAAGTTGTAGTTGATAAATGGGCTAGAAGCGTAATTGTTAGAAACTGTAGTTATGGGTAGTATTTATCAGGGCTAATGACGAGACCTTTATTCTTGCCTGTCTTTGGTGGAATCACTTAGATATGTTTTGGTGTTGACAACAACAATAACCAAAATCTCAAAATGATGTTAAGTGTTTGCAAGTGTGGAAAACCATGTTAAGTGTTTGCAAGTGTGGAAAACCATCAGATCCTTCAGGCAAAGCAAATGCTTCACGAGCAAAGAAGAAACCAATTACATAGTATTTTCAAGAGGTGGTTTCAACTACATACAGAAAGTCGGGATGAGCGGAAGATGCGCAGGCAGCTATTTCTTTTCTTGACGCACCTGCTCAGAAGCTTCCCCGGCAACGCGCACCTGGGAGGCCAGCTTTGGCCCATGATCCATCCTTGCATTCCTCCCTTGGAGCAAGGTCTTAGGAGCCAGGGTTGTGGCGCTGGTGGGGATGAAGGGGCAGGGTTGGAAGGGAGAGGGAAGCCGAGCATTGACGACTGTCATTGGGACCTAGGGTGACTGCCAAGTACCAAATCCCCTGAGATTTTCCCATTTGAATGAGGATTTGGGGGGCATTGGAAGTGTTTTTGCTATGCGCCTACCTTCTGCCTTTTTAAAAGAAATCCATGTAGCTAATAGAATTTTTAAAATATATTTCCAGAAAGGAGAAGCTATGATGCACGTTACTTATAGAGCATCAGGATACAATCTCTAGACTCGCATTGTACGGCTGAACATTCTCTCGTTAGTCTAATAAAATGCAGAACATCCAGTAAAGATTTTTTAACCCAGCTTTCCTGATGAATGATATTCTTTTAGTATCACCAAGTTCAAGAAGCATGATATAAAAAAGCGTTGGCAAACTACTGCCGAGAGGTCCAGATCTAACCTGTGGCCTACCTTTGTAAATAAAGTTTTATTAGAACACAGCCATGCCTATTTGTTCAATATTGTGTGTGTGGCTGCTTTGTTGCTACAGTGGCAGAGCTGTGAGAAAGACTGTAGGACCCACAACAGTCTGAAGTATTTACTATTTGGCCCTTTATAGAGAACATTAAGTCCTTAATATGAAGAAATTAGTTTTAAAACTGGAGGTATGAAATACACCTTCTCCACAAAATCCCACACATTCTTTCTTAGCCCTTTTACCATAAAGCTGAAAACAGTATAGCAAGAAATTGTTGCTAGCACTGAAACCTAGGGGCTCAGAAGCAATGCCACACTAATGCAAGGAAGAATTTTAAGATTGTGATGACCAGTTTGTTCTTTTAATTAATTTGCTTCACATTAATTTACAAGGTTGAAGGATTCAAAAATGCTTCATGCTAGTTTTATGGGACACATTTGGAACTCTTAGCTTTACATCCAGTGTTTATTATTTCTGAGAAAGTGTTCAGGAAATTGTAATAAGGGAGCATTCAGGGGATAAAGAAGACACTGGTTAGAAATTGTTCAACTGATGTATCTGTATTCCCATGTCCATAGCAGCAATATTCACAATAGCCAAGACATAGAAACAGCCTAAGTGTCTGTCAGTGGATGAGTGGATAAAGAAGATGTGGTGTATATATATAATGGCATATTATTCAGCCTTAAAAAAGGAAATCCTGTCATTTGCAACAACTTGGATGAAACTGGAGGATATTATGCTGAGTGAAATAAGCCAGACAGAGAAAGATAAAATACTGCATGGTATCACTTATATGTGGAATTAAAAAAAAAAGTCAACTTACATAAATAGAGTGGAAAAGTGGTTGTCAGGGGCTGGGGGTGGTGAAAAGAGGGAGAGGTTTGTAAAGAGCACAAACTTTCAGTTATAAAATGAATAAGGTCTGAGGATCTAATGTATACTACGGAGAGTATCATTGTTAATACTGTATTATATAATTGAGATTTGCTAAAAGAGTAGAACTTAAATGCTTCTCTCTCTCTCACACACACACACATACAAAAGGTAAATGTGTGAGGTGATGGATGTGTTAATTAACTAGATGGGGGAATCCTTTCACAATGTATATGTATATAAAATCATACTGTACACTTTAAATATCTTACAATTTTATTTGTCAATTATATCTCATTAAAGCTGATAGTGGAGGAAATTGTTCAACTGATTTTAAAGAAATAGGATTCAAATTCTTATTCCACAAGTGTAAGTACTTCACCTTAAGAATTTAAAAAATAGATTTTTCCTGGTGAATTTGGACCCTTCCGTTCTTGATCTAGACTTTAAATGACACCAAAGTCACAGGAGAAAAAATCGCTTTAATAATGTGCAGAGTTTCATTCATTCAACAAAGCTACACTGAGCATCAACGAGGCATCAGGCCCTGTCCTGGGCACTTGAACTGTAACTTCAGGCAGAGACAGTCCCCTGTGAAAAGGGAAAATGCACCTGCCCCATCTGACTGGGAGATGGTCAGGAATTAGCTATGATCTGCAAAGGGATGGCCTGTCAACATACTTTCCTGGTTGTAAGCTCAGATATCTACCACCCAGAAAGATTTTTAAGAGGATCTGTGAGTTAATGTTTACCAACTGCTTTAATATCCTAGGATTAAAAGGGGCACATCAGAAAGAAGTGGCCGTGCTGGAACTTGGAGGGCATTCAAAAATCCAGCCTGGCAAGTCTCATGGTTTGTTTTCAACATTTACTTAACCTCCTTCTGCTATCAAGAAACCCGAGAGTGCTCTGAGGAAGTTTATATCGAAGGAAATGAAGAAAATGTACATTGTTTTTGAGTTGTTTTGTTAAGGCTTCTGGATAGCAAGAGTGTGTGTTTTATAATTATGAACGTTTGCCAGCCTGTAGAGATGTCCTAGGTGTCATTATTTGAGCCAACCGAGATGCGATATCATGCAGAGCCTCCTTAGAAAAGTAAATATTGTTAGAACACTTGAAATAATCTTAAGTCTGTCCTTGAAATAGCTGTAAATGAACTTGGCCTCTGTTCAACATAGGCCAGTGAAGAGAACATGCCCCGGGGGAAATGTTTTTGTCCACTCTGGAATGGCCAGCTGTCACTGAGTGCACAGAATTGCCGGATCTGTGGGGATAAGCAAACAGTTCTGTTTTCTTCGCAGAAACTCATTTCCCTGTGCTTCATATCAACAATTGTGAGCTATATTTACAAAGGGGTTTGTATGCAAAAGAAGTACCCACTAGGGGAGGGGCAAGTATTTACACCAGCTTGTCTTGGGAGCCGCCCCCCAAGCTTGCTTTTTATAGAACCAGGTGATAACACAATTCAAAGTGCTGGTTTGAGAGGCAAGTGTTTACTGGCACAAAAATGTTCTTTAATTAGTATTTATCTCAGAGCCAGGGTGACATAAGTTGCTAATTATGCTGATACAAGAACAGATTGAGATATTCTTGTATGTAAAAGAGAGAGGGGTAATAGGCACGCTTTTTGGATTTGGAGTATATGTGGCTTCAGTTGACCCTAAATTAGCTTGGATCCTGTCTGGCCTGCATTTAAAATAACCTTTCTAGTAGTTAAGGAGACTGTGCTAGCTTTGGTCTTGAACAGTAGAAATTTCAAATTGTATGCTACATATCACCTCTGAGCTTCATAAAGGTCGTTTTTTACCCCAACCTTGATTAATGGAACTTCTACACATCTCTCAGGAGCTGATTATCTCTATAAGTGCTAAAATAAGTAATTTTTAAAATAAATTTTAAAAGAAATATCTTTTATTTCTACCGGAGTTCAAATAATATTTCATTAGAAATCTCCCTTGTATATTAAATGACTTAAAATATCTGCACTGCGGGCTTCCCTGGTGGCGCAGTGTTTGAGAGTCCGCCTGCCGATGCGGGGGACGCGGGTTCGTGCCCCGGTCCGGGAAGATCCCACGTGCCGCGGAGCGGCTGGGCCCGTGAGCCATGGCCGCTGAGCCTGCGCGTCCGGAGCCCGTGCTCCGCAAGAGGAGAGGCCACAACAGTGAGAGGCCCGCGTACCGCAAAAAAACAAACAAACAAAAAAAAACACACAAAAAAATATCTGCACTGCTTATAACAGAGTCTGTTACATACTAAGAACTCAATTAGCTATATATACACTTTTTTCAGATATATAAAGGAGGATGGTTTTTAATAAAGGAGAGTCTAGACCACATTGTCAGTTTCTCATCGCCAATAATCATAGCTAATGCTTGCATACCATTTGTTATGTTTTCTTCCCTATTCTAAACACTTACCGTATAGTAATTCATTTAATTCTCAGGCAGCCCTGTGAGGTGGGTACCAGTAGTACCCCCATTTGCTCTGATGGGGCCTCAGAGGCACTGAGTGTCGGGGAATGCCTGGGCTCACTAACTAGTAAGCGGCACAACTGAGATAGGAACCCAGAGTGTCTGGGTCCAGAGTCTGTGCACTTTGTATTTTGTCCTTCCAGTCAACGTATTCAGGTACTAGAATAAAGCCATGCCCTGTAAATTCTTTCTTTTCCAGCACTTTGTTAAACACTTCTTATTGCTTTGATATGATTATGGGAGGTGTTTATTATGGTGAATCCACAGTAAGATCCTGAATTCCATTTCCTGGGTAATATTTACTGTGATATTCGCATTTGAGAGGGTAATCAATAGAGAGCACGATAGAATTGATTTATTAAATGTTTTATGAACTAGGACTCTCTACTCCTTTAGGCATGCCAGATCGTGCTGATATGTTAGGAGAATAGGATAGCTGGGAAGCTCGCTTTCAGACAATTTTAACCTCACAAGGAACACATCAGAGTTGATGACTGCTGACGAGGAATCTTGCTGGCCTCAGTAGTACTGCATGTTTATTCTCAGAACTGTCTGATCATTGGTGTATTTCTGGAATCTTCTCATATAAGAATTCTTTTCCTACTCATTTCTCTCCTATTAAGGACATTTCTGTTTAACTTCTAAAAACTTAGGTGACTGAGACCTGTAACATGTCCACTGATTATTCTGAAGTACGTAACAGATTTTTGTTTGCCGTGTTTGCACTGTCTGCACCGTCTATGCATTTTATATTCTTCTCTGCCAACTTCAGAACAGAGTGTATGCCCCAAAACAACACTCATCCAGCCAATTTTTATTATTTGGAGATAAAACTATTGTTTAACAGCAAAGGAGAAAGCTTTCACATTATTCAGTTATTTCTATTTGTAGTTTACTTCAGTTACAAGATTTACTTACAAAGCACCTCAGGGTCAAGTCTCTTTGTACACAAAACGAGGTATGGGCTAGCCATACAATACCAGACTAAGCTGATCTGATTTCTCAATTTTATATTATTATGGTGGTAGATTAAAATGTTCTAAAAAGGGCAATGAAATGTTATATAGGCTGTGGGAAAGGATTATGTTAGGATTCTTAACTACCACTAATTTTAATAGTATTTGTCCTTTTCTGAGTTTAGGATAGACATCTAATCTACGCTGCAGATTCATATGCATGGATCTTGGGCCACAAGCTTTTATTTATAAGAACATTTAACATTTCAATTTCTATTTTTAGCCATAATCCCACTGTACAGCAGTTTTAGACCAAAAGCTCTGTTCATGGATTTCCTCACCTTCATTCCTACTCGAGCACCAACCTGGACACCATGGACAGCCGTTTTATATTAGGGGTCTTCTGTTTCCAGTAGTGCGAAGGAGGAGCCCAAGCAGCCCCTCACCTCAAACTTCCTACTTTTTCCATGACCCTGAGGAGAAGAACCACCTTTTAATTTGATGAGGAAACTATCCTCATTTCTTTGGATCAAGAGATTTCGCACCCCATTTCGCAATCCTTTTTATATTTTCAAGAAAATATTTTTCTTTGCAAAACTTTATAAGTATCCAGAAAAGCTTAGCCTTTTGGAAAGCCAAAGTCATTTCCAACTTGAACTGCAGGTGGGGAAGGTGAGGGAAAGGTTATGAATGGAAAGGAGAACGTCCAAGAAAAACAACATGGGATAACATTTCCAATGTTCTGCATGCTGGTGTTGAGTGGAGTGCAGGGGTTCAGAGCATAGACTCTGAAGTTGGACTGTCTGGGTTGAGCCTCAGTTCTTCCACTTATTAATTGAATTGCCTTGAGTAAGTTACTAAAATCTCTCTGTGCCTCAGTTTTTCAGCTGTAAAATGGGGATGATGCTAATAGTACCTAGCTTGCACGATTATTGTGATCATTATACGGGAGATAAAAGACTTCAAGTGCTGAGAACAGTGCCTAGCACAAAGTAAGTGGCATAGTGCCATTAACTGCTATTATTATGAACAATATTATTATTAGGACAAAAGTTCTTACTCCTTCCTTGCTCATTATTGCCTACGTAAACAAAACCTCAAAGTATAAAGGTTGAACTGTGAGTTTGGTGCATGTTACATTTTGTATGCTTTTAAACCATGTGTAAATGGAATATGATTCGTTCTGAGGCTCCAGGAAGATTTAAGGTTCAGGAAACAGCAGGAGCTCTCAGTTGAAGGCGCAAGTCTGTCACATTTGACAAATCTTTAATTCTTCTCATCAAGGAACAGAGAACAGTCTTCTTATTACCTCTCATGAGGAAATGTAGTTTACTGGAAACAAAGCTTTGAGAAACAAAGAAGTCTTCAAGAATAACATCACAATCACACACTGAGCTTTATTGAATGGACAAGGGCATAAATACATTCCGTCTTATACAAGAATTAGCCAAAGTGATACATTTTGTGTTATTTAATGGACTTGCTTCAATAAAAATTTCAGATATCACTTGAGTATTTTGTGGCTTTTAGGCACAAGGCATTGTAGAAAAGATAATCATTTATTAGGAAAATGATTTTGCTTTATGGCTTTCAATCAGATATTTATAGATTTCTTTTTTCATTAAAATAATTTTATTTATTTTTATTTTTATATATTTTATAAACACTTCATTGAGTGTTTTTAACAATTCTATTTTTTAATTCTAAAAGTTCTATTTGTTTTATTTTAAAACTTTACCTGCTCATTTTCCCCCCAGTTTTATAGAAATGTAATTGACATAACATTGTATCAGTTTAAGGTGTACTACATAATGATTTGGTATGTATATATTGCAAAATGATTACCCCAGTAAATTTTGTATATATTGCAAAATGATTACCCCAGTAAATTTAGTTAACATCCATCACCTCATATGGCTATAATTTTCCCTTGTGATGAGAAATTTAAGATCTACTCTTAGCAGCTTTTAAATATACAGTACAGTGTTGTTAAATATAGTCACCATGCTACATCATCACCATGTACATTACATCCCCAGAACTTATAATTGGAAATTTGTACCTTTTGACTGCCTTCACTGGATTTCCCCCACCCTTACCTCCTGCCTGTGGCAACTACCATAAAATTTTCGTATTACTTAATATTTCACAGCATTGTGGGTAAATAGTAGCAAAGCGTTAAAAGCAGAACATAACCAGGAAATCATTTTTTGGAAATCAGAATATTATAAATTAGACTACCATACAAGTAGGAATGCTTGCTTAGCATGAATTGACTGGTCATAAACAGGGAACAAACTGCTAGCTTGTGTAACCGATTAATCCAGCTTCAAGTACAGAGACAATGTCAGGGAGTGTCATAGTAGCCGCCATTTACTGAGCATCTATCACTTCAACAACTTCGCTGCAGCCACCAAACCACCAGCCCGTCTGCCCTGGATTATGACAAAGGATTCTCAACTTGTCGCCAGCAGCCGGAATGACCCTAGCAATCAGCTCACGGTCATTTCCGGTGACTCCTCAACTCACTGAAAGTAAAAGCCTAGGCCCTAAGTGATGTGCACCTCCCTCCACAGTGCCTCTGACCTGCCTCTCCACAGGTGCTCCTTCCTCGCAGAAGCCGAGCGCCTGCCCCCCCCACCCCAAGGTGGGACTCGGCCCTTGCTGAGCTTGCCACCTGGGGTGCCCTTTACCTACACGTTTACATGGCTCACTGTCTCACTCATCAGGTCTTTCCTCAAATGTCACCTTACATGAGGCCTTCTCCAGCCATCCTATAGGACCCTTTAGACTCCCTTTTCCTATCTACCTTCTGTGCTTTACGTTTTTCTCTGAATACCTACCACGATCTATCATATTTTGTATTTTCAGGGAACCTCCACAGGGATATTTATTTCTCAGTATTGTTCACTCCTGTCTGTCCAGCCCCAGGAATATAGTAGGTACATAATAAATATCTGTCTAATGAATGAATGCTTATTCCACATTTGGGACTGTGTCAAGTCCCTTACAGGGAATATCTTTAATATAACTACAGTCTTAAGAGCTTGGAGTCACGGGAGAAATGCCACAGACAGACTTATGTTTTATTAGGATCGCACCGGGTGCTGGGATAAGTTGGGAAGCTGTTGTAATCATCCAGGGCAAAGAGGTTCGTGGTTTGAAGCAGAGTGGCTGCTGTGGAGGCGGTGAGAAGTGGTCAGATCTCAGTAAGAACTCTTGGGAAACGAGAACTCTGAACTAGAGAAGGTAGACATCTTGTTCAAGGTTACCTAGTTACCAATGGCAGATGCTGGGTTTGCATAGGACAAGCTGGCTCTTATCCACTGGGCTCGGCTGTTTCTTACACCACAGACTCCGGAAGACAGCGAGGCTTCAGGGTGAATCCCACCTGTGACAAACAATTCAATTTAGCACTTGGCTCTCAGCAAAATGTTATTATGTCCAGAATATTTTTGCAGACTAAATGCCATATATGAAGCATCCGTTACATAAGTAGATAGTAGCTGCTTGATAAAATATAGCTACCCAGGCATCAAACATTTTGTGTAGCTATAACCTAGGTTGTCTGTTTTGTTTATACTGAAATAACTTATTAGATGACAGTTTTAAGGTTTGCTTTTTCTTTTTTTTGCTGGACAGCTAAATGAGAATATTAACACATATATCCCAATCTCTGCCTTAGGAATATTTTAAAGAAAATGAGGAAGAGGGAATTATAAAGAATAAGAGACAACAGATACTATGCTGAGAGTAGCATAAATCTCCATAAATAATTTCTTTAGAATTTTATGTATCTTAACTAAAGGATCTGACTTTCTGGATTCAGTTTGTAATTAATTTGATAACCTGAACCAATCCTGTGAGTTTCCCTGACAACCAATTTTAGTAACATAAAGAAGTGCTAGAGGGCTTCCCTGGTGGCACAGTGGTTTGAGAGTCCGCCTGCCGAAGCAGGGGACACGGGTTCGTGTCCCAGTCCGGGAGGATCCCACATGCCGCAGAGCGGCTGGGCCCGTGAGCCATGGCCGCTGAGCCTGCGCGTCCGGAGCCTGTTGTGCTCCGCAACGGGAGAGGCCACAACAGTGAGAGGCCCGTGTACCGCAAAAAAAAAGAAGTGCTAGCTGTTAATTGGTATTCAGAGTTAGTAGCTGGTGTCTCTGCTCTGTCTCCATGGCAACCTAGCTGTCATGTTCTCACCTCTAGCAAGGTGGTGAGATTTCATGTGTGTCTTAATCCACATGTCCATAGTCTCTGGCACAGTGTTTTACTTAACATCTATAAATGTGATCACTTTTGAGCTATTAGCACTATTGTTAAAAAACAGTTGCTCCACTGAATTAATTTCATCCTTCTCCATCCTCCATACCTTCCAAGCTTCTGTTTTGGTGATTGTGTGAATTAGTGTTTGTCTGAACAGAGAAAATTCTGCATAACTGCATGTGTGTATGGAATATGGATGTTTTAAATATGTAAAATAGGGCAAACGAGTAAATAAAGAATATTTTTTCAAGGGTGTTTAGCTGAGGCTAGAGGTAATGAATACTGATTTGAGGGATAACTGCCAAATTAGAGAAATAAGGTCTAATGTTTTCTGTACTGAGAAAATATTCTCACATTTGTGGTTGGATAATGCAGAGATACCTCATATATCCATTTTCTAGCAATTTCCTATTAAATAGAAAGTAGGGTTCCCCTCCATTTCTCTCCCCATTTTTTCCTACTTAAACTGCAGCAGTCACCTCTTTTCATTTTTGACTTTCACTAGTTTTTCTTTGCAACCCTCGAAATTAAGTAGAATTATTTCCTAATCATAATTGGTCAGCTAATTAGTCATAGACTTCCTCATCATTACAAATACACTGATACTATGATGGAGGCAAGGAAAATGGTCTGGGCAAAATGTATAACAATTAATCTTATAGAGGTATCATACATACTAGAAATAAAGCTAATTTATATTCATTCAACACTGGTTTTAAATTCTGGGTTTTTCTTTTACTACCCATATGGCCCTTGGGGAAAGCAAAAACAAAAAAAATAAAAACAAGTTAAAAAACCTCTTTTTAATTTTTCTTATCTGTAAATTAGGGCCAGTCGTACTCAGTGATGTGCTCATAAGTATTTAGACAACCAGCTCTCTAGGAGAAGGAGGATTTGTAGAATTTAGCAATTTTCATGGTGTAAATAGTCCCACCATGGTTGATTTTGAGCTTCCAGCATGGTGTCATTGAACATGGAACTGGATAGAGTTGCTTACAATTGCCACTCACAAGCCAGGGAGTACCAGCCCCAGCATATCACTGTTTCTTCAGCTTGCTATAAGGCTTAAATGACCTATCCTGAGTAAAATACTGGGTATATAACAAGCTCCAAAGATCTTAGTTCTTTCTCCTCTGAATGACGTGCCTTCCTCATTTCTCTCTATTCAAACAAAAATTGAGATACAGTTCACATACCATGCACTTCATTCATTCAATTCTCCGTTTCTTTTAATATGTCTGCTGCTGGCCACCATGTACACCTAACATTTCTTGTGAAAAATCAATTGACATGTGTAGTGGTTTTAAAATATTCCCACAAATTCTTTGATATGTCTCCCTTAAAAATGTGGGATCTAATTCACCTTCCCTTGAGTGTAGACTGTACTTAATGACTCTAAAATATGGTAGAAGTGACAGTAAATGGCTTCCAAGACAAGGTCATAAAAGGCGTTGTGATTTTTCTCCTTGCTCTCTCCTTTGAGACTCTTACCTTGGAAGAAGGTAACTGTCACGCCATGAGAACACTCAGCCTAGAGCCCTATGCCTATGCCCTATGCCCTGTGGAGATATCTATGTTCCTAGAAACGGAGGCCTCCAGCCAACAACCATGCAGTGAGCCATCCTGGAAACTGATTCTGCAGCCCAAGGCAAATCTTCAAACAATTGAAGTTCTGACTGACATCTGGACTGCAAACTCACAAGAGGTTCTGAGCCAGAATTACCTAAGTAGGCTGCTTCCTAATTCCTGACAGAAACTGTGAGTTAATAAGTGCTTATTGTTTTAAGCTGCTAACTTGAGTAATTTGTTACACAGCAGTAGATAACTAATGCAGCATAATTTATATTTGTCCAAAAGCCTAAGAGTTAAGTTCATTAGCCTTACGTCTTAATTATAAGGTGTACTGAGCATGTAGGAGAACACGTTAATATTCCAAAGCATTGACAGAAAAGCTTACAATGCCATCAGGAGGGGAGTTGCTATTTAGAGTCACTATTAATGACTTATTTATTGGGTATTAATGGCTCATCACTATTAAGAAGTTCTGTGATGTGTAGGTATTTCAAGTGGTATTCGTTAATGAGCCATTTGATCAGCCGTAATCTGGGAAGCCTGTGGGAAGATGCACTTATACATATATAACCAGAAGGTGGACTTCATTAGGTTCCTGGAAGCACATGAGGTTAATTAACTGGTGAAATCCATTCAAATTCCTGGAAGCTGAGACAGCAAACTTCAGCACTGTTACTGAGAACATTACAGGGGTCATTTGTGCAAGAAAGATGATATATTCCTTTTGATAAGTATCTCCTTTTATGCTTTTCAATCAATAGTTAAGTGGAAATATCCTTGGTGCACTGTTTCACTTAAAACTTTAAGTGGATTTTTTTTTATAGTAAGACCTAGGAAAAAGAGAGAGAAAATAAAAATTTTAAACAAAGAATATCTGACCTATGTATTGAGTTTCACACTTTAGACAGTAGATTATATGCTTCACATATGTTTTACTTTTGAACAGTGCAAGATTGATGGCAAGCCTTCACATAATTACAGAGTGCAAACATTACCTCTTCAGACTTCTGTATTTTAAGTTAATATGACTGAAGTGGCACAGTAGTGGCTCTAATGACCCAAAAGACTGATATTATGGAAGAAAAATTTCTAAAGAGTCCTAATTCTTTGGCTCACTAAGTATAGTATGCTAAAGAAACGCTAATTGCACATTATGCATTAAACATATGCAGTGTGAACAGAAGTACACAGATGCACTTGCTAGAGATTTATTCATACTTGGGGGAAAAAAAGAAACAAGAAGACAAAAGACGTTTTACATTTTTTCATGATGTCCTCTTCAGTGTGTTTAGTTCAAAGGTACTGCACAAATTCCTAATAAAGATAAGATGAATTGAGATGGGATAAAACTAAAAAATTCCTTAGCAAATTAGGTTATTTCTCAACTCTTTGTGGTAGACTGAACAAACCACAAGCAGACTATCTGGTCGTGTGACTACTCATATGTAAGGGTGACTTTTTTGAAGTCTGAAGTCAAGTCACTCGTTTTCATTTTCTGCCTTGTTGCAATTTGTTTTAAAAATTGCTGCTAAAAAGCAACAGCTGGTTCTGTTTTCAAACTTGTTAAAAATTGAAGCATGAGGACTCAGTTCAAGCATTTGTTTTATTGAGGGCTAGGTAACAGCCTGATGAAGAATTATGTTTTTTAAATAAATTAACCAATGAGGAGTTAGATGATAGACATACGAAGCAAAAACTTGCTGGGGATAAACAGGATGCCGACTTCTGTAGGGACAAGCTACTTGAGAGTTACAAAACTAGGGTTACAACCCTCATTCCCTAACTCTGTCTCACTTGCCTTTTCCAAATAGTACATAGCTTCTGTACAACAGAGTCCCTGAAGAGTCACAATTTACCTGGAGGTGATCTTATGGCCGTGTAAGACTACATGAACAAATTGTCTTTTTCCACTATTGCTTTCATCCAGAATACTCTAGACAGACCATTTCTGAAGCTGGTCTAACTTCTCAAACCTTCCAGTCACACTTGCATGGAAGTTCAGTCTTCCCTCATCACCAGCATAAACTCTCCCACTTCTAATACCCTTCGAATATTTCTGATAACTAGAAAGATACAATGTTTTCATTTAACTCCTCTCTGCTGATACTTCATTTCCTTACATGTGCATCTATTTCAGCAAGGTCAATCAAACTATAAAGAAAAAAAAAGCCTAAATGAGATAGTTAAATGGCTACTTTGTGCATAAAATTGTGATGAAATAAAGTTTGTAAACAGTTAATATTAAGGAAAAATAGTCATCTCTGAATGGAAGAACATTTTCAATCTAACATTTTAATTTGTAGAAATATTCTAACCAAGATTATATATTTGACTCAAAATTTTATTTTCACATACTCTTGATTATGATACCCCAAATCATAAAATACCATGAACATATTTTGGGTGCCCATAGTGTATGTGATAAGGTGGGAATTTCTGTGCAAATATAAAGAAGAGTAGATGCAGTCCTTGAATTCAAGGAGCTCACAGGTTAATAAGCAGTGCAGCCCCTTATTTGAGGGCTGAATGCCTTTTGCTGACAAATAAACCATCTCAAGTTCCTTTTTATAGGAATCTTTTGAATATCTTCCCTATTACTTTTACTTCTTGCTCTGTCTTATACTCTGGAAACACAGAACATTCATACACAAGCTCAATAAACATTGACTGCCCACCATGTCTGAGGCACTTGGCTTTGCCCTGGCTTTGGGATGTAAGATATCATTACCTTCCAGGAACTCTCAATCTATTTGTTTCCCAGAATCAGCTTGAGGAGGGACATTTGGCTGTAGCATGTGTTGGGTCCCTGTACACAGACGATGTCCCATAATCCTCAGCATTGTTGGGGGATAGCTAACTAGGGCATGTGATTCTTGAAGGGAAGACAGGCATGTTACTTAGAAAGTTACAGTTTTATAGTAATAATTCTATGAAAGGCAGGTGTAAACTACAGTTAGAGAAAGAAAGAGGAAACTCTAGTTCACCCATGAGGATTTGGTAGAGGGTTTCCGGAGGAGATGAATCACTTTGGGGAAGTGAACAAGAAACGTGGAAGACTTCTGGAGAGATGCTATTTGAGTTGGGACATGAAGGATGAAACACAATTTGCCAAAACGAGAACAGGGGAAAGGATATATCAGGCATATATACATCAAGAGAGGGTACATAAAGTCAGGCATTTAGGTAACAGTGCATCTGAAGAGTAGGAGATGTTCTAGGAACATGACTAGACTGTGAAATTGTCTGTGGGTCATAGAGAGGATTTAATGGGTGGAGGGAAAGGAGCGTTGTTGAGATATAGGGCGTGAACAATACATGGAGATGAGATTATGAAGACATGTGAGCCATATTGTATGATGGCTGTTCAAGATTTTCAGCAGTAGAGTGACATGATCATATTTATTTTTATAGGAAGATACTACATTTGGGTGTAGGTGAGCAGCATCACGGATGGGACCACATTGTGACCTTGCTTTCTGGAGGACCACTTAGGAGATTACAAGCATCTAGATATTTTGCTTCTTTAGTAGGGGTGGCAGAACACATGACCCCCAAATTGACATGTTACAGATATACACAGATGAATATTTCTCTGGGTATGAATGTCAAATTACTTTTGAAGGGACTCTGACTTGCCCAGTTTGAATCCAGTGTCCACTCTTGGAACAATTACTTGTGGCCAAGAAATAGGGTTACATGGTAGGGAAGATGGCAACTGGAATCCTACCTCTGTGGAACAGCAAGGGGGCTCCCAGGGGAGGGGACATTGTAATCTGAGAAGACAACTCAGTAGGTTTCCACTAGGGTGTACAGGTGAAAAATTCAACTTGGGGCAAAATGTCCAAGCTCTTTATGGTTGTTATTTAACCTGGTTTGGTATCAGGTGCAATCAGAACAGACAGACACAGATTGCTTTCAGGTATTTAAAGATGCAGTAGCCTTGGTGATAATGTTTAGCTCCCCATCTAAGGTGAAAGGTATCTTCTGGAAATGGAGAAATAGATGGTTTCCAGGAAGTTTTCATCCTATAGTTTAGAAAACAATTGTTTTCCTTCTGCTTCTCCTTAGGAGTGAGGGGGTACCCCACCTTCCTCAAAGTATAACTAAAATCTGCAGCTTGGAATAGCCACTGGGAAATAAATTTAAGAGATTTACTTCATAAACTACTAGTTTGTTTTGTTTTGTTTTGTTTTGTTTTGTTTTGCGGTGCGCGGGCCTCTCACTGCTGTGGCCTCTCCCGTTGCAGAGCACAGGCTCCGGACGCGCAGGCTCAGCGGCCATGGTTCACGGGCCCAGCCGCTCCGCAGCACGTGGGATCTTCCCAGACCGGGGCACGAACCCGTGTCCCCTGCATCGGCAGGCGGACTCCCAACCACTGCGCCACCAGGGAAGCCCAGTACTAGTTTTTTTATACAGCTTTTTAACGTCTACACAGATATTGAGTTTATGCAGATATCAGGAGCTTGATTTGAGTTGGGTTTGCTTAAAAGTCTACAAACCTAGATTCCTAGAGCCAAAGTAAATACGTCTTAGCTGGGTGTATTGTTTCTTTTATCCTCTGACCCTGCTAAATAGTTCCAGTAATGAGTTTCCCACACAGTTTATCTAGCTTGTGAATTGATGTGGATTATCAATATATTTTTTAAATCCTAGGTTTATTTCCCTCATTGTCTCAGAGGAATTTTGGTTTGCATCCATTTTACCTTCTTGCACACCTGGGCGATATATTTTGAAAAACAGGCTAAATAAAGACAATTAAGATAAATATTTATCCCATTCCACTCCTAAATAACCACAGAATACATTCCAGAGACAAAATGTGAAAGGTGTTTGGATCCTTGGAAAAACATCTTAAGCTTTCAGACTTCAGTTTCTTCAAATGAAAATTCACATGTAAAATAAGGAGTTCTAACAATTTAACACAGGTGTAACTTTGGACATTTTAGACAAGACTATGCTCTTCTATGTGTAAATAGCATGGGTGGGTAACCCCTAGCGTACAGGGCGTGAAGGGAATGAAGCTATTTTTGTCTGGTATGCTCTAGAAGACTCCTAAAGCCACAAATGGAGTGTCAGTCATCCCTTATCATAAGAGACTCTCCAGAAAAAAGTTTACACTCTTTCCAGAGACAAGGCCAGAACAAAGAGCACATCAAAGCAGTGACTGTGGAACGACACTGATGTCCAGAGAAAATAAAGAGTCATAGAGCACATAATTAAAGCCCCAGAGCACACAGGAGTCTAGACAGCAAGAGTCAACATTTACAGAAAGGCCTGCAGGAAGCCTGGTGGCACTACCAGTTGGTCGATACTCGGATACTTCCAGACTGTGTTTAAACAAGGGCATAATCAACGTCTGAGACCAAGGAAATCAGAATCAGGCAGGAAGCAGGTGTTCCAATGCAAATAGCGTACTCCAGCTAAAACGTGGGACCCAGGCTGGACTAGAATGCTTTCGGCAGGTACTTTACTGGTATTGTAACCCACTGTAAATCTTTATAGTTCATTGGATAGAAGCTTGTAGAGTAACTTGTATAGTGATTCAATTGTAGGATCTAGGCTCAGTGATTCTCCACTAGTCCAATTGCCTTCCTTGAAAATTCACAGGTTAATTTGTAAGGACTTACGAAGGATGACTGGATAAGGAGACTGGCTCACCCCTTGCTTGCATTCTTGCATGTGCTGTGGGCAGAAACAACAACCTTCTGTGCCTAGCAGAGTACCTGGCACTTGTTTGGTGCTCAAGTGAACAGATACAATATTCAATCTCCCTAAACGTTTTTCTAGGTTAGAGAACTTTTTTTTTTTTTTTTTTTTTACTGCTTCTAGGCTGAGAAGGGCCCATCACCTGCACCTGAGTATTTGGACAGGTGTGATGACCTGAGGATAGATGCAGAGTTGATACTCTAGGAGTTTCAAAGCTCCATATAGTGAGACATTATTATTTAGAAGCGTGATTAGGGTTGAAAAATGATTGGATTACAGGAAAATCTATGGGAGCTGAAAAACGACAGGTCCCCATGAAACTGAAGGTTAGTTCAGGAAAGTTCTAAGGGCTAAATTTGGAGATGCCTGATAATTGGTGCAGCAGAGGAAATAAGGGTCAATCTGGAGTTAGTGGAAAGGTCTGTTGACCAGACACACAGAAAGAACATGGCTTGGAGACTGTGAGAGTTGACTGGGTCGCTCTTACAGTGAACACTGTAAGTCCCAGTAAGATTGAGCAAACCAGTAAAGTCAGAGCCAACAAAGGGTCCTCTGATGGGAAGAGTTGGTGGATGGCTGGGGAAGAGAGGGCAGCAAGGAATAAGGAGGCCTGAAGAGAGTAAGCGTCGCCTTGGAGGTCAATCAAGTTATGTTAATGATGAGCTAGAGGCAGTGTGCTGTCAATAGGTGACAGGGATTAACAATAAGGGAAAGTCTGTAGGAGGCACATGTTAACCACTTTATACAATCATTTCATTTAATCCTTACAACAGCTGGAAAAGTATACTAGTACCATGACAGATGAGGCAACTGAGGGGTATCAAGTCCCTAAAAGGTGCAATGTAGAAAGAATAACCCAGAAGAAGTAAGATAAACTATAGCCATTTGGGTCACGTTTGTTAGGGTATATTGATCAAGCTTCTGCCAAGAACCACTCTCAAATGGGGGAAGGTTCAGAGATGTGGACAGACTTTCATGAAACCAATGGAAGATAGTGTGAAACCCTGGAGGGAGCAGCAGAAAGGAGCATTTATCACCCAGAGCCTAAATAGACAAAAGGAGGGGGGGGTTCCTGGAATCTGGACATTTCCTCCTGTGGAGAAGGCTGCCTGAGAGGGGCTCCCGCCTCTGGGAGCATGAGGCAGCCAACCTGCAATGACTGGACAGGAAGGGAGCCTGAGGGCTAAAGACCTTATCCTCACATTTCTCCCTCCTTGATCTCTCGTTAATGCCCCCTGGCCCCAATGCCTGAAATCACCAGGAAGCCCGAGGGCAGGGGAACCTGCTAAAGGAATCCATACATGCATGTCCCTCTCAGGACAGAGAGGATCTGGAGGAGAAAACCAGAGACACCCAGCCCTGAGAGGAAATCTCTTCTGACAGCACAGGTCCATGGTCAGAAACTTTCCAGAGCATAAGAACAGTCTGAGTTTTTTGTTTTTGTTTTTTAAATGCAGATACCTGGACTTGCTTCCCACTCATCGGAGGTTCTGAATTATCAGGTCTGGGATAGGACTCATGAGTGTGCTTCTTCAACAGTGCAAGGTATTCAGCAGGTATTCATTGGATCACACTGTGAGAAATATCTCCTTAAATAGAGAATGAGGGTCCTGTCTTCGTAAACTGCCTTTGGGAGCCAACTTTCATGTCAAGGTCTTTGCAGGGAATTCCTGGGAAAGTAGACATCCTGTAACATGGTGATCGATCGATCTATCAATCTACCTATGAATAAAGACTTTGCGAATATAGTCACAATCGAGTCTGAGTTCCTACTCTATCACTTAAAATATATGATCTTATCTTCTCTAAGCCTCAGTTTCCTTATCTCAATAATGGAATGACAGGACCTAATTGATAGTAGCAATGAGAAGTGTGTGATTAAATGTAAAAAAATTAAATAACTTTAGCACAAACTTTGGCACAGAGTAAATATACAACAAATGGTGTCTATGTTATTATTATAAACTGTTTAATTTGTGGGGCTTTGTCAGAATCCATGCTCTACACTAGCGTTAGATACACTATACAGGGTCCAAAGCAGTAGTATGGAACAGGCGACATGCTACTGATGTTTAATAATGCAGATAATGAGTTAGTTTTCGTACCTCACATCTTTAGATGTAAACGTAAGAGAGAAATGGCAAGATAAACAAGAAGGAGACCTAGTTCTCTTTTCTTTGCTTATTATTTATTCAAAGTCATTGGAAAAACACTCCCAGCAGGCTTTATAAGTTGGGGAATGGTGAAAAGTCTTTTCAGGGGAAAAAAAAAAAACTTTAAAATTTATTCCTGAAATATTTTGTATTAAAGTTGACTTGCTTAACCTAGGAATGCTCAGAACTAGGGTCCTGCCCACATTTGTGTGTGGAAAATAAAAAACTGTTTCCCCTTTCTCAGTAAACAAGGAGTCTCCTTGTCTTGTTTGAGTTCAGGTGGCCCACACAGTGGAAGTCTTTAAATCTCTTCCAAGCTCCTCCACAGCACCTCCCCACCAAGCTTCAGTCTCAGAAATTGCTAGAACATCCCTTCAAAGCATCCTTTGGAGCCCCTCCAGCTGGGGAACTGCAGGACACAAAAATCCTAGCTTTGGATAAAGTCTGTGCTACTAGGAGACCTCCCACCCTGAAAGCAGCCCGTGTGTCACAGTGACAAGATGGACGGGAGTACGAAATGAAGGAGCCCTATTTTGAAGGGAAGAGGGCTTTTCTCCCTTTAGAGAGTAGGGCTGAGCAGCCTGGGTTGGGCAATGGACCAGGCAGGGAGGTGGGAATCTATAGGATTCATCACCCATGTAAAGAAAGACAGTAAAAACAAAGTTGTAAAAGATTTGTAACGTTTCCAGAGATAAAAGGAAAAATATGGTGTTTAGAAGCTATTGTGAACTAATTTAAGAGGAAAAGAAAAATGAGATTGCAAAGCTGAATTATTTTGTCTTTCGGCCATGATTTAAAGCAATGGTTCTCAACTAGGGGTGAATTTGTTCCTGAAGGGGCATCTGGCAATGTCTGGAGATGTTGGTTCTCAACTTGGCAGGCAAGATGCTATGACATACTGTGCATAGAGGCCAGGGATGCTGCTAAACAGCCTACAGTGCTCAGGACAGCATCCCCCTCACCCCAACAAAGAACGATCAACTTTACGTTTTCTGTAGGGCTGAGATGGAGAAATACTGATTGAGAGTATTTCTAAGCATTTTAAGTCCGTTTCAAGTCTTAGTGAGCTTCAGAATTCTGAGTCTCTAGATAAGTTTTGATTAACGTAGTTACATGTATTAGGAAGGGTATTGTCACGGTTTTGTGTCGCCCAACGTTGAGTTATTTAAGCCATTGTTTACTAACTGCCACGTTATCTTGAGGGAAACTTGCTAGCTAATGTCCAAGTCCATTCTTATAGTAGTATAATTTTAAGAGGAAGAAACGGAAGAAGTTTCACTGGGAGTAACTAAACTAACTTAGTGTTTAGATTCCTCAGACCCTCTCCTTGTGGGAGGAAGGAGAGCCGTGGTACAATCCTGCAGCACAAACAGGAGAAAACGCTTATTATTTTGTTTAGGTTGGGAACTCTTTTTTATGTCTTTTTTTTTAACATCTTTATTGGAGTATAATTGCTTTAAAATGGTGTGTTAGTTTCTGCTGTATAACAAAGTGAATCAGCTATACGTATACATATATCCACATATTCCCTCCCTCTTGCATCTCCCTCCCACCCTCCCTATCCCACCCCTCTAGGTGGTCACAAAGCACCGAGCTGATCTCCCTGTGCTATGTGGCTGCTTCCCACTAGCTATCTATTTCACATTTGGTAGTGTATACATGTCCATGCCACTGTCTCACTTCATCCCAGCTTACCCTTCCCCCTTCCCATGTCCTCAAGTCCATTTACTACATATGCATCCCTATTCCTGTCCTGCCTCTAGGTTCTTCAGAACCACTTTTTTTGGTTTTTTTTTTAGATCCCATATATATATGTGTTAGCATATGGTATTTGTTTTTCGCTTTCTGACTTACTTCACTCTGTATGACAGTCTCTAAGTCCATCCACCTCACTACAGATAACTCAATTTCGTGTCTTTTTATGGCTGAGTAATATTCCATTCTATATATGTGCCACATCTTAATCCATTTATCTGTCGACATACACTTAGGTTGCTTCCATGACCTTGTTATTGTAAATAGTGCTGCAATGAACATTGTGGTACATGACTCTTTTTGAATTATGGTTTTCTCAGGGTATACGCCCAGTAGTGGGATTGCTGGGTCGTATGGTAGTTCTATTTTTAGTTTGTTAAGGCACATCCAACTGCTCTCCATATTGGCTGTATCAATCTACATTCCCATCAACAGTGCAACAGGGTTTCCTTTTCTCCACACCCTCTCCAGAATTTATTGTTTGTAGATTTCTTCGTGATGGCCATTCTGACCGGTGTGAGGTGATACCTCATTGTAATTTTGATTTGCATTTCTCTAATGATTAGTGATGTTGAGCATCCTTTCATGTGTTTGTTGGCAATCTGTATATCTTCATTAGAGAAATGTCTATTCTGGTCTTCTGCCCGTTTTTGGATTGGGTTGTTTGTTTTTTTGAAATTGAGCTGCTTGTATATTTTGGAGATTAATCCTTTGTCAGTTACTTCGTTTGCAAACATTTTCTCCCATTCTGAGGGTTGTCTTTTCACCTTCTTTATTGTTTTCTTTGCTGTCCAAAGCTTTTAAGTTTCGTTAGGTCCCATTTGTTTATTTTTGTTTTTATTTCCATTTCTCTAGGAGGTGGGTCAAAAAGGATACTGCTGTGATTTATGTCATAGAGTGTTCTTCCTGTTTTCCTTAAGAGTTTTATAGTGTCTGACCTTACATTTAGGCCTTTTTTTTTTTTTTTTTTTTTGCGGTACGCGGGCCTCTCACTGTTTTGGCCTCTCCCGTTGCAGAGCACAGGCTCCAGACACGCAGGCTCAGTGGCCATGGCTCCCAGGCCCAGCCGCTCTGCAGCATGTGGGATCCTCCCAGACCAGGGCAAGAACCTGTGTCCCATGAATCAGCAGGCGGACTCTCAACCACTGTGCCACCAGGAAAGCCCTACATTTAGGTCTTTAACCCACTTGGAGTTTATTTTGGTATATGGTGTTAGGAAGTGTACTAATTTCATTCTTTTACTTGTAGCTATCCAGTTTTCCCAGAACCACTTACTGAAGAGGCTGTCTTTTCTCTGTTGTACATTCTTGACTCCTTTATGAAAGATAAGATGACCATATGTGTGGGGGTTTACCTCTGGGCTTTCTGTCCTGTTCCATTGATCTGTATTTCTGTTTTTGTGCAAGTACCATACTGTCTTGATTACTGTAGCTTTGTAGTATAGTCTGAAGTCAGGGAGCCTGATTCCTCCAGCTCTGTTTTTCTTTCTCAAGATTGCTTTGGCTATTCAGGGTCCTTTGTGTTTCCATACATATTGTGAAATTTTTTGTTCTAGTTCTGTGAAAAATGTCATTGGTAGTTTGATAGGGATTGCATTGAACGTGTAGATTGCTTTGGGTAGTAGAGTCATTTTCACAATGTTGATTCCTCCAATCCAAGAACATTGTATATCTCTCCATCTATTTGTATCATATTTAATTTCTTTCATCAGTGTCTTACAGTTTTCTGCATACAGGTCTTTTGTCTCCTTAGGTAGATTTATTCCTTGGTATTTTATTCTTTTTGTTGCAATGGTAGATGGGAGTGTTTCCTACATTTCTCTTTCAGATTTTTTATCATTAGTGTATAGGAATGCAAGAGATTTCTGTGCATTAATTTTGTATACTGCTACTTTACCAAATTCATTGACTAGCTCTAGCAGTTTTCTGGTAGCATCTTTAGGATTCTCTGTATATAGGATCATGTCATCTGCAAACACTGACAGTTTTATTTCTTCTTTTCCTATTTGGCTTCCTTTTATTAATTTTTCTTCTCTGATTGCTGTGGCTGAAACTTCCAAAACTATGTTGAATAATAGTGGTGAGAGTGGGCAACCTTGTCTTGTTCCTGATCTTAGTGGAAATGGTTTCAGTTTTTCACCATTGAGAATGATGTTGGCTGTGGGTTTGTCATATATGGCCATTATTATGTTGTGGTAAGTTCCCTCAATGTCTACTTCTGTAGGGTTTTTATCATAAATTGGTGTTGAATTTTGTCGAAAGCTTTTTCTGCATATGTTGAGATGATCATGTGGTATTTATCCTGCAATTTGTTAATATGGTTTATCACATTGATAGATTTGCGTATTTTGAAGAATCCTTGCATGCCTGGGATAAACCCACTTGATCATGGTGTATGATCCTTTTACTGTGCTATTGGATTCTGTTTGCTAGTTTTTTGTTGAGGATTTTCACATCTATGTTCATCAGTGATATTGGTCTGTAGTTTTTTTTTGGTGTGTGACATCTTTGTCTGTTCTTGGTATCAGGGTGATGGTGGTCTCGTAGAATGGGTTTGGTAGCATTCCTCACTCTGCTATACTTTGTAAGAGTTTGAGAAGGATAGGTGTTAGCTCTTCTCCAAATGTTTGATAGAATTCAACTGTGAGGACATCTGGCCCTGGGCTTTTGTTTTTTGGAAGATTTTTAATCACAGTTTCACTTTCAGTGCTTCTGATTGGTCTGTTTATATTTTCTATTTCTTCATGGTTCAGTCTTGGAAGGTTGTGCTTCTCTAAGAATTTGTCCATTTCTTCCAGGTTGTCCATTTTATTGGCATATAGTTGCTTGTAGTAATCTCTCATGATCCTTTGTATTTCTGCTGTATCAGTAGTTACTTCTCTTTTTTTACTTCTAATTCTATATTTTTAACAACTTTATTGGGGTATAATTGCTTTACAATGGTGTGTTAGTTTCTGCTTTATAACAAAGTGAATCAGTTATACATATACATATGTTCCCATATCTCTTCCCTCTTGCATCTCCCTCCCTCCTACTCTTCCTATCCCACCCCTCCAGGTGGTCAGAAAGCACCGAGCTGATATCCCTGTACAATGCAGCTGCTTCCCACTAGCTATCTACCTTACGTTTGTTAGTGTATATATGTCCATGCCTCTCTCTTGCTTTGTCACAGCTCACCCTTGCCCCTCCACATGTCCTCAAGTCCATTCTCCAGTAGGTCTGTGTCTTTATTCCTGTCTTACCCCTAGGTTCTTCATGACATTTTTTTGCTTAAATTGCATATATATGTGTTAGCATATGGTATTTGTTTTTCTCTTTCTGACTTACTTCACTCTGTATGACAGACTCTATGTCTATCCACATCATTACAAATAGCTCAATTTCGTTTCTTTTTATGGCTGAGTAATATTCCATTGTATATATGTGCCACATCTTCTTTATCCATTCATCCGATGATGGGCACTTAGGTTGTTTCCATCTCCGGGCTATTGTAAATAGAGCTGCAATGAACATTTTGGTACATGACTCTTTTTGAATTTTGGTTTTCTCAGGGTATATGCCCAGTAGTGGGACTTCTGGGTCATATGGTAGTTCTATTTGTAGTTTTTCAAGGAACCTCCATACTGTTCTCCATAGTGGCTGAATCAATTCACATTCCCACCAGCAGTGCAACAGTGTTCCCTTTTCTCCACACCCTCTCCAGCATTTATTGTTTCTAGATTTTTTGATGATGGCCATTCTGACTGGTGTGAGATGATATCTCATTGTAGTTTTGATTTGCATTTCTCTAATGATTAATGATGTTGAGCAGTCTTTCATGTGTTTGTTGGCAGTCTGTATATCTTCTTTGGAGAAATGTCTATTTAGGTCTTCTGCCCATTTTTGGATTGGGTTGTTTGTTTTTTTGTTATTGAGCTGCATGAGCCGCTTATAAATTTTGGAGATTAATCCTTTGTCAGTTGCTTCATTTGCAAATATTTTCTCCCATTCTGAGGATTGTCTTTTCGTCTTGTTTATGGTTTCCTTTGCTGTGCAAAAGCTTTGAAGTTTCATAAGGTCCCATTTGTTTATCTTTGTTTTTATTTCCATTTCTCTAGGAGGTGGGTCAAAAAGGATACTGCTGTGATTTATGTCATAGAGTGTTCTGCCTATGTTTTCCTCTAAGAGTTTGATAGTTTCTGGCCTTACATTTAGGTCTTTAATCCATTTTGAGCTTATTTTTGTGTATGGTGTTAGGGAGTGATCTAATCTCATGCTTTTACATGGACCTGTCCAGTTTTCCCAGCACCACTTATTGAAGAGGCTATCCTTTCTCCACTGTACATTCCTGCCTCCTTATCAAAGATAAGGTGACCATATGTGCATGGGTTTATCTCTGGGCTTTCTATCCTGTTCCATTGATCTATCTTTCTGTTTTTGTGCCAGTACCATACTGTCTTGATTACTGTAGCTTTGTAGTATAGTCTGAAGTCAGGGAGCCTGATTCCTCCAGCTCCATTTTTCGTTCTCAAGATTTCTTTGGCTATTCGGGGTCTTTTGTGTTTCCATACAAATTGTGAAATTTTTTGTTCTAGTTCTGTGAAAAATGTCAGTGGTAGTTTGATAGGGATTGCATTGAATCTGTAGATTGCTTTGAGTAGTAGTCATTTTCACAATGTTGATTCTTCCAATCCAAGAACATGGTATATCTCTCCATGTGTTGGTATCATCTTTAATTTCTTTCATCAGTGTCTTATAATTTTCTGCATACAGGTCTTTTGTCTCCTTAGGTAGATTTATTCCTAGATATTTTATTCTTTTTGTTGCATGGTAAATGGGAGAGTTTTCTTGATTTCACGTTCAGATTTTTCATCATTAGTGTATAGGAATGCAAGAGATTTCTGTGCATTAATTTTGTATACTGCTACTTTACCAAATTCATTGATTAGCTCTAGTAGTTTTCTAGTAGCATCTTTAGGATTTTCTATGTATAGTATCATGTCATCTGCAAACAGTGACAGCTTTACTTCTTCTTTTCCGATTTGGATTCCTTTTATTTCCTTTCCTTCTCTGATTGCTCTGGCTAAAACTTCCAAGACTATGTTGAATAATAGTGGTGAGAGTGGGCAACCTTGTCTTGTTCCTGATCTTAGTGGAAATGCTTTCAGGTTTTCACCATTGAGGATGATGTTGGCTGTGGGCTTGTCCTATATGGCCTTTATTATGTTGAGGAAAGTTCCCTCTACACCTACTTTCTGCAGGGTTTTTATCATAAATGGGTGTTGAATTTTGTCAAAAGCTTTCTCTGCATCTATTGAGATGATCATATAGTATTTCTCCTTCAATTTGTTAATATGGTTTATCACATTGATAGATTTGCATATATTGAAGAATCCTTGCATTCCTGGAATAAACCCCACTTGATCATGGTGTATGATCCTTTTAATGTGCTGTTGGATTCTGTTTGCTAGTATTTTGTTGAGGATTTTTGCATCTATGTTCATCAGTGATATTGGCCTGTAGTTTTCTTTCTTTGTGACATCCTTGTCTGGTTTGGGTATCAAGGTGATGGTGGCCTCGTAGAAGGAATTTGAGAGTGTTCCTCCCTCTGCTATATATTGGAAGAGTTTGAGAAGGATACCTGTTTGCTCTTGTCTAAATGTTTGATAGAATTCGCCTGTGAAGCCATCTGGTCCTGGGCTTTTATTTGTTGGAAGATTTTTAATCACAGTTTTAATGTCAGTACTTGTGATTGGTCTGTTCATATTTTCTATTTCTTCCTGATTCAGTCTTGGCAGGTTGTACCTTTCTGAGAATTTGTCCATTTCTTCCAGGTTGTCCATTTTTTTGGCATAGAGTTGCTTGTAGTAATCTCTCATGATCTTTTGTATTTCTGCAGTGTCAGTTGTTACTTTTCCTTTTTCATTTCTAATTCTATTGATTTGAGTCTTCTCCCTTTTTTTCTTGATGCGTCTGGCTAATGGTTTATCAATTTTGTTTATCTTCTCAAAGAACCAGCTTTTAGTTTTACTGATCTTTGCTATCGTTTCCTTCATTTCTTTTTCATTAATTTCTGATCTGATTTTTATGATTTCTTTCCTTCTGCTACCTTTGGGGTTTTTTTGTTCTTCTTTCTCTAATTGCTTTAGGTGCAAGGTTAGGTTGTTTATTCGAGACGTTTCCTGTTTCTTAAGATAGGATTTTATTGCTATAAACTTCCCTCTTCGAACTGCTTTTGCTGCATCTCATAGATTTTCAGTCATCATGTCTCCATTGTCATTTGTTTCTAGGTATTTTTTGATTTCCTCTTTGATTTCTTCAGTGATCACTTCGTTATTAAGTAGTGTATTGTTTAGCCTCCATGTGTTTGTATTTTTTACCGATCTTTTCCTGTAATTGATATCTAGTCTCATAGCATTGTGGTCAGAAAAGATACCTGATACAATTTCAATTTTCTTAAATTTATCAAGGCTTGATTTGTGACCCAAGATATGATCTATCCTGGAGAATGTTCCATGAGTATTCTGTTGTTTTTGGATGGAATGTCCTATAAATATCAATTAAGTCCATCTTGTTTAATGTATCATTTAAAGCTTTTGTCTCCTTATTTATTTTCATTTTGTATGATCTGTCCATTGGTGAAAGTGGGGTGTTAAAGTCCCCTACTATGATTGAGTTACTGTTGATTTCCCCTTTTGTGGCTGTTAGTATTTGCCTTATGTATTGAGGTGCTCCTATGTTGGGTGCATAAATATTTACAATTGTTATATCTTCTTCTTGGATTGATCCGTTGATCATTATGTAGTGTCCCTCTTTGTCTCTTGTAATAGTCTTTATTTAAAGTCTATTTTGTCTGATATGAGAATTGTTACTCCCAACTTTCTTGTGAATTCTATTTGCAGGGAATATCTTTTTCCATCCCCTCACTTTCAGTCTGTATGTCACTAGGTCTGAAGTAGGTCTCTTGTAGGCAGCATATATATGGGTCTTGTTTTTGAATCCATTCATCCAGTCTATATCTTTCGGTTGGAGCATTTAATCCATTTACATTTAAGGTAATTATCAATATGTATGTTCATATTACAATTGAGAAAATGCTTACTTTTAAAATTAATTCTATTTTAAGCCTACATGAGGTCATTTAGAATAACTAAATTAATATTTAATTAGCTTGTTTTTATAACAAGCTAGGGTTATTAATCTGTATTGCCAATTCTCCGTGAGGGTAAGATAGGATTCTTTTATAATCAATATTTTGGTTTTCTTTCATAATGTTCTGTAAATGGCTTTTTTTTTTTCTTCTTGCGGGAAACTTTCCACTTTAGGAAATACTTTCTTATATGAACTTAGTTGAAGTTTACTTACTTTGGCCACTATGCATTCCTTGAGCTATTGACACCACGTTCACATTTTTACACTTGAACTGCACTGCCCCTTGCAGAGTCAAGTTGGTAGGAAAAACCCTCCCAGCCTTTTGATGACATCGTGAATCTTGCAAAATGGGCTCCATCTCTTACTGAAGTATTTGGAGAAAGGAAGGGAAAGCAGAGGAGGAAAATTAGAACTTATTAGCGAGATCACTGAACTTAGTAAAGATCCTTGAAATTAGCTACATAATATGACTTCCTTAACCTCAAGCTCTGTGTTGTGACTGCCCCTGAATTCCAACACTTTAGAAATAGAAAACAAAGCTAAACTAACAAACAGAAGAAAGATAGTAGAGGGTAGGACTTAATTATAAACGACTTCGATTGAGCTGCCCTTACTTGAATATAGTATTACAAAAAGTATCAATATTCTATTGAAAACTATGAACCAAAAATTTTAATTTACTTGGTTAAGATGCCCTTTTAGAAAGCCTGTTCCCCAGTCAGGTTCATTTTGCCAAAAGGCAGCAGCCAAAATGCTGAGATGCCAAGGTTTGCAGCAAAGAGAAAAGAGAGGGTTTATTCTCAAGGCAGCCAAGCAAGGAGACAGGAGAACAAATCTCAAGTCTGCTTCCCTGGAGGCCAGAGGGCTGGGGGTATTTATGGACTACGGAATAAAGCAGCAGGGCACGCTGAGGCATAGAGGGCATGGGGAAAGGTGACTGGGGAAAGGTGTGATAATCATCCTTCTGCCCAGGTGTAACTAACCTACAAGCCCCTACACATTCAAAAGGTCACGGAGAGGACACACAAGAATGCCCAGTTGGAGGGTCGGTGGTCCTATTCAGTCTTAACCAGCTCAGCTCAAACTAGACACAGCTGACTCCAAGTTCCTAGAAAATAACTTGGGCAAACATCTTGTTTAGGCTCTGTGCCTCTTGGAGGACATGCAAGTCTTAAAATGACCTTGATTAGTGAAGGCAGGTAAAATGGATTTGACTAATTATAGTTTCAAGCTCTCATCTAGGTAATATGCTCTCCATTCCCCCACTTGGGGAAAATAAAATGTATATACATATACATACATATATATTCATATGCATATTAATGTATATACATTATAATGTATATATGTATTAATACATATATACACAGATATGTATACACATACATATATATTTAAATTTTTAAACATTTTTTTACATCTAGATGCTATCCTAATACAAAGCAAATTGGTTGGTTGACCTTTTCAGCTATGTAGAAAGTGACAGACTGACAATCAGAAAAAAAAAGACAAATCCAAAATGGCTAAATCAATTTTTTTTTGAGCTTTCAATAGACATCGACTGGCTCTAAGTCTTTAAAAGGCAGGACAAGACTGGTGATGAACATGTGGACCTTGGCAGGCTCCCTCTGTGCCCTCTGGGTTTCCAGCAACTCTTCAGGGATTGCATTTTCCTTTTTCCCCATCCTACCCCATTACCTTCTATTTCGAGCTTAAAAGATCAAGTCTGTCTTCTTAGATTTCAAATTTTGCCTGCCTGGGATTCATTTCTTGGCCGTTGTACTCGAGAATTCCATTTCAAAACTTCCTCAGTGCTTTTCCTTCTCTTCGCTGACCTTTAAAGAATAATTATGAACTCAACATTCCCTGAGGGTCTCAGGCTATACTGTGGTTTACTCTTTTTTCACAAGGATGTGCAGAAAGTGTACACTTGACAAGAGACTTCACACTCACTTCTGAATGCCTTTTTCTGGGGCCTCCTTTGAGAGTGTTTCTCTCAAAAGAACACTCAGTAGTGTCAATTCGAGAATACATGAGAGAAATTGACTCTTTGCTCAAGCACATATGAGCCTCTGGAACATCCCTAGACTAGATTAGAGTAAAACGACTAGTAAAGGATAGTTTTATTACTTGGTGTATTTTTCATATTTTCTACTATATTCATAGAAATGGAAATGAAGCTTAACTTAAGAAAATCAATCACAAACTACCATGAAGAAAAAAAAGTCTATTTTTTTTAACTTTTTGTGATTTTAAACCCAGCCTTCCAGAGTAAAGGTGAATTTTCAATTCTATACTGTAGCAATTTAAAAGATTAATTTGATTTTCTGTGGTAACAGGACAAGAAAAAGCATATATAATTAAAATCGCGCCTCAGGGCCACACTGTTTTCAAATAACAGAAAAGTAGCAAGACAGTCAGTAGACTAGAATCCGTTTCCCTCCTCTCACTCATCCATTTGTGGGAAAGCTCCAAAAAGATGAAGAAATAAAAATCAGGCAGATAAAAAAAAAGAAAAAAAGGAAGGGAAACTAAAAGGAGACCAGGTGATCTATGAACATATTATCTATGGTTCCTCAATAGCTCTGTTGATCGTGGATGTACATAAAGTGTGTGGAGGGAAAACAGAGGGAATGTGTTCTTTTAAAACACAGTACAGATTGTGTGATGAGAGTTGCCATTAAAAGGAATTATCGTTAATAACTATGAAGTTGTTATTTACTAGGGAGACACTAAAATGTGGGACGAGTGACACTCCAGACTCTGAGGGGAAAGTGGGTTCTATTGTACTATAAAGCTCCAATTCCCACAACGTAGCCTCCAGCCTTACCCCCTCCCCTACTTGCTTCCTTTCACCAGCTCCGTTCTAAATTCTTTGATACCAAACACTGCATGTCTAGTTGTAGACCCGTTCAGCTGTGTTTCTCCCCCACCACCCCCCCCATGCTGACAATAGCCTGTTTTCTCCCAGTTCTGAGTTTCATTTACATTTTCTATTGCATAAAAGATGAGAAAATGATCCACCTGTGGGTTACGTGGAATGAGGCAGATTAGAAATGAATGGACCAGAAACATTTCAAAATAAAATAATAGTAAAGGCTGTACTTTTAACACACATCCAGAAACTCTGAATGTATCATACAACTGAAGAATCACAACAACAGATCAAAAATATGTCCAGAAATCAGAATGTTCTGGTGGACTTTATAGATGATTTGATACAATTGTTCTCAGCCTTTCAGGTCTAAGATCCCTTGGGGAACCTCAGGAAAGACAGGGAAATTCTATTTTAAAGAAAGTGTAAGCATGACAGATGCAATGATGTGCATACAATTTTAGCAGATTAATGGAGGCCTTGAAGCCCATTCAAGGTTCCCAGGATAAGGGCTTCTGAACTCTTCTAACCCCTTCACTCATGTGTGAACGACAAAGGTGCAGTCAAGTCCAACACCAGAGCAAGCTTGTAGCATAAGCAGGCTCCAGATTCCCGATTCAAGTACCTCCACCGTGCCATGAGTCTCTCTATAGAGATCTGAGGTCAGGGGATACTGATAATTCCTATAGTGGCTGTACTGATAGAATAGTGTGCTCCAAAATTCATGTCTACTTGGAATTTCAGAATGTGATCTTATTTGGAATAAGCATCTCTTCAGCTGTAATTAGTTAAATTAAGATGAAGTCATGACGGCTTAATGAGGGGTCTAAATCTGAACGACAGGTCCTTAAGAGAAAGCCATGTGCAAACAGAGACACACAGGAAAGAAGGACATGTGACGACCGTCACTGTGATCTGGCATGCCATTTAAGGACCGTAGTGAGGCAGAGATACACCAAGGAATGCCTAGTCTTGCTGGCAACCACCAGATGCTAGGACAGAGCCGTAGAATAGATTCTCCCCTAGAACTTCCAGAAGGAACCAATGCTGCTGACACCTTGATTTCAGACTTACAGTCACCAGAACTATAAGAGAATACATTTCTGTTATTTTAAGAAACCAGTTTGTGATCATTTGTTAGGGCAGCCCTAGGAAACCAATACAGTAGCTTACTGCTAGTTGTTTATACCTTTATTAACATTATTTTAAAAAGTCTTCATATTTTGTTCCTGTTACTGACCCACTGAGCCTCTATCCATTCTCTTTTCAGACTAGCTGACCTGGATTCTGACGTTGGACATACCAATGCCCTTCCCTATCCTTCTAAGTTTTCTTCATGAGCCGTGATGAGTTATGCTGAGAAAAATTCTTGGATCTACATTTATATAACGTTGCTCTTGTTGCTTTTCAAAAGTGGACCATGTTTTCCCATGCTGGGATAGCTGCTGTTGACCTTGCAATAGGGTAATAAAAAATCCAATGAGGATTTAAAAGGAAGTTCCATTTAAAGTATGTAGTATAATGGAAGTTCGCTTCACGCAAACAATGAAGAAACCTTAGAAGATAATGTTGTTGACTTCCCATACTCTAAAGTACTCTTTGACTTAGGAAGATAACTCAGACTTTACCAAGGATAAGCTGTCTGGAAATAGCTGCCCCAAAAGACCTCTAAAATAAGTGAACTGGCTTAAATCAAACCTTTCCCAATCCCATTTATTAAGTACATTTAGCCGCCATTATAGACTGCTCATGTTGCTAGAACCCTAGATTGATCCACGCTTGGAGATACTGTCTTTATGCTGCTGTCAGAGTATTTTCAGAAATCCAGCCACACTTAGGAAAAAAAGAGTTCACTGCTGTTTCTACCCCTAACTCATTGCCCTCAGCAGACTGTGTACTTAAAGAGAAAAGCTACTTTACTCTTGAGAAATCTCCAGTGCCAGGTTATTGTGAGAGGCAGGCTGAGTGTGTGGTCTGAAATAGTATTTCCAGTTCTGCCTATTTTCATTTCCAAGAAACGCGTGGAAGTAAATACCCTTGATTTTGTTAGGAAGGGGTGACTCTCCAATGTTTTGGGTATCGTGCCTTAATTTTAGGCTGCACATTGAACTAGCTTCTATTTTTGGACCCCCTTCTGATTTCCTGATATGTTTGCTACAAATTGAATAGATCATTCTGAGCCTCTGTTTCTTCACTAGCAAAATGGGAAATATAACACATTGATGAATCGTGAGGGTGAGTTGAACATGAATATCCATCGGATTTTTTTTTATAAGCGTCTTGCAAGTTGATAGCAAAAAAAAAAAAAAGATTCAGCCCTTTAAAAGGCATCTCATCTCCTTAAGGGGGTACTGGTGAGTTTTAGGAAGAGACTATATAAAATAGTTGGAGTTGTCGGTGTTCAAGTATAAATATGGACTTAGGAAACTAAGACAGGAATCTGTAGAGCTGCACTGAAAGCTCAGCTCTGCACTGCTTAATCATATAGGAAACATGCTCTATGACCCAGAATAGCTTAACACATATGATGCCAGCTGGATAGGGGTGCAGGACAGTGAAACCGGGAGAACTGAATAGAAGGTGGCCTTTTATGGGAAAAATATAAGAGAAAGAGTAAGTCTAGGAATTAAAAATGTGGAGCAGAGGAAAGCTGTGAAAGGAATCATAGATAATCAGACCAAGAAGTCAGGATTACTTGGTAGCAGGCCGTGTTCTGAATGTGCCATGGCAACAAATAATCCCAGAGATGGATGTGTCATAGGCTGGAGAGGGGAGACAGTGAGAAGACAGGATTTCTTTATGGTAGACCTTGGTTTAAATCCCAGGTCTGTGGCTTATTAACTCTGCAATATTTACTCTTCTGAGCCTTGTCTATAAAATGTGGATAATAACTGTCTTTTAGGGCTGCTGTGACTATCTTAGGTAATATATGCATCTAGGTGCCAAGAAGAATGCATTAAGTAAGAGCTGTTGATCCACCTAATAAGGAAATAAAAAGGGGGACAACTAAGAGGAAAAGTTTTCTATTATTTACTTTCAACCCTCTCCTCCAAGGGGCAAAATGATAGGGGAGGGGGTCTCAGTCTGACCGCAGGCACCTAGGTCACATGGACCTATGAGCGTTCCTTACTAGTTTCTAGACGTAGCCTGCCAAAACCTCATAAATAGAGCTGTGTTGTTCAAGACTGTAGCCACTAGCCACATGTGGTTATTTAAACTGGGATTAACTAAAAATAAAAACATATTTCTTTGGTTTTACTAGCTACATTTCAAGTGATCAATAGTGACATGTGGCTATATATTAAAATATATGTAGATATACATGTGTGTGTGTATATTTCCATCATCACAGAAAGTTCTATTGTTTGCACATACTTGATACAGTGGATGATGTGGGCAAAAAGGTGTAACCATAGGAGAAGTCAATGTCATGCAGAGAAGGAGGGAGAGAAGCTGGAATAGGAAGATAAAGCTTCTGCTGAGAGAAGCCTCACTCTTTTTAAAACCTGTCCGGGTTAAAGGCAGGGAAGCAGGGAAATTAAGATCAATAAGGTAGGTAAACCTTAAGCTGTGATGCCCAAGGTCTAGGATGAAAGGATCTCAGCTACCTTTGAAATCCATCCTAGGAATGGTACTTTGTTCTCTGATACCAAACAAATAACCTATTCCATGGTGACCTATATGGAGACCTGTTTACCTAGAGTGACTAACGTGGTGTCACCGAGAACTACAGAAGAGTAAAACAGATATAATCATGGCAAATAGATCTTCTTAAACGGATTGTACAATTCAAGGAAGGATAGAAACCAAAAGAACACTGTCAAGAGTGAGGTTTTTCTACGAATCTTAAGTGCGTAAATCAAAGTCCTGAGAGAACAAGAAGAATTCGCTATAATGAGTTTCCCTAGTACCTAACATGCTGTGAATAAATCTATGAGTAGATGGATGAATGGAAAAACAAATCCCAGAAACCTGAAGATGGAACCGCAGTAGCATTGCCACACCTGAAAGAGAAATTAAATGTGCTGTGTGTTTTGGGGGTTAGCACTTGTGGTCTGAGGCTGACAGCAACCAGAGTCACAGCTAACATTTGTGAGCACTGACCACATACCAGGCACTGGGCTAGGACCTTGAAAGTACCCTGTCATATTCGGTCCCCACAATCCAGGTGTTATTATCCCCATTTTATAGATTAGAAAACTGAGTCTTAGGAAAGTCTAGCCCTCTGTTAAATTTAAATATAAACGGCCAAATTAAGGTTCTTAGTATTCTCTTTGTAATGGGCAGATATCCAGGTAAGATAAAGATCAATAATGGACCAAGAGTAAAGGAGGAAGGGAAGGGAAAGCAATTTTTTTTTTTTTTTTTTTCCGGTACGCGGGCCTCTCACCGTTGTGGCCTCTCCCGTTGCGGAGCACAGGCTCCGGACGCGCAGGCTCAGCGGCCATGGTTCACGGGCCCAGCCGCTCCACGGCATGTGGGATCTTCCCGGACCGGGGTAGGTGGACTCTCAACCACTGCACCACCAGGGAAGCCCAGGAAGCAATTTTTAAAATACTGTATATTCCTTCTATCCTCTCTGCTTTACCTTTTATGCAAAAAACTTCAACTAAAAATATATAAATGAAAGATGAAAATGAAGAGAACATGGGCCCTCATTTTCGATGTTTGGGCAGAGCCCCTTGGAGCTGATCTGAGAGTTCAAATCAGTTCCAAGGGTCTTCCAGTCAGATAAGCTGAAAGTAGGAATGTGCCAGATGGGATCCTGAAGTAGAGGTGGTCCTGGAGGCTGTTCCTTTCTGCAGTGACTTATTTGATGATTTTATTCCTTTATGAATGATGTCTTGACAGATGGTTTTTACTGAGTATTGCAGAGGATTATCTTCTCAAAAAGCACAATCTCAGTTCCCAATCTATACTTAACATTTTGTCAAACTACTATCTTCCACGGTTTACAGAATTGAACATATACAGATGAAGCCACATGTTCTGACTCATAAAATAACTTTCTACTTTGATAATTTTCACATACATGCTTATAAACAATATTTTGATAGCACTCCTGAAATGCTGACTGAGTTTTGACAAAGTTTTGTAGCTGGAAAAATAGGGAGAGGGTTGAGAACATATGAAAGATTTCATCCTAAGCCCCTTATGCAGGGACTTATGTGGAGCCAGGAAAAGGCTGTGAATGGTCCTGGGGATCGTGGAGGTCAAGGATGGAGAATGAGTAAGCGTTGGAGACGAGAGCCAAGGTTGGTCTGATGTGCAGCCCATTCTCTTACTCACTTCCTTAGATCCCTGACATGTGTAGAGAAGAAAGCATTAACTAAAAAGGCCCAAGTAAGAAAGAATGCCTAAACAAATGGAAACTCCTTAAAGGGAAACTTTATAAAAAAAGCTTTCATGAAAATTAAGTCACAATAGTTTCACAGAACAGAAATAAGAAAATCCCCAGCAACCACCAATGATGGTGGCTGTACCAGAGCAATGAACCATTAATAAGAACTTGAAGAAACCTGAAAGTCCTTGGATCTAATAAGACACCTTCAGAGTTTTGGTCTTCGTACCTGTTCAGATATAAGGAGAAAAGGAAAGGGAAGGCAATAAAGCATGCAAGAAGGGAAAATATGGTTGTGTAGTCATGCAAAGTTCTTGAAAGGGGTGTTGATAAAAACCTAGAGCTGAATTCCAATGGGGAACAGAAATGGATCTTGTGCAACCTGTGGTTCCCTACCATCCCTCTGTCTGAACATGCAGCTCTAAGACTAAGAGGATGCTGTCTCCGATGATGTCCCCAGCCTCTGTCTTAGCTCACTTACCTTCCGGAGCTATTCTTCCCTGGGCTTCGCACTTTTGGCTAGAGAATGTAATAACGATAGCAAATATTTACAGTTAAATCACTGTAGGCCAGACACTATGCTAAGGAACTTTACTTGTATGGTCTCATTTAATCATCACAACAACACTCTGAAATGAATAACCTAATTGTCCACATTTAACAGTCCAGAAGACTGAAGTTCAGAGAGGGTAAGTAAGTTGCCCAAGTTCACACAGCTGGTGGGAAACCTAGGACTTGAATCCAGCCCCCTGAACGATCCTGTAATGCCTGGAAAGAAGTATTTTGTTGCAGAGATGAAAAGTAATGCCATATAAACAATTCTTCTGAGACTCTTTTACTCAGTATCCCCTTGCCATGGTCATCCTTCCATGTTGATAGACAACATCATCCATGACTCCAACCATGTCTCCTTCAGTCAGCTGTTCACAGGTTGCATTTAGAACCTTCCAGATGAAGCCTGCCTCTGTTCATAGTAATGATTTAAATTGAAACAAGTACGTCCAGAATCTTCTCTGAAAATTAGCCTTTGGGCATTCTCCTTACTAGTGTCCTCAGTTTTAATTTTTTTAATTTGGAGACCTAACAGCATAAGGACACAGTTCTTAGGATTGGAAATATTCCTCATAGGAGTTCCTTCTGTTGGAGGATGTCCCTGTAAAACTAGGAGCTGATCAGGGCTATGCTCTAGCTCCTGGGTGTCTGTACCATGCTTCTGGGACAGAGGGGTAGTTTGCTGCCACATTTTGTCTCTTGAAAGGATGGGCGAATGGAGAATTTTGGGAGAGCACTGGGAACTCCATGAGGACAGAAACCCTTTGGTGCTCCCAGCACAGAGGAAGCACTGTTGGTGGCTGCACACTTAGGATGACAGGCCCTGTCCTAGATGCTGAGAGCTCCAACACTGTCCTCGCCCTTGAGAGGCTCCCTGCCTGATGGGGAGTCGTGCTGAGGCCTCACTGCACGAGGGCACTATGTGAGCACCTGGCTCAGGGAAGGCTTCTCAGAAAGTTCCATCCACACTGAGACCTAAGGATTGAGTAAAAGTTACCCAGGGATTATAGGAAAGCACCCTTGAGGACAGCGCTTCTCAAAATTGAAAGCCCCTAGGGAGATTTCAAAAAAAAATAGTGATGCCTGAGGCCCATGCTTGGAGGTTCTGATGTAATGGGCCTGAGTGTGGGCTGAGCACACACACACACACAAAAGTGCCCCCACGTGACTTTAACTTGCAGCCAGAGCTGAGCATCTGGCCTGGTGGCTTTCAACACTGGCTGTACTTCTTTAAAGTCACCTGAGAAGATTTCCGAGTCCATCCCCAGAGATTTCCAAGCAGTTTGTCTGGGACACGGTATCTCAAAAGACTCTCCAGGGTTGAGAATCACCGCAGTAGGTATTAGTAGCAGCACGTACAAGGGCCAGAAACAGAACACACGGCTGGTTCTGTGGCTGGGCCATAAGGAGGCGAAGTAGGCTCTAAGGGATGGGGAGGGCCTAGATTAGGAAGACACTTGTTAGCCAAATGATGACATTTGACCTTTGGGGGATGATAGGTAGTGAGTGAGAGGTTTAAGAAAGTGACATTATAAAATTTGCTTTCAAAAGACTAGATGCAAGATGGAAGGCAAGGAGCGCATTTGGTTGGAAGTAATCCACGGGCAGAGTGGTGGAGGCGTGGGATGTGGGATACAAGACCCAGATATTTTTGTCTCAAATCTCTTTACTTCCAGAGGGAGATGGAAAAGCAACTTTTCTTTTCTGTTCTTACTCAAATGCTTTACAGAAAAGAAAAGCATCATTCATCAGAATCTACAGAATTGCTACTTGGGGAAGGAGGAGAGAGGGTAAGAAAGAGGCTGTCGGGAAAGTTCCTGAAGATGGGGAGCCCACAGTTCTTCAGAACAGTCCAGTGACCTCTGTGGAGAAATGGACAATCGGACTTCACTCTTCAGACAAGGCAGGGCGAAGGCTGCAATTTAGTTGCAGGAACTAAATTCAGGAACTGTATTAATGGTTCCCCTGGCATGTGCTGAGCCCTAATGAATATCCCGGTCCACTTTGGCATTTACTCTTTTATAAACTTGGTTCCTGGTGTTTTTCCTTGGGATTATCTAGGAAAGGAAGAGGCTATGGGGAGAGGATGCTCATGGTCCTTTATCTTTCTCAGGTGACTGTACCTGCTGGGAAAATGGCCCCAAGCCTGGCATGATTCAGAATTCTGAGAAAGGACTACGCAGCCGCTCATAGGAAAATGATGACTTATCATCACTCAGCAAACATGTCGTAAGAATAGAGCCTGAGGAACACCTGCACACATCCTGAACACATCCTTCATGCAGGTGCTCCCTTCCCGGTAAGCCTGCTGAAATCAGCATAAATCAGCACGAGATGCATTGTGAGTTCTCTCCCTCCCTCAAGTTACAGATGAGAAATGTCACAGCAGCTTGGCTCTGACAGTGACTGATGCCACTGAAATGTGCCTTGGGGCTCTTTTAAAGCCCTCTTCCTATGATATTAATATTGAGTAATTAAATATCAAACTATTTCAATAACTTGCTTCTTAAAATTGGGCAATTTTCATCAGTGTGAAGATGATTCTGCAGATAAAAGAATCATTGTGGCTTTCAGATGTAGGATTCACTGTGGCCTAAGGGAGGTCAATAGAAAATCAAGAAGGACCCTCAGGATATAACTTTAAATAGAGCACAATCTATAAAAACATCAACTCACTAGGTTTTACACCTGAAACTAATATTGTAAATCAACTATATGCAATTGAAATAATAATTTTTTAAAAATATTTCAACAAATGGTTTCTGTCCTCATAGGCTTAACTGTCTGTGTGTACTAATACAACTGTACATAATTTAGCATGTTCTTCAAAATAAAAATAAAATAGTCTTATATAATGGGGAAAAAAAAGAAGGACCCTCAGGGTTCAGAGCATCAGAAATCTAGTCTCCATTTTCCAGATGGGGTAAGACTCACTAGCTCTTTACATTAGACTGTCAGCATGGCTCTTAAGTTTTTGCACTTACCTTAAACTCCTTCTATTAGGTCAAAACACAGGGAGGAGTGGCTAGCCCTTTTAGTTTCTCTCTTAAAAATAATTGACGCCATTTATTGAGCTTCTATTTGCCGCGTGCTTTGAAAACATTACTTCAGTGAATCTTTCCAACAGTTCTGCAGAGTGGCAGCATTATTTCCAGTCTTTTTTGCTGAGAGTGAGGCTTGGAGAGCTTGAGTGCCTTCCCCAGTGGAGCGTCCCAATTAGTTGCAAAGCTGAGTTGGGAATCCACGTCTACCTGGCTTTCCTCTTTTATCTATTATTCTCCTATAGCACCTCAGTAATTCTTCTCTCCAGGAAACCAAGTCCCTGGAGGCCAAGGCCAGAATACGATTTAAGTCATACTGTACAGTTCACAGAATCAACCCCTTCCCCAGGACCCAGCTTTGTGGGACGAAGTCTCCCACATTCAGTCATCTCTTTTTTTGATTTGTTGGCTATTTAATGACCAACTCTTTAGACCCAAGCACCGGGAGAGAGTGATGAATACATTAGGGTCCCAGCTCTCATGGAGTGTGGTGTCTCATAGGGTAAAAAAGACAATAAAGGAATAAATATTTGCAATACATGCAGAGCGATAAGTGCTGTGAATACAATAGAGGAAGTGGGAATGGTAGAAAGTGATTTGGGTTGGGGGAGGTAAACCGGGTGGTCAGAGAAGGCTTCTCTAATGAGTGATATTGGAGGTGGGAAGAGAATGATGAGAAGGAACGAGTCATGCCAAGATTTGGGGAAAGAGCATTCCAAGTACAAGGAACAGCTTGCACAAAGGCGGGGAGGCTGGAAAGAGCCTATGACCTCACACTCTCCCCTCAGAGAGACAGACATTTCTTGAATACTTAATATAAAGCAGTCATTGTGTTACTGCACAATGATATAGGCTTGCATAATTCTAAACCATTTCCTATGTGAAATCTGCTAAGTTTATCATACTAATAACTATGACATATGAAGGAGTTGGATTCTAGGAAGAAAGTAGACAATTTGTGGCTAGCATTTCTGAGTGATGTCTACGTTACTGTCCCTGTTATGTCCCTTTCTATACATTATCTCATTAAGCCTCATTTAATAGTAGTGACCATTTTTTTTTTATGTTAGAGATGAAGAAATAAGTCTTAGAGAGGTGGTATCAATTTGGCAGGGCTGCCATAACAAAGTCCACAGACTGTGTAGCTTAAGCAACAGAAATGTATTTTCTCATGGTTCTGGAGGCTAGAAGTCTGAGATCAAAGTATTGGCAGTTAGTTTCTTCTGAGAACTCTCTTGGGCTTTTAGATGGGCCTTCCTCTGGCTGTATCTTCACATTGTCTTCCTCCATACGTGTCTGTGTCCATATTTCCTCTTCTCATTAGGACACTGCTTATATTGGATTAGGGCTACCCTAATGACCTCATTTTAACTTAGTTACCTCTTTAAGGACCCTGTGTCCAAATATAGTCACATTCTGAGGTACTGGGGGTAAGGACTTCAACATATGAATCTGGGGGTTGGGAGGACATAATTCAGCCCATAGCAGAGGTTAAAATGAGTCTCTCAAGATCAAACAGAGAGTAAGAGATTCATCCAGGATGTGAAGGATGCCTCCTTTCCACTTTGTGAGCCTTAGGATGACTCTATGTAGTAGCACTTGTCCTGCTTCCCTGGCTGGTGTCGGTCTTGAACTCCTGCTGTGCACGGACTTTGCTGTGGGCACTGAGTGCAAGGGGCCAGCAGAGTTCCCCAGCTCCCTCTCCGGATGAAGCTGCTGTGTCATGGAGGAGAGAGATCACAAACAGGTAAACAAACATACAACAAGGTAATTACAAAAATATATCAAGCACCATAAAGGAAACAAACAGGACGATGTGATAAAACACGACTGGGTGGGAGTGGGAATCTCCTTTTGAGAGGAGGGTCACTGACATACTCTCTAAGAAAGTAATCTTGACGCTGAGACCTGACAAGGGAAGGTATCAGCCCCCTGGCAGGTTAGAGATGAGTGGTCCTGAGGCGGAGAGAAGACCTCTTTCTAGGTAGATCACATTCCCACACTGCTTAGCATGGTTACGACAGGAAACTTGTCTTTGCAAAGCAAAGGGTGATGCATTGGAGTAGAAGAAGCTGGGAATGGCTGGAGTAGGAGAGTAGGAATCAGAAGGCCTGGGTTTCAATCTGCTTCGGCACCTACTGCTGTAGGATTTGGAAGGTCACCCTCTCCAGGTGAGCCTCAGCTTCCTCCTATGCGAAGCAATAACAGCACAGAGCACCCACCCTGCCTAGGCCCAGAGCTTACTGCTGTGCACGGATGAGATCACTCCCACAACGGTGCTCCTCAGACTGAAGAGTACCACGTGAATACACGCGGGGCCCCCGGGAGACCTGCAGCGACAGTTCTAACGTGCACACCTATCTGTATATTTTCCCCTCCAACTTTTACCTGAGTGCAATCCCCGCTCAAGTCCTCCTATTGCATGAAGTGATTAAACTCATCTGCCACAGTAGAACACACGCGAAAGTAAGTAGGCACCTCCCTCCATTCATTAAACACTTCGAGTGAAGTTCGTTATTGTCTGGTGATCGAAAGGCTCACAGATTGCGCTGTATTCCCTTTGAGAATTCAAGCATGACCAGGCACACCCTGATCGGCCAGCATGCGGTCTGGCCGGTTTTACTTACAGGAAGGTCCCCAGAGCCAGATGAGAGAAGTGTGAGTGGAGAACTTTCTGCGGGTGTCCACTTTTCAGAGCTAAGACTCCCAAGGTACAGGGAAACAGTTCTCACCCCTTGACAAACTGGGCACTTTTCTATAATGGGGAACTCCAGAACTGGGAGAAAATACATTTCTATTGTGTAAGCCACACAGTCTGTGGACTTTGTAATGGCAGCCCCAGCAAACTGATAACAACCTAAGACTTGTTTCCACATTTCTAAAATAAAATAATAATGGTCTACTATTAAATGAGGATTAACAAGATAATGTATAGAAAGGGACACAACACAGTGACAGTAACATAGACATCACTCAGAAATATTAGCCACAAATTGTCTACTTTCTTCCTAGAATCCAACTCCTTCATGTGTCACAGTTACCAGTATGATAATCTTAGCATATTTCACATAGGAAATGGCTTAGAATTATGCACACCTATATCATTTTGAAATAACACGACTGCCTTATATTAAGCATTCAAGAAATGTTTATTGTGTGAATACTGAATATATGAACTTATAAGCATAACTGACATACTGATCTCTATTCTCTTGGTAAGTAGTTCCTTAACATGTAAAGGCATCTATCTAAAGCAGAGGGAAAATCCCATTACAATAGACACAGCAAATCCACATCACCACCTTATATATACATCTAGTTGTGAGCCAAACCATTCATCTATGAGAAGAAATTAATTTCTAATTCCTTTCTGGAGCAAGATTATACCATGAATCAAGTCTTGCTTTGTCTAAATCCTACTGCTTTCTCCCAGGAGAAAATCTCAACCCTTAGATGTTTCAAAGACAGCCCTTCACAAACAGACTAACTAAGAAGCAGGGCATTTCCCATCCCCCTACTTCCAGGAAGAGGTTCCTGCTTTTCAAAGGTTTGCTCCGTCTAATGCCAGCAAACCACCTCCAGACACCCATGCCCTGCATTTCCTGTTGGTAATGTTCGTCGGAGTATCTGGTCAACATAGATGAGAGAAAACACACACACACACACACACTCACACACACACTTGCTCACACGCTCAAATACCTATTTGTCAGCGGAAGGAAACTTGAGGGTTGGAAACGCCCCTTAATTTATGGTAAGCACAAATTGCTATTATTAGCTTATCTTTATCATCATTTGAGAATATTTCCATGGGGCAGTTTCTATCTACCTGGATATCCTACATCGCCTTATGCACACACCTCTAGATTTAGAAACTCTTTGCTAGTTCCCTGTCTAACCAAAGAAAATTTGAATTTCCTAAAACCACATTAATTAGAAGTACCTGCAAGAGAAGGTGATCAGCTACAATCCATGTGCTCATAGAACCCCTCCCGACCCTTTTTTTTTTCCCATAAGGAGAGGAAGAACTGGCTAGAAGGGAGGAAGTACTTTATTTTTTCTTGGCAATTGACAGCACGTAGGTTTACACAGTGTACCCAGCCAAGTTGCTATTTTCTTTTAGTAAATGCTGAAGTTAGATTCCAATGTACTGAAGGAACATAGGAGCCATTTGGTTATTTTTTTAATTCCTTATCACACATGATAGCTTTCACATATCGTCCTGCACAGATGTACATATATTCACTGGGCAAGTCATCGTCAATTCCGAAGACGCAAAAAGCTGGTTTCACTTATTTATTTTGTTTGGTTTGTTGTGTTAGCATCAGATTATTAAAGATACATGTTCTTATTTCCTTTGTTCGTATTTTATTAGAAAACTAATGACTATTATTACTATTATTGCCACTCTTTATAATAACATCTTACCTTTAAATGCAGCCTCTCATCCTGAAATATCCCAAAGCTGTTTACAACCTATTAAACAAATTAGACATGGGCCTCACCTCACTCTCCCTGAAAAGGTACCCACTTCCTGCAGTGAAACCCAGCAGCTCTATTAGTACATGCCTAGCCCAGCCTGGGATGGCATTAAAGACAGAAAGGGCAGGAGAAGCCGTATTCAAGCCACCCAGCCACTAGCCAAGGCACTAACAGGCCCTAAGAGACAAGCAGAACAAAGGCCGTTTTTGAACTGGGGACCTTGATCAAAGGCCTACAGAGCTGAGGAGATGACCTGTCTTATCTTCTGGACGCAGGCCTAAAGGAGTTAAGAGAGACAACTCAGGAAATATGGTATTTCTGCTAATGTTAAAGGGAAAAAAGTTCCCGAAGTTTTATGAGAAAGTATCTTTAAGTTAGAGAGTTAACACTATCCAGGCGTTTAACCTTTGAGATCATCTGAACTGAATCCAAATTCCTGTTTCTTTGTGTTCCCTTTATTATTCACCGTCTGTGATGAGAATATTGAGATCTGCTTGAATTCCATCCAATTGTATGTGTTGTTTTTTGTCCCCCAGACTGTTGATCTGACTACCATTAACCTTTTTGACTTTTAAATTCAACCACACTGCCTTTTTTCTGCAAGACCACACACAGAGAGCCTCCTGGACTTGGAAGAATTTTAGTGGAAGGCATGTATATTAATCATCTCTTTCTCCGACATTTCTCTGCTCCTCTGAATTGGGAGAAAAGTGGACTTCTTTGTCACAGATGCATTTTTGAGAGTCTGGGTGGAACGCAGTAGTAATCCATAGCAACCCAGCTATGAATATTCTCACTTCTTCCAAGCAAGGCCCCACAGCCTTGGCCCAGCCCGTATCCTACCGTCACACGTGATAGACCCAGAGAGGACCAAATCCCCTAGATTCCAAATGATGTTAACCGTGCCCACTCCCTCCATATCCAACTCCTCTTACGCTCAACCCTTTGTCATGGAACACCTTCTCTAGGCGAGAGGACCTCAGCTAGATTTCAGTTTTCATATCAAGTCTGGGGAAAATTTTTCTGGACTGCATTGATAGTGTAGCTTAGTTGGAATACCATGGATTACGGACCTGAGCTTTACAAAATAAAGCAAGCATCACTCCTTTGAAATCTGATTTATCCTTCCAGTCATCTTTGATAATGACTCTCAATGAAGTCTTCAATCCATTTTGGTATGCTACTAAATGTGTTATAAAACTAGAAAAACACTGACATCAGAACTTGTTCTTTAGGATATTTATTTTTGAGTTGGGGAGGGAAAGTCCAAGGGAAAGCCAATTTAGAGCTGATGAATACACTTTGCACTTAGCTATTTCTACGGAACCTGGAAAGTTCCAGGTAGCCTGATTTTTCTACACGCAAATTAAAAATTAGCTGTCATAAAGAAGAGGTGACTATATCATGCACCAAAATTCAAATTCCTTTTTACATCATTTAATCATGGTATTATCCTGTGTAATATGCAGAATAGTTTAAAGGATTATGTCTGCACAGAAGTCTATGGAAAACTCATTATGAATTTTAAGGGTGACAGTATTAGTGCAGTTAAATATAACTTCAACTGACTTGATTATAGATTGCCGTGGACTATGTTAACGAAACTTTAGAGCTATCCAAGTGTCTTTAGAATCTAAAATCTTTAGGGTTAGAATACCAGAGAATTTCTACTTATGAGTTAGATTTGATGATGTGGAAAGAGATGCATCTGCATTTGTAATTCTATTTTGCCTGGGAAAAGGAAGGCAATGAAACATTTAAAAATAATTTGCTAATTCTAAGTCCCCCCAAAGCCCCCTCAGATTACAGAGCCCATAGATTGGTATCACTGGACTTTCCATATTCAGAACTCTGGCAGACTAGAAAAAAGTTAGAGGCATCATCCCTTGGTACCTGACATCAAAGTATGGCTTTGATTAGCTGAATGACCCTAGAATCTTCTCCTGGAAATGGAAAATATTCCAAGATTTCTGTTCTTATCCAGATGTTGGAGTGAATATGTGGACTTGTCAGCCTATAAGAGTAAAACATATGCATGAGTGCTTTTTACCCTATGGCTTTGCAGTCACAACTGCCGCATCTCATCCATTTGGACAGAGGAAAAGTGTGTAAGCCAGAGCTGGCTGGGCCACAATGGACACACCTTCTCACTTTGTTGACTCAGTGCTACAGGTGTGCTATGATTCTTTCGGCTCTTCACCTGGCTACTCACTTGATTACAGACACCCATGAAGTTGGATGGTAAGGATTCTCCCCGAGGAAAGTTTGCTCTGACAGAAATATGGCATCTGTATAACATCAGTTGAGACACTGAAGGTAAAAGGACAAATAATACCAGAGAAAGATGGGAAAGTGCTTGGGAGAAAATGGTGGGATTTAAAATTTTCCCCAAATATGGTGGCTAGGCAGCACTATTTACAATAGCCAGGACGTGGAAACAACCTAAATGTCCATCAGCAGAAGAATGGATAAAGAAGATGTGGTACATATATACAATGAAATATTACTTAGCCATAAAAAAGACAAAATAACGCCATTTACAGCAACATGGATGGACCTAGAGGTTGTCATACTGAGTGAAGTAAGTCAAACAGAGAAAGACAGATATCATATGATATCACTTATATGTGGAATCTTAAAAAAGGGTACAAATGAACTTATTTACAAAACAGAAGTACAGTCACAGATGTAGAAAACAAACTTATGGTTACCAGGGGATAAGGTGGGGAGGTATAAATTGGGAGATTGGGACTGATATATATACATTACTGTATATGAAGTAGATAACTGACAAGAAACTACTGTATAGCACAGGGAACTCTACTCAGTACTCTGTAATGGCCTATATGGGAAAAGAATCTAAAAAAAGAGTGGATATATGTATATGTATAACTGATTCACTTTGCTGTACACCTGAAACTAATACAATGTTGTAAATCAAACTATACTCCAATAAAATATTTTTTAATTAAAAAAATCAAATATAACCCCCCAAAATAAAAATTTCCCAGAATATTATATTCTCTCTTCCCATTTTTAAATTTAAATAAACATGTATCATCAAAAATTAACAGAGGAAATTAGTTTCAATAGAATAAATTAGATTTTCCTCTGTTTTAATTAGGGGGCAAAATAGAGGTCCTCTTGCCTGTGGTATTCTGTGCTGAAAGATGAGGGAGATTTTAAAAAATCATCTTGGAAAATGTGGGTAGAGTCCCTATCTTGGGTTTCTTTATATGTGATTTATATATAAAATAGGACTACTGGGGTAGCAGAGAGCTGTAGTAAACGTCAAATCAATTCGCTAGAGAAAAAACTTTTCAACCAAGCTAGAGAAACAATTCTATCAATCTTCGTTGTACAAATGAAGCTCTGTGCTTTGAGGAAAGTAAGTTATTTTCTGCTAGAAATCAGATGTTTAAATGAGTCCCTAGTGCTGGGAAGGATGGGAGGGATAATGGAACACTCATACTGAAAAGTAAAAGGTAAAAGGTCAGATAGTTTGAGTCATGATTCAAATCCAGAACCTAGAAGAACTGGTACTGTAGATTGGGAGTCTGGGATTGACATGTACACACTGACACCTTTAAAATAGGTAACAACAAGGACCTACTGTATAGCACAGGGAACGCTGTTCAATATTCTGTAATAACCTAAATGAGAAAAGAATATGAAAAATAATAGATACATGTATACGTATAACTGAGTCACTTTGCTGTACATTTGAAACTAACAAAACATTGTTAATCAACTATGCTCCAATATAAAATAAAAATTTAAAAAGAAAGAAAGAAAAAAAAAAGAAAGAATAAATAGGTGAGTCTCCTTGATGGCCTCTCAGGTAGGAAAAAGCATCTTGCTTTAACTGCCAGTAAAGCAAGAGGAAGCATAGGTCAGAGGAAATAAATGTGCCTGAGAATCAGAAAGACGTATAAATGGATGACACAGAAATCCAGAAAACCCTCCGGGGATACGTTATCTGTGTTTCCACATGATCTCAGACTTTGAAATTGGATAAAGACTTAGATTAAGTCATGAGGTAGCTCATGGAGCCATTGATGGAAACATACCTGAGGTAAAAGTGATACACGGAATGTACGTGTGAAGAATATTGTCTGGCTGAATGTTGTTATAAGATTCCTTTGAAAACTTTTTAAAATGGTGAAACAGCCAGTACACACAGGTAATGATCATAAACGGAGGAGCAATCGAAGAGTAATTTTTCATTTCTTTATTGTTGTATTTATGGAAAATTGCCAAATAAAAGTGCTGTTACAATTGGGTTCTGGATTGAAAACCAATTATTTTTAGAGAAGAATCTCTGTTCTAAAACAAGCCAAACATTCATTGAGAAAACCATTAAATAAAAACTTGATTTAGTCAAAAGTGTAAAATAAAGCAAATTCCTACCCATTGTTCTTTGAGAATCTAACAAAGTAACCATAAACCTATATACAGATGTTGCAGAATAATATATTAAATGTTTCGTTTTGTAATGAAAATTGGAGTTTATTATTAGATACAAGTTTTCCCCAAATACGTATGTAAAATTAGAATGTCAGTACCCTACACAAAGTTAAGATAAATCATCAAGGTTTTGGGTCCACTATTATAACTGCTTCTTCTGGGTAGAGAAGGTCTAACTGTATATTGTAGATGGACACGTAAGATTCTCATGCAAGGAAATGATTTATCCCTATTAATCACCCAGGGCTAAGGGCAGAGGAAATGTCACCTACGATGGGCAGAAGAGGGAGATTGTGTGGGAGTGTGGGGTTTCTAGACTCTATATTATGAGAACAAAGATTTCCTTTTGGTCGAGGAGAGAAAGCTATACCTACCACCTGGTCTTTGGACAGAAACTCCGAGCCTGACACTAACAGTGTTGAAATTCCAAACTTTCAGTAAAAATATGTTCAACAGCATAGCTGGGCATTTGGATCGTTAAAGGTAGAGATAGCTTCCGTTCTAGGAGCAAGTTGGTACTGATAGAGGACGTATACAGGAAAAGCCATTTGCCTTACTGCATAAGGTGATCTGGAAATCTCTGGGACCACAGAGTTCTAGAGCCATAAAAGTGGTGTGGGATTGATGGGATAATCTACAAGTCATTTTCAGTCCCCCTCCCATACTTTATCCAGGGCTAATCAATACCATTACCCAAACACAACTTCATGGGTCCACCCTTTGCAAGTCCCCTTTGAGTCTCACCTGGATCAGTATCATAGCTCTTAACTGCTCGCCCTACTTCCAATCTTGCAGCTGCAATCCATTCTACATATAGATGAATCCTTAAAGCTATTAATCAAATCATGCCACTTCCCTACTTACAGAGCTCCAGTGATTTCCCATCAAGAGAGCACTAAAACTCAAATTGCCAGCAGGCGCCACAGGACCCATTCCTGCTCTCTCCCTCTCTTTCAGCCTCACTCATGCACTCCAGCCAACAGGGCTTTCTTTCTGATCACTCAGACTTCAGCTCAAATACCCTCTGCCCTCAGAAAGCCCTGCCCTGACTACCTTGTCACTGCTCATCACATCACCCGAACAAAATTCTGGCTTAGTGCTTACATTTTCCTTGTCATTTATTTATCTGATGTTTGTTTATTGATCAGTCTGTTGGTTTGTTCGGTTATTGGCTATTTCTCCTAACTGGAAAGCAAGCTCTGTGAAAGCAGGTCATCATCTCTACCCCCAGTTCCTGGAACCATGCCTGGCACGTAGTGAATAAGAGCTCAGTAAATATCAGTTGATATTTACTGTGAGAATTCCTCAGGGATTGCCAGACATTGCTCCAGAAGAGAAATCCTGCAAGACTCCTGCCATTTTGACAAAGTAGAGGAACCAGAATCATAACTGTTTAAACTCCAAAACAAATGTCTCTTTATTTTGTATTCCAGTCTGATGAAGCGGAACATGCTAGTTAATCATACTATACAAAAATTATTTTCAAATGTTTAAAGTTATAACATTTTTTATTCTCTTTTCCTTGATAGATAATGTGGACCCATCATATCAAATTCCTTTCTACTTAACACTCAAAGCCCTAGTCCATTGTCATCTCTGCCCATATCTCCTTCTGACAAGTAGTCGCTTCCCATTCTGAACTCCTGAAATACTCCATACATTACACTTTTACAGCAATGATTGCAGTACCTTGTACGTGTTTGTTTGCAAGTCTACCTTCCCTATTACCACTGAGTTCATAGAAGGTAGGTGGCCCACGCTATTCACATCTATATTCTAGCGCCCAGAATTGAACCCATTACCTGGTAGTTATTTTTTATATGAATTCAAAATGAATCAATAAAGAAAGGAAGACTGATACTTATAACAGGAAATATAAATTTGGGGGCTTTAAACATGTTTTATTTTGAGATCCTCTCAAAAAGGAAGATATAGAGTCTATTAAACTCTTTTGTAGTAGGCTTTGCAAAAGCATTATTCAGAAAATGTATTTTATTTCATATCATTTCATTTTAAATGCAATGTTAACTAACTTGTATATGATTCATTTTATTTACTTGCTCAGTTGCATTTAAATTGGTTAACGTTAATCGAACTAGTTTAATAATATAATTCTGGCCAAATCTGAATATAAAACATTTGAAGCAATGATTCCAATATATTTTGGGAAGAAAATCTGAACAGCAAGGAGCCAGCTAATCCAACAATGTATTTCAGGGAAAAATTTCAGTCTGGCCAGAGATCTGTGCTCTTTCTTTTTATTGTATCATGTATATTCCCAGGAATATTAATCTCTGGAGTCAGTTCTGATTTCAACCATGGACAGAGTTTCAAATCATGAGATTTCTGGAAGAGATTAATTTCTAATTCCTCTAGTCTGGATAGCATGTTGCTAGCAGATTTCAATGATAGATTGATGCACTCTCAGCCTCTTAGAGGAGCAACTCTAGATGGTTAAAGGCCTCAAGCCCTTTGGAAATTTAACCGTCCCATGTGAATTACTTTTGTTTTTTTTCCTAAAGCAGACTGTCAAATGTACCTAACTCTGGATGGTGATGAGTGAGAAGAAAACCCAAGGTTGGCCAAAAGGAGCAGTTGCTTCTTTCATCTTCCAAGATACCAGCTGTCTCTACTCTTCATTACCAGGAGTGTCCCTAATGCATGTACAACTGCAGCCACCGTGATATCTATGTGCCTCTGTCTCCTTAATTCAACACTGAGCTTTGTGAAGACATACATTATTTCCTAATCACCTCTGTACCCCTAGCTCCTAGCCATGCACATGGCACACAGCTGATGCCTAAAAAAATATATATATATTGCACTGAACAAAAGTGGGAGCTGGTGGTCTCACAAGGTTTCCAGATGTCTGTCTCTTCCCTGCCACTGCAGGATCCTCTAGTAACATCTCTCATTTCTTCTCTCTCCCCTTGGCTGTTCTTAGGCTTTAGGTAGTTGGAGAGCTCTAACACTTGCTAAAGACTGAGAATAATACCGAGTTACGTGGAGAGAAAAAAAAGCCCACTTGTTAAAAAGGGCCCATCTTTGATGAATAATACAAGAGAAACAGTTATGATAAAAAATAATAGTGACTCAACCAAGAGGTTTGTCTCTTAAATGAGTAGGTATTTGAGTGAGATAAACAAACATTGCCATTGGCAAGAGAGCCTGCTTCCTGTTGCTAGGCAGAAATCAAGTTGGCTTTACTCAGATGGCAGTTTAAGTTTCTTAGCTGCTTCAGATGCTATTCCAGATAAGCTGAAAGAAAAGAGCATGGACTGATGGAGAAGTGGGCCGCCCCCAACACACTTAATATGTCTGCTGTGGTTGTTATCTGATAATCTTGGAGAAACTCTCTTGGAGAAACTGAGTTACCCATAACAGGAAACAAAATGTGATCAAACAGGATAGAGAACCAGAGCAACGGTAAGAAAGAGCTTGATTACATTGTGATTAAACGACTAAGACAGGGTTGACCTGTCAGACAGTGAACAAAGCCGGTAAAGAATGATCAGGGCCATGTGAAGCACAGCCTCATGGCAAACTCAGGCAGGTTCTCCAAGAATAATGAAAGGAAGCACTTAAAGCAACTTAAGAGGCCCTGTGCTTGAGTGGAAAACGGCACTGTTTTGGAATCAGACACACCTATCTTTGGGATCCTAGTTCTATCCAGCTAAGAAGTTTCTTAACTACTCAGGGAAATAATGATTCATTCCTTAACAACCAAAGGCAAGTTCCTTAATCTCTCTTTGCCTTCGTTTTCTCAACTCTAAACAAAAGCTTGGTTATCAACTTTCTTCCTTGAAAAATGCATACAGTAGATAATATTTTTTGCATGTGCTTCTAAGAGCTTCACTCTGCAGCCCATTTGGAGCCTTGAGAGTAAAAACACCTACTAAAAATATTTTGACCCTGAGATAGATTTTCTATTTCCCAGAACTTTTCTAAATGGAAGCGTGATGATAAGAAATTTGATTATTTATCAGTTGGAATTTTCTTGTAACTCGTGTCTCTATGCTTCAGTGCACATTAATAGTTATTATGATGGTAAACTGTCATCAATATTATGCAGAGCATGGTCCCAAATTAATTTTTTGTGTGTCAGAGTTACCGTGGTCGCTTATTTAAAAATCTAGAACTCTACCTTTGGAAATTCTGACCCAGAAGGCTTGGAGAGTATCCAGGAATCTGCATTTTTAACATAATAATCCTGACCTTAGTTCTTATATAAAGTTTAAGAAAAGATAAAATTTTAATTCTAACCCATCTGGGTTTATCATTACAGGCAATACCCATTTGTTTGCTTTTCTGCATTTTACACTCTACTCATTTGAAGTCACATCATAAACCAAAACTTTATGTCCCACCATTTTGACTAGTTCGTTTGAAAGATACCTTTCAATGCCAGAGTAACATATATCATAATGGTATGTGGAACAACTGAATCTAATGTTCTCCAGGCACGAGGTAGTCAAAATATGTGCCTTAATGTTCACGCACCAGAGTTCATATATTTTGTTAGTTGGGAGCTCTTAGAGATCCGCAGAGCACATCAGGAGGTGGGAGCAAAGAATAAAAGCAATAAAGAAGACAGTTTACAAAAGCCACACAAAGACTGTACAAGTCTAGCAGTATGGGACCACTGATAACCACAACAGTGAGAGGCCCGCGTACCGCAAAACAAACAAACAAACAAAAAACATTTTATTGTTCAGCTCTCAAGAAAAATGCTACTTTCTGAAATTATTTGGTTCTTTTTTGTTTTTCTAAATTAATTAATTTATTTTTTTGCGGTACTCGGGTCTCTCACTGTTGTGGCCTCTCCCGTTGCGGAGCACAGGCTCCGGACGCGCAGGCTCAGAGGCCACGGCCCACGGGCCCAGCTGCTCCGCGGCATGCGGGATCCTCCCGGACCGGGGCACGAACCCGCGTCCCCTGCATTAGCAGGCGGAACCCCAAGCACTGCGCCACCAGGGAAGCCCTGAAATTATTTGTTTTCTAACTATGAAAGTATATGTTATTCCTTACCATCAAGACCTAACTGAGGATACTATAACAATTAAGCAGTCTCACTACAAACTCTGGCCCTGCTTTTAAATTGCAGCAGGAAAGATGTAGGAAGCTACCCAGAGAGGTGGATGTTTTTGATGGCAGAAGGCAAAACTAGGAGAGATCCATTTTCATCCTATTTGAAAAAGTAGGTTGTCTTCACCAAATTTTCCTGTCATAAAAATACATATACATAGCCTGCCATGAAGGAAATTTTATAGTAACTGATCAATAAAGAAGCTTTAGACCTAATCCCAATGCAGGAGAATTGACAGAAGCATCAAATAGAAGAACACAGAACTTCAGGGAGAAAAGCAGCAATGAGGAGGAAGAAAACCCCTCCACTTAAGGTTCGGATTCGTTCTAATGGCTCAGTAACTGCCTGCAGTTAATGACAAACTCTGGCTCAGCTGAGGGCAGGTTCAAGGGGAGCAGCTTCAGAGTCACTGCAGACACTTGATGGATTCTCTCCACAAGAAACAACGTAAACCCCAGGGATAAACGCTTGATAATTTTTCTAAAGAAAGTGACACCAAAGCTGCCTTCGGGGTCATATATAATTAGTGTGCCATTGAAGAGACTTGAACAAGCCCTACTCAGGAGATTTTCTTTTCTTCACTCTGTGCCCTTGCTTTTGCCTCTTTTCCTTTCACAAAAGCCAAGAACAATGGAGAGATAATGGGTCCCCATTTAAGAAAGTGAAAACAGGAGTTTAATATGCACCCCTCAGGTAATCCTTGAGTACTGGTGCCTTTCCAAACTGCAAAGCAAAGAATGATGGTGGGTAGTAATTACTGCTTCTGTTGGATGATTAAAAGTTCAAACAGAGCACATAAAAAGTAAATATAAGGAATCAGAAAGAGATTATTCTGTACTTGGATCGAATTACCTGCCATTGGCACATGAACTGTGTTTTCTTGTGACATTCATTCTGGCGAAAGCGTGATCTGTGGCTGCCAGCTAGGTGTGCTGGATGGTTCCAAAGGAACAGAAGGCATGAATGAATTTGTTTTTTAGGCCATGGAGGCTAGTGTCTGCTCCAATGCTGCTGTGTTCGAGCGTTCTTCCACACAACATTAAATATGTTATTTAAACACCTAACCTGTGAAACTGGAGGTCTTGGAGGATTTGAGGAGAAACAAATTGAAAGAGTCTCAGAAACATTAATAAAACCCAGAAGGGAAGTATAGCCAGTGTGGGGTGAGAAGGAAACATAGACAATAGGAAGAGCGGAAAATGAATGAATTTTCCCATTAAACTCCCCCCAACCAGATCAGGGCTTGACTGAGTTTAAATTTTCACTAAGTATGATTTCACACAGGGTATATCCACCAGACTTTTGACACAATGATCTGAAGATGGCCCTGCTCCAGGGAGGGATGTTAAAACTCTCCTGGCTATTGTGCAGGCATCTGGGAGCTAATTGACATGCAATGGAACCACCACTGTCATCCCCATCTCCTGGTTGTTTTCTTCACTGTGCGGACCTTATGAGCAGACCCCCAAGTAGGAGAGTACATGAACCATAGTGAAATGCCTTCAAATTAAGTACCTGAAGCTAAGAAATTGTTCTTTAATTCTCTGACTCTTTAGGTCCCACCTTCTCACCAGAGCCCTCTGTGGTTCAAGAGACACTCCTTTTAGAGTCCAGACTCTCTCTGATCATGTAACAGAAAAGTGGATTCGTGACAAATTCTTTCATTTTATGCAAATGTTCTTATTTCTAACCTATCATGCCAGCCTGAAAGCCTGCCCACGAAAGGAACTTGCAGAGGAAGAGGAACTGGAAAGTTGTTCTCTGATTCATGACTCCAGCTCCAGCTGTACTTATGATAACGGGTCCAGGCTGAATGCTCTCGGGAAAATGTGTATTTGGGGGAGGAAGATGCCTGGACAGTTTACTGAGATTTCCTGTGCTGCCATGAGCAATTGGTGACTTAATGAACCTATTTATAGGTACATTACAGGTCCTTTGTCATTTCAGAAATCAGTGAAGTAATTTCCAAAGGAAGTTAGAGTGGTCTATGGCTATCAGCTGTCCCTACTTAATTTATCAAAAAGAGAAAAAAAGGATTCATCCATTAGGGTAAACTGGAAATGGAACAATTTTCCAGAAGGAAAACTTAGCTTTGATAGGATTGAATGAAAAGTTACATGAAGGAAGACACTACCTAAAACAAAAAAGTATAGGGCTTCTAGTGGTTAAAAGTCTTTTTTAAAAAAAATTATTAAAACATTCTTTATGTCTCTAGCACAACTACCATTCTAATGAAAAGAGTTACAATTTATCGAGGACTTGTTGCATTGCCAGACCCCTGCTAAATACTTTGTATGCTTTACCTCTTTCAATCTTTATACCCATCCCATATTTTACAGATAAGGAGAATGAGGTTCTAAGAGATGTAATAATTGTAATTATTACAGAGGGGTGAATAACTTGCTCAGTCACATAGCCAGGTAAAGGGGCAGAACTGGCTTGGCACCTAATTCTATCTTACTCCAAACCTGTGCTCTTAATCACTATATCATATTTCCAACAGTCTGTTATTCAACAGCTGGGGTAAATAGGTATGATCTGATCTTCTGATCAATTCATTTCACTCTGTGTTTGAATATAAATTCACATACACACACACCCCAGTTACTTATTCATTCCTTCAACCAGATACTTATTCATCACATACCTTGTGTCAGACCCATGCTAAGGCCAGGAGACCTAAAGACAAAAACATAAGGACTCTCTTCACACTGAGTTTATAGCAGGGAGACAGAAAAAAAAAAAAAAAAAAACCTTTATAACACAGTGTGTGAGGTCATTAAGGAAAGTACAAGGTGAGGAAAGCAGAGGAGAAGTGGGGCGTTATTCTCCAAATACAGCATTGGAAGACTTCCCTGCTCATGTCAAATTACCAATGCTTTTTCCAAAGCTACTGATCTCAGTTCAATTTTAAGATAACAGCAAAGGAATTGAGGTTGTTTATTTGGTTTTAGGAAAACTCCCATCTGGGTTTCTGCAGAGCGCACCGGAAAGGGTGTATTTCAAGACAAGGGAAATCTCCTTCTCCCAAATTTAGAACCTCTAGGAAACTGTGTTCTTAATTTAGAAACCAACTTCAAACTTTGGTGCTTGCAGAGCAGGTGGGTTGAGGTAAAGCACAAGCTTGGAGCCGCTCATAGAGTTCATTTTCTTCTTTCCATTTTTTTGGCAATCCTTAGAATTAGGCCCCAAAAGACTTGCAAACAATCATTTTCATATTGTTTGCACATAATAGACTACATGTCTCCTTGGTTGGCAAACGTGAATTTCTCTTCAAAATTAAAGCTTTCAATATAATAAGAAATGACTTTCAAAAGCTGTAATATTCCTTCTGTGAAAGCCCTGTTGAATAGTCTCTGTTCCTGGCTGAAAAAGGAAAAGGTCTTGTAAATAAAATGTGAGAAAAATGGTAAGGATAGATAGCAGGCTAGAAGGGTGAGGTGACTGCTAAATGTTATTAAGAGGCACCCTGATAAGGGTTGTATATTTTACACCGCGCGTGCATGTATCTCAATCAATCCTCGTAAGAGTCTTATGAAATAAGCCGGGTCAGTTTTTCTTCCCTGCCTTCCAGTTGAGGAAGTAGAGTCTCTAAAATTATCATAACCTTCCTGGAGATTGTCTAGCTAATAAAGAGGACCAGAAACTGAACACAGCTCTACCTGAATCTGAGTTCAGTGCTCTCCACTATGTGGTGTGAAAAATTATAACTGGAAATACATGTCTAGCTCCTTGACATTAAAATAAAAATCACTTCTAATGATGTTAATGGAGTAATGTATAAGGGAAGTGTTATATTTTATTCATTTAATAAATAGTTATTGAAGGCAGGTCATTGTGCTAGGAGCAATAACAGAAACCCAAAGATGAACAATGCTATACCCCTCCTTTACCCAGGAAGATCATGCGTATGTACCCATGTGTACATGAAAACCCATCTTCTCTAAATATGGTCTGAAGTGTATTCTGGAACAAAAATTATGAAATACACACAGCTCCCATTCTTGAGATGCTTCAGGCAGCAGATACTAGGCTTAGCCGAACATACTCAGTGATAAAAGATTGATATAGGATCCTGATTATACTTAAGCGTATGACCCTATTCATTGCTTTGAAATAAGCTTTATGTCACAACTGCCTTTAGACTCGCTAGGTCTGGTGGTCAAGGCTGTTGTATTAGACTTTCTAAACTGTGTTCAGTTATCACGCATCAGATTCAGCCAATATTGTCACATCCTGACATTTGCTGTCAAGATGGAGCTCATAATTAAGCTGCTGGAATTGGCAACTTTATAATGAATCTCTTGATGGAACTTTGGTGAATTTGACATTTCATTTTTTGTTTACAGACATGAGCTGTGGTATCAAAATACTAAGTAATACAGAGACAGCTGCAGAATAGAATACTATTCTTACATGTCAGACCACAAAGTGACTGCTTCCCCTCCTTGCGGCTGCAGGTGGAGACTCTCCTTACATACAAGTCTGTAAACCTCTCTCTGTGCTTGCACCTCACTCTACCTGCAGGCTTCACACCAATCCTTGGCCCTAGTTAGAGAATTTGTTCTTTCCTAGTCCCCAGGAACACACAGTTTTTGAACATCTATTTCATTGCCTTTTAAATATGCCCTTTCCTCCTCAGAACACATTTTTCCCCTTGAATTTGTGTTCCTTTGTGGAGTTCAGACATATCCATCATCTTATCAGTCAGAATCTTGTATATGACTTGAAATATATTCCCCTAGGTAAAATATAATTTGGTGAAAGTGCTTTTTATTATTTCCAGTTTAACAGTTCTGAATTCTCTCCTTGACTTTTAAAATACTCATGCATTTCTAATTCCTTAAAGTTATAGACAGGTACAATTCTCAGATAATCAGTGAGCCATTGTCATCAATCACTTTTAAAATCACCAGAGTAATTATGCAGAATAAAAAAAAAGATTAAAAGGTGGTTTTTTTCGTCATCCCTTCTTAAGTTAGCCTTACCCTAGCCCTACCCTAAAGATTACTTTACGATAATATGTATTCTATCAAGGTAAGCAACTTATATTCCTATGACCTATGAAATATTAAGACCCTTGTTCAGTCTAAAAGTGATGTCATTTCCTCCATGCCACTTGAAATGCTTTGTTTTTAAAGAGCTATTGTTGTACTATGAACTATATTGTTTCACACATGGTTCCATTGTCTGGGATATGGACTCCATATCTATAGGTAAAGACTGAGAAGGAAAAGGGCAGGGCCTATTTATTCTCATTGTGTATAAACTTATGACTCTGGAGAGAAACTGTCACCAGCCCATCGTTACAAGGGGTAAGCAGCTGATCCTCCTACTAGTACTGGGTGGAAAATACATTAAAAAAATAAAATTATGTATATACATATATATGTATATATATATGATATCTGTAAAGCTTATCCTATATCCTTTCCAGAGGACATGAAGATGGAATAGAGCTTTGTTTTATTTGAATACAGAAGAGTTCAAAGCAAGTCTTAAAATCTTTCCAGAGAATTGCATCAAGATTATTTGTACTATCTTTGCAAATGTCTTTCAATAGCTAGCATGTGACTCACATTTTCAAACTGAAATATATATATTTAAACATATACATGATATACGTATACAGATATTTAAAAATACATCCATATGTAATTCTTAAAATTAACATACGTTGGAGTGATTATACCAATGGCTAGACTGAGATACCCCTGATATGCATATTCATGATTTTGTTTTCTGTTCTTTAGGAACTGCCAGATTGGTCATTACAGATTACAATGAACTTTTTTTTTTTTTTTTTTTTTTTCTTTTTGCAGTACGCGGGCCTCTCACTGTTGTGGCCTCTCCCGTTGCGGAGCACAGGCTCCGGACGCGCAGGCTCAGCGGCCATGGCTCACGGGCCCAGCCGCTCCACGGCCTGTGGGATCGTCCCGGACCGGGGCACGAACCCGTGTCCCCTGCATCGGCAGGCGGACTCTCAACCACTGCGCCACCAGGGAAGCCCTACAATGAACAATTTTTGTGCTTAAAGTTTTGGGTCTTTTATTAATTATTTATTTATTTGATTTGAACCAAAAGAATTATCGGTTCAACATGGTGACTTCCTTTGGGGCTCCAGCTTCATGCTGCTGTGTCACTTCTCAGTAGAGTTGCAGTGTTTTACACTCCCAGCCTTCTCCCCACCTTCATCTTGCCTGTTACCACGACCTGCAACTGCTACTAAATGCCATGGTCTCCCCACTGAAAGGCCAGTTGAAGTGGATGATACGTGTGTTTTATGACATTTTAATTAAATTAGCATCTGCCTCAATCTAAGCATGTGACACTTCATGAAAGGAACTCTAAATCTTAAGCAGCATGGAGCCCTTTGTAGAGGGAAATACATAGTCCATGAAGAAGGGAAAAAACTGCAGCAGGTTTCAAGCCAGGGAACCTGGGGCCCTGCACCCTTCTGCGTTAGCTGCTGCATTATGCAAGGGGCCCTTATTCTCTTTCTGCCTGGGGACTGACATGGGCAAGATGGAGGGATGACCCTCCTCTGTTATTATTACTAACACGGATATGTCACAGCAGGTCAGTTATACAAAGCCTGCTGAGGGCATTTTCAGACCAGGCCTAACTCCCACAGAGAAGATGATAAGGTGCCTTAAACCAAAATGGATGAACTGCTAGGAAAGAGGTCATTTTAATCTATTTAGATTACCCTGGAAATAAGAGACCAACGTATTTCAAAGACGAATGATATTATTTATCCTCATATTCAATGTGATGTGTTTACTTACATCCACTGAGAATTCATTGGCTAGATTTTCACCTTCCTCATGCAAGAGGTCATAAAAGACAACTTGATAATCTAACTCAGTGACAAATGCCCACAGAATTCTACTCGTCTGGCTAAAACTTCTCTGCAGAGCTCTCGTTTTTGCTCTCAGAAGTACAAATGCAACTGGTCTTCTACCTGTGCATAGGTTGTTGCTATACTTATACTTGTTTTCTCATAGGACGCTCACACAGGCAGAGTGGGAGCTAAATAGGGCTCTGATAGGGCTTCCTCATCCTGAGCCCATTTTCAGAGCACACTGCATTCATAAATAGACTGCAAGGCTTTGGGCTTCTGAGGTCACTGTGCTTCACACAATTGTTCTCTGCAGGGCTACGTGAAAGACAGTGCCTGGGCTGAGGCCTGGAGTTCCTGGAAGCTGGGTTTCTCAGCATTGAAGGGCTATCTCTTCTCAAACAAAAGCACAGCCAGGCTGTGGACGGTGACCTTGGTCATTGTTCTTGGGGCCTATGACTTCAGAAGTGGAGGTTACTCCTGAAATGAAAGGACTGACCTCTGAGCGGATACCATCTTGCTCTCGGGACACTTATATAAAGAGCAAATTGATATGTGTAATGGGCTAAATGCTTGGTAAACTTTCCTCTATTAAAAAGGAATGCAAATTAAAGTATTATCCGAATACCTTTCCCTCCCACTTCCTTGACACTCCTCAGGCTTAATTAATCCTCGCGGATGTCAGTGAGAGAAGGTGGGTCAAGTGTAGTGATGACCGGTTGGCAACCCATGTTTTGTAAGATGTGTGGGGAAGGTGAGAACAAAAATCTAATATTCGGCAGTTGGATGAGAAGGTCTGAGGCGGTAACAGGAAGGAAGATGATGAGGAGAGCATTAGGAATTTGCTGATTTGTAGATGTGAATACAATATGTTGCCACGTGGATATAGGTAAAGAGAGTTTGCTGTGGCAACTAAGAGATCACAGAGCATCTTCAGTGTCACATTAAAAATGTGAGGTTTTTTGGGCTTCCCTGGTGGCGCAGTGGTTGAGGGTCCGCCTGCCGATTCAGGGGACACGGGTTCGTGCCCCGGTCCGGGAGGATCCCACGTGCCGCGGAGCGGCTGGGCCCGTGAGACATGGCCGCTGAGCCTGCATGTCCGGAGCCTGTGCTCCGCAACGGGAGAGGCCACAACAGTGAGAGGCCCGCATATCGAAAAATTAAAAAAAAAAAAAGTGAGGCTTTTTAAAATTGGCTTCCCTTTTATTCTGAATGGCCTACTGCAATTTTATAAAATCCATGAAAATTTTCTGAAATAAATACTCTGAGAGTATTTCCATGGAAGCTATAAGTTAAAAAATAAAAAAACCTTTTAAGTGGAAAAAAGGAAAAAAAAACCCCAAAATAAACGATTTCAGTCCTGCTCTCTAGGGCTCAGTAATGTATAGAAACTCTCAAAATGTAGGTAGGTCTCCTTTTCGGAAAGAGCGGACAGGTAGAGGAAACTAAGGATCTGATAAACAATCACTTTAAAAATGGGTACCAATATATTTCAGACTCTTTCTTATCTATGCAGAAGGGCATGAAGGCTTTACAGGCTGTGAAGTACTTAAAGAATTGTCATTAACTATTTCAGATATACAGTGTGATTTAAGGTAATATAATGAATTACTGTGTATCCAACATTCAGACAAGGAATAAGACATTACTATGCTACTTGCTTGCCTCTGCCTCTCTCTGGCTGCATTTCCATCCCTCTTTGCAAAGATATCCACTATGTATTGCTTTTAAATTTATTTGAAGTTAAACCACTAACTAAGCACTATAATGTCCTAAACAGTACCAAATGTTGACAACTTATTTTTTACACAGTTTCTGATGACAGCAGGGATGCTAATATGTCCTCGTTACAGATATAGCTGAATCTACTCTTACCTGCCAAACACAAGAAATGTTTGAAAGCATGATATAATTCAAAGCAATGCTTTTAATATTGTTTTCAATAGATAGTCTTAGGAATATGGGCAGGAAATTAAAAGTATCTATATGGTTGTTTAAATAAGAGTCAATATTTTCATTTGAAAATAATTCTACTGATGTTTGAACTTTTACAAAAAAGGATTTAGGTCACATAGGATTGTAATTGAGTTGCTGTGCTTGCACTGGCCCTGCCTATATTTACACAGAGCCATATTCTTTCTATTACAGTCTCTGTCTCTGCCCTGGGCCACACTGGTGGGTATAGAACAGACACACATACATTACTCACACGCAGAGGAAATAACCTCAGAGGCAATATCCTGAATCCTCAAAACCACCTGTCATTTCATTTAAATCAATATCAACTGATTATTTGACTAAACAGACCTAGGATTGGATTAAACTGATAGATCAATGATCAAAATGGACCAACTAGAGTTTCTTGCTCCAACAAAACAGAAATTGATAAAAATGAAAATGATGAAATTGCTAAGGTTATTGTTGTTATTAAGCCAACTCTGACTTCTTCTGGGCTTGGTGTTTATTTCCAAAGCTAAACTAAGGATCTCCTTACTTTACATAACCTATAAGAATGACGCCACCATTTGGCTTTCTGTAACGTTCCACAGTCATACACACATCCCGAAATTTGGGAGCAGTCTTGGGGTTCATCTGAAGATGCTAACGTAGGCCAGAGAAGTTGGAGAGACATTTGAATGAGGTGGGGCCTTGGTGCTCCCTGGTATCCTGAAGAGAGCAATTAGCTCCTCTGTTTGTGTCCCCAGGCACCTGGTCTTAGGTCTGGTGCAGTGACTCCTGATATAGTCCTATAACTCGAAGAATTAGCAATCTTCAGCTCTAAAATGACCTAAAATATGTGGAATTGATTTAAAAATTCTAGAGAGGCTCTTGTGCAGCAGTGGAAGTGACAGTGTAGAAGTTACTTGGTAAACTTTCCACTGTTTCCCTTTGCATTCCCCAATACTGGGTCCCCAATCCACTTGAGACTCCTGATCATCTAGAGAGAAAGTGGAGGGTAGGGGGGCTGCTGGGCAGCATCCAACTTGCAGATCTGGTGGTTGATTTGTCCACCTGGGAAAAGGAGATTTCACAAGGACTGAAGATGCTATTACCTATTTTGGAGTTAAGGAATTATTCTAGATCTTAACCATCCCACCTCATCACAGAAACTTCCCCCACCCCTGTCTGAATTTGTGCAGCAGACTGCAGCATAAATATTTTCTAAGAATCCCTTGAGAACCTGCTAAGATACTCCAAGACCCAAGTAATTTAGGTTGTAATGCAAAGTTGAGATACTGATATATAAGAGAGAATACAGGCAGCCACTCAGCCTTTGTTCTGCTATGCTTTAAAAAAATGTTCTAGATATATTTCTCACCAGAGTTTACCAGACTTTAGTCTATCTTAACAACTCAGAGCTCCCATGAGTACCTGACATGTTATATTGGGTTGGGCAAAAAGTTCGTTTGGGTTTTTCCTTAAGACAGGGGTTAAAAAAATAAAATTCTCCTACTTTCCAATAAACTTGAGTCTATTTTTCTATGCTAATTTATTTTAAAATAACGAATCTACCACAATTGGTGGAAACACACTAGGTGGTGACGGTGCTCTGGCTTGCTCAAGGAGAAATCTCACACCAGTCTGGAAGATTGAAGAGAATAAAGAAGCAACTGGACTCTGAGGGAGACATAAGGCATTCCTACCTCTACCATCTGGGAATGAGGCAGGAGAGAAAAACACAAAAGTAAACAATGACTTGTTCATTCTTACAGGGCTTCAGATCCATTTCTAATGATCTCTAGAGAGATACAGAGAAATGTTTCCTTCCTAGCAACCTCTCACTACCCTTTCAGACTGGAAGCCTTTCTGCTGAGCTAGCGCAAGGCTCTGCTGTAACATAAAGGCTTCTCTCCCTGCACTGTTCTCCAGGGAAATGGCATAGAGCTGCCCACCTTTCAAGTCATTCCAGGCTAAGCTTAATCAAATACTCAAGTCTTTCTTAGCCAAGTTAATAAATACCTCTTGATATCTGCTGGTTTCTCAAGATGGTCACCCTCCGTTCCCACAATCATCTTCCAAGGTAGGATTTTAGGGACTAAGTAAATTAAAGCCTATGACTCAGAAAAGTCACTTTTATCATTTTGTCATTTATCTCAGGACATTTAAATAGCCCTAGACATACCATGAAGAAGACTGTCTCTTTTCTCTTGATTCCCTTTCCTTGAATAAAGCTTTTTCTCCCTTTGTCTTTGCGGGGCCTCAGAGATGATCATTTTTCGATCCTTCATGTTTTTGCAGCAGTATTAAATATCAGAGATAATCAAATCAAGCATGCTATGACACAAACCAGATGTTAAACCCACCAAAACCCCTAGATGACTTTTTATCTCCTATTGTTGATGCTATAGATATAGTCCAATCTTTATTTTTATTTCTCTTTTCTTTGGGCTTTATTTTCAAAATTCAGTAAAGCCTTATAATATTCTATTTCATTTTATTATAAAATGATTTTTTAAAAATTACTTGAATTTGGATTAATTTTGTCCATTGCTTGAATTGAGTTGCTTGATTTTATAACGCCTCTTACATTTTAACTTGACCTAACTTATTACTACACTCAGTATATAGATGCCACTTTAAAAGTGACCCTAGATCAGGAAAATAAGGTGATTTCCTCAGGGTCAAACCCATACAACCAAATGTGATAAATAAGACGAGCCTTCTGCAGAGGTCGTCTTATAGTTTGCATGCATACAACCTAGGCATTTCCTTAAAACCTAGGTTTTCAGGCCCCAAGTCAGAGATTCTAATTTAGCATTTCTGGTGTGCACCTTGTGCTCTATATTTTTTAACAAGTACCTCAAATGACTGTGATGATGATATTACATGTGACACAATTTGAGCTAATTCAAGGAGTAGGGTGTCCCATTAGACAAAGCAGGAAGAGTCGTAGGTCCCAGGAACCTAACCAAGACTTGAGACGTGAAAGGAGCTATAGCCTAAACAAGGATGAGAAATTAACATACTTGTTCACATGACTGAGAAGCAAACTGTGAGGCAGGCCCTCTGTACGGAGACAATAGGAGAGAAAATCAAAGCACAGGAATTCGTGATCCCACACTGTTCAGAGAGAGAATATCTTGACACCCATGATTTCATGGTGGTTGTCTCCCTATTGTGGAGACATATGCATCCAGCTTTCTGTGGCTTAATGGCAGTCTCCGCTAAATAATCTAGTTTTCTAAGAGAACGTTTGATAATAATTTGGCGACCTGTTTTGACGCTTTACAAGGGAGAGAAAGCCAACACAAATGCCTTGGTCTATTTAACAGTTTTTAAATAATGCATTGACATTTTTACACATTGGTATCTTGTGAATATGATTAGCACAAGTCAGCTCATCTGAGTCTAAACAGCATTAAGCAGAGTAACAATCAAGTTTCTGGCCCTTCAAAAAAGTAGACAGTTAACTCTACACCAGGGTAACTCCATCCATGTGCTCCCCTCCTACACAGACCTGACAGAGTGCGGGGGAATGTCCACTGTCTGAAAGACGGCTCCACCGCTCACTCTGTATCAGTAAACCAATCTCTTTGAATGCATGTACCCCTTTTGTAAGTGGAGATAATAATATTCAGTGCAAAAGGTTGTAGAAATAATCAAACAAGCTAATAAATCAGAAGTTATTTTACATAGTATGTTTTAATTTCCATTAAAATTTTTCCTAATATTCCCCCTGCTTAGCAACGAGCTAAGCTTGCACTTTATTACTTTTATGTAACTTACCATTATTAGTTATTATTTAAAACCTCAGATACCATATATGTACCTGAGTGCCTGTGAGTGGGATAAAACAAAAATTTAAAAGTGGTTATCTTGAGTGGTGTATGAAATTTTCTTTTGTTTTTCTGTACTTCTCAAACTGACATATACAATATTTAATGTTTTTAAAATTACCATTAAGTGTCATTAATCTAATTAAATGATTCTTGAACTTGACTGCACACCAGGATCATCTGGGGAGCTTTTAAAAATTCCAATGCCTAGATATCCCCAGAGAAATTAATCAGAAACTCCAATGGCAGGAGCCAGGCATCTGTATGTTTTTAAGGTGATTGCATTTTGCAGCCAAAGTTAAGAACCTCCAATCTATTTCTAATGTACTTATTCCTTATTCAGTTCCTTAAAGAGTCAGGGGATGACACCTTATGAAAGTTTGTCATATCTTGAGATTTAAATATTTTTCCCAAATGTCTTAAAAGTCATTTATTAAATCTTGCTACAAATGAAAATGGTTGAATTCTCCATGATCAATATTTAATATAATTTCCAAATCTCAAGTTTCACTTATTCTGCTTAGCTAATATTTTTTAAAAAGGAATCTGAGTCTCTGAATATGGATATAGGATGCTATGTCCCACATAGAAATTGAAGAAGCTCAGATGGCCAATTCTTTGGGAGAGCTCCTGAGGACCTACTAAGGTATCAGACTGGATGATTGATCATATCAGCTTGGAGAGGGAAGGACCCACTAAGACGTCAGAAAGCCTTATGGTGGGAAGATACTTGAAGAGACACCAATAGCAGGTCATTGGCTGAAAAACTGAGAGACAGATGTCATGGCATCAGGAGACTGACAAAATTAAACAATGTTATACAGTTGATTAGCAACAGCAAGAGCCAGCAATGGTCACAGAAGACCTCTCAGAGGAAGGGCAGAAGAGCAAGGTGGGGACTCTATTGGCAGAAAATAGTAAACATCCAGGAATGCAGACCGTTGACTTAGGGAGATTGGAATTGGGTAACCAGAGCAGGACTCCAATATTGGCAAGGAGGATTCTTTGGTCCTGGGTCTCAAGGTATTTTAGAATTTAGTGGTTTTTTTTTTTTTTTTTTGCGACACGCGGGCCTCTCACTGTTGTGGCCGCTCCCGTTGCGGAGCACAGGCTCCGGACATGCAGGCTCAGCGGCCATGGCTCACGGGCCCAGCCGCTCTGCGGCATGTGGGATCTTCCCAGACCGGGGCACGAACCCATGTCCCCTGCATCGGCAGGCGGACTCTCAACCACTGCGCCACCAGGGAAGCCTTTTTTTTTAAAAAAAAATTCAGGTTTCTAGTTGCTGAAATAGAAAAGACAAAAGCCATGAAAATGGAATGGCTTTACAAGGTTCAGATTGGACTAGAAGGTCCACAGGCTTCTTAAGTTCTGCCTGAAAGAACAAGCCATGCCATCCCTAGGGCAAAGTTCCTCTTCTTATGGAAGCAAAGCAGGCCCCCTCTGCGAATTGTAAGGATACAGAGAAGGCCATTTCAGAATCTATGGAGAGTGCATGCAGCTTGCAAGGATGCTGAACGTGGGAGGAAGGCATTGCTCACCTGTGACCTCCCAGCTGGGACCTTAGAAATCACCCTGGAAGTGTTGTTTTCCCCCAGCGTGTCTGATCAGTCATACCCCATATCAAATCAATCACCAACTTCTGGCAATTCTAACTCAATAGTATTGTTTAAAAATATCCCATTAACTGAATCCCTCTATAATTTCCCTAATTGAGGCTGACCTAATCGCTCGCATTGATTACTACCTCAACCCCTTAATTGGTCTCTCTGCTTCCTCAAATCCATTGTAGGCTAAGAGAGATTTCTGAGCATGACCAGTGTTTTTCTGGTTTCTCTCTTTGCATGCTGTTTATCTCTATTTTCCTATAAACATTTTTCTCAGAGTAGTTCTGGGACCAGGGATGGTCCATATGGGCTCATGAATAAGTCTAGTTGACTTTTGGTTCTGCTATGTGTAGAAAGAAACATGTCTTTCTTCTGCTGTAGCTATCTCCTTGCAAATCACCATGTCTTCTGGATATTACACGTCCCCTCTGGGTACTGCTACAACTGCTGGAACCCGAAGAGTCCCCCCAGTTCACTGTTTCTATCTCTTTCCCCAAATATCTGCAGATACCCTGAAGCCTCAAGGCATGGTTGTCTATACTCAGGGAGGGGTTACAACTTGTGCTAGGGTCAGAGAAAAAATTAATTTAGTAATGCAGAATAGGGTCATTATTCTTTTGCAGTGTTTGCAGACAAAAGTCACAAGTCCAATTCCAAGCTAGTTTCCCTCTTATCCATTACGGCTGCCACCCAAAACTCCCATTCCATTCCCCAGGGAAAGAAGACAGGCACCTCTTTCTGAATATGAGGTAACTGCCAGGGCATGGATGGTGGGCCAATAGGAATCCACAAGCCACCTGGTCAGTGATGACTCTTTGAGACCTTTCACTGCCTGACTTGTTCTAATTTTTTTGCAGGAGGTGTGGGCAGTGGTGGCAAGGTGGTAATTGGAAAAGAAAGTTTCGATTTTCACAGAGCTGGCATGAGAATTTTGATAGGCACCTTATTTATAAATTCCTTTTTTCCCAGGTGTAGACATTTTTGAAAATATGAAAATAACCCGGTCCTGGCAGTGGTACATATGTGGTACCCAGGGAGTAGCTCTTAGGCAGGTGGAGGGGGGGGGAACTCCTGCAGCTTTCCAGATCTTGATCTCATAGGTCTGGATTTCAAAATCCTTATATGTAGCAAAATGTTAAAGACATCCTTGTTTACTTGTGATCAGCCTGGGGGTTAAATAGGGAGGCATCAATCACTTAATGAACCTCAGGTTGAAAGTTTTAAAAACGCTGTTTCCTAACACAGATTCTTTGGGTTTCTATCCTTTGGTTTATTTCAGTTCACTTCCTTTCGGTTATGCCCTGGTATTTAGTAGAATGTGTTTGGACATTCAACCTAGTCATGGCTCTACTAAGGAATGTTAAGGAAAATGATATCCATAGCTAGAACAGGTTGCTAAAGAAGAATCAATTACCACTCCCCCTAAAAGCCACATCTCTCAGGGGAAAATGGATATTTAAAGACAAAAGGAGGGCAGCAAGGGTCAGTGCCCCCTCATACAGGAAGCCATTCCTTCCAGAGCATGAACTCTATTTCATCACAGAAGGTGGTGATTGAGCCTACAGAATTGAAGTCCCTTGGGAAATAGTGACAGAGGTGTGGGGATCTCTGGAAAGTCTCAGAGGGACCTTGAAGATTCTCAGGGCTTTGCGTGGAAGGAGCTGACTGTTATTTGAGCTCAACAGTGCAGTTCCTTCATCTGAAATCAAAGACTGACTCAATCCAACTGCACAAACAGAGTGAGAGAGAAAAATGGAAAGAAGTGACCCAAGAGACTTTACAGCCGTCTCCTGACCTAAGCCATTGATTTATTGTGAGTCTTGGAAAGGGCGTGCAATTCTGTAATCATTCGGGAAATGTTTGATGCATAAACAGTTTCCAGCATCTTCAGGAATAGTCTGATGCTTAGGCCTTGAGAAAAATATCTCCTGTACAACCTCGGAGTTGCCCTCAGGTTGCAGCTGAGTTCACCGGCAGAAAGCCCTTTGAGCTGTATCTTGAGAACCGGTATGCCAAATGCACACTGCACTGCTTCCATTTTCTGTCTGGGGCATCTACTGCCTCTTGGTTTCCTTTCTCTTAGGCAGGTGGAGGGGGCCTCATGCCCCCTCGGCCTCATGCAATATGGTGCTATCCACTTGCTTTCTTAGAGGGCTAAATTGTTTCTTATTACTTTGCTTTGAGCACACTCCCAGTGAGTTTATAAAGTTTAGAGGAAATAAAATAGTACATGAGAGACCCAAGTGAGTCTGCTCATTCTACGACTATCTCCTCTAAAACAGAATCAAGAGGAGATCCTTCCAAAGGACATAATATACATTTGCGGTTTTTTGTGTTTTGTTTTTTTTTTTTTGCGGTACGCGGGCCTCTCACTGTTGTGGCCTCTCCCGCTGCAGAGCACAGGCTCCGGACGCGCAGGCTTAGCGGCCATGGCTCACGGGCCCAGCCACTCCGCGGCATGTGGGATCCTCCCGGACCGGGGCACGAACCCGTGTCCCCTGCACCGGCAGGCGGACTCTCAACCACTGCGCCACCAGGGAAGCCCTGTTTTTATTTTTAAATACTTTTTCTAAGTATTTGAGGTATTTTCATACCTATTGCTTCAATTACACTCCAGCAATATTCCCTCTGGATTGTCTACGTCAGCATAAAAATAGACTCATTACTTCCACCTTAAAACAATAATGTGACCCTATTGCCCTTTAATCTATTTCCATTTGCAATAATCCATTCTCTCTTGACCCAATCCAGTCTCCTTTCACCCTGACCACACCAAGGCTACCAATGACCTCCATGTTGATGGATCCAGTGGTCATTTCTCAGTCCTCATCTTACTTGACCTATCAACAGCATGTGGCACTGTGGACCATTCAGTCCTTGAAACACTTTCCTTATGTGGCTTTCAGGATATCATTCATTCTTGATTTTTCTTGTACCTCATGGGTCACTGTTTCTCTGTCACTTTTGCTGCTTCTTCCTCATTTTCCTGACCACCAGATATGGGAGTAAATCAAGACTCAGGCTTCACACTTCTTTTCTGCTTGATTTCATCCAATCTCATGACCTTACTTACCATTCATACAGGATTGATGCCCACATGTCTTTTTCCAGTACTCATCTCCCCCGATTCCTCATTTGTACAGCCAGCTGCTTACTGGATCTCCCGGTTTAAATGTCTAATGAGCATCTCAAACTTATGTCCAAAAGCAAACTTCTGTTTCTAACCACCATATTTTTTTTCTCCAACATCATACCCCATATTGGTAATGGAAATTCCATCTTTCCAGACACTCAGACCAAAGTCCATCAGAAAATTATCTGGCTCTACTTTTCAAAATATGCTCAGAATCCTGCCGTGTCTCACAACCTGTGCTGCTGCCACTCTGGTCCAAGCCATCTTTATCTCTTCCCAGCACTATTGCAATAGTCCCTAACTGACCTCCATGCTTCACTCCTGCCCCCTTACCTTAACATCTATTTTTCAGTTGTGATATAATTCACATATCATACAATTCATCCTTTTAAAGTGTGCAATTCAGTGGCTTTGAGCATATTCTCAAAGTTTTGCAAGAATAACCACTATCTGATTCCAGAACATTTTCATCACTCCAAAAAGAAACCTCCTACCTGTCACTTCCCATACTCCACCCAACCACCAGCCCACAGCAACCACTAATCTACTTTCTGTCCCTATGAGTTTGCCTGCTCTGTTCATTTCATATAAATGGATTCATACCATATGTGCATTGTATGTCTGGCTTCTTTCACTTACCCAAAATTTTCAACATTCATCCAGGTTGCAGCAGGAATCAATCCTTCATTCCTTTTTCTGGCTAATAGTCCGTTGTATGGATATACCATATTTTACTTATCCATTCTTTGACTGATGGGCGTTTGGCTATTTCCACTTTTCAGCTATTGGGAATAGCGCTGCTAGAAACATTTGCGTGCAAGTTTTTGCGTGGAAGTATGTTTTCACTTCTCTTAGGTATATACCTAGGAGTGGAATTTCTGGGTCATATGGTAACTCTATGTTTAACCTTTTAATGAACTGTTGAACAACTTTCTAAAGTGACTGCACCATTTTACATTCCCATCAGTAATGTAGGAGGCTACTACTGTAAATTCTTAACACAGCAACTAGAGCTGTGGTATCCAATAAGGTAGTCACTAGCCATATATGGCTATTGAGCATTTGAAATGTGTGTAGTCCAAATTGTGATATGCATGAATATACATGCCTGATTTCTAAGACTCGGTATGAAAAAAGAATGCAAAATAGCTCACTGATGATAGTTCATACTTATTACACATTGAAAGTATAATATTTTGATATACTAGGTTAATTATTCAAATAATTTTACCTGCAATTGTTACTTCTTAGTGTGACTAGTAAACTTCTAAAGTTACATAAGTAACTCATCATATTTCTATAGTATAGTAATATAGCAGCGAGCTAGAATAATCCTTAAAGCATAGTACGCTTCACTCTTCAACTCAAAACCCTCCAATGGCTTTTCGTCTCACTCAGAATAAAGTCCAAAATCCTCATTACAGTCTGTAAGGCCCTAATGGTCTGGGCTGTTACCATCTCCTACTACTGTCTTCCTCGCTAACTTTCTCTCGCCACACTAGCCTCCTCAGTGCCTTTGCACTTGCGACTTCCTCTGTGTGTCATGTTATTCCCCAAGATATACACTTGGCTTGCATCTATATTTTTGTCAGGATTCAGCAAAAAATATTACCTTGTCAGTGAGGGCTTCCTGGCCACCCTATTATTTATATACCCTATTCCACACTGCCTTCTCTATCCCTTTTCCCTACCTTATTTTTCTTCATATTTGTTTATACCACTTTATAAATATTAATTTATTAATTGATTTTCTTTCCCAAGAATATAATAAGCTCCAGCACAGGGTGTTTGGCACGTTGTTCACTACTGAATCTTCAGCGCTGAAAACAGTATCTGGAACATAATAGATTTTCCAAAGATATCTGTTGTACAAAATATGAATAAGCAATAACTTATACAGTTATATGGAATTAGTGGTTTTCATTATTATGATTTTAGAGATGAAAAACTGAAGCTCCAACAAGTTCAAGTGACTTGTGCAAAACTATTCAGTTTAATTGGATGGGTTTTGGACCAGGAAAATCAAGTCTTGGATTTGCAAATTGATGATCTAATCATTGGACATGATGGGTTCTCATGAATCCTTATAACCTTGAGTCCTGACTGTTTACTACAGCCCAGGTACTATTCTTTTTTTTTTTTTTTTTTTTTTGTGGTACACAGGCCTCTCACTGTTGTGGCCTCTCCCATTGCAGAGCACAGGCTCCGGATGCGCAGGCTCAGCGGCCATGGCTCACGGGCCCAGCCGCTCTGCGGCATGTGGGATCTTCCCGGACCGGGGCACGAACCCCCATCCCCTGCATCGGCAGGCGGACCCCCAACCACCGCGCCACCAGGGAAGCCCCAATGTGTGCTTCTTGAATGTTTGTTCTCTATTATTCTAACTCCCCTGACTCCTGAACATTGTCAACAAATGCAACTTAACTCACTTGTAGGTTCAGTTCCACATTAGAATGTGCATTTTGATGTCTGCTCCTAGACGGACTCTGAGGCGGCAACTGTCCCTATGCCAGGTGACATGCTTGTCCCAGTCAAGGTGTTGGAGAGAAAGGGACTTAAACTTCAGAGTGCCCTGAGCTCGGTCAACCAGCAATTGACAGCTAAGACATTAGGCCTGCCCTTACATTTCAGCTCATTCAAATGCAAACTTGGAAAATGCCTTTGCTGGTTAGTCACAGATGGATGGATCACTCCACAACATGAATTGACTTTCTACAAGCTAAAGGTTTGCTTCTGCAAGAGCCTGTGCAAGGCAGACTACTCCAGAGAAGGCAGAAAACTTTCCCAAGTCCGTTCAAACAATAGGCGCATTTGCAACTAAAGCTTTTCACCCACCATTTGAACCAAAGGTTTCATATTCATACTTTCTAGTTTTACTAGGCGCTAGGACACAACACGAAACCTAAGGAGTGTACATCAAATTGAAAAGAGAAAAATTGTAATTCAGGAAAGCAGAATCAAGACTTGAAGAATAAACTGAATTATTAGTATTTTCCCCTATTGTTCATTGAATAGTCAAGTTGACAATACTTACTGTGTCCACAGAGCTTTATTGTAACTAGGGTATTGGGAACTGGGAATGCACGTTATCTTAGAAGCAATCTCACAAATGCTGGCTAGATTCCCAGACATCCACCGAAGCTCATTTAACTCATGATGTAAGTAATTGTGAATGAGGGAAAGTAATGCTGGAGAATATATATTTCTTTTAAATATAATAAAGACTTAAACATCTCCAGAATCTAAAATCTCTGAAACACTGGTAATCTAAATGTTTAAAAGATAAAATCGGTGACAAAACGGTTGAGTTAATGTTTTAGAGTATGGGAGAGATTCTGTTTGGGACACTGGCCACTTCCAAGGACTCTAGAGGCTGAGGTTTTATGTCCTTATTGTACCTGATTTTGCCTCCAACTCAGAAGTATTCTTTCTCTGATAAAAATGTCTCAACCACGAACATTAATCTCTTGTCCATCAGCTATATTAGGTGTTTTCTTCAGGTCTACCCTATCGTTTCTTACTTTGACTTTCAAGATTCCTTTTTCAAGTTCTCAGAATCTGTTGGCTTAGGCTTGAGACCATACTGTAACCAAGGAGTCAGGGATTGAATCACCCTATTTCTTGCTGGTCCCAAGTTTCCTCCCTCCAGCAGGGCCTTCCAGTCGATTACTGTAGTCTTACACTCTTTGGCCCTCACCCCATCAAGGTCAAGGCTAAGCTCTCTTTAGTTCGTGGCCTTAACAAATGAATTTCACTTCTCTGAGCCTCAACAGTCTCATCTGTTAAGAAAGCATTATAAAATGCAACATAATGTTTGTCAAGTCATGAAAAACTACAGGTACATAGGTAGAAGGGGTTCAATAAATGCTAGTTTTCCTCTCTCACCTCTTTCCTAACCTCCACCATGGAAGCCCAGGAAACGGAGGAAGCTGACACTCGGGTGGGAAACACTGCCACAGGAAAGAGAGCCTAAGAGGCCTGTTTCCCCAGGAGGGCCCAGGTGCTCTTCCTCCCTCTGCCGGCAGCAGGAGAAAGGTCCTGGGCCTGTGGGTAGGATTCAGCGCTGCCACGTAGGATCGTGCAGATTGACCCATACTAGGATGACTGCCAAGGGGGACAAATGGGTGCTGAAATCTGCTTGCCAGAACCAATATCTTAGCTCAGGACTGCGGTCAGTCTGAAGGAAGGGAAGCCTTTTGTCAAAATGGTTTGCCCGGAAAGACACCTTTTGGCAACTTCTCTGCCTGGAGAGGACATTCTTTTCAAGGACAAAAAGACAGCACAGCCAAGTGTTTAAAGAAGACTTGTGGGAGAAAGGCTGATTGTCACTGGTGCTTGGAACTGTCCCTATCCCACAAGGAAAAAGGAATTTTCACTTTATAGGAGGAGGAAGGATGAGGTCAGTGCTCATTCATCTTTGGTGTGGAATGAATAATTCTATGATAGGTATTTGTAAATAGGGACTAATTAGTATAAATTGCCACATATAGGAAGTATTTTTTTAATCAATAGTTCTATTTTAAACTCTTGACTTTTCATAAGTTAGATCCAAATTCATAGAAGAAACTATACCATTTCCATACATAGAACTGGAAGCCACAAGTTTTTTAATTAATCTTTTAATTTTGAGATAACTATAGATTCACGTACACTTGTAAGAAATCATTCAGAGAGACTGTGTGTTATCCTTTACCCAGTTTCCCCCAGTGATAAACCTTATAAAACTGTACTACAATATCACCATCTGGATGCTGACACTATTAGAGTCAAGACACAGAGCATTTCCATCTCACCTTGCCACTTAATACCTACACCCTCACCCCTCCTTAAACTCTAGCAACCACTAATTGTTCTCCATTTCTATAATTTCATCTTTCAAGATTATTATATAAGTGGAATCATACAATATAGGTATTTTGGGATTGGTTTTTGGTTTTGTTTAACTTAGCATAAAGAGATTGATCATGGAATTTGATCAAGGTTGTTGTATTGATCAACAGTTTGTTTCTTTTTATTGCTGAGTAGTATTCCAGGGTATGGACAGACCTCAGATTGACCATTCACCCACTGAAGGGCCTGTGGGCTGTTACCAGGTTTCGGCTATTACAAATAGACATTTGCTGCTAAGAGCATTTGTGTATAGGTTGTTGTGTGAGCATATATCATCATTTCTCTGAGATAAATGCTCAGGAATGCTAGGTCCTATAGTAAGTGCATGTCTGGATTTTTAAGAAACTACCATTCTTTTTTCCAGAGTGGCTTAACATTCCCGCTGAAAATGTATGAGTGATCCACTTTCTCCACACCATCGTCAGCATTAATTTTGTCACTATGTTATGTTTTAGCCTTCTAAAAGGTATGTGGTGATATCTCATGGTGGTTTTAATTTGCATTTCTCTAATGACTAATGACATTTAAGATCCAGGTCCACAAAAGACCTTCCATGGCAGCCTCCTGTCCAGACAGTAGTTAGTAAAGAAGGCCCAGGCTGCTCAGCATGGGAGATTGTTTGCATAGAAGGTAGGCAATTCTTTGAGATGTTACTCAAATTCATAGATCTCTGGGATCATTATTTATACAATACACTCAGGGTAACCTAGATCTTAAAGTTTAGATTGCAAACATTCTTTATACTGTCAAAACCCTTGGAATTTTCTGAGTTTAAGGAAAAGTTGTTTCAAATATATAAAAGTACTGGAAGCAGAAGCATATGTTATGTGGGCTTTAGTAAGAATTTATTAGTAGTTGTGACGAGAGAGATGATTAGGCTCTTGGGTTTCATACACACTGTCTTGGTGGAATGGGTAGTTTATTTCAGAGTTACTACGACAAGAGGTGATATGTGTCTCTCCCACAAGACTGCAAGTTCCCATAGAGCAGGGGCTGTGTTGCATTCTTCAGGGCCTGACCTATAGTAAATAGTCAATATGTTTGTTGAATAAATCAATAAAAAACAAATGTTTTTGCCCTACAATAACTGATCTCTCCAGAAATTAAACAAAAAGGAAGGCCACTTCCATTGCAGAGACTGGCATTTCTTTAAGAGAATTAAAGAATATACTCAGAATACATCTCTGGGGCACTTCCTAGGAAAGAGTCATTATCTATTACATCAACTCCTACAGTCAGAATGATTCATCAATAAAGAATTGCAGGCCAGAACTTTCCCTGAAAGTGAAAGGAATGCTATTTGATAAACATGGATGAATATCAAGCCAGACTCCTCCTTCTTTAACCACTTTTTCTTTTCCTTTCTTATTGTTGACCCTGGACATTTTCCAGGCCCACAGCTGCACCCTCTACAGAAATGCATTCACATTTCTCACACGGTTATGGATCTATTGATCGGGCCAGCAGAGGCTGGTATGCTGTTCAGGCTCAGCAAATGCCAAGTGCATCCTTTGAGCTTTACCAGGAAACCAAATGCCAGCCGGAGCTTTGGCTGTGAATTTAACAACTGACCCTGCTGGTGGTGGGGGGAAGGGGGAAGAACAGATTGAGAATTTCTATCTGAAGTTCCCTTCTTACACCTCCCCACCCTTACCACACATCATCACTCCTCCTGCTGGGTCCCTGTGTTGCTAGAGGTGATGATGGTAGAATCCATGCCTCTCAAAATGTGCTTACTTTATAAAGGAGAAATTATTCACCAGGTATCCATTGCCCCCATCCTCTAGCAATCCCCTAGAAATTATATGCGAAGTGATAACTATTTGTGCACCTGTAAATTTTCTAAGGATAAGGTCTTGGGAGTTTTATCACATTTTTAAAGGAGCTAAAAATCTATATAAATGCATTGCACAAGTAGTTGATGTAGAGATAAAGATGGTAGAAAGGGATGGCAATGTTGCCAATGGATCTAAGTCAATCTGGTTCCTCTTGGCAGGTATGAGAAGGCTCCAGTGGTTGGATGCTGAGCTGTTTATAGGTCTTCTTGTCATAATCTTGCTACCGGATGAACAGTATAATAAAAACAAATCTCAAAGAATTTTGCTACACATACAAACATGCATTAACAAGCAGGACTTGAGAAGCCTAGGAAGAATGTGCCATCTTCCAAAAGGAAAGGGCAGGGGAAGAAATGGTTGAGAACCTAATTGGATTGGAAGTGCTTGGAGGGCTATGTGCCAGTCCATAGTACATGCCTAGTGAATACAAACATATGCCTAACCGTGCACCATGTAAAAGGAAGGGGCCAACATCTCAAAAGGACAAAAAGATTCCTCCCTTTTTCCCCTGCACTTTGACCAATATAAAATTTTGTAGCCCAAGTATCAATGAATAATGTTACTCAGAACCCCACAGAGTCCCTATCTACTGATAAGATTAAAAAGTTAAGGCCAGGTGAAATATGGCAGAGATGAAGAGAGGGATTATAAGTGACAGACATATTAAGTCAGAAGAATTTGATTAAGTATAATAGATTGAATTTACAAAACAATCTGGAAGGCAAGATACCTATATTTTACTCTTTCAGTAGCAGGCAAAGTATATATCAAAACACAGCGAAGTGAAAGATGGGCAAAAAAGACGGGAATGCTTCAGTTGATACTGTAAATAGTTTTATTCCAGTGGATAACTTTATGATTGGACAATGAGATAATGAAGTTTGGGTGGTATCATGGGACAATGAATTCAGGGGAAGACTTCAAAATCCAGATACTTGGGGCATAAGGATATAAGGTTTGGAAAGACTGGAAGAACCAGAGAGTAGAAGATTCCTCACAGAGGTAATTGTTTGCAGTGAGAGGAGGTTCAGAGACCACATGTCCATAGACATAATGGGCCTTAAAATGAATTTAAAAGGGAGAGGACAGGCCTGCAGTGAGAACATGGAGTTATTCTCTAGGGTGGAGCCTCAGTAATGGAATGTTAAGCTGTGTGGTCCACATTCCTCCAGGCATGATTACCCATACATTAATAGGGGAGGAAAAATAATTGTCCCTCTACCATTCTGAATTCTTAGCTGAGAGCCCTGTAATAAAAGACAGATTAACATGAGAGAAACAGAAGTATATTAACACATATACCTCATGTATACATGGGAGATGCCCAGGGGAAAATGAGTAACTCCCCAAGGTGGCTTAGAATCCAGGCATAAATACCATCTTAATAGGGCAAAGGGAGGGAGGATGTAGGCCTCTTAGAGGGGAGTAAATGATTTTTAGAAAAGATGAATGGGCACTTAGAAGGGCAGATGGGAGATGTGCCAGTTTGTGACCAAGTTTGTCAGGGTGAATGTCCACTTCTAGGCTCCCCTCCTGGGACAAGAGTCAATCTTCCCTGGTTGACGAAACTCCCAGGGAGGAGGTTTATGACAGTTCAGGTTTGTTTGGAGGATCTGTCTTTAGGCAGTTAAGGGAGTTCAGAGAAAGCCTGTTCCTGCATTTGTTGTTTTTCCCACAGCTCAAAATGATCAACATGCCGAAGTGGCGTATTTTAGGGGGGCGTATCTTGAACTTCTACAATCATATTTTGGGGGTGCATATTCGGCTACCCTTCACATTCTCCTTTAGTCCAGACTGATTCAGACCGTGTGTGTTATCACACAAAGGCTCTAATTCAAACCTGAATTTCTGAGAAGGGGAGACTGCATGAGGGTAAAGGCCAGGGAAACTGGGTTGAAGACCCTGATGAGAACTAAGTTCCTCTTGGGCCTGTTGACCTTGCTTAGTGTCGCAGTTAATCTCATCCAGCATAAGAGCATAGAAACCACAAACATAATAGTGTAATTTGTTTTCTATACTCATCTGAATTTGAGCAAGCACAATAGACCTGAAAAGTAGATCAACTCTCCCTGTTCTCTAAGTAACCTCTCAGTGAGCAATGGGATAGACACCGAGTGCTCCTTTTTTTCATCTGTGGCCTTGGAAATACAAAACTAGATTCTGAGCTCAACTTTCACAAAATACTCACAGCATTAAAAAAAAAAAAGTTGGCAAAGCAGGGGAAAAATAAAAGTATTATAATATCTTTCCTTCATATTATGGATCCAGTGGCTGAAAATTATGCATGCATAGTCCTGTGTAGCTGTGTCCCCATGTACAGTCAGGTAATTCTGTATCAACAGTTAGGTTGACTAACGGCAAACAATGCTGAATGTGTAATTAATTAGAAAAAAACCAGAAAATTATTGTTCTAGGAATACATCCTTAGAAAGCATTACAAAAGCTTTTATAAATAAGTTAAGTGTTGTAACACTAGGGATCCTGGAGCAAATTCAAACTTCAGAATTCATTAGAAATTGTTCTTTTATGTTCAACTGGAGAAGAATATTTTGATATCAAGATAATATAGCACAGTCATGATCAATTTATCTCTCACCAGCTCTTTTCTCTCCCAACTTTCCTAATTTTAAAATTCATAAATATTAATACTTCAAGAGGAGGTAACACATCTGTTTCTTATTCACTTACATTCTATTTGTTGTGATGTTTAATATGAGCTATTAGAAGTTCCAGATTCTTTTAAGCTTTTATGGAGGACATTAAGGTTTCTTTTTTCCTTTGAATAAGGGTGGAGAATTTTACCAAGAATAAAAACAATTCAAATCTCCAAAGATTCTAGTTTAATTTGAAGTTCAAAGTCAAAAACTTCAAGTGGATTTTGCGAGTTGCCACAGTGCATCCTTCCAGCATTCCATTTGAGGACCTCAAGAGGCCCTATTTTCCAGCCCATCGATACATTGTGGTATTTGTTTGTTTTTAATATGAAGATTATGTTTTAATGAACCCTGTGATTTTATTGAACAGTGGCAATCTTTCTAAAATTAAGTCTGAAAACTCAGACCTCAGAGCTAAGTTTTAGAAAGTGACTTCTTGAACCAGTCTGGAGATAAATTAACTTTAACTTTGCAAAAAGTCTAAGTGCTACTGATTCTCAGTGCATTAATCAATGTAAAATGGATTTAGCAACTCTAATGTAACCAACAAAACAAAACAACAAAAAAACAGTGTTGGGCTTTCCTGAGAGTCGGCCTGCCGATGCAGCGGACACGGGTTCGTGCCCCGGTCTGGGAAGATCCCACATGCCATGGAGCGGCTGGGCCCGTGAGCCATGGCCGCTGAGCCTGCCTGTCTGGAGCCTGTGCTTCGCAACGGGAGAGGCCACAGCAGTGAGGGGCCCACGTACCATAAAAACAAAAAACAAAAAAGAAAAAACCAGAGTGTATTTTTTGTTTTTAATTTAGGCAAAGCAGAGTAAGTCCTAGGATTGGAGAGCCAAAGGCAAACGTTATCCAACATTTTACTCATTTCTTAAACTGATTCATCATCTTCTAGTCTTTTTACCCCTCAGCCACCAATTGATAGATGACTTATAGGACACTGTCTCATATTTCTTAATAATATTTAAAATTAGCCCACTATTTACACATCAGATGCCCATAAGAAGTTTGAAGAATGAATAGGTAAGTGAATATTAATCTTTTGAAAGTAAGTGGATGTGAATTCAAAGGTAGAATATGTTTCACTGCACTTATATCTCTACTCAAATCTCTTCTTGGTTCAGTCTTCTACGATTATTTCATTAAAATAATGTAGTGATTCATGAACATGCTTTGCCTCTTTTCAAAGGGATACATCTCTTACGTAGAGTCCACCTAGATTCTGTAGAGCTTTGAAGTTGAAGACAGAGTGCTAATAACAAAGTTGTAATGAAGTCAAATGATGGAGAGATGATTTGAGCGGTGGTGCTAATGACTCAGCAGGTGGAAGGCTTGGAGAGATGACCTGTACAGAATGGAGGTTGGGAAGTTATGATGGACATAACGGCTAATATGCTTAAGAGTGCTTGTTCTGTGCCAAGCAGTGTTCTAAGTGCTTTACATGTATTAATTTATATAATCTTTACAACAATCCTATGAAGTTACTATTATTATCCTCTATTTCTGATGAATAAACTGAAGCATGGAAAGGTTCATTGACATGTCCAAGGTCATGCAGCCAGCAAAAAGTGGGACTGGAATTAAATCCCAGCAATCTGGGTCAAGGCTCTGCACTTATCCTCTGCACCATGCTACCCCTCATTTGCTACAGGAGAGGTATTTAAGGAAGGAGAAGTTAGATTTGTCAAGTACAGAGAATTCAGTTTTCCAAACGCCTAGGGAAAAAAAGGCAAAGGCAGTTTCCTGTGATCCCTTTCTTTCATGGGCTCTTTCACCAAAAATTCTCTTATATAAATGGACAGACAGAGGGATAGAGTTTATTCAGCCTGTCAAAAATTACATAAAAGTTGATTTTCCAACTTTTATGTAATTTAAGTATTCCAAAAAGCTTAAACACAAAGTCAGTTTTAAACCAAAAGAATTCATTATTCCCAAGTAGCAGCAACAGGATGATAAAGAAAAGCTTTATGATGAAAGTGCCATAAAAGAAAAACTCCAAACAGATGCTTGTGAGAACAGTGACTACAGTTCCCAATCAACACAACTGCATGAGAAATGAAGTCATTGAAACGATGTCTGTGTATCGTAGGAAATAGGGGAGCTGGCTTTTGTTTTTGATGGGGCTGCTATTTTCGTGTAGTAAAGAGCAATCTGAATTCTGGGGAAATGTCACAGGAACTCCCAAGATGGTCCGGATGTAGCTTCTATCTTGAGGATGGAAGGTAACTGCTCTTCCAGGGACAGAATGGCATCTGTCTGTGCTCTGTCTCCCGCCCTCTATCCTTGTGAAATGATGAACTCAGAGGCAACTAAGCCATACTTTGAATCACCATTTCTTGCCTCATCTAAATTAAGCTTGTCTTGGAGCATTTCTAGAAATATTCTGGTCATGCTTGGTTTTATTTTTTGGTTCAATGAAAACACAGAATACGTTTGCTTTAAAGGAATGTCCCAGCATAGGCCTCTAGGTAAAGATGCAGGACCCAGTGGGGACATTTGGTAATTCTGTGGCAAATGATTTGGCACCTTGGAATCTAAACAATCCCCACCAGTATTTCCTGTCTGCAGTCAGCAGCCCATACACCGCACCCACCCACTTCCCCAAGTGAAAACTGTCAGAGGTAATCACTTAACTTTCCTCTGGCTCACGCTTTCCTGAAGTAAAAGTATGCTATTAATTTCAAGGGTGAGAAAGCATCAGTTCACTGATGCTTTTGAAACAATTACTACACACCTACCTGGATCATGCCCTAAATTGCTGAATGTAATTAAGACAACATCCATTGAAGTGGGCTTGACTCTTATAATCCAATGCTCAAGAAACTAGCAAACTCCTGGTGACATAGCACGGACCAATTGTGCCATTGCTCCCAGCTTGAAAGGTATAAACCCAAATTCATCAAACACATTCTAATAGCATGGATGCAATATGTATTGTTTTTAAGGTCACTCATCCAAGGAAGCATCTGGTATATATTAGAATATTTAGTATGATGTTTTATACAATTCTATGAAAAGGTACATTATTCTAAAAAAAGTAATAATCACCCCAAACAAGACTTAAGGACAGCGAAGACAGTAGTATGTATAGAAGGATGCTTTTTTTCCCCCCAAGGACAGAAGCCACACCTTATCCTTCTATATGTTAATGCTCGCTTCACGTTTTAAAAAGGCATTCATGCCTCATTCCCATTTGCAGAATTAAACTACCTTTTGACAAGAATAGTTGGAAAGGGTAATATTCTTTTCCTTGAGATTGTAGTGGAATTAAAAAAATAGAAATTTTAATGGGAGAGAAAATAGAACATTGTAGCCCATAGCAAGTACTTACTGAATGAGTGAATGAGGAAATGGATAAATGAATAGATGCGAAGATGAATAAATGAAGGGTTTTTCAGCACACCGTTGTAAGAGCCTGAGAGAGGACAGGTACAACTTTCCTCAAAGAGAAATCCTTGAGTTAGCTGTGAAGTAGATGGCTTGAGGTACAATCAAGTAAAACTACCCTTAGCAACAAAACCTCCAAAAAGCTACAGCTAAGTTATCTCTCTCAATCTGGTCTTCATCTATAAAAATGGGAATAAGACCTCAGAAACTAGTCAGGATCAAATGAGTTCACCGGCTTAAGCCACCTAACACAGAATTGGCACACAGAAGGTAGCCAGTCAAATGAATGACCTTCACACCACACTTTTCCTTCCCCAGCAAGGAGGGGAAGATGCTCTCCAGCAGCTCACCACAGTTGAGTCAGGAATGGTCAGTTCACCAAAAATGCAGACTCCTGTGGTTTAACCACACCAACTCATTTATCCACTTTCCATTTAGTTTAATGGAAATTAATAGCTAAGTCATCAAAGTGGGTCTCCTTGAAGTTCCAGAAAAGAACATCATGCTTATTTGACGTAACTTATAAATGAGATTTCTGGATTCTTTTAATTCCTCCCTCATGGCAGACCAAAAATAATTGAGCAATCATTTCGTATTCATATCTTCTGATGGTGCTTGCCTGCGGGGAAAGGAGTTATGTGCACAGCTCCATGTGTGCTGTTAAATATATACAGACTACTATATATATAAAATAGATAACTAATAAGCACCTGTAGAACACAGGGAACTCTAACTCAGTAGTCTATAATAACCTATATGGGAGAAGAGTCTAAAAAAGAGTGGATGTATGTACATGTATAACTGTTTCACTTTGCTGTACACCTGAAGCTAACACAACATTGTAAATCAGCTATACTCCAATAAAATTTTTTTAAAAACACAACAACACTGCAGATCTTTCTGGTTTCTAACATTCACTGTGACATTTCTACTTCAACCATGTTTTCAGTTTTCAGTTCTTCGGGTGAGACCTGTGTATAGTGGTGACCAGGATGATGTGTGTGTATGTGTGAGGAAGGAGAGAGGGAGGGAAGCTGGAGAGTGGATTCTCTGAGCATCATAAACTCGGGCAGATGAGTGGGGGGGGGATCACCGCAGGTGAGAGGACCCTGGAGGTCCCTTCTCAAATGCATCTCCCCACTGAATATAAATCAAGTGGACACTTGTTTTTTGTTACTAAGCTTCTCTTTTAAAACGTAAAGCACACCTGCTTTTTGACTTAGCACAACACATTTAAATGCTGTCTTCTCCAGCCCCCTCATTTTACTTGTGAGGAAACAGAGGCCTTGAGAGGCAGAATGCCTTGCCTCTGCCCCACGGCTTATTAGTGGGAAGAGGTTGAACTAGAACTCAGGTATCCTGATTGCCAATCCAGTACTTTGCCACAGCTTCCTCTATGTATGCCAACCTGACCAAATTACTGGCATAATTTGATTCTGTGGCTTCTGAACATAGAGCCAGGCATGCTGAAAGTGGTGGCGAGCATTCCACAAATGATAGCACACACTCCAATTGCACACTGCTCTTTTCAAGGCCACCAATGGTCTTCATGTTGCTCAATCCAATGATCAACCTCCATCTCCATCTTAATAGAACTTGCAGCCACAGTGGAACTAACTAGTTGATCACTTCCTCCTTCGGTAAGCATTTTCTGCATCTTGGTTCCAGCACAGCACACTCTCCTGACTTACCTGCAACCCCTCAGTCTCTTTTCCTGACTCCCCTTCTGCTTCCTGAGCTCCAAAAGTTGGAGTTCCCCAAGCTTAGTCTTCGACTTCCTCTCTCCTCTGCCTATACTCACTTGCTGATGGTATCATCCAGTCCCATCAACAACTATATATTGATAACTTTCAAATGTATGCCTTCAGCACCAATCTCTCCCTTAAACTCAAGACCTGTATATAACTGTTTATTTGACATCTCCACTAGGATACTTATTGGGCACATCAGAGTTAAATATCCAAAACTGAAACCTTGACCTGTATCTCTCTCAGTGATCTCTATCTCAGAAATGGTATATTTAGTCAACAGCTCAGATAAAAAAATGTCTGGTGGCCTTGAGCACCTCTAATCGACTCTACCTATCCACACCACCACCCCAAACATCCTGAAACTAACAATGTCTTACACCCTCACCACGGTCAACAGAGGCTGGGCCACCATCATGTCTCCCTGGAACAGAACAATCTTATCTGCCAGGGCTTCCTCTTTCTCACCATGGTTTATTTTTCACATAGCAAAGTGATTCTTTAAAATTCAACTCAAATCATTTCACTTATCTGCTTAAAACTAAACTCATATACTTTCCCATCACTCCTAGGGAAAACAAAAGACTTTTTTACCACAGCCTGCAATGCTCTACCTTATCAAAACCCTGGCTTCCTCCCTGAGCTCATGAGCTGCACATGTCCTCCTCACCCGCCGAGATTCAGTAACATGGGCTGGCTTATTGCTCCTCAAATATGTCAGACATGTTCTCGCCTCATCTTGACAAGAAAGTGCATTATTAAAAATCAACAGTTCAGGTAGGTAGAGGGGGTAAAAATTAGAAATCAAGACAACAGGATTACCCTCAGAGTGCAGTGTTGACAAATTGGCATGATTAGACTTGATGATTAGTTGGATGTGAGGGATAAAGGAAAGAAGGAACCAAAGTGATTCTTGGGTTTGATGTGGTCACCTGGGAGGGTGGTCATGCTTAGTCTACCTGCTTGGGTTTAACTAGGCTGAGTAGGAGCTAAGAGCACCCACCAGTCTAAGGAATATTACTAACCACACAGAGGTGTAAATACTGGGAAAATAGTGATCTATTTTCAAATAGTTAAGCAATTTTCAACATTAAGAGCTCAAGCTGCCTTCATTTGCTAGAATATATAAACAGGATTTTTTAATCTCAAAAAAGCATTTTCAATTTTGCTGAACAAAATTAAGCTATGTTGAATTAAAAAAAAAAGACAATAATAACAAAGGCAAGGAGATTGTGCCTCAGGTGCTTCCATTAGATACAGCTGCTGCTATGCATTTACTGATTTCTGGCAATTGAAGGAAGATTCTAAAGATGTAATTAACTATTCTTTGCTTTACTATTGATGTGGGGGTGGAGATTAGTTAGTATCTAAAGGAGCCACTTTTCTATCATGAGTCACGGATATGCTTGAGCAAGGACTGAAAAATAAATGTTTATTAAAATCCAAAGTCATCCTTTAGAAACTTTTTTGATGGGTTGCAGCCTTGAGTATGCTTTGATATCAGTAGACAGTAAAAATGTAATCTTGCAACTGAGAAAGTTTATGAGCAACAGTTTGAAGGGCATGGGTCCAAAAGACCCAGCTGGTAATGGAAATGAGAGTCTTTGGACTATAGTCTAAGTTCTCATCCTGACTTGGGGAGCAGGTGAGGAAAAGCAGGGTTGGGCTGGCAGATCTTGCTGGGCCCTCCTTTAGACCTTCCCCAAAACCACTTTCACCACTTTAGTTTTTCCTTCCTTTGTCCACATCAACACCTAACTGACTGAACTTTCCCTAGGGAATCTGTAATCTTCCTCCCTGCCTCCACCAGACAAGATGAAAAAAGTTCCATCCAAAAAATAAGGGGTGGAGGAGGGATAAATCAGGAGTTTGGGTCTAACATATACACACTACTGTATATAAAATAGATAACCAACAAGGACCTACTGTAGAGCACAGGGAACTCTAATCAATATTTTTTAATAACCTATAAGGGAAAAGAATCTGAAGAAGTATATATATTCTTTTTCAGATTCTTTTATATACATATATGTGTGTGTGTATATATATGTATAACTGAATCACTTTGCTGTATACCTGAAACTAACACATTGTAAATCAACTATACTTCAATTAAAAAATTAAAAAAATAAAAAATACTGCATTTTTGAAATTCAATGAGTTTTTTATGATAATGTGAAATTTACACATAGTAAAATGTACACATCTAAAGTGTAAGTCTCTTTTATATATGTGTACATACCTATGGCCAGTATCCAGATCAAGATATAAAGTATTTCTACCATCACCAAAGTTGTCCTTTTGCTATTCCCAATAATATCTCCCTATTTCTGCATTAATTACTATACTAACTTTTATTAGCATAGATTGGTTTCGCCTGTTCCCAAAATGTGCATAAATAAAACTCTATAGTATGCAAGCTTTTTTAGGTCTGCTTCTTTTGCTCAATCTCATTTTTAAGATTAATCCATGTTGCTTCATGCATCTCAATTTCATTCTTTTATTGCTGTCTTATAATTCATTGTAGAATTCTACCACAATTTGTTTCTCCACTTTCCTGTGATAGACATTTGTGTTATTTCAGTTTTGTGAATAAAACTGCTATGAAAATTGTGTCTTTGTGAGAATGTATGTCCTTATTTTCTTGAGGACTAGGATTTCAACCTAGGTTAAATATTTTGCACATGGACATCTACATTAGTTTCCTATTGCTCTTGTAACAATACCATGAACTTAGTGGCTTAAAACAACACAAACTTATAGTCCTGGAGGTCAGAAGTCTGAGTTGGGTTTTACTGGATGAAAAATCAAGTGTCATCAGGGCTGTGTTTCTTCTGGAGGCCCTGGGTAGAATCTACTTTCTTACCTTTTCTGGCTACTAGAGGCTGCCCACATTCCTATGGTTGTGATCTCATTCTTTCATCTTCAAAGCTAGTCAGACTTTAAAATAAAGACTATTACAAGCCACAAAGAAGGCCACTATATACTGATCAAGGGATTAATCCAAGAATAAGATATAACAATTGTAAATAGCTAAGCACGGAACATAGGAGCACCTCAATACATAAGGCAAATTTTAACAGCCATAAAAGGGGAAATCAACAGCAACACAATAATATTAGGGGACTTTAACACTCCACATACACCAATGGACAGATCATCCAAAGAGAAAATAAATAAGGAAACACAAGCTTTAAATGACACAATAGACTGGATAGATTTAATTGATATTTATAGAACATTCCACCCGGAAGTGGCAGAATACACTTTCTTCTCAAGTGCACATGGAACGTTTTCCAGGATAGATCACATCTTGGGTCACAAATCAAGCCTCGGTAAATTTAAGAAAATTAAAATCATATCAGGCATCATTTCTGACCACAGTGCTATGAGACTAGATATCAATTACAAGAAAAAAACTGTAACAAATACAAACACATGGAGGCTCAACAATATGCTACTAAACAACCAAGAGATCACTGAAGAAATCAGAGGAAATCCAAAAATACCTAGAAACAAATGACAATGAAAACGTGATGCCCCAAAACCTATGGGATGCAGCAAAAGCAGTTCTAAGAGTAAAGTTTATAGCAATACAATCCAATCTCAAGAAACAAGAAAAATCTCAAATAAACAACCTAACCTTACATCTAAAGCAATTAAATAAAGAAGAACAAAAACCCCCCAAAGTCAGCAGAAGGAAAGAAACCATAAAGATCAGATGAGAAATAAATGAAAAAGAAATGAAGGAAACAATAGCAAAGATCAATAAAACTAAAAGCTGGTTCTTTGAGAAGATAAACATAATTGATAAACCATTAGCCAGACTCATCAGGAAAAAAAGGGAGAAGACTCAACTCAACAGAATTAGAAATGAAAAAGGAGAAGTAACAACTGACACTGCAGAAATGCAAAGGATCATGAGAGAATACTACAAGCAACTATAAGCCAATAAAATGGAAAACCTGGAAAAAAAGGACAAAATCTTAGAAAAGCATAACCTTGCAAGACTGAACCAGGAAGAAATAGAAAATATGAACAGACCAATCACAAGCACTGAAACTGGAACTGTGATTAAAAATTCCAACAAACAAAAGCCCAGGGCCAGATGGCTTCACAAGCGAATTCTATCAAACATTTAGAGAGGAACTAACACCTATCCTTCTCAAACTCTTCAAAAATATAGCACAGGGAGAAGCACTCCCAAACTCACTCTATGAGGCCACCATCACCCTGATACTAAAACCAGACAAAGATGTCACAAAAAAAGAAAATTACAGGTCAATATCACTGATGAACATAGATGCAAAAATCCTCAACAAAATACTAGCAAACAGAATCCAACAGCAAATTAAAAGCATCATACACCATGATCAAGTGGGTTTTATCCCAGCAATGCAAAGATTCTTCAACATATGCAAATCAACCAATGTGATATACCATATTAACAAACTGAAGGATAAAAACCATATGGTAATCTCAATAGATGCAGAAAAAGCTTTTGACAAAATTCAACACACCAATTTATGATAAAAACTCTCCAGAGAGTGGGCATAGAGGGAACCTACCTCAACATAATAAAAGCTATATATGACAAACCACAGCCAATGTCATTCTCGATAGTGAAAAACTGAAAGCACTTCCTCTAAAATCAGGAACAAGACAAGGTTGCTCACTCTCACCACTATTATTCAACACAGTTTTGGAAGTTTTAGTCACAGCAATGACAAGAAAAAGAAATAAAAGGAATACAAATCAGAAAAGAAGTAGAATTGTCACTGTTTGCAGATGACATGACACTATACATAGGAAATCCTAAAGATGCCACTAGAAAACTTCTAGAGCTCATCAATGAATTTGGTAAAGTAGCAGAATACAAAATTAATGCACAGATATCTCTTGCATTCCTATACATGAATGATGAAAAATCAGAAAGAGAAATCAAGGAAACAATCCCATTTACCATTGCAACAAAAAGAATAAAATACCTAGGAATAAACCTACCTAAGGAGACAAAAGACCTGAATGCAGAAAACTATAAGACACTGATGAAAGAAAGCAAAGACGGTACAAACAGTTGGAAAGATATACCATGTTCTTGGATTAGAAGAATCAACATTGTGAAAATGATTATACTACCCAAAGCAATCTACAGATACAATGCAATCCCCATCAAATTACCAATGGCATTTTTCACAGAACTAGAACCCAAAATTTAACAATTTGTATGGAAACACAAAAGACCCTGAATAGCCAAAGCAATCTTGAGAAAGAAAAATGGAGCTGGAGGAATCAGACTCCCTGACTTCAGACTATACTACAAAGCTACAGTAATCAAGACAGTATGGTACTGTCATAAAAACAGAAATATAGATCAATGGAACAGGATAGAAAGCCCAGAGGTAAACCCACACACATATGGTCACCTTATCTTTTACAAAGGAGGCAGGAATATATAATGGAGAAGAGACACCCTCTTCAATAAGTGGAGTGGGGAAAACTGGACAGCTACATGTAAAAGTATGAAATCAGAACACTTCCTAACACCATACACAAAAATAAACTCAAAATGGATTAAAGACCTGAATACAAGGGCAGACAGTATAAAACTCTTAGAGGAAAACATAGGCAGAACACTCTATGACATAAATCACAGCAAGATCCTTTTTGACCCACCTCCTAGAGTAATGGAAATAAAATAAAAAATAAACAAATGGGACCTAATGAAACTTAAAAGCTTTTGCACAGCAAAGGAAACCATAAACAAGATGAAAAGAAAACGCTCAGAGTGGGAGAAAACATTTTCAAACAAAGCAACAGACAAAGGATTAATCTCCAAAATATACAAGCAGCTCATGCAGCTCAGTATCGAAAAAAACAAACAACCCAATCCAAAAATGGATGGAAGACCTAAATAGACATTTCTCCAAAGAAGACATACCAATTGCCAACAAACACATGAAAAGATGCTCAACATCACTAATCATTAGAGAAATGCAAATCAAAACTACAATGAGATATCACCTCACACCAGTCAGAATGGCCATCACCAAAAAATCTACAAACAATAAATTCTGGAGAGGGTGTGGAGAAAAGGAAACCCTGTTGCACTGTTGATGGGAATGTAGATTGATACAGCCAATATGGAGAGCAGTTGGATGTGCCTTAACAAACTAAAAATAGAACTACCATATGACCCAGCAATCCCACTACTGGGCATATACCCTGAGAAAACCGTAATTCAAAAAGATACATATACCAAAATGTTCATTGCAGCAGTATTTACAATTGCTAGGATATGGAAGCAACCTAAATGTCCATCAACAGATGAATGGATAAAGAAGATGTGGCACATATATACAATGGAATATTACTCAGCCATAAAAGGAAATGAAATTGAGTTATTTGTAGTGAAGTGGATGGACCTAGAGACTGTCATACAGAGTGAAGTAAGTCAGAAAGCAAAAAACAAATACCTTATGCTAACACATATATATGGAATGTAAAAAAAAAAAAAAAAGGTTCTGAAGAGCCTAGGGGCAGGACAGGAATAAAGATGCAGACATAGAGAATGGACTTGAGGACACAGGGAGGGAGAAGGGTAAGCTGGGAATAAGTGAGAGAGTGGCATGGACATATATACACTACCAAATGTAAAATGGATGGCTAGTGGGAATCTGCTGCATAACACATGGAGATCAGCTTGATGCTTTGTGACCACCTAGAGGGGTGGGATAGGGAGGATGTGAGGGAGGCTCAAGAGGGAGGGGATATGCGGACATATGTATACTTATAGCTGACTCGCTTTGCTGTACAAGAGAAACTAACACAACATTGTAAAGCAATTATACTCCAATAAAGATATAAAAAATAAATAAGGAAAGAAAATTTAAAAAAACAAAATACTAGTCAAACTGAGTGCTCCTCAGGCTGCTTCTCTCTGGTTCTCCTACTCTTGCCTCCCTCTTCTACTTTTAAGGCCCCTTGTGATTACATGGGGCCCACCTGGAGAACCCAGGATCATCCCCTTTGCTAATCATGCCAGCTGATTAAGCAACTTAATTCCATCTGTAACCTTAATTGCCCTATGCAATGGAGCCTAACATATTCACACAGGTTCTGGGAATTAAAATATGGACTTTTCTGAAGATCAACAAACTCCACCTACCACAACATCTAATGGTTTCAGCACCATTTGCTGAATACTATCTTTCCTTTATTGAATTGCTTTTGTGCCTCTGAGTCAAAAACAGCTGACTATATTTGCACGAACGTACTAGGATTTTAATTTACATTTTCCTGATAAACAGTAATATAAAAGCACTTTTTCATATGCTTATTGACCATTCAGATATCTTCTTTCGTAAAATACCCGTTCAAGTCTTTTTCTCATTCTTTTTTCCCTTATGGTTGCTGTCTTTTCCTTACTGATTTATAGGAGTTTTCAACTGATTCTGTATACAAGTTCTTCATTAGGTATTCATATTGAAATACTTTTCTTCCAGTCTGTGGCTTGCCCTTTTACTTTTTTAATGATGTCTTCTGATGAGCAGAAGTTTTAATTTTGATGAAGTCGAAGTTTTTTTGTTTGTTTGGGGTTTTTTTTGGCCATGCCGTGCGGCCTTAGGGATCTTACTTCCCCGACCAGGGACTGAACCCGAGCCCTCGGCAGTGAAAGCATGGAGTTCTAACCACTGGACCACCAGGGAATTCCCCCCAAGATATTTTTTTTTCCTATGTGGTTAGTATTTTGTGTAGGTGTGTGTGTGTGTGTCCTGTTTAAGGAATCTTTGCCTTCCTTAAGGACTTGAAGATATTTTCCTATGTTTTCCTCTAGAGCAGTACTGTTCAATAGAACTATAAAGTGAATCACAAACATGAGCCACTATGTGATTTTAAATTTCCTAGTAGTCACATTAAACCAAAGTAAAAAGGAACAGATGAATTAATTTGAATAACTTATTTTGTTTAAACCAACATATCAAAATATTACTTAAAAATCTAATCAATATAAACATTCTTAATGAGCTAGTTTATATTCTTGGTTTGTAGTAAGTCTTTGAAATCTATTTCTAGATTTCACTAGCCACATTTACAGTGTTCAGTAACTACATGTGATCAGTGGCTGCAGTATTAGATAGCATAATTAGAAGCTTGCTTGTTTTAGCTTTTAAATTAAGGCCTATGATCCACCTTAAAATAAGTTTTGTATATGCTGTGAAAGAGGTGCCAAAATTCACTTTTTAATATAGATAGTTGCTCCAACACCATTTATTGAAAAGACTTTCCTATCCTCATTGAATTACATTGGCTCCTTTCCTGAAAATCAAGTCATTGTACATGCTGTATCCTCTATCTTGTGCCTTTGATCGATTTCTCTCTCCTGATGGCAATAGAAGGTCGTTCTTAACTACTTCAGATTACAGTAAATCTTAAAATTGGGTAGTGTAACTCCTCCAATTTCATTCTTCTTCAAGTTTGCCTTAGCTGGCCTATGTCTTTTGCATTTTCACATATACTTTAGAATCAGCTTGTCAGTTTTTACATAAAGCCTTCTCAGATTTTCACTGGCAGGAAACATTATTCTTTGAATTTTGATAATCAGCAATTTATTATTACAATTAATTAGCAATGCAAATTAATTTCATATAACTCCAAATGTCTAAGGACTAAGTATGGAGCTATTTAGAAAGAGAGGGGCAACCTGCACTAGTTGCCCACTGGTCAAAAAGGCATGTAGTTACAGGAATCAAAGACTTTTTTATGAGTGATCTTAATCAGCGATACTCTTTTGACCTATAATGCCAGAAGAGAACACATGGAGATGATCATTGCCAAAACAAGAGAGAACAAGGATGGAGAAAACGCTCAAAGGAAAGCTGATGTATACCAGATTACATAGGACTTTCAAAACAGTCTTTCAAGAAACTTACATTTTTTCTTCATTTTCAGAAAAGTCATAAAGATAATATTCTATAATAAATATTAACACAAACATTCCCTCCTATATATATTTATATATGTATGAATATATGTATATATAAATATGCATGTATTATGTGTGTGTATCACCGATAAGCCTAATTCATTTCATTACCATAGACTCTTAAGTTCTTAGAGGTGAATATATGAAGCATAAGAAAGTAGCTTACATAAATTGCTGTTACAGAAAATAAATGAAAGAACTGAAAATAGTTCCTATTGAATAGTAAGCCATTACAGTAAAACATAGTTTATTCTCTATGCTGCCAAATAACACTTTAATTCACTAAGAATCCTATATATTTAGAGAACGATGATAACTCAAAATAATATTGATCTTGAGAGAATAAAGGATCCTTTCATGTGTATATTCATTCATTCAACACACTAAATATCTCTTAAGAGTCAGGCACTTTGCTTGGTTGACTTGCTGCTAAGAAACTGGACATCAGAGGAGGATTCTTGTTAATTCAGTGTCAAGCATATTTGAATTTATTTTCCTTGAAAACTGATAATCCAAGTATGCTACGTATTACTGCTCTGTTACCCAGATTCCTCTAATAACTGCTTGGTTCAGATCACACACCAGAAGAATCTCTCTTTGTGGAAATGAAGGACTTGTTAAGAATTTGTAGAGACTGACTGTATACCTTTGGAAGGCAGGAGCTAAGAATAAGAGGAAAAAAAAATCTTCTCCCTCTCTGATTCTGGCTTAGTTCTAAATCTGAAGTCCAGCCCTGAATGCCACCCCTAGAAGGGAATGTGATTCTCCAAAATCGTGCCTCTCAAAATATATATAACTAAGCATCACCAGATGTTTGTTCACAAGTCTATTCTGGTCTCACTCCCAGAAATTCCTACTCATAAGTCTGGGGTGGGACCCGAGAATCTACATCTTTAATAAATGCTGCTTATGATTCTTTCCCCCAAATTATAAGTCTTCACTGAGTATTGGCTGTGACCAAGATACTGAAGGAACTGGGCCAGGCCAGTGGAGCCACTGGAGTATGATAAGCTCCTTCCTGTCATGGGGCTTATTTCTAGGAGAGGAGACAGGGCAGAGGGGAAGGGGAAGGGCACAACCCTCAGTGTACTGAGCCCCCCTGCTGTGTCAGGGGCTCTGGGCTTGGGGTTCTTATACATGTAGAACTACTACCAAATAGGCAGCAGGCAGAGATGCCTAAAACAAAGGGGCTGGAGCAGGCAGTGAGCGCTGAATCCCAGGAGGAAGAGAGGGTGAGCTCAGAGGGGCAGAGGCAGTAAAAAAAGGATTTCCTGCAGGAGCTGAACTTGGAACTGGCTCCAGATGAACGGTGGAATGGAAAGAATGGACCATCAAGTCAAATTTTACGACACAATTCTGCTTCTCTTTTCCTTCTGCTTTCTCCACAGTTTCCTTTCCCAGCGATGGAACACTCAGGAATGACTTGCTCTGCCCCATTGCTTCTGGTGAATTTAAAAGAGTTTAAGAAATTTTGCAGTAAGTTTTGAGTCAGTGGGCAAGGTGAGTGTCTTGCTCAGGCATAGCACATGGTTTCTCTGGAAATTTTTCCAAAGTTTTTTTTGCTTTCTGTTTGTTGTTTGTTTGTTTTCCTGAGGGAGGCTGCATAGGAGATCTGCTGTTTGTGCCATGTGAGCCACCAACTTGGAAAGAGAAGGCAAAGTAAGGTAAAAGCAGCGATGCTCGTTTCCTGCAGCTGCAAGAACAGAAACGGCCAGCATTTTTCCAAAGAGAAGCAGCTAAGCCTCAGGAGTAGAATGAAGAATTCTTTGTGGTGGGCTTTGCTTGCAAAGAGAGAATAATGCTGAAATAACATTGTGCTCTTGAGAAAAATTTCCACCAGTTGTGAATCCCAACAATTTATAATAGAAGGTATGTGCAACCGCAGAGTGGAAAGAACACACACACACAAATAGTGAAGCTTGCATTGACAAAACCAGTCATACCTTTCTGACTTAGCCTGTGAAATAGCTCCCTGGTAAATGCATTTGTCCTGACAGATTTTATTAAATAATAATAAATGACAGGCACTTGCAGGGTACTGTTTATTTCCAAACTATTTCAGGGAAACCATAAGTCAGGTACCTCTGGGTTAATGTGACATCACCTTTCAGCGATGCCTGGTGCCACAGCTCAATGATAGTTTGAGGTGTATGGACAGAGATGAGAATGATTGAAGCGGAGTTGCCAGTGTATTTTAAGCAGGCATGTCTAATAACCTCACTGGCATTTTACCAAGGTTGTTTATTCTCCTAATCATTCAGTAACCCAGACATTTGCCTTCTTTTCCTTCTTCCTATATAAACAGTTGTGATGAGAACATTTTTTATGCCTTTCCAACTTCAAAATGAAATGCAGTATTTTAAGTATTAGCCAGGGGTTAAACTTAATGAGTTGGGATAGTTTCTAGCTCCATATTCCTTTACCTCCTCAAGTCTGAGGTCCACGAGTGAGAAGTTTTTCTTTTAAAATCTTTTTAACGCAATGTGACAGTCAGAAATGAGACTGTAGTCATATAAGAAGCTAATTAAAATGGGAAATAGACTGACAGCGTCACATCACGTTTCCCTGTGCTCTCTGCCATCTGGTGGATCTCAAATGACACTGATTAGCATGGCAGTAAAGACTGATCAGTAAAGACTCATCCCTGCCTACCCTGAGCTGCAACTTTAAATCCATATACAGTACAGAGCATAGCAAACTGAAAGGACAGCAGAGTTCCATTAAGTATCACTAAAAGCTTTAGGCCTGGCACCCATAACGCAAATCTTCCGTGGATCTCACTTTTCTCTGATGTCAAGTGGGCAACATCTTACACACTTAACAACAATCCTGAACCACAATGTCTCTGAGGTACTTCCTACCCATAGAATCATTGTTACAATGGTAGTGAAGATGACAGTCTGTAATCTCACCTCAGTCACCTGACGGCAAAAAAATTTAGTAAGTTCAATCTCCATCAACACCTGCTGTTCTATTTTTACGCTGCACATATGAAATGCAGAGACTATGGAGTACAGTCTTAAGTCAATTGATTGTAGATGTTAATCACAACTACAAAATGTCTTCATGGCAAAATCTAGACTACTCTTTGACCAAACAACTGGGCAGAATAGTCTAGACAAGTTGACACAGAAAATTTAACCGTCATAGACCTGTTGGGACCACCCGAGCAGACTTCAGGGTGCTCATTCCATACAGCCTCCTCATGTCCGGTTCCCCTCTGCACAGCCTCCCCATCTCAGGCACCCTGTCCCTCAATTTCCTGCCACTTCGGCCGCTGCTCTCTCCAGTACCTGCTTCTGGTCAGTGTGGCCTCTGTGTCTGCTCGGTCTTCATCTCCCAGTCCTATGGTTGGAAAGGTAGACAACTGGAATAAACGTAGGAATCACCATGCTTGTTTCCCTTTCTCAGGGATCACAGACATGTCCCATATATTGTCCAATGCCTAAAAACAGCTCATATATTGAACTCAGTTATATAATTGTTTTTTTTTTTCTTTGCAGTACGCGGGCCTCTCACTGTTGTGGCCTCTCCCGTTGTGGAGCACAGGTTCCGGATGCACAGGCTCAGCAGCCATGGCTCACGGGCCCAGCCGCTCCGTGGCATGCGGGACCCCCCCGGACCGGGGCACGAACCCGTGTACCCTGCATCGGCAGGTGGACTCCCAACCACTGCGCCACCAGGGAAGCCCCTGACATTTTCAATTTACTGAGAAGTCCTAATTGGTTTGAAGATAGGAATGTCTACTACAACTATCCCAACATAGCACAAATGCAATCAAATTGCTGAAAGTTTGGAGATTATTCAATATTATAGGTCTTCTTAGAAATGGTTATCAAAAGAATGAATTAGGAAAATAATGAATAACAACTATTTATGCTGCATAAAAGATTGTATTAGCAGCTCTGGGTAATGTCATGTCTCTAAAAGTTTACAGCATTTCAACAAATGGTGTTCAAACAACTGGACAGCCACAAGCAAAAGAATGAATCTAGACACAGACCTTATTTTTTTACAAAAATTAACTCGAAATGAACCACAGAACTAAATGTAAACACAAAACTATAAAATTTTAGAAGATAACATAGGAGAAAACCTAGATGACCTTGGGTATGACACTGACTTTTTACGTAGAAAACCAAAGGCATAATACATGATATAAATAATTGATAAGCTGGACCTCATTAAAATTAAAACTGCTCTACCAAAGGCAACGTCAAGAGAATAAGACAAGCCACACACAGAGAGAAAAGACACAAGTGATAAAGGACTGTTAGTCAAACTATACAAAGAACTCTTAAAACTCCACACTAAGAAAACAACCCAATTTAAAAAATGGGCCAAAGATTTTAACAGACACCTCACCAAAGAAGATATACAGATGGCAAAAATGCATTTGGAAAGATGCACCACATCCATCTTGTCACTAGAAAAATGCAAACTGAAACCAACTGCAATGAAATACCATTATACACCTACCAGAATGGCCAAAATCTGAAACACTGACTACACTAAATGCTGGTGCGGGTGTGGAGCAACAGGGACTCTCATTTATTGCTTGTGGGAATAAAAAAAATAGTATAGCCACCCTGGAAAAAACGGTCTGGCCACTTTCAAGTTTAACAACTTTTATAAAACTAAACATATCATATGATCCAGCAGTTGTGCTCTTTGGCATTTACCCAAAGGAGCTGAAAACTTATGCCCACACAAAAACTAGTACACAGATGTTTATAGAAGTTTTATTTATAATTCCCAAAACTCGGAAGCAACCAAGATGACCGTCAGTAAATAAATGGACAAACTGTGGTACATCCAGATAATGGAATGTTATTCAGTACTAAAAATAAATGAACTGTCAAGCCGTGAAAAGACATAGAGAAACCTGAAATGTATGTTATTAAGTGAAAGAAGCCAATCTAAAAAGCTACATACTCTGTGATTCCAACTATATGACATTCTGAAGAGGCAAACTGTGGAGACAGTAAAAAGATCACTGGCTAACAGGGTTTGGGGGTAAGGGGAGGATTTTTAGGGCATAGCACAGAGGATTTTTAGGGCAGTGAAAATACTCTGTATAATATTATAATGATAGATACATGTCATTATATATTTGTCTACACCCACAGAATGCATAACACCAAGAGTGAACCCTAAGGTAAATTATGGACTTTGAGTGATTATGATGTGTCAATGTAGTTTCATCACTTGCAACAAATGTACCACTCTCTTGGGGGATGCTGATAACGGGGGAGGTTATGCATGTGCGGGGCGAGGACGTATATGAGGAACATCTGTACCGTCCTCTCAATTTTGCTGTGAACCTACAACTGCTCTGAAAAAGTAGTCTTTAAAAAAAAGTTTATAGAGTAAGATAGGAGTCAGGAGATTCAACTGTGCTAAGTGCTATACTCAATTTTATAAAATGTCATACATCAAGCAAACACTGTGTCCTTGTGCTTTTAGAACACCCAAATGTCTTAGAACATAATGCTTGTCCATGGGAGCAGATGCGTATCATATTTCATCAGTGGACAACATTCAGACAGGTTGCGTGAGTTCACATTTTAGCAAGCATTCATATAAAGGAGAATTTAGAAAATCATGGAGATGACTGGTCTAAGCATGGCAAACCTGATAAATAATTATTCAATCTCTTCAAATTGTTTTACTGTGAGTCTTTCCAGGCTCTCTTTGAAGGAGTACCACACTAATATTTAAATAAATTCTATAAAATCCAGCCAGGACATGAATTAAAAGGAAAATTTAAAAGGTGGTGGTGGTGGGGGGAAGCTGTATCTTAAGACCTAATCAGACCTGTTATTTTTATTTGCAATGGACATTGTTGATTTATTAATTTATTTACAAATCTTTATTAAGTCCTTACTGTTTGCCAGAAACGGGATTGTGGATTGGTGATAAAACAGTAACAAGGTATACAAGGTCAGTTGTGATGAGAAAGGACGTTCAGGGCCTAAAGCTAGTCATCCCATCACCTGCATTGCCACTGAGCCAGAAAGCCTTCAGAGCCAGGTGGTCTGGTTGTATCCGGACAGGACTAGGAAAAAGGGCAATTTCCAGTTGCTGGAGATCCAACATATCCCATAGATATCCCATCTTAAAAACATATGGAATAATAGCTGAAGTCCAATTATTACCTGGGTGGAGAGCTGAGAGAATCAATCCAGTAGTTCATCCAGCTGGAAGGGCAGAAGTTGAGGAATGGCCAATGCAAGGAGGTAAAGTATAGCTGTTTCAGAATCTTGGTATGGAAGATGTTAATAATGCATGTTTGCTCTCCTTTGCTAGGCTAGGCTCATGTTCTTAAAAATAGCAAAACAAACCAATGAAGGGTAGAAGTTTACCCCCCAAAAATCTTGATTCTACTGCTACAAGGATTAGCAGTCTGGTAGGCAAAGCATGACATCTAGAGCCACAATATCTAAAACACTACTCTTGACAGGTCATGGTCCAGAACCACCATCTGTATCAAGGATTTGTAAACAAGAGCAGAGGAATTTTCCATAATGCAGTTAGGGATTGTTGACAAGGACTCCAGGATCCAGTGGTCATCAGGGTTGTAGGCTATCGCTATTGAGGATGCCTTTCTTCAGAGAGTAAGACCCCAGACAAGAGTGAATTTTCAGGAACACACTTCGGGCACTGAGGAGATTTCTGCACTGGATACAGTTTCAAAACTAATACTTAAACATAAGAACAGGAAAAGACTATTGTTATAAGAATTGAAACAAGGTGGTATCAAAGTCATAGGAGTATGTCAGAATCCCAGCTTGCAGAACCAGGCTTCAAGGTCAAAGCTAGGTCTCTGAGCTCCAAGCTGGAACTCTGTAAATACCTCTAGCTATAGGTCAGAGACAGGGAAAGCCAGCAAACTGTCAAATCCAGAGACAAGAAACCAGGCTGGTCCTGTCAAAGGATCCTCTTCATTGACTTGGAATTGACTGTTTAATCTAAACGACCAGATTAGTTGACTTAAACATTAATTGATTTTATCAGAATATCTTTGTTCCACACCACCAAGGCTTTGATCTTCAGAGTACCCCGAACAGGGTAAGTTTCAAACATGGTCATCTATTTTACGGTGTTTTTCCAATGAAAGATTCCACCCTTCAGATTTGTGATGAGATATATACTACTACAGATCATTAACTTATAACAACCATGAAGATAAAACTTAGCTCATCATTTTTAGCTCTACTGTCTTAAGGTCCATAGAGAAGACAGCAAAAATTTTCCCAAATGAAAATAACAGGTGTATTAACTGACATGAGAAACTTGTGCCCCTCTGTTCCACCCAGTGTAATTTCTCCTGTTCTAATGTCTTCTCCAATTGTCCCTATTTATCCTACCCCCATCTATTGAGTGCAAGCAAGTGCTTTCTCCTTTCTGCTTTCCCTAAATTCCTGAACACATAGATTAGAGCATTTATTATATTTGAGAATAATAATAACATTAATAATAACCAGTGTTATTATTACGTCAAGCTCTCTCTAGAATGGAATTCTTTGAAACGAGAGACTTGACCATATTTTTGCATCCTCAGGTTTTAACATTGTGCCAAACGCACAGTTGTTATGTAAGAATGTTTGTCAAACAAATCAATGACTGAATATTCATTTTCTTCCTTAATTTTTCTAAAGAACTGTAGAATACTATTGAAAGAAAAAGTAGAGTATGAACTTATGTTTCCCTTGAACATTGTACTGCCTTTGAATACTTTCCTTTACCCATTGTATCCCTTCTTATCACCAAGGACTCCAGCAGAAATATCACTGTTTGGAGAACAGATCACTGACAACGTTATTCCTCTGCAAAGGAAGAAACTTCTTTAATCTGCAAGAGTTTTACTCTGTACCTTTGATGTGAAAATTTCACCATCTATTTCCGGGAAAGCTTGCTATGTTATATAAGGATATAAAGAAAGAAATGAAGAGAGGCTACGTCTCAACTTTTGCAATCTACAGATTTCAGCTTCAAAGCAAAAACGACAGATTAATTTCTCAAGTCTTGAGTTTGACTTGGAAGAAAAACAACATTCAGATCTTATTTGCATCTGATGGCTCAGTTTTATAAACGGCAAAGCTGTAAGCTTGTGCACAGAACTCCGCCTGGGCCTGACATCTGTGCTCATGCTGCACCCTAAAAGGGTTGAGGAGCTTTCTACCTAGATCTGCTATTTGAAAGGTGTCACTCTGAAATGTGTCACCGCATTCTAGCATGTGAATAAACCCTCAGCCAGAACCCTGCAATCCTTTGCTGTGTGGGACAACTCACCCTCTAGTCATTGCAATCTTTGTAATGTTAGTCTCTCTCCTGCATAAGGTCATAGCTCAGAATGATCCATCTCTTCCTTGATAGCTCCTGATTTGTTCCCTTCCTTAGCACCAGGTAGCCATGCTCTTCTTCATCCTACTGTATTGCATTTTTGCATTCCCTTGTCCTTCCCTGAGCATAACTTGGAGCAAAGTGGATGTAAGGTAATACTGACAGGTGAGAAATCATGCCACCATCTCTCACAGGAATTATACCATTTTGCAACCTGAAAGGTTAAGATTAGGAAAACCAATCATTCCAAGTGACATCTTATATAAAAGACACATCTAATTTTATCATGTTGTCAATTTTTATGCAGATGATTAAATCTGTGAATTTTTCCACTGAAGAATAGACACATTATAACCAGCCCCTTCCATCCAAGTTTCTTCAAATTATGTACATTTCATACAGTACGTGTATTTCATATAGTACATACACATATATAAATCAGATCTCAGACTTTCTCTCTCTATCTATCTAGATAGATAGATACACCTCAGATATCAGACTATACAAATATGTAGTCATCACGTAGCTTCTTTACCGTTCCTTGGCAAATATCTTACTCTACAAGTCATATCATTTCTGCTTTAGCATGGGCAAGTTGGGGTTAAGCCTTGACCTAAAACCAGTCACGGACCACTTATTTACTTCTTTTTATCATTCTATCAATGAAAAACAAATAAATTGATTTAGGAGAAAGAAATTTTTCTTATAAAATATTTGATATTTTTGTGATTTTAGGTTGGCTGCTCTAACTTTAATTCATCCTTCAAAAATTTTAATGGGGTTGGTAGGTGAGCCACAGTATAACTGCACAACAACTTCCAAATTTAGAAAATGCACCACAGGTTGAGAAACACACTGGGAGGTTAAGGAAATTGTATGGCATCAAGTAGCTACAGAATTAGGATTGAAAACTAATGTTTCTTTGATCTCAAGGCTGAGTCTTTCGGCTAAAGCAGTTCTCAAATGCTGTCCAGCTGACCACCTGCATAAGAATAACTTGGGAGCTTTTAAGAACCAGATTTCTATAGCCAACCACCAAGAGATTTTGCTTCAGAACATCATTTGTGGGGCCTGGAAATCTACATTTTAAAAGTTTTCCAGATGATTCTAATGTGCAGCTAGATTTGGAACCAGTAAGCAGAAACTTGTTGGTTCCATTCATGTAACCTTGCAATAGAAGACACTGCATCGTAGATGTCAGCTACAGATCAGGGATCTTCAGAATTTAGCAAGAAACAGATAAATAGGTTGGTTCCAAGAGTCTCAATGAACAGTAGAAACACCAAGTAATGGTTTTGTCATGGGGCTAATTGACTTAGCCCCTGATAATTTCCACTAAGCCAAAGAAACACACAGTCTAAGTAAAAACATGTTCTTCTTGTGCAAAAGAACCTCACAGGACTAGTTTCCTGACCACTGGTTCCTCCATCCCAGCCCTTTAAGGAGCCCCATGTCTCAGCAGTTAATATATTGAAATTCTGAAGCTTCCATGATCAGCCATGCTATGCTTTTATTTCAGAGTAAACCAACTTAGAGGAATATCAACAATTGGGAAACTATTAGAAAGATAGGGAAGGCTTCACTCAGAACATAGCTATTCAATGTATGTTGAAAATATTGTATATTCTCTAATTGTCAGGTGCATTATGTCCATAAGATGATGTCTGTTAGTCGAATTTCTTAAAGTTTTGGTAACCTTAATAATTCTTTGTCTGTTAAATCTCTCATTTCAAAGAGATATGTTTGAAACCTCCTATTATTACAGAGATTTGTCCATTTTTCTTTGCAATAATCTCAAATTTTGTTTTATATATCTTGAGGATAGGTTGTTCAAAGTACATACATTCAAGAATATTCTGCTTTCTTGGCAACTTGTTTCATGATCATGTAACAAACCTTTCTATCCCTGATAATGGTTTTTCCTTAAGGTCTATCTAAGCATTATTAGTATTTCTTAGAATTGTCTGATGTTTGGGGTTTTTTTTATTTCTCTACTTTTGGTCTTTCTTGGTCATTATATTTTAAGTGTGTGTTTTGTAAGTGGTATATGGCTGAATTTATTAAAACCTAATTTTTATAACTATTTTCTTTTAACTGATGAGTTTAGTTCATTCATGCTTATGATATGAATGGATTTAATTATTTTCATCCTATTTTGTGCCTTTTTCTTTGTGGATTTTCTTTGCCTTTTTCTCCTTTCCTATCTTTTACTAAATTGATCAAGTTTTCTATGTCATTCTTTTTTTCCTCTATTATACATCCCATTCCTATTCTTTGTTGGTTACTAAGTACTTCATTTCAGAAAGTTTAAAAATTGCTTTTTTTTTTTTTTTTTTTTGTGCGGTATGCAGGCCTCTCACTGTTGTGGCCTCTCCCGTTGCGGAGCACAGGCTCCAGATGCGCAGGCTCAGTGGCCATGGCTCATGGGGCCCAGCCACTCCGCGGCATGTGGGATCTTCCCAGACTGGGGCACGAACCCGTGTTCCCTGCATCGGCAGGCGGACTCTCAACCACTGCACCACCAGGGAAGTCCACTATCTTTCTTATGTCCTAAGACTGACAAAGACTTTTTAGAAAGAAAGCCAAGTATCTCCCTGGAGCAAGTTGTTGAATATTCTGATAAGTGAAAGTCACAATATACTGATATAGACAACAGTACTTTAGAATCGAGTCAATTGTGTGCCTTCATTTGATGGTGGTGGAAAAAGAGACAGGGAGATAGATACCTTGGGGACCTTCCAAGTGCAGGAAGGAAAGCACTAGGGGCTTAAGTTTCCGCAGTCTACTTGGGGGGCTCCCTGAAGACTAAGGTTGCTCTCCACGTGCCTTAGGTTGGATCATCCTACCCCCCCCCCCATGCACAGGAAGGGACACTGAAGAAGCACAAGTAACTCTCCATCGACTTCCTGTACATTCCTTAGATCCTGTGAGAGGCGGGCAGGATGGAGGCCCCGGTGGGAACAGACATGGCAGCAAAGTGTGATTTTCTTAAGGCACGAACACACTCTTTTCTCGGAAGTTTGATTATTCTCCACAAAGTCTCCAGCAGGTTCCTCGCCCCCTGTCAAGTAACTGGACTCACCGTTCTCTTTTGAAATTCACGTTATTTCCAAGTCCTCTGTGTTCTGGTTCTCCTGTAGCTCTTCATTAGTGTTTCACTCAATTTTCCCTCCTGGCTGTCCCTGCCCTGCAGATGGGCCCAGCAGTCTGTCCAGCCTCAGGGATGTGAGCACGTTGATATCTCTGCTGTTTCTGCGGCAGCAGATCCATGATGGTCTCCGCCAGGCACTCTGTCTCCATGGAGCACCGACGTCTGGGAAGGATCCTAACCAGCTGGGTTCTGGGAGCTGACTGTCTCTGTGAGGTTGAGATAGTAACCAGGGAGGAAGTCAGAGTTGGGGATGGGGGACAGAATTCAGGGCTCTCATACGGACTTACTCAAGAGTTTATTAGGATGCCTTCAATTGCAAGAATCAGAAAACCCAGCTAAAAGCGGCATAAGCAAGAAGGGTAGCCATTGATTTGTGGTCTCAACAAAGTCCCTGGAAGAGCTACTTTCAAGTGATACTTAATCTCTTGGCTTAAAATACATAACAAATACTCAGGTTTTTTTTTCCCCTCTGTTTAGCTGCAGCTCTTCTGTATTATTTTATTTGGGCAGGACCTCACGTTATGGTCCTGAGATGGCTGCCAACAACTCCCTGAGCTAAATCTTTACCATGTGTATCTGCAGTGGAGAAAGATCACTCTTGACTCAGCAACTCCAAGGAGAAGTTCTGGGGCCGTTAATGTCGCCTGCCCAGTACTGGTTCAATCACTCCAAGCTAGCGGACAGAATGCTCTGATCGGTTTAGTCCATCGGACGATGCTCCCCTGTACAGTCAACTTCCCTGGAACAACATAGATCCAAATTGCAAGAATCAAGAGATGCTGGGCAGGAAAAAAGCTGGTGTTGGCAGAAGCAGCAAAAGGGCCACTCTGCCCAGATATACTTGTCAATCTCTTAGCAACTCTGAGATCTCACAATTCACCTCCTTTTTTTTTTTTTTTTGCGTTACGCGGGCCTCTCACTGATGTGGCCTCTCCCACTGCGGAGCACAGGCTCCGGACGCGCAGGCTCAGCAGCCATGGCTCACGGGCCCAGTGCTCCGCGGCATGTGGGATCTTCCCGGACCGGGGCACGAACCCGTGTCCCCTGCAGTGGCAGGCGGACTCTCAATAGCTGTGCCACCAGGGAAGCCCTCACCTCCTTTTTATTTCTGATTTTTAACCTCAACCAGGCAGACCTCTTTGTGATTTCTCTGAAAAAGTTACCAGCACGACTCTAGTCTTTTCAGTCAACGCTTCTCCTCTCTGGCTGCTCTCTCTACCTACTTCTCCAGAAAAAAAGGAGTCACATCAGAAATGGCATGAGATGCCTTTAAATGTATACGCCTTATCAGTGTCTGGGAGGCATTCTTTTGGTCAAAGAGTCTTTATGGGTAAATATATGTACATTAAAGTTACTGTCTGTGATTTAAGGACTGTAAGATGGCATCTTTGTGTTGTTTAGAATATTTCTTTGATTTAGAGAAAATAGCTTTATTGTTATAACCTTGAGTATGCTTACTAATAAATACTGGAAAAAGATGATACTTCAAATCAGGTAATAGCTTGTACTTCCTAATTGGAGGTTTATAATTTTCTGGAGCATAGAATACTCTAAAAATAATATTCAGGACCATTCACTCTGTAGTTGTACTATCTTTATGTAAAATAGTTTACAGAGAGAGAGAGAGAGAGAGAGAGAGAGACACTGGCAAGAGAGAGATTTTGACTCACGCCTATATAGGTCTTATATTCTCAAACCAAACACGTAAATCTTGCTAGAGTCATTTCAGACTAAATCAGATGAGGTTTAGCGGCCATGCAAGCCATAATTCTATCACTAGAGCAAAATATTGCTGATCAGCACCTTAGGTTCACGCAGTGCACACAGAGAACGAGACCCTTTAATGCAGAAAGCGGCCTCCAGCGCTAGATGACAGTCACACACTGCATGCTGTGGTACCAGTCCCAGAGGGATAAATGTACAGGGTGGGCACAGGGTGAAGGAACTACCAAACCTCTGCAGTCCAGACAATGAATATTCTATAAATCTGAGAGTCCTTTTCTCTATCCACTTGTTTTCAACAGGTGTCAAAATCCCTCTGAGAAGAAAGCATGGCAACATGAACGAAGAGAGATGCATGGGAGTAAAACTGGTAAACATCCATCGGCTTCAGTTTACCATGTCTCAAGTGCGTACAACTTCCAAGCACACTTGTACCTCGGCCAAGGCTACCAGAGGCAGAGCCCAGCCCCTTAAGGACTTGTGACACAATCTGTGTCCTTCACTCAGCTCTGGTTCAGCCTTCCCGCTTTATAAATCCTGTGTGCGTGTCATCACAGGAGCTCTGGCTTCCTGCTGGAGAAAGCCCTGGTGACCCCAGCATTCATCAGCTCTCTCTCCTCGCCGGGGCTCTGACTGCTGCCGAGTCTGCAGCTTGGCCCAGACTCAAAGTGTTAGTTCTTTGGAGGGTCTCAGGCCAAAGTCTCAGCTGGAGAGGAAATGTCGAGCAGCGTCTTTTGTCGCAGATAAGATGTAACGAGTCCAGATGTGTGATTAAAAGAAGCTCACAGGAAGCTGGGCTGGAGCTTTCTGATGATTGTTTAAAAGGCTTTTACTTCATCATCTGAATCAAAAAATTGGACACATAAAAAAGTAAAGGACAGCTATGTGACTCAAGTTGTAAAGGCAAGTCCATTGGTTTTGAGGCTGGAGGGCTAGACAAATGGAAGAGGAAAAGGTTGAAGTGGGAATAAAAGATAGTTACTCAGAATGAATTACCCCAGACCCAAGTTGATCCATCAGTCTCTAAGAAGCTCACAACAGCTCTCAGGGAATTCTCTGACATCGTGAGTCCTGTTGCCAAAGATACCACATTTAAAAAGGAAACCCTATACCTTCTTCTTTATATTTTCGGGGGAGGGGGTTTATGATTTAGGCTTAGGGAAATAAACTTCTGAAAAAGGATTAGTCCCTCAAACAGACAAACCAATAAATACACTCTAGCAGGAATTTGAAAATCTAGTAGCAGAAAGTTAGACAATCTAACCCATGGGGAGTTTTACATGAATACATGTAGCCAAAGACTAGAAAAAATTTAATGTTTTTCTTAAATTGTCTGCCAGCAACATAAAAGGCCATAATTCTAAAAGCAATATTTAATGAGTGTAGACTCAGTTTTCTTTCTGTGTTGTCACAGGCAGGGTGTGGTGGGAGAACGAGTGAATGTAAAGTCAGGAATCCTGGAACCTGAGGTTGGAGCTACCACTTAGGAGTTGTTAAGTCCTGTGAAAGCCACCTTCCTGCCTGATAATTGGTTTGTTTGTTTGTTTGTTCTTCCACTTGTCAAATAAAGAGTTTGAATTAGATGTTCTTTAAGAAATATTCTGGCTCTAAGTTTTAGCAACTTCAAGAGATCAAGCCAGAACAAATAATTACACTGCAGTTTTTTGTGGTTGGGTAGATTCACCTGCCAGAAACCAGCTCTTTTAAACATCCCAAATGTGTGATACCTTGAATAGGGCTTTATTTTGGTAGAATACAACTCTATCATTTCCCACTTCTTGTGATTTTTGCCTTCTTGCCTCTGTTCTCGAGGCTTTAAACTTGTTCCCACTAAATAGGAATGTAGAGGAGACATGTTATATGCAGCATAAGAAAAATGTAATTGTTGAAATTCTCTAAGGTAAGCTTTATGACTCCCATTTTACAGATGAAGAAACTAAGACCAAAGTTAACTGGCCTAAAGTCACAGTGCTAATAAATGGGAAAGCTGAGGTAGAAACTCAGGAATTGCTTCAAAGTCTATGTCCTCTTCCAGAGACCAGCTGCCCCAGATGAGTGTCCTTAGGAAATGGGCTGTAAGGCGGTTTTAAAATATCGTGATTCCCTGTCTGCTGAGCTACACTCCCGACTCCTGCCTCCACAGCAAGTGCAGGCTAGGCAGTGCAGGCTAACAGGGCTCCGGGTTCTTGGCTACATGATAGGCAAATTGGCTGTCAACCTATAAAGATTTGGGGCAGGGCTGAGTCCCACATATTCCCTTGTGTGAGACCTGAAATACCATTCAAATAAGTCAACCATTTCTTCAGGTATGAATATATATTTTGCTTAGAAATGCAATTTTTGTTCTCTTATTGGCTACTTGTTTACTCGATGTAAGTCAGTTTGCACAGTAGCCAGGTAGAATCTTATGATTGAAATTAACTGCCACCTGGAATCAAATTCTACCTTTTTTTTTTTTTTTTTTTTTTTTGCGGTACGCAGGCCTCTCACTGTCGTGGCCTCTCCTGTTGCGGAGCATAGGCTCCGGACGCGCAGGCTCAGCGGCCATGGCTCATGGGCCCAGCCGCTCCGTGGCATGTGGGATCTTCCCAGACCGGGGCATGAACCCGTGTCCCCTGTATCGGCAGTCAGACTCTCAACCACTGCGCCGCCAGGGAAGCCCTCTACTTTTCTTATATTCAGCCACCTCTAGATTTGAAAAACACATCTCTCAGAGTAAGGACATTGTTGCCAGGTGCCTTGTGCAAATTTCCTGGTTGCCCTTCAGTGAATTCCAACTATTTCAGTTCTCAGTGGTGGGGGAGGGAGATGAAGATGAACAAAGTGTGTTTATTACAAGGAAGACCGTCACTTCCTTTAGGCAGGGTCACAGCAGAAGCTCTGCGCCACCTCCAGTGAGGAAATCTAAGCATCTGTGTCACCCGTTGGTTTGCTTTTCTGGATTATCCCCTCCCCCTGCCAAAAAAAAAAAGAAGATGCAACAAGGACATGTATGTTAACTCTTTTAAAAAGAATGTGGAGGAAATGTGTACAATGTGGGAAAATAATTTCACCTCCAGAAAAGATAGAAAGACATGGAAAAATTTGGGGATAATCGCTGCTTCAATTTGCATCCCTGTGATAACTGAATTTAATCCTCTGCCTTTTGTCATAAGGGAAAAGCAAGAAACAAAAATAAACATGATTATTAAAGTGACACCTTCCTGATATTAAAAAATAACTGCATTTTCCCCAAAGAAAAAATGGCCTCAGTTATTTAACAGGATATATATTTTAACCTGAAGAGAAACTATAGTTTTAGAAATATAAAGCAATGGCACCTATGTGTGGGTGAAAATTAAATAGACAAGAGTGCCCTGAGACGAAGGCATGGTACCTAAGGACATTTGTTTACTAGTAGCTCTAGTACTTAGGAGGATTGCATGGGGTGAACAGCGAATCTGCTAACACAAAAATCCACTTCCTCACTTGGAGTCAGGAGCTCCATTCAGTTAGTTTCTTCTTCTATGTGATGCAACGATGCCCCAGCCCAGGGCTGCGGAGAAGCATAATTAGATTGTCTCCACCATGGACACTGACATTCTGAGAGGAAGGCATCTCAAGAACAGGGATTATTTCATAATTAGGATAAATCCCAGCATGAAAAACATGGACTTTCAGATAATGCTTTAATGACTGAAAAGAACTGTGGTTCGTTTTCGAAAAGACCTGCATTTGTTAAGCTCGACATTCTGAGCTCTAGAGCAACACTCTCAGAAGGAGTTCTCTCTCCAGCCCACCTGGCTGGAGTTGGCCTCACCATGCTCGCTGGGCCCTGAGATGGCTCTCACGTGGGGCTCTTTGTGTGTTGACTACCCCTTAGAAACATGCTTGTGGGCTGCACCAGGGCTTCCTGCTAGGCAGCTTCCAGAACACCTTTCACAGTCTTATGCCAGGAACTTTGGAAATGATGCATCAGGAGCACCTGCTCTATGCAAGACATCCCAGGACCATTAGTGAGCACGGCTGTGGTGACCAGGATAGCTTAGTGCACAAAGGCATAGATCTCCGTACATTAAAATTCACAAATTAATAAAGCCACACATACTTATATTGTTCAGGGTCTGTCTACCTACCTATCCATCTATCTATCTTTGTAGAGTGCAACTCTATCTTTTCCCTCTGCTTATGGTTTTTGCCTTTTTGCCTGTTTCCATGGCTTTAAGCATGATGCTTCCATTAAATGAGACCGTAGAGGGAGGACGTTGATTTATTTGAACTAATCTTTCAGTATCTTTGGGGGATAAATTGGGTGTGCATATTTTACACTGTATGCACACTCAGAGTATTCTTTTCCTTCCTTTCTCTGTGTGTGTGTGTATATACATGGGGGGAGAGGGAGGGTGCTGTATGGTAACATTTTAATAATGAGGCTGTCTTCAGAGGTAGTAAGTTCCCATTAATCAAGGTTCAAGTGTAAACGAGTTGGTTACTTAGTAAAGATGCTTCAAAGGGAAATTTATTAGCAAGTGAATAGTTCATTCATACATGTGTCCACAGCACTTTTTAGTCCTTAATATGTATTAAGTACAAGGTTATATTATGGAGGACGCTGACTAAATTAGTTGACATGTAAGAATTCCAATTCTCTAAGGTATGCCCTGACCCTGTCTCTGTCTCATTTATAATTGTACCTAGTTACAGATATTAATGAAATTAAGAGCTCACATATCCTTATTAATAAGAAAATGAGCATTCAATTCAAATATAGGTATATACAGAGTGTAGTGTCATTATCTAATTTGTAAAGGCACAAAATACATTTAGATTAAAGTTCATGGCTAACATAATTTAATTGTAGTTATAAATCTCTATTTTAAATAGTCTTTTTATTATTTTTGAAATTTTGATTATCTGCTTATGAAATCTCATTAACTGATAAATGTTTTTGGTATCAGCTCTGCCATTTTCTGCCCTTCCCCCTTCACAGGCCTGCATTATCAGTATTATCTTAAGTTCCCAGTTGTCTGTTTGCAGTGATTCATTTTGTTACAACTGGATAATACTACCTAGAAACATGTTTAGCTGGGCCCAAGGAAATTGTACTATGTTCCAACATGTGGAAGACAAATGAACAGATGGGATCTGCACTGCCAACCCCTGCAGTGGAGCTAGGCTTCCCGCACCTCTCTCCCAATCAGGTGGCTAATGGGCCAGCAACCACGGTAGTCACACAGGTCCAGCTTCTAGAAGGGGCCCACCTGTGGCACAATGCTTTGCTGTTGCAGTCCTGAAATTATTAATAATTTTAACTTTGAACTTGCGTTTTGTCTGCTGCTATTGTGGGTGGGTTTACCTTAAAAAGAAAAAAAGTAAGAGGAAGTGGTTTGGGAATTTTGAGAAGAGATGTAATCATCTCAAAGATTTGGGGCGGGGGGTGGGAGTGAAGGGCACTGGGAATGGATTCGGGCAGTAGAGTAGGGCTGCCTGGCCAGGTCAGGGCTCCTTTGGGATTCGTGATCATAAATTGGTCATTATGTTTGGGTGATTTTTCTCTAGCCATATTCATCCACACAGTTACAAGAGGGAAGCAGTTGAAACCTTAAATTTGAACAGGGTTGAAAGTTTATAGGCAAATAGAACAGAGAGCAGCTAGGAGCGTGTGAGAGACTATGAAACCTAACTTGGACAAGAAAGAAAGTGATGACCTCATGGGAGGAGGTGAACATGTGGACTGAGGGCCTGATGGGCTTGAGGAAAGGCTTCAGGCAGCAAAAGCTAGAATAAGTTAGGTGGGAAGACAAGAAATGCTGGTTAAGGGGGAGGGGGAGGGTAGAAAATTGAAATCAAGACTTCAGAGGAGGCACAGCTATCGGTCATCACAAGATCTGGGACGTGGATACATTGCTGGGCTGGAAGAGAGAAATGAATCACAGGTGAAGAGGTCCCGACACAGAGCCCAGGGAGCTGAGGAATGCACTTCCATGAAGTTCCCCTAAAGCAGTGACAGCAGTGTTGGAGGAATGAAGAGAGGAGAATTAAAATCTAACATGGGTCATAATAACCAGGAGGAACAGTGGTTGTACATTTCAAAGGAATGTACAACCTGGCTGGCTTGTGCAGAGGGGAACCATCACCCGAACACTGGCACATGTACACAGCGGGCAGAAGTCCCCTTCAGACTGAAACGTGAAAGGAATTTCAGGGAATCCTGGAGTCGGAGGTGGGGGGAGGAGAGTAAATGTTCTTTATCAAGGAATGAGAAGTAAGTGGAAAGGGAAGAAAACTAAAGTCTTTAAAAAGTCATTTTAAATGTCCCATTAATTCCCTCAAAGGTTAGGTCTGTCACAGTACTAGTTACAGTCAGGAAACTATGGATACCTCACGTTAGCTTGCTTTGTCAGCCTAACTTGCTTTTCTCCGTATTGTATTCTGTTGCATCACATGTCACCAGGTTGAGATACCATCGGAATCATTAGCAATATGCGATCACTTTACATGCAATAGTTTTAATCTGGTCACATCGTCAGAGTCCAAATGTGAAAGAAGAAAAAGGTTACATTGTGTTCATTTAGCAAGCATTTCTTGGGTACCTTCTCTGTGTAAAGCACTGACTAAATGATGAGGAATGTGAAAATTGACTAGATACTATTCCTGTCCCAAGAACTTCCTAGAATTTGGATAGTAAAATGGTATCATAGCAACTGGAAGCGCTTGTATCTTCCAAGAGTCCAACAGGGAGAGAAAAGGAGTAGCATTTTTCTGGCAGAAGTTTCTCATGCCCAATCTCTAACTGATCCAGCTCCTCTGATGGGGAAGCCAAAACCCATACCTGTTGGAGTTCATGTGCATCTCAAAGTGGCAAAAATGGCCCCAGTTTGGAGTCTGGTAGAGTTGGGTTTGGATTCCAGAGCCCCAGGTGAGTCTGAGATGATCACAGTTGTCAAGACAACAAGACAATGGTGCCAGCAGACAGATACTGCATTGAGCCAGCCGCTAAGTTTTAAGAGCAAATGGAATGAAGAAAATCTAGGGACTGTCATAGAATGGATCCCGTAGAGAACTGCTTCTTAACACTACCATGCCCAACTTTATGCAAGAATTTAATCCTTCTGTAATTTATAATGCCAAGTAGTTGTATTCCGAGCCTGTGTTCTCATGCATTTGCTTCACTGTGTCTATCTTCAGGACTGATATTCAAACTGAAACTTTAGGCAAGAATCTACATTCTCTGCTAAGACAACCACAAGAAACATGTCTACCCAGCTGTTCTGGATCACTGGCCACATTGCCGAGATTACCTGCATTTTCTGGAAAAAGTATTTATTTATCTACAACAGATGCCCATTTTTGCTACACAGCATAAAATTGAACCCAATGGACCATTATATAGAGTCGCTAAAATATCGAAATACTATAGGTTTATTATTTTTAACTAGCTTCTTTAATAAAATCTCATAATTAACTTAGTTAGGATGCTTTATGCTTTTATTTACAGTTTATCAGAAATGCTTTCCTTCTCTCCCCCAACCTCACTATTAACTGAAATTGATCATAACTATGGATGCTATTTTCATTGAAAAATCATAGATTTAGGGCTAGAAAGAACCTTAGAAATTATGACACTGGACTAAGTGACTTATCAAAATCATGCAGTTCGTGGCAGAACCAGATTTTGAAATATAAGGCTTGGTATAAGAAGAGCCCCCAAATATCCTCTAGGTCATTATTTTTCTTCACTAAATCTCTGATATTAATACCCTTGTATAAACAACCCTTTCACTAAAAATTAAATACAGAAATATATTTCAGACTATTTGGGAGTCCTGATTGGTCACAGAATGTGATCATTTTCCTTTAATTGTATTTGAAGATATTTTTCTGTTCATCTTATTGTTTTTAGTTTTAGCCAGTGTCACTATTTTTTTAAAAACCCCTGAAAGCAAAGTTAGTTTTGGCGGCATTCGGAAAACCAAGGTTGCTTTGAGTTATACGTGGACTTCTTGATGTTTTTATCAATTTAAATAAAAGTCCTACAGCTCCCTTTAGATAACTTTTACGAGGTCATTGTATATGGATGAGTCATCACACTGCTACTAGAAAATGACTTTAGGAATAAGCCATACAGAGATATGAAAGAGCCTTGTGTCTCACTATGACAGTTATGCAAGTGGGAAGAATAGCCTTGAATCCAAAGAAAGGAATAGCATGCACCAGAACATTTCAGCAACCAAACAAAATATTTCTATTAACGATATAGTTTTGTAATGATATTATTTATTTACTTCTTGGTAAAGAGATTTGCCAAAATAATCTTAATTAATATGAATATGCCCATAGCTACCCAGAATCTTGGCCGTTTGGCCAGTACCATCCCTAATGAGGCAGATGTCAAATTCAGACTCAAATCCCTGTAGCACTTGGCTTTGGAAGTGAGTTTATTATTCAGGACTAAAAGTCCATTTCAGACAATAGGTATACATGGGTAATAGTTTATTTTGTTACTAGATATGTCTCTGGATAATGTATTTTTGTTATTTAGTTTGGGAATATTCAATACTAGAATCCATACACATCAGATTTACACTGTTGCAGTCATCATTTCTGGGTCATTGAAAAGAACTGGATGCTTTAATAGAACAAAGGAAAATGGTTTTATTTTTGTCAAACAATCTATTAAAATTTTTAAAACTGCTGCTTCTCACATTCTTCTTGGTCAATTTCTTAAACAATGGACCAAAATGAAACTTGAAAAGTCTTTTGTTGGCACTTGATTTCTACGTGATAGAGTCATTTGCCATTGTCATTATGTAAGACAAAGTTTCCACTAGGTTACAGTAAAGGATACTTATAAGATGTCTTATTTGTTGATCAACACTATGAGTTAGCTAAGGCAGGCTCCTGTCACCTCCATTTCACTGCTAAAGAAAGGAAAGTTCAGGAGTGATGTGATCTGATCTATATGCCATAACTAGTTCATGTCTCTTTAGAATTAAGCCTTATAAAATTTAGACAGTTCATTGATATATGTGAATATTCTGACCTATATCTCTAGAGCTCTATTTATACAAACAAATCAAGAGCTGCAATCTATCTTTATTTTTAACTTCCTAATTTGGTCATCCTCTTGGGAACCAGTATCAAGAGCTCTCAAATACCCCTTGACTCTTAGGAGCATCATTTTATACTTCCAGGGAAGACCTCAAGTTTCAGTGCTATTAACCCTTAACTCCTGGAGGAGAGAATGTCATGGTAACAGGGGTTTAACAGAGTGCTTCCCAAGGAGACAATCAGTTCACAAGGGCTTGAGCAAACTCAAGATCATTCCAAGGACCAGGACCATGATCATGGCATTGCCCTTGTCCTGGATATGATTAATCTATGACCCATTCACAACTTCTTTGAAACCCCTTCAGAGCTCAAGCCTATTATATCACAAGTCCTTAGAAGGTTATTGCCAGAAAGACCTTGGAAGTCATCCAGTCTAACACCATTTTATAAAAGTAGAACTCTAAGGTAGACATTGATGGGTAAGAGACATTAAGTTAGCATCTCACAGTGAGTTCTCCTTGACCCCAGGCTGGTTTGCAGGTCCAGCTTCCAGAACTGTGATTTTGTCTTCAGTAATCAGAACTAGCCTTGTCAGTGCTCTCATATTAATTTACAGAAAGCTTTGGGCTAGAACCCCATAGTGAACTTGCAAAATGAGTCTCATAATCATTATTTATGGATGAGGAAACAGAGGCATGGATATTAAAGAATCTACTGGAGGCAACTCAGTCAGTAAATGGTAGAGATAAGCTATGACGTGTTCTTTCCATGTGGCACAATCCATCCCAATTAGTGACTATTGACCATAAACACTAATCTACCTGAAAAAGTCCTTTTTTCAAGATCATGATTCTGATTACAATCATCATCATTCAATCGTTTATTTGGCACTTATTATTGACCAACTAGAGTTCACCCTTGAACAACGCAGGGGTAAGGGGCACTGACCCTCTCTGCAGTCAAAAATTTGCATATAATTTATAGTTGGCCCTCCGAACCCTCTGCATCCATAGATTCAACTAACTGTGGATTGTGTAGTATTATAGTATTTACTACTGAAAAATATCCACGTATAAGTATATCCATGCAGTTCAAACCCATGTTGTTCAAGGATCAACTGTTATGCTAAGTATAGATATTCATTAGTTTAGCTTTCATGTTTTAAACTATAAACCTTAAACACAGTTGTGTCTCATTATTCACTGGAGTTATGTTCTATAAAATCTCTACAAACACTGAATTAGCAAATACTGAATCATTGTGCCACAGGGGAAATACAGGGTTAGGTTTCCTGCAAGTCCGCTGCTCACATTTTCATCAATAGATCAATACATAACATTATTTTATGTTTGTTTCCATTTAAAGACACCTTATTTAATATAAATTGATTCATTACCATTGAACTCAGCCAAAAGCACCATACTCTTACCTGAATGAAGCTTTTCTAGCGCATGTATCTGTTGTGTAAGGCACAACCCAGCCTTGTTTTCTTAGGGGCCCTAGACAGCACCTCAGCCCCACATCCAGGGACCATTTTAAACAGCAAAACTATCAACAACAACAACAAAAATCCACAAAAACAAAAATTCAAAAACTGTGACCCTAAATAGATCCTAAAAAGGATACTGGTTTATAGCATGAGTGCTGAAACAAGGCATCACCTTGTTTGACCTCAGCTGGGAATGTGTGTATCAAGTGACAACTTTTTTACCATTCTGCACATGTGCACCTCCATGAATGACCCACTGAAGCACTAAGTATTGATTTGAGGGTTATAAATAAACCATAGCACGTGGGTGAGTTCGCAAATATGGAATCCACGAATAATGAGGAACAAATGCAATTAAACTATGTATTACATTTACTATAATTATTAAAGTAAATAATTAATAAATTCAAATAAAAATACCATAAAAATAAATTTAAAAGAATTGGAGACAGAGTGTAGATTCTCACAAAGTATGTGGAAAATAATAATTAATAAATAAACCTATGATAAGCAAAAAAAAAAAAAGAAAAATTTTATCAAATATCCATTTGTTTAAATTATTAAATCTGATCCCTGTCCTTAGGGAGCTTGCAATCTAGTCCCAAAGGTAAAGAGCAAATTGATAAACAAACCAAAAATATATAATTTGTATGTAGGAAAAGGCATGAGGGAGTATAACTCAGGGGGCCCTTTTACCCTGGGTGGTCAGCATTAACTGAACTTTTGCCTCCAAACTGGGCACAGGAAGTTACCAATAAGAATGTCAATGCAGGAAACATCTGGAGTTTCTGCTCTCCCACTCTTCCCTCTCTTCCTTATCACCTAGGGAGAAAAGAAGCACCCCATAGCTCATCCTGAAGGAGAACTTCTGCCAGGGATTCTTATATATACAGACATCAAGACCCCTGAAATGACCTCGTGTCCTCACCCCTCACTTGCACTCGTAAACACCACTCTATTATAAATGTTCACTCGGGCCATTCACAGAAGGGGCATAGAACAATGTGAAATTCAGTTTTCTATCTATCAAGTAAGAGGTGCTGAAATGGATTTTTGCACAAATTAAAAGTACTAATAATCAGGTAAAATTGGTTCAAGGGTTTTCTAAGAAACATCTCAGATCTTTATCACAGAAGCAGTTAATACCCATTAGAGTTGGAATGGGCTTTAGAAATATTTTATTCCAGTCACCTCATCTTAGAGAGATAGGAACTGAAGCACATTTGCTCAAAGTTATAGAGATAATTACTTGCAGAGTCTGGATAAAATAGATCAGTTTTAGATGACAAATTCACTGGAAAGAAGATATATATTTATGTGTGCCAGACTTAATAAATTTTTAGTGTTTGATAAAAGTTGAATTGTTATACCATATATATACATATACATATATATATATATGGTATGTTTAAATGTAAAATGAATGTATTTTTAAAACTGAATGCATTTTTTAAATGTTTAACTGCTGATCCATTCCTTACTAATAAGCAATCTGACACTTTCTATCTACACACACATCTATCTGATGAGAAAGTTTTAATTCAAGCAAAGATCCCTTCACTTACCTAACCTGACTGCCATAGGCCATGCAACTTACAATTGTATCAGGCTTCCTCAAAATTAACTTTAAGCATGGAGCCAATAATATACAATCAGGTTAAAAAATTAAACGTCTAAAAAGTCATCTATATTGGTTTTTATCCTTAATAAAAGTATTTACATTCTCCATGGACTGATTATAGATCAAAACTGTTCAATTTAAGAACTAAAGAGCTTAAAATGCTTTAAGTATGGCAATAAATAAATAATTAACCCCTTATAAGCAAATAAAAAGACAAATAAACTGAGAAAAACAATTGCAATAGACCCCAGATGATTAATAGCCCTAGTATAAAAATAACTTCTAGATATGGGAAAGGAGATATACCCATAGAAAAGTGGGCGAGATAGATGAATAAAAAAAAGAAATACAAATGGCTGTTAACCATATGAAAATATGACCATTCTTACCAATAGGAGATAATCAAAATTAAAACTACAATACACTGAGAAACCATTTTCACCTATCAGATTGGCAAAATTTTACGTGTGGGGAAATAGGCACTTTTGAAAATCGTTTGTGGCAATGCAAAATGATAATACCCCTATGGAAGGAAACTTGACAGTGTCTTCCAAAACTACATAGGCATTTACTCTTTGACCAGCAATCTCATTTCTAAGATTCCTTCCTAAGTATTGATACTATGGCAAAAAAAAAAAAAATGGGATGTTTACTAAGCTTTTCATGGCAGCCTTGTTCACAATAGCGAAAGACTAGGAATTACCCAAATGGCTGTCAGTGGGCATACTAGTTTCCTAGTGTTGTCACAACAAATCCCCACAAAGTGGGTGGCTTAAAACAACAGAAACTTACTGTGTCACAGTTCTGGAGGCTAGAAATCTGAAATCAAGGTGTTACCAGGGCCATGCTCCCTCTCAAACCTGTAGGGAGGAATCCTTCCTTGCTTCTTTTAGCTGCTGGTCTTTGACAGCAACCCTTGGTGCTCCTTGGCTTAGAGATACATCAATCCAATCTTTAACTCCATTATCACATGGCCATCTTCTCCCTGTGTGTCTCTCTCCCCCTCTTGTAAGAACACCAGTCATACTGGATTAGAGTCCAAGTAATGTATGAGTATGACCTCACCTTAACTTGATTACCTCTGCAAAGACTATTTCTAAATAAGGTCACATTCACGAGTACCAGGGGTTAGGACTTGAACATATCTTTCTTTTTGTGAGGACACAATTCAACTTATAATAATAATGGATAGATTGAATAAACTCTGGTACATGAACACAATGGAAATCTATATACCTATCATAAGAATGATTAATATAGCTACATACTACTATGGAATATTCTCTAGAATATATTGTTAAGTAAAAATAGCAAAGTGAAAAAAAAGTGTGACGTCTATGCTACTATTTAACTATGTCAGGATATGCTTATTTAATTAAAACACAAAACAATAATCATAGTAATAATGGAGCTATGAGGGAATAATATGAAAGAGAGAGAAATAGAAGTTAAACTTCCATGGATATCAGTTGTTTTGTGGATTTGATTTCAGCACCACGTAGATATTTTGCATAATTAAAAAACAAAATTTAAATTTAAAAAACAAACCCTAAACATCAAAAGCAAAACGTACTAAATGAATCTGCCTTTCCAGTTGGTGGAGGTGACATAGGAACTATTCCAAATAAAACACAGTATTTTGAAAGTACATCTCTTAGCACAAAGAAAAGTGTGAAAAAAAAATCTTAAACTGCTTTTCAGTGACCATACTGTTGATGGTAGTATTAAGCCTGTTAGGTACGTCATATATATAATAAGTAAATAAATTGACTGACTAGGTGGGTGTTATTGAAAACGAGAATTTAGGTCTGGGAGAAAGGTACTAAAAAATAAGATTAAGGTTAAGTAAAAATGTAGTGTGATGACAGTATTGCGGTTACATTTAAAAGAGGGTTTTGGGGTTTTTTTTGCCTTTTAGAGACAAACACTGAAATATATACAGATGAAATAATATCATATCTGGGATTTATTTCAAAACAATCAGGAAGGTGGAAAGGGAAATAGGAGAGAATCAAAATTAAAAATGGGGTGTAAAAGAAACAAATTGACTATTAGTAGATAATTGTTGAGCTGGGTTATGGGTATGTGGGGAATTCATTATACCACTGTCTCTTCTTTTGTACATATTTGAAATTTTCCAAAATATATTTTCCTATATGTACTGTATTTATTATATATGTAAAATATAAGTATATATGTTATAAATATGAATATGCATATGTTGATTCTAAGTATTTATACATTCATATATACACATAAGTAAATATACCTAGTAAGAACAACAAAAATGTATAGGTTTTTGATTGACCCAGTTGCCCTGTCATTCAACTTATTGACATTGAATTAGCGTTGCCTTTTGAGCAATCACCACCTGCCCTATGGGCAGCAGTGTCAATCATAGTCATCAAATAAAGCACCCTCACCTTCCCTTTGGGACACTTACCTATATATATGGGAATTCCACAGGAAAACAATAGTAACTCTAGCAATTCCCGGTTTTCTAGTTAATTTCTCAGCCCCAACCACTCCAGATCTCCTGATTCCCAGCATGATGTAGATGTGGCAATCAGTAGTGTGTGGATTGTGGGTGTTCTCTTGCTGAATTTGTGCAGCGAAGTTGAAATATGTCACCTTTGACACCAGTTTCTTTCCCAGACAATACCAGATGCCTTGTAGGTTTGATCTAATTAGATGTTGTATCTTTTTACTTTGATCCTTTACTCACCAGATTAATTTTCACACCAGTGGTAAAGTTCAATGATGCTAAAGTACGATGATGAATCAGATATATCACCCCTTCTCCTCTAGGAAGGGATGAGTAAGGGTGTGGAGAAGGAAACTGGGTGTGGGTGTCACTCTAGTGAAAGCCCTTCCATGGTAGACACGAGGCCAGAAATACAGAGGCTCCACCCTCACACTTCTGTAAACCCTCTCACCTCTTTTCTTCAAGGCCAACACTTCGGTTATTACTGAGTCTGCTTTCTCATCTTCAAATTACACTTTTATTTTGTTTCAGATATATGTATGTGTATGTACAGTTATGCACATTTATTCATGTCAGGGTCTAGGTGTTTATAAACTTTAGTAGAATGGATATATTTGTTTTGCCTTGACCTATATATAAAGGATAAATTCCTGTTGGTTGTTCTCTGCCTTCCATAGGCTTCTCCATTCAGGTTGGTCGTCCTATCCTAGGTTTCCCCCTTGAGCTTCAGAATAGGGCTCTTGAAAGAAAAGAAAAAGCTTCAATCATTATGGCTGCCTTCCTATGAGCCCTTAACATTTATTGTTCTAAGAGTGTTAATACTAAGAACAGTTTCTTTTAAAAGTTGCATTAAAAATAAAAGAATGGTCAACATGGAAAAAGAAAAAAAGAACAGTTTCTTCTTCTAGTGAGTCTGGGATGCTAAGTTACTGCCAAGACCCTCACCAGGAGAATCTCTGGACCAGAGCCAAGAAGGCCAATGGAATGTACTAGAAAGCAAAAGTAGGTTGTCGGTGTCAGGAACAACCCATTAGGTTTTAAATTTAAAATAAGTGTTTTGTATTTTACACATACCTTCAACAATTTACGTTCTTTGTGGTTAAAATTTTAAAATCTTGGATTTGGTTACTGTGGCACTGAGAGCTTATCCCATGTCCAACTGTGTGAAACAAAGGCTTGGCCAAGTATCCTTCTATAAAACCCACACTGAAGCTGAACGGTTATTAGATTCATATAACTATATTTTCTATTAGAGCTAAGGCATGCCCCTAGTAAATTTGCTTGCAGTACTATGTATAGCAAATGAGAAATTTGCAAGCAAAGCATTGAGGTACTGGATATTTTGTGGCTGTACATTTTAGGACTTAGTTCAAGAAAATATTATTCATAATATGATATTTCAATGCTAGGATGCCTGGAAAATATAAAACTGAGAAGCTTTTACATTTATGTTATGTTTAAGCTCAGCACTATTCTGGAAAAATGTCTTTCTCATTTGTCCAAATTCATTTCGATTCTTGTTACCCTTTGCAGTTGACAAAACTGGGTATTGGCAGCTACTAGAAGTATCTGGTTTGTGTTCCCATTACAAATGGAGTCATCCTGTAAGTCATGAGCAACATGCACGGTTCCCAATAGTGTAAAAATGTTAGGTTCTTGGTTACAGTGTAAAATAATCCATATTGTAACTGGGTACTAATTGTGAGATTATAGTCATTCAACTGTAGTAATGTAGATAAACAGCTAGACATTTCAGATTAAAGATTAGAAAGTGGTTCATTCCCTACTTGTGTAACCATTTCTCAGAAAAAAAGGTTATTAGCTTAGAATATTTTGCAAGCTATCTAGAGATGAATATAAAGATATAGAGATGTATTTACTAAAGATAACAGATATGGAAAAATATAGAGGAGCCCTCAAGTATGATTTTTTCCAACATATGTCTCCTAAGGCCACTTTTCACATGAATATTCTACAATTCTGAGGTAATTAACTCTTGATTGGGAAGGAGTAAATATAACAAACAAAATTCACCCGATTTTATCCTTGACCTCTACCTGTAACCCTTCCCATTACAGTTAATATCAATAACAACATAACACTTCAGCCTTAAATGTTGTTGTTATTTGACCCATGTTTTCATTACCCAGTCATCTTATTGGACACTAAGTACTACTGATTCCACATCTACAGTGTCATTCATATCTACTCCGTCTTTTCCAGATTTATAATCAAGGCCCTAGTCCAAGGGTTCACTGCCTCTCACCTAGCCTTTTGAAGCAGCCTGTCAATTGCTGTCTGTGATTTCCCTTTTGTCCCTGTAGTCTCTGCTTCTCATTGCTGCTGAGTTAATATTCCTAAAAAAGAAACAACTTCAATCTTGCCATGCACATGACCTAAGTAACAGACGGTCTTGGCACTGTCCAACTCCCGAGCCCAGTAAACTAGGCCTTCTCCAATATTATCACTGCCTTTGACAGCTCCTTTTACATTTCTTTAATACACCCAGCTCTTCAGGTACATCAGAGTTACTTCCATCCAAAGAACATATACTGTACTGTCCCGTCTCTGAATCTCAATTCTGTTGCTTTTGGTCTCTTTGAAGCAGCAACTGAAATTCTTAAACACCATTCTTACTCCTTATGCCATCATCCTAATCGGTAGCACTAACCAATATAAGCATCTTTCCTTCTCGCTTAGATCATCTGCTGCTTAGAATCATTTGGGACTTAGGTCCAGAATAAACTACTGTGACTTGATCTGGCACTCGTGATAAAATTATTTGCCTTTTATCAGTTAATACTTTAATGGAAGTTTGAATTAAAATAGGTGGTGGACATGGACTAGATTTCATTGTGTTTAGGAGGAAAGAAAAATAGAAATTAAGATAAAGTCAAAGACATTTTCCCAACTTACAGAGAATTGAATCTGGTTCCCATACCGCAGTGAGAATCTATGTGGACACAGGCATAATCAAATCTATCACATAAAATGTAGAACAAGAAAGATGAATTATTCCCTGGTTGATCAGAGAAGAGAAGAAGAAATGTTGACCTCGACTGTTTGAGGATTCTTGCTCAGCTTTCTTTGGTACCGCACTGTGGTCTGAGAAAAAACACAATCAGTGAATCCAGAAACTGAGGCTCTTGTCCTGGCTCTGTAACTGAGTTAATATGGGACCTCCAGCACATCTTCTCTCTGCATCTTTTTATGAAACAGATGGACCAGCTCTCTGAGTCCTTACTACCCTGATCAGTTGTATTATGATTTATGGGTTCTATAAAAACTGCATCTCCCTTTTATGCAAACACGTTGAATACCATGCAAGACACAAAGAATGTTTACAGACGTTCGTGTTAAAATATCTGACAGGAATTTCCCCTTGATCTCTCTTTCATGACACTGAGTTTAGGTGATCATCAAATGCCTGAGTTATTATGGAAGTGAACAGCAGATTGACAGTTTCTTCCCAGGCCATCCCTCCCCCTTTCTCACTCTAATCAGAATCTTTCTCCCACCCTTAGTCATGAAGGGTACAACCCTCTTAAACACCAGTGTATCTGACAAGGAAAATGGTTTTAGCTTGTAGTGTCTAAAATCCAACATTGCTTAGGTACAATATTCGCTACATGTTATTGCAAGTGGGAGGTAATTCAAAAGGCAGCTTTTTCTCAGAAACAGAATTTGTGTGCCTTAAAACCAGTGGATTTGATAATGCCTTTAGTCCAAGGAAGCTTAAAACACTGGGTTCCCATCAAGCTATTATTACCTACTCTGTTTCCATTTTGCTCTCAGTAGTCTGATAATTGGTATAAAAGGAAAACAACAGGAATACTTAGGACTGAAACCATTCACTCAACCGTGGAGGTAATTTCGTAACTTTCACTTAGCAAACCCCTTGCACTTTCCACAGTAGCAGTATGTACTCTCATTGCCATTAACAATACCTTACATCCACTGAGTTCCCTAAAGATTGTTAATGACACACTCTCTAGTAATTGCTATACCTATCGACTTTTCATTCAGGTAATGCAGCCTGTTTGTCAGTTTAACTGAATAGGCCCATGAACAACTTTATTTTCTCCCATCTTTTAAAATGTGAAAAGAAAAAAGAGAAAATATCTATCTGTAGACATCCTAATTACCAAGTGATTCCTAAACCACTGAGAGGAGATTGCTCCCCAGCTTCAATGTTTGCACTTTTGAGCAGGTTTGAATCTCTTTTCTGAAGACTTTGCTGGCTCCACCTGTAGGTGTGCTGTGACTTGCCTCTGTTTAGGTAAAAACATTCAGGGTCCTTGATTTCCAAACAGAAAAACAACACTGCTGCTTCATTGTTGAAAGCACGCGTGTTTCTTTACAGTTAACAATAAACCTCAAAATAGCTGCCCTCAGTCATTCTCCAGAGAACTCCTGTCAAACGTGGATTTCAGATTAATGATATTCAAGAGACATCATTTGAGCGGTATTTATGCCAAGTTCTAATAAGGAATGCACTTGGACTACATTAGCTTAATTCCCTTCCCAACTGCCTCCAGTGCCAACAGACCAGCTGTCTCCTTCAAAGGTTGCTCCTACTGTGCCGCCACCGCATTAGACACCACTGTCGCTTCTAGCAGTGACTACTATCCCCTTCTGGGTATCACCAGCTCCTACTGGGTACCACCCACTCCACTGGGTACTACTGCAGATGCCACCATTGGAAATGCTGATATAACGAAAGTATAACACCAAATGGCACTCTGTGCTTTGGAATCTACTAGATGCCAAAAAGTTTCTTAGATCATCATGAAAACGGTATTCTGATGGATATCTCCCACTCATTTGCCAGACATGTTTCAAAGTCAGCAGTAAATTCCATGTGGGCTCAAACGTGCTACACTGTCATTTTAAATGTAAACTACCTCATCTCCTTTTTTAGAAGCAGGAGAACAATATTATAAATTCAAATATAGGTAAATGTCCATAGTTTTGTTTGTTTTTTTTTCATTTGCAGGAGAAACGCTGAAGAGGCTTGCTCAGAGTCAAAATAAACAGATTCTTATGCGTGTTATTTGAGAGTATCAATGTATAATTTACAGAAAGTTAAATAAATGACTCTCCTATAAATAGAAAATCTACACATGCAAAATACTTAATAATGAGGAAAATAGTAATATGGCAAACCTACTCCAAAGGCATTTGAGGAACTGGATATTTATAAACATTTAAAAAAAAAGAAAAGAAAGAAAAAAGGGAAAGAAAAGAGGGAGGAAAGGGGGAAGGAGAGAAAGAAAGATGAAGGGAAGGGAAGGGAAAGGAAGGAAGGAATGAAGGGAGAAAGGAAGGAAGGGAGATTGTTGGGTTAAATAAAAACTACTAATGGCCTATAGGGCAAAGACAAAATAAACTTTGAGGTTATCTTTCCTACTGGACATAAATATACAATTAACATGTTTTGGGACCAAATTAAATAGTAAATAACGAGTTAAATACAAGAGCGTGCTCCTAGAGAATTAAATAATCACCTGGTAAGCTTGTTAAACAGGACCCCAGTAACAATGGATATGCCTCCCTCATTTTTTGCCTTAGTTTTAGGTTTTGGATAATATTTATCTAATAGTCTCTCATTTTGGTCATAAATAAGTGACAAAGAGTATTCTTGATTACACACACAAAGAAGGCCAGTCTCATATTTTGGCTATTTCCATATGCAGAGCAAGAAGACCTAATTACTCCTGTGAGCCTCCTTGAATTTGCTCAGCGAAGCTGGAGCTATTTGGTATTGTGCAACTACTGAGGCCAGAGGATTAACTTCTTCCTGGACATTTCTATAAAGAATCTCATATTTGACTTTCAAATACTTCCAGTTATTTGCTCTTCTACCCAAGGAGAGGAAGCCAAGCCCATGAGACGTTTTTCACCTGCTTCCCTTGCCTCAAAGTTCCTAAAAGAAGCCAAGGTCCCTCGTCTACCAGGAAGTGACCTTCCGCATCACCCGTGAAACTGGACCCCTGTGAGCCAGTTACCAGGCCTGTTCTCCTCAGAGGACTTTGTAGGCATTAACTTCATATATCAAAGCAACGCTTATCACTTAATGATGAGCTTCTCATAGCTGATTAAATGAGTATTCCTCTGTAATATGACACACCAACTGTAGCACTTGCACAATCAATTTGTCTGTTTATATCCTGGTAAATAGGAGAGCAGATTCTTACTGAACCAAGGAAAATAAATATATTACTGTGAAAAGTAATGAGGCCCAGAATTTGTTCCAGAATTCTGAGGAATCGGTGAGAATCAGATAGGATTATTTTTTAATGTTTCACTTCAGGTACAAAAGCATGGTCTACTAAATTGAGAATTAGCAATAAACAAAGAAGAAAGGCGAGGTGCTTCCTTATGTACCAATCGGAAAATAGAACATTAAAACAACATCAATAATGTTTAAAGAAATAATCTCAGTTAATTTTTCTTCATCAGTTTATTCAGTTTGATGTAAGTAATTCTTGTTGTGCTAGAGCTTGGGTCAGCAGTCTGTTTTAATGGAATCATTTCTTTCGACTAAAAAAACTCAATTCGCTGGTATGTTCAGAAAGCTATCTTAAAAAATTCAGCCGTCAGCTTTAAGCCTATACCCACATTTCTTTTTCATTGAGATATCAATAGTTAGGAATACTAGGTACAGTCCTTTTTACAGGGCTCTGAGCGTATCCTATGTGGTTGAAAAACAAATTGTAACCTGAAGCATATAGCAGAGTCTTCAGACAAGCATCAGTGAAAAAGCAGAAACCACTTGTTGATGAGACTGAACGGCTGTAGTTTGTTTGCTACAGTAACTAATGATAATAACATGGAAGAAAGTAAGATTCTCTGCTGGGCTGCAAAGCACAGCTCTCTGACCTGGGCCTGAGCCATATTTCCAGTGAGGAGAACATCACAGACAGTGAGGATAATGTTCCATGGCCCTCCAAATCCATTCTGTAAGGTCTACAATCTTTGGAACGTTTATATTAATAATATGTTATCTACAAAATCCATGGCGGGGAAGGCCAAGTTTCTCCTTTGATTTACAGCTCTCCCCATGCAGCTCTTACAATAGTGTTGAGCTAATTAAAAACTATTGAGCCTACCAAACTAGTGATTTTTCTCATCCCTCTTTTTACAGGTGAAATGACAATTCCCTGCAATTTTCCAGGGGCCTGCAGGGAAATATCAAAGCCAGTTTTAATGTCAAAGGATATTTGAGAATTTTACTTTTCCAAATTTAGGATCTGATCTTAGGAAGGCAAAATCAAAATGATTTTGAGAGGCTATTTGGTCAGTTGGTTACAATAGAAGGATGGGTACCTGATAACAACAAGTGGTTGTAGCTTAACTACCTGTTAAAATGACAGGATGACATTTTAAAATACACACAGAAAAAGTAACACAATTGTAAATAATTCTAGCTTATTTTAGAATTGAGAAACTTTAGCTATTTATCTTTCTTAATAATTAGGAAGATAAGGCCAACACAAAGTAAGAACATTTCTCTTGAGAATCCTCATCTCTGCTATATAGGCAGATTACACAGTAGGTCAAGTATGGCTTTACCATCCCTTGTTAAGAAAAGACCAAATACTTCCCATTTTAACAAGGAGAAAATCTAACCTATTTTTAATCAGTATATTGTTTGACAGTAAAAGATTCACAAGCTTCTTAAAACATTATTTAGTGGAGGAGCCCATCAAAATAGAGCCTGCTTGAACAGAAGTGCCGAAGCTAAACACACCTTTCCTTGTCATTGTGTGTTAAAGTGATGATTCGTGAACTAACTCTGCATAAACACAGGCAGTATTGGCAACTACCTCCTCTTCCCTTCTTACCTGTTCCTCCTTTCTTGAAAGGTCTCCTTGAAGACATAGTTGGCCTTTGGAAGGTAACTAAATCTCTCCAGGGGTCAGATATGCCCAGTCTCCAGTTTTACAATAGATTTCTCCAAGGTCTAGGGTCTTATAACCCCTGCAAATGTAAACATACAGCTCCAGAATTAGCCTAGGAGTTTATCTCATGATATAACCCCTGTCTCTTGAGGAGATAGGTTACATTATTCTTTCAGAAGGGAACAGTTAACAAAGTAAATGCCTACCTCAATTCCCCATGAACTTTGAATGTGCTTTGTTGTATAAATTGTGTGAAATTTTATAGCGATTTTGTCATCTCTTAAGGGCTATGTACTCTGTTATACTTAATAATAAATCAGGTTCTTTCTTTCCATGGTGGTGTGAAGAGATCTCTCTTTGTTGGCAGTATTTTTACTTTTCTAACATTTTACATGTTCAACTTTTGTCCTTCTCTTTGCTCTTGCATATTCTGGATCAACTTGATATTTTATTCTAACATAAATTTGCCATCTTCTTCCCTTGATAAACAAAAGCAAACATTACCTTACATATACAGCTGAAGGTCTTTACCATTATTATTCCTTGAATAACCTTATCCACTAAGGATACTTAGTACATATATGTAAAATCTTAATATATTAATATATATAATCATACTTAATATATAAAACATATATATAATCATATATAAAAACTTGAAGGAAAGGCATGTGTGTGTATATAGATTTCAATATTTTAAATTAAATTGGACTAGATGTCATATCAAGATGATCCATTATATAATATTGATATAACTCCTATTGATATAAGAATGTTAGACAAAAATTTAAAAGACCAAAATACAAAATAATTTTTAAAAATAGAAAAGAAAATTTAAGGGAAAATTATTTGTTAGACTTCTGTATCCTTGAGCAGTGCTATCAATGCCCCAGTATTATATTAAAAGATATGCTCCCCCATCCTACCTCTCTGTCTTACTTCCAAATTTGAGATAATTTTTGTTAATAAGGGTTATCTGTAAAGAATCCTCTTCACCTACCCTGTGTCCAAATTTCCTAGCATCCTTTTGACTCTGCCAATAGTTAATAACCATATACAGGATCCAGATCACTGTCCCATGGGTAGGGAAGAGGCAATGTAGAGACAATGAAAAGAACATGAATTTCAACACGTTTTGAATTTACAGGAGTGAATCCTTGACACATCCAAGTCTCAGCTTCCTCCTACATAAAAGATCATTTTGATACATACATTTTGATATTTTAATAATTGGCATGGTAGGTGCTCAATAAGTGGAAATCGCTATTCCATATCCCACAATGATGTTTCATCAACATCATTACTATTATGATTGTTATTGTGCAGAGGATGTGGTTATTATCCTTAAGGAGAATACCATTCAGAAGCGGGAAATAAAGCCATTAAATATGTATCACTGATTCTTATAATATATAATAATTGGAGAAGCAGATAAAAGACTAACCAGGGCTCAGAGGAGAGAATAATCATTCTTAAAAGATTGATTTTCCCTTTTAAACAATTATGAGTTTTCAAAAACTTTTTCTTTCATACGGCAAGTGTTGAGGTTGTAAATAAAGGACTAATAAATGTAATAATATTTCGAAGATGAACAGTGGTTTATGGTTTTCTATGAGTAAGACTTTTAATCACTCGACTCCAGCAGTGGTACGCAGGGAAGAGAAAGAGCTAGTGAGGAGGAAAGGACCAAAATGAGCTCCCCTGCACTGCCTGGGAACAGCAGGACAGGAGGATGGCATCAGCGGAGAGCGAGTGGCGTCAGCCCAAGGAGGGAGAGAGAGTCCCTGAAAGGGGAGACATCAGAACAATCACAGCAGACATTACCCTCTTTTGCTCAGCAGGTATATATGGAGAGCCCACTGTGCCAGCTCCTTTAATGATGATAAAGCAACTGAAATTCTGGGGGCTAGAGACCTTCCAGCTGTACTGTGTGTGAAACTGACAGTGGACTCTGGTTAAAAACGGGGTCAGTAATAGCAATGGTGGGGGAAATAGAAAATAATATTTAGCACCTATTATTCAGAAACTAGGTCGTCTGTGCTAGAAACTGAAAGGAACAGCATCCCCTCATCCCTGCCTCTGAAGTAACTGAGGAAAGAAGACAGTGCTGGTCCTTGCTAGAGGCACCCTCCAAAGGAGAATGATGGTCTGGCGGAGGTGGCAGAGAAAAGGCATTCCTGGCTGCTTCTGAGATTCAGTGTGAAGAGCTGCCATGTAACGCAAAGAAGCAAGGTGACCTCCCAGTTTTCCATGTCCACTTGGAAGGACTAAAGCGGCCATGCCACAGGTAGGAGAACTGCTTTTGCAGAGCGAGGGCTCAGAGGAATTCTCTCTGCCTCTACATAGTGGATCCACATCATGCTGAATATTTTAATAAAACTAGTAATAATAACTGATATTTATTAAACACTATAGGCCAGGCATGGTGGTAAGAATTTTACTGACATTTTTTTGTTTTTAATTTTTAACATAATCTTTTGAAATGGACACTTGCTCATCAATGTTAGAGTTATTAAGGCTCAATTTGTTCATGGCCACAGAGCTAAGTCAAAGCCAGAGTGAGAATCCAATTGCACGTATGTTTAATTTTGAAGTCCATGATTTGTGCATGACATTTACTATGGTTTTGTTAAATGAACTTCTCCAAGTAATGCTAGATATTATTTTTCCTCTATTTCAGATATTCCCAAGAAGGAAAGGAAGGTTGTAGGAGAGACTGATGAAGGTACCATGTGGTCCAACAATATTCTATAACACTACATATCTGGGGACTTTCATGAACATTTTTATGAATGGAAGTGCTGCCTATGGCTATTTCTACACGCAAGAACAGATATTCACATATACACAGAAGTGAAGCTCATTTATGTAACTCTTCATACAACTTGTGCATTAAGCTATTTATTGACTTTGTATGATTGACCCATGCTTATGTGGTAGGGTTAAAAATTATGATAACAGCTAGAGCTAGGAGTTCTCTTACACAGGTAACAGGATGTTTTTTAGAAGGGGACACCTTAATAAGGTTCTTGGGACAAAAGTTGGATCATTAGAAGACTAGGTACCAAGAGGGAGACCTAAACACTGCTGTGTTAGAAATAAACAAGATTTGGGAGTGAAAAGAAACAAAGAGAAGTACATGAGAGTTAAGAGAAAGAAAATATGCAAATAACATGGTAGAATGCTGAAGGATTTCTCATAACAGGAACAGCTAAGATTCAGTTTTAAGTTACTTTGGTTTGTGGGTCTCAACATCAATCCCTGCACTTTTCTCCCAATTTTCAGTCGAGTCTGCTACCTCCCCTTTGTTGTTCTTGGGCATGTGTGTGCATGTGCGTGTGCATGCGTGTGTTTGTGTACTAGCAAAAGACTGAAGTTCTATGAGATACTCTATAAACTGTATTAACCCACAGGAAGCAAGAACTCAGCACCACCAATGGTCCTGATAGTGGAGTCCCTGAGAAGCCCAATAATGGAATGAAAATCAGTCAACCTCGTCCTTAGGGTCAGGGTGACTCCTGCTGATAGAGTCACAAAGAGATTCATGACAGAGCTGGTAGGCCGAAACAGAAGGCAACAGTGTTGAGTGTTAAGACTTTGCATGAATGAAGAGACAGCTGGAAGAAATACAACAGATTTTTATGAGAATAAAATTTATCTTGCAACCTCATCAGTATCCTTCAATATTTAACCAAAAAGAATATTAATTATGAAGGGGAGCAGACTTCTGTGCCTGCATGGGGATATTGATGAAGATCGTCAGGCAATCAACAGCACAGCAAAATAAATCTATACATTTTATGTTCTACATGAGCATGTAAATGTCTTTGATCTGTACGGCTTCCCTGGTGGCGCAGTGGTTGAGAGTCCGCCTGCCGATGCAGGGGACATGGGTTCGTGCCCCGGTCCGGGAAGATCCCACATGCCGTGGAGCGGCTGGGCCCATGAGCCATGACCGCTGAGCCTGCACGTCCGGAGCCTGTGCTCCGCAACGGGAGAGGCCACAACAGTGAGAGGCCCGCGTATCGCCAAAAAAAAAAAAAAAAAGTCTTTAATCTGTAGCTGATTAACATTTTTGAAGAGAATGGCAGAGTAGAGGCAGTGATGAAGCCATTTGTGGTTCTGGTTTCACTGACATTTGACCTTATTCTAGAATCACAACCTGGCCTGCTTATACCAGTCACTCACTAGAATAAACACAGGTTGGAAAATTCCATGAAAGCTGGCAACACCCCAAAAACACTTCCCTCACTGTATAGAATGGCAGTTCTATTAAAGATATAAGCAGGACTATGTGGACAGCATAGTTGTGCTGTTTGGATAGCCGTAACTCCAGTAATACAATCGGGCACAAGGCGTGGGGCCACTTTTACCATGTTCCCCGACCTTCAGAAATCACTGTGCTCGGTAATCTATAAGTAGGCCACTTTTCATCAAGCATCGCTTGCTGGTTCCATTATCTAACACATCTAACATGAAGAAGGACCCACCTTGCTTCATTATGGACTTTTCTGTAATATGAAGGTTAAAAGAAGTGACTTGATTTGAACAGTGTGGAACTTAAATATTGTATGTGCACTCAGATTTTTTGGTAATATTTGGGTCTAATTTTTTTTCATTTATCTTTTTAAAAAATTCTTATTAGAGTGTGGTTAATGGGTCTAATGTTTTACGCTAGAGGAATAATAGTTCATTATCTACAATATAGCTGCTCTTATTACATTGTATGTGTTTTATTACTGTTCTGGTGGACACCTTGAATTATGTAAATAGCTCTAAGAATATATTTAGCTGAGAACCACCCATAATTCTTTTTCTCCATCATCGAAACGTCATAATTATGACTTAACAGGGACTTCGATGTCTTTGCTCTAAACTATTACTGACTTTCTGAAAGTGATTCTCTTTGCCCCTCCTCTTTTTCCCTCTCTTTTCATCTTCTTTATCTCCTCTTTCATGAGGGATGACAGTTGAAAGCTGATAACTATTGGATTTTTATAATGCAGCCACTGCAATACAGAAACAGAGTGTTATTGTTCTTCTCATTTTAAAACTACAAGTATCTTCAGCTCTAATTATCTAAGTCTTTATTTAGAAAGTCTATGACTTATGTTAAGTGGTAACATTTTTTTCATCTACCTTTCTCATGTATCATAATGAAGCAGAGGGTGACTGAGACAGCCTCTGATGGGTGTTTCCTTGCAACTGTGATCTCATTTCTCGATGACACATAGGACATGGTACTCAAATTGTGTACCCCTCACCAACCCACTGGATCAGAATCTGGGGGTAACCTCTGTGCCTTATTTTTTAAATACCATTTTTTCAAAGATTGGAAAAGTTCTACTAAGTAAAGTTGTCATTTCAGAGCCCAAAGCAGCCTGGTGTAGATTCTGAAGTTCTGTGAGCACAGGAGTCTCCTTTTCTGCTAGTCAGTGATTGTCCTTCCCACGGTATGCCAGGGCATATTAACCACTGGCTCTCTGGAGGGAAAAACAATCTAATTTGCTGCATTTGCCAGTTTCCACAGGGTAAAGACTATTGACGAGGCTGATTTCAAGCTACCAACATGATGTCACTGAACATGGAACTGGGATCAGTGTGTAGTAACACATCATTATATTTGCCCCACACAGAGACAGTAAGTAGAAATAACCTCAAAAACATAGATAATAGTAAAATGTAGTAAAACAATTAGAAAGGGATGAGTTTTTAGTACTTATTGCCCTTATCTTTAACTTACTTAATTGTAGGTTAATATAGTTCAATTTTTAATTATGAAAGTCTTTAAAAACTGACTCACAAATTCTTGCAAAGTTAACAACTGGTTCTTGCAAGTTGGTGCCAGCCAGCTTCAGCTCACCACTGACTCTCTTCCTCTCTCTCAGTGTCTGTTCTTTCCCAATACTCAGTGACTGAGGATGGGAGAAGGATTAGCAAATAAATATTTATTGGGCACCTAATGTTTGAGGCACTGTGCTTAGTTATTCAGAGATCTTAACAAAAATAGGATGCTATCATTGTGCATTTACTCTAGGCCATGTCCAGCACTAGGCATTTTTTACATATTACCTCATTCCATACTTAAAACATCTATGAAGTGGGTGTTAATATGCACCTTACTAATAAGGTACCTAAGGCTCATGGAGGAAAGAAACTTCCCTAGGACTATACCATCTCGTAAGTGTGGATTAACCTAGTAAATCAGGATTAACATACAGGTGGGTTAGACTTCACATTCTGACTGTGTTATTTACCCTCATAGTAAATTTGTGAGGCAGGTTTTACTGCGTTCTACAGGTGAGGTTTAGAAACATTAAGGAATGTTTTCAAGAGCACAGGGAGGACAGTCCCCTTTCAAAGCCCATCATTTGTCCACCACAACGTATTCTCTGCCTCAACCTCCACATGCTCCTCTTGTTGACAATGTAAGTTTTGATTTACTGAGTTCGCTTTAAGTTTCAGAATTAAGGAGCTACCTTCCCAACAAAAGGATCTGTATATTAAAACAAGTCAAAGGCAGTGCTCAAGACAAAACAATAGATCTATAACCATAAATGTCAAGCAACACTAATGAGCCAGAAGAGATCAGATTTTCAACTGCCTGGTATGAATAGCATGCCCTTCGCTGGACAAATCCCAGAATCCAGAGGAATGAAATGGGTCAGGCCTGAGTCACTGCCCTACCTCTGAGGCAGGGACTAAGAAGCTGGTTACTAGGAATGGGTAGGCAAGAGTGGGCAAAGTAACATTATATTTAAAAATGGTAATGGGAAGATTTTCCGAACAGCCCAAAACAATAACTACACGGTCCATTATAATAAATTTTATTCTTTTAATGACTTCAATATTTTTCATGCCTGGTAGCCTGATTATTGGTCAAGCCAGTTACCTTATTTGATACTGTCAAGGCTTTAACCCTAGAGAGAATAAAAGTATTGAAACTGGCATACTTCATATGAAGACCACTCTATTATTATATAATTCCCCCTGTATTTCCATAATTTGAAGTTTCAAGTAGAGGATTCATTAATAAGTTAGACAAACAGAAGGACACACTTGGCAGAACCCCTCTCCTAAAGTCCATTTAATGCCTGAGCATAGTGTGTTACCATTACATGTCCACACATGGGAGGGATGATTCTGAAATGCGGAGGGTGGCCTCCAGCTTCCAGACTGAGAGCCTTGAAATAGTCCAAGCACTTTCAGCCATGGTGCCTCTCACAGATCCTCTGAATAGAGACCGGATTAAACTGGAGACTAGGAGGAAAGAACTCTTTGTCCTAAAGGTCCATCAATGCCAAAGAGTGAGACAAATGTTTCCTAGTAATGAGAGTAGGACCAGTAAGAAAATACATACATTCAAACTTACATTCGTCACATAGTATTAATACGATGTAAAATATAGGTATGTACGCTTACCTCACTGGTGTAAAAATAAAGTGCATAAACTCATTCCATTCCTTCAATTAGAAGTATAACCACATCTTTCTCATGGTAACTTCAATAGCTTTTTCACCTACATAGTAACTAGTAGCTTTCTGATCATCATGTAGGCAGAAAGTGTGGAAGACAAAATTAGGGAGGAAAACAGAGGACAAGAAAATGGTCCTTCACAGTAAACGGGCTAAGCTCTAATGCCTGGGACCCTTTCCATGGTGAAAATCTTGACCTCCACTGTCAGCATGTTATAGGTCTTCATTTTGCAGACTTCCCAGGGATTAAAGATGGCAAAAATAGTGTAATTCACACTTAGCTCAAAGAACCTAAAAAAATTGTCCTCAGTTTCCATCTGTTCCATTGTTATTTACCCCTTTCCTGGTGCTCCTGAACTTGGAAGAAAAAGATAAGCAGAAAAGCCCCACGTGGGCTGTGTACATAGCACCTGTAGAGATTCACACCTTTTAGAGGGAGAGGTCACCATCTGTAGGCGTGAAGACCAGATGTGACCATACCCATCAGGAAAAAAGGCACAGTACACTGGAGTCAGGATCTTCATTTTTGGTTTGGCCAATCAGATGCACGTGCAGGACATGTTGAAGAAGAAAGTGAGGAAGAGACCACATTCCTGAGGTTCCTGTACTTCTTGCTTCGATACAATCATGGAGGAGCTGGGATTTTTTACAACAATATTAGCGAAGGTCTCAGTAACTAGTATGTAGTCCCATGAGTGTCAAGAGGAGAGGAGAGTATGAGCATCTATTTTTGTCTCAGGAAAGCTCCTTGAAGACTAGAGGATAATTAAGGGGAGATCACAATGTCTAGTGAAGTCTACCTTCGGTTTGAAGGCTCATAAGGGTGGTTTCCCTTACCCTCAAAACAACACATTTGCATGCACATGGTGCATGCACATCTACACACACACACAGACACACACGTCACACTCAGGGTAGAGAGACAGGGATCCCCCTGTTTGTCCCAGAAAGGAGAAGCTCTTTACACATTCTTTACTCATATAAGTGACACTCAGTACAAGTTCATTGCTTGAAAACTTTCCCAAATAGAAGCCAAAATTGTGGCCAAAAGGCTAGAACTGTAAACCACATGTTCCCCTTCCATGAAAGAACTTTTTTTGCATAATTAAAATGGAACAAGGAATTTGAAAATTAAAAAAATTCCTGAAACATAACTCTTTCACAATTATTGGGCATTCTCAAATGTTTTGTTTTCACCAACAAAACCCTGGATTTATAAGCTAAACTGAAATTAGATGAGATTCTGAGATCTCAATTTGGGTGGCCACCCCTGTGAGAGATACGTGTACATCTGTGTGGAATGTGTGAAAGGGGCTGGGTGGGCCTATAGAGATTGATTTGATGGACAGGGCAAGTCACTCATTCCTTATGTGTCCCTTGGTGCTATTTGAGTTGAATCAGACTTCCTTGACTCACAATGATGTTTTCAAGGGAGCTATCATTTTAGTGACAGGCTTCAGTAGTTCTTTTCAGTATGGTGAAATTTTGCATGCTTATTAAGCACCAAAGTCTTCTCCAGATTTTTCTTAGGGAGCTAGGACAAACAAACTGGAAATACTTGAAGAAAAAGTTAAGAAAAAAATACTAAAATAAATAGATTTCATATAGTATTATACAATACAGTGTTAATGAACTTTTTATGCTACCCATGAGAGTGATTTTTGTGCTAAGCAAAAAAACGTTCAGAGGTTTAGTTTTGTTTAAAAAATAAATACTTATTAAAGTTTTAGATTAAAAAATCTAGTTATTTCTTAAGCTTTTAAGTTTAGCCAAATGTTATTACTCTATGTCTAGCAAATTTAATAAAAAAACACTTTGAAAGTGTTCCCATTTTAAAAACTTAGTTCAAAAAATTTTAACTGCATTTTATATTTCACTTCCTTTTCAGGTGCTTTCTTCTCTGAAATAAATAAAATTCCCTTGAATATTAAATTTTTCTTATAAATCTAACCAACTTTAAAACATTGTGGAACTTAATTTTTTTATGTCTCAAAACAGTACATAAAATAAGATTTCCTCTTAAGATCACAAATCTTAATTAGTAACTCAATTATGGATTTTAATTTTAATTTACAAGGCTGTTGTTGTAATGGGCCAAAATTCTATTAAAAAGTTGGGCTTGCCTGGTGGTGCAGTGGTTGGGAGTCCACCTGCCAGTGCAGGGGACGTGGGTTCGGGTCCTGGTCTGGGAAGATCCCACAAGCCACAACTATGGAGCCCGCGTGTCGCAACTACTGAAGCCCATGTGCCCGGAGCCCGTGCTCAGTAGCAAGAGAAGCCACCGCAGTGAGAGGCCTGCGCACCGCAATGAGGAGTGGCCCCCGCTCACCGCAACTGGAGGGAGCCCGCGCACAGCAGTGAGGACCCAATGCAGTCAAAAATAAAATAATAAATAAATAAGTTTAAAAAAAAGTAATTAAAATTATTTATTCATTGTTTTTACACAAAAATATTTATAATGTAGTCTAGATTCTCCTGAACACTTTCATACTCAGTCTTAAATCTTCACGTGGTTGAGAGACAACTCCACGAAGTCAATTAACATCCAAGTTAACAAGGATTACTTTGCACCAATGGTTTTAGCCAACATCTGGGGACATACAGCACAGCTCTTCTCCCTGATCACTGAGGAAACTATGTAAAATCAGGAATCGTCTCCTTAGCAGTACTTGAGGGTATCAACAACCAGAAAGCTTAGCTGGAACAGTGCCTGGAATCTCGTCACCAGCCCTGAACTCTTTGACAGTTACTATGCACTGACTCCATACTTGAAAAGCATGTAAATGGGGCTGCTACACAGCCCACCACCATATATTCAGGTTGTAAACATCAATTAATTCTGATATCAACCAAATGTCAATCTCCAGTTTACGAGGTGTATTTTTTTTGGCTCAAATGACATGTAAATGCCTGACAATGAAGACCCTTGAGTTTAATGGGATTCTGAATTCTCATAAATTAGTTTCCTTAGTGTAGTTTAGTCCTACATGGACAGTATTCTCTGCTAACACAAACCTATTCTAATATATTTCTGGCCTTCTCTTTGACCTTTGGACAAGCCATTTTTACCACTTAGTGACATAATTTCTATCTCTGTGAAGGAGGCATCACTACTCATCACCAACCTCATAGTATTGTTCGAATTAATAAATAATGTCCCAGATAATTCCTATCAAGAGGATTCAATGCAATAATAACATACTGTGAGCTATGTTAACAAGCCTCTTATGTGAAAAGATGCTCAACATCACTAATTATCAGAGAAATGAAAATCAAAGCTCACACTGGTCAGAGTGGCCATCATTAAAAAGTCTACAAATAATAAATGCTAGAGAGTGTGTGGAGAAAAGGGAACCCTAACCCTACGCTGTTGGTGGGAATGTAAATTGGTGCAGCCACTATGGAGAACAGTATGGAGGTTCCTTAAAAAACTAAAACTAGAGCTGCCATATGATCTGGCAATCGCACTCTTGGGCATATATCCAGAGAACACCACAATTCGAAAACATACATGCACCCCAGTGTTCATAACAGCACTATTTACAATAGCCAAGACATGGAAGCAACCTAAATATCCATGGACAGATGAATGGATAAAGAAGGTGTGGTATATATGTACAATGGAATACTGCTCAGCCATGAAAAAGAATGAAATAATGGCATTTGCAGCAACATAGGTGATGCTAGAGATTATCAGACTAAGTGAAGTAAGTCAGACAAAGACAAATACCATATGACATCACTTATATGTGGAATCTAAAAAAAACAAAAAAAGATACAAATGAACTTATTTCCAAAATGAAAAGAGATTCACCAACAGAGAAAACAAACTTATGGTTACCAAAGGGAAAAGCGGGGTGGGGAGAGGGATAAATTAGGAGGTTGACATGTATACACTACTATATAAAAAATAGATAACCAACAAGGACTTACTATATAGCAGAAGGCTACTTTATAATAACCTATAAGGGAAAATAACCCGAAAAAAGAATAGACATATATGTGTGTATATATATATATATAACTGGATTGCTGTGCTGTATACCTGAAACCAACATGATATTGTAAATCAACTATACTTCAATTTAAAAAAATTTTTTTTAAAAAGCCTCTTGTGAGAGGCTCAAGTCTAATTGGAAGGACACTGGACAGTGTTTGAATCACTGTTCAGCCACTTATTAGTGACGGAACTTGGAAGAGTCCCTTAATTTTTCTGACCTCTTGACCTGGGGGTCACCCGACCTGCTTCATAGGAATGTTATGAGGATCAGAAGATAGAACGGATGTGAATGGGCTTGTGATGAGTGGAGTGCCATACTAGCGGGTGCTCTATGTTACTAACGATAGTGAACTTGTGCATTCTGCATCTTTATAGATGACTTCCCATAGCATTGGTCCCAGTGCTCCAAATGGGTCTGGAAATGTGTAGCCAGGCCTCTAGATTGTGGTATCAGAAAGATAAATACCATATTCACACGTATTACTAGTCTGCACTTCTTATTTTACTGATGTTTCCAAAAGGTCAAAAACAGAGAATTCCGGTACATACAAAATCACATCTATAGTTCATATTTGTCTTCCCTGGAATAAAAGACTGAGGCAATTTTACAGCTTGTAAGGGAATGTTGTGCACAAGTGTCTGAGCTAACATCTTGTCTTCAAAAAAAAGAAAACAAAAAAAAAAAACAGCTCATGTATGCTTAGTTTCTACACTGATCTCTGATTCAAATCAAGGTTTCAGAGAAAAGATCAAAAGGAAAATGAGAAATGCTAACTAAAATTTAATGTAAAGCCAATAGGAACCTTTTGTTTCTGGGAGCACTTTTTAAAAAAGACAATCTTGGACTAAAGAACATTTAAGTACTAAAAGATAGGAATGAATAAGAGTAACAAAGGCTAATGGTGGAGAATTTTCAAAGGGGCACCAAAGCAGCTGTGTTGAGTGGAAGAAGTCCATGGACATGAATTTGGGTATCCAACTTGACAGTATGATATATCATAAGAAACTAAATACAGATTCTGCCACTTTACAAAATTATATTTGGGTTGGGTTGTATTTCTTTGATTACAGCATCACTTAAATATTCCCCTAGCAAATCACATTGCCTGAAACAAAATAATATCACAATTAAAACCTGATGGCTCATCTTTGTCATGAAGAGATTTTTAGGTTTTCCATCTATCCCCTTATATTGGTGTGGTCAACAAGATTCACAGTCTGAAATGAGTTTAAAGAGACAGTAATAAAATGCCTAAATTCTAATTCCCAGCTTTAATACTAATGTTCAGGAGAATAAACTTGATTTTTACCAAAAAAATAACAGATGATATTCTTAAAAAGAAAACAATCATCCTTTGAATTAACAGATTAAAATCAGCAGGCAAATCAGAATTTTAAAATATGAATACACAAGTACTCAGAAAGTTTATGGGACTCATGTTATTGGCTTCCCAGGATTATAGCAGAAAATCAAGCACCATGATGCTGACTATAAATTTCAATGCATTACTTAAAGATAATATAACAGGAAGGAGAAATTATTCACTCCTTTAGGCATTATTCAGGACTTAGAGTACTATGTGTTTTGTCTATTTGGGGTCTTACAACTTATAATTTACAAGTACACATAAAAACCAATTAAGGGTCCAAGAAAAAAAAAAGGTAAAAACAATAAAAGAATTAGAAGACAAGCCCCTTAAGTAAACATTTAAGAAATTTTAGTTATTTACCTTGGATACAAAAGAACTGTCTTCAGTTATTTGAATGAAGAAGAGTGACTAGAGGGTTCCATTTCCTCCAGGCCTAAGAAAAAGGAAATAAGGAAGAAAGGGAGGTTAGCTATGAGGAAGAACTATCTGACTATAAATGTTCTTAGACACCAACTAAGATTACCACCACGGGAAGGCGTGGGCTAGGTTCATCAAGGATCTTTACTTTCAGGAAGGAAACCATCTATCAGGGAGTTTATCATGTAAAGCCAGGCCATATTTTTCCTGAAATCTTTTTCCAACTGCATGCATCCTTGAAAGAAATATTGTTCTTTCATAGGAAAATGTTCTTAACCACGCTTCTCCCACTCTTTTACACCACCCACTAAGAAGCTACTTTATAGCCAAATAATGTGTATCAGAGTATGATTAAAGTTTCATGAGTCTTAAATGGTCCCCTCTCTTAGGGATGAATAATCAAAGAAAAAAAGTACTAGTAATGAGTCAGAAACAAACTTCTCCTTGGAAGGATGTTCAGTAAATTTAATCATTTCTAATGCATATAATGAGGCTTTAATTTCCATTTCTAGAATTCAGTTGTTACTAGGAAATTGTCTTGTCTCCTGAATAAACCTCAGCAAGGTAGACATTTTCAAAGGCCACAGGGGAAGCTTGAGAGAAGGAAGGCTGGCAGCATAATTCTGTCATCAAGGCCACAGCCTGTTCTTTGGGATTATGAATGCCAGCTTGATATGACAGTGCACTCCACCCACTCTTAACCATACCAGCCTCCATGTCAATGTTGAACATATGGTCTTTCAGGGGAAGCTGTCTGCTCCGTCCCCAATGCTTCCTCTGTCTCCAAAGAACATCATGTTCTTAGAGAAAAGAAGGAAGTCATTCTTAAATTCTAGTACCCCAAAACGATTAGGCTGTGCTTACAAGCCTGGCACCAGAACCATTCCAAAACCAATCCAGAACTAACTTTTAGTTGGCAGGAGTCTATTTTTGTGGAGGTATCACCAGTAGCTACCCAGAATATCAGTCTCTCCAAATGTGTCACTCAGTCCATGGATCATATATAATTGGATCGACCAAGAGTCACAGTCAGAAAGATTTTAGAAGCATTGTATTGCTGTGTGTGTGTGTGTGCGCGCGCATGTGTGTGTGCATGTAGACACTAAGAATTCAGATAACTATAAATGAATTGTGGGGCTGCATGGCATGGGGCCAATAGGAGCTTTGAATGAGGGCTCTTATATTGAGTGAGAGATAAGGATTTATCTTTAAGAAGTTGGGCAATAAAGGTCAGCCCTTCTCTCCAGAGAGAATACTAGAGGGAATGGATGTATGTTCTAGTTATAGAGAATCAAGGACCACAAGCTTTGCCCAATACTTACTGAAGGTGGAGGAGGGAGGACAGGAAGTAGGGATGGTTAGGAGATTCACCAAAGAGAAATCATTTTGAGAACAGTAAGATGTGCTGTCAGTGAACTGATACTTCTATCCTAGAATGGTGAAATTTATGAACTAAAAAAGGCTAACACACAGAAAAAGAGCTGTATTTCTAAGAGTGAGGTAAAGTCTAAGGATAGGTGAAATGTTATGAAAGACCTGTCACTGGTAATAGATCATAACCTCAGTCAGGTGATTGCTGGAGAGAAGCTGAAGAGCCTTGCCTTAGTATGACAGGAGCGAGTAATACAGGGATGCAGATTCTTCAGGTCACAGCTTGGAAATGCAATACACAATGATGGCCTTGATGAGTCAGCAATGCCCTTTCAGAGCACACCTATCGTACCCCTGAGGTCTCTTGCTCTGCAAAGAAAAACTATTTAACCTGTTATGAAATTTTTCAAATTTATACAAGATTTTAGAAAATTGTATAATACATTTCCCGCACCAATCACAAAGCCTAAAAGTTCTCTACTCATGGCCAAACTTGTTATATCTATAGCTCCCATCCCTCAACCCACCCTGGATTTTGAAGAAAATTCCAAGCATATTATCCTTTATCCTTTTATCTATAAATATTTCCGTATATATCTCTGAAAAGTAGAGGTTCTTTTTTAATATTTAAAAATATTAACATTTAATGTCACATTTAAAAACATTAACAACAATTGAAGAAGGAGGATTTTGAGGTAAGTGAAAGTAAGCTTCCCCAAAATTCCTGGAAAGGACTGAGCCGGACTATTAAATACGACCATTAGTATGACCTTCTTTTACCCCAGGTTGATGGAGTCTGGGAGTGAGAGTATAGGAAGATTTAGTAAGAGGACTCAGGTGTTTGATTTATGTATCCTGTTCTGAAAATGCATTAGAAGTAACGGAATGAATCCTGTTCTGAAAATGCGTTAGAAGTAACGGAATGAATTTATCTTTAATCAAGAAGAAATAGCATCTCTTGGTTTTCCACGTGTAAAAGGAAACCAATTTCTGTTTTTGCTTTAGTATAGAACTTTTTCTATTGGCCCAGTGAGAAATAGAAACTGATAGATAAGCAAGACTGATAGATAAGCAAAGACTGTATTGCCATTATCTATAAAATAATGATAGGTATAATCAGTATTTATGTTTCTGCATATTAATGCAACCCTCTGAAATAAGCTGAGTATGATATACTAAAAAAAATGTGTCCCCATAAGATCACTTAGCTATGTTCATGTTACAGGACCTGTCATATCTGGTAAGTTTGCTGTTCTATTAGGCAGAATGTAATAAACATCAGACCTATGAAAAGTCAACCCAACTGTATTAGCTGGTTTGGGCCGCCATTACAAAATGTCACAGACTGGGTAACTTAAACACAAACGTTAATTTTCTCACAGTTCTGGAGGCTGGAAGTCCAAGATCAAGGTGTTGTCAGGGTTGGTTTCTGGTGAGACCACTCTCCTTGGCCTGCAGGTGGCCATCTTCTTGCCCTCACAAGGCCCTTTCTCTTTGGATGTGCATTCTTGGTCTCTTCCTCTTCTAATTAGGGACATCGGTCCTAAGGCCCACCCCCTCCATGACCTCATTTAACTTTAATTACCTCCTTAAAACCCCATCTACAAATACAGTCACTTTGGGGGTCAGGGCTGCAACATATGAACTTTGGAGGGACACAATTCAGTCCATAACACCAGCTAATCCTAAAGTTCTATAGGAAATAATCTGTTTATTATCCCTGTAAAATGATGATCAATCATTCACTTAAAACATGAGATCTAATGCTTTATTTTTCCTCTTGCAGTTTCAACCTCTAATTATATATTTAAATGTTTTCCTTTAAAGTTTTGAGGTTATACTTATGGATTTAGTTATGCATGAATACATTTTATCTCCATAAGTTAAACACAGATGTTGACTGATGTCAAGAAACATTATGTAATCATAGTACCTCATTTGGCCACACTTTTTCTACCAGTCATAAATTGTTCTCGTTCCCTGTAGGGGCAGCCCTTTGGTATACATGTCTCTTACCAAGTGCTTCCACTTTTCTTTCCCCACCTACCCAGCCCAAGGATAGTCAATCCATAAGTTGGCCAGCAATTTACAAAGAAAATTGGTATGGCAGCATGGTCCCTGAGCTTCCCTGTCTTTATAATGTGTAATAGGAAACATTGTAAGAATGAGGCAGTTAGCAGAGAAGCTAAGCTAGCAGGGCCTACAGAGCAGAGGCATGAGTCATGTGGCCTTAGGAAGCTGTGAGAAGGCAGATGGAAGACAGAGCACAGGTGCTGTTGAGGAGGGTGAGAAACCCCAGAATAGCTCTAGCTTTTTACACCTTTCCTGTTCAAGTTCCAGATCTGGTATGTTCTTAAATAACACTCTTTTTTTTTTTTTTTTCTATAAGTAACTTGAGCAGATCTCTCTTCTTACAATCAGCAGTGTCTAACAGAGAAAGAAACACATCATAAAATATTCTCCTTCCCTAATGGAATATTGAAAAGCCAAATGACTCTTGGCTCTTTTAATCATGTCTGTCATGTGTTTTCCATTTTGCCAGCACAAGCATCCAAAGTCTGCTCTTTCTTTATCCGTGAATATTAAAGGATGCCAATTCACACAGAGCTCCCAAAATGTGAAGTTTGCTTTGGCGGCACCTTCTCCAACCTCTTCACAATCCTCCAGGCTTTTAGTCAGTATTTTCTCCCTGACCCCATCACCCATGACTGTGGGTTGCCCCCTGTCTACCCAAGGCTTCCATCTTCGGACAAAGATTTAAAATTGGGCTTTTCCTACACTTTAAAGTTCACATATATTTTCTAACAGGGGACTGTTCCCTTCTTAGCTGTGACATGAAAAACTTGACCGAGAAATTCCATTTGTGCTAATTTATAAAAGTTTAAAACTTTTAATACTATACCTCCCCCAAGAATATTAACATTTTTTCCAGGGAAAAAAAGGAATGGGTATGTGGCAGTGAAACCTGAGCTATCCCTCTTCCAAAGACCCAGCAGCAGTTCTAGTGAAGTAGGGTTCTAGTAGCCTAGTTGGTAATACATCTATTTGCTGAAATGTCAGAACTTCTTGACCTCTAAGATCCTTCTGAATGTTATGGTTTTATAATGTATATGTTTCTATACATCAGAATAAGGGAAATAAGGAGGGGAAATTTATCTGAGGGTATTTTCCCAATTATCTCCTTTCACTGTAAAAATCAATTTTAGAACTTACAAGAGAGTCAGTTCTTGTGTCAGTTTATCAGGTGTTCAGCTATATTTTGGCCCAAAACAATTTTCTAAATTAGATAATCAACATCAATAGCTTCATCTCTGTCATCCTTGTTGTCACTGTCGTCTCATCACTGAACAGTGTACCATGAACGGGGGCAGTGGATTATAGAGGTTCATGGGTTCTGAGAGCCTATTGCGCAGGATTGATTCTGGGCTCCACCATTTACTGTGACCTTGGAAAAATTACTTAGTCTCTCTGTTTTTTCATTTCTATCTATAAAATAGGGATGATTATAATAATATTACCTACTTCATAGGGCTGTTTTAAGGATTAAGCAAGATAATATAAATATAGCATCTAAAAGTGTGCCTGACAGATAATGGATATGGTATGCATTAAGATGTCATCATCATACCATCTTATAATTAATAGTACTTGACAATTTTCAAAGCCTTTTAACATAGATTAAGTGATTTGGTTTTCACAACTCCCCTGGAAGTGGGTAGGAAAATTATAATTATCTTATGGATAAGAAAAACTAAGGCTTGAAGAATCTGTTAGCTGTATCTAAAGCTCCATTTAAAACAGTCCTGTCTCCCAGTATTCCCCAAAGTATGAACCCCTGGAAGGGCTTCAGAAGATCAGCCAGGTGGGCCTGCTATAAGCATTACCATGATTTAGGCAGTGGGGTAATCTTAGAGAAAATGGTCTTTTCCCTCTGGTCTGTTTAATTGCCACTCAGCAACACTTAACGAATCCTAGTGGGCACCACCAGCATTGTGGCCGCTTATCTCCCCCATGGCTACCATCCTCATTTGTCCTGCTTCACCACTTTTTGCAAGGGCTCTAACTGGCTCCCCCTTCCCTTTCCAACAGCAGGATTGTGCTGCCCTGGAAACAGCTGACTGAAAGACTACAAGAGTCCTGTGTTCCAGCCAAAACATTAACATAATTTATACACTTAACACAATTCTATATATTTTTAGAGTGCTCTCCTATTTGTAACCATAACAGAAACAAATCAATTTTAAGCCAGTTTACTCATGGATATCTACTTTCTACTATGTTTATTTTCCAAACATTTTAAATGTTATGTTGCTTTTATTCCCATTGCAAAATGGAATTTTTTTCCCTTTAATGATTTGTTACTAGGGTTTATTATTCTATATATATATTTTAAATGTAACCAATTACCTTAGGTCAATAATCTAATCCAAGTTAAGTGAAGCAAAGACTTTTATCAGGACCTAAAATGTATACCTGTCCTTAACCATTCAATGCTGCAACTACTCTGACATAATAATGTATCCTTTGGCTTCCTAAAAAAATACTGCAGTATAGCAGTGGTAACTGTATCCTTAATGCTTATTGTAAGTTTTTCACTTGACCTCAGCAAGATTTCATGAGTTGACAGGCTGGTATTAATTTACATAGCTCTTCAAACATCTTTTAAATGTTCATGATGGAAAATTAAAGCAAGTTAAAAATATCACTTTTAAGAAATAATTAGAATTTACACTTAATTTAAGTATGTTTACAGTTCCCAGGAATGTCAGAAGTGCAATACACTTTACACCTGAGTTTGCAATTTGACTAAACTATTCATCTCATCAGTATAATACTCCAGTCACTGGAACGTCAACTCAAACACCACCACACTGGGCAATTCTATAGAACTTGGTGCAGATAGATACCTAAATTTAATGTGCTGCCAGTAAAACCTGCCGTGTTGAATCAACTGTGTTCCTGGGATAATCAACTTCTAGATAATACGTTATAGCCCAATCCAACCAACTCCAGCCAACATGTTTGCCTTGAACATTTTTCTCTTCTGATAGGGCTGAAAGAAAGGAAATAATAAAAATGGAAATCATCAGGAAGCTAAAAGACAGATATTTAAGTATCTGAAGATAACTTTAGAGAAGAGCCCAAAACCAAATAATAAATGTAATCTTACTTAGAGTCAAATGGGCAATCATATTTTCAGGACAGTAAGAAGAGACAGTATGTACTGGGCATCTAATGTACAGCATGGTAAGCATAGTTAACAATACTGTATTATGTACTTGAAAGTTGCTAAGAGAGTAAATCTATAGATCTTAAACGTTCTCACTACGAGGAAAAAAATAGTAGTTACATAACCTTATTATAGTAATCATTTCACAATATACATGTGTTTGAAATTACTATGTTGTACTTAAACTTACACAAAGTTATATGTTAATTATTATATCTCAATAAAACTGGGTGGGAAAAAAAAGAGGTTGTTTATCAAAATGTATGTACTTCTTTGCTAGAAATGGATTCCAGGAGCCTAGGTGGTGGTTTATACTGAAGGTAATTCCAACAGGGAAGTAGAGGAGTGAGATAGGAAAAAAAAAAAAAAAACAGGTGAAAAAGGATTTTCACAAAGCAAGATTCCACTGTTGGTAACTAGAGGTTAACCCTTCTAGAGAAGGCTGTGAGCCAGTGTAGAAACATGCCTCAGACTTATCTCACCTGAGGGTGATGGAGCTGGGTTATTTGTATACCAATCTCTGTCAGTCACAAACCAAAGGCTGTTTCCAGGCAGGACATTAATTCTCTGCCTCTCCCAGCCTAGCCTGCGGGCAGCAAAGTGAGCTCTAGAAAGTGGAAAAAGCCCCTAGGTAGAGAAATGCATTTGAATTTGGTCAGAGTGCACTGAACAGATAAAGGTGAGGGGATATGGGCAGAGTACTGACAGTGTCTAATCGAGTGCCTCTTTTTTTAACCTTTCTAAGTTTTTTTTTTATGGAAGTATAGTTATCTACATTATTATATAAGTTACAGGTGTGCAACAGTGTTTCATAATCTTAAAGGTTATACTCTATTTGTATTTATTATAAAATATTGGCTATGTTCCCCATGTTGTACAATATATCCTTGTAGCTTATTTCATACCTAGTAGTTTGGACCTCTTAACCCTCTATATTAGAGCCTCTGCCCTTCCCTCTCCCCACTGGTAACCATTAGTTTGTTCTCTATATCGGTGAGTCTGCTTCTTTTTTGTTATTGTCACCAGTTATTGTTATTTTGTTTTTGTCACCAGTTTGTTGTATTTTTTAGATTCCACATATTAGTGATATCATTGGAAGGCATTGTGCTAAGTGAAATAATCTAGCATCTTTTTCTTTTTAATCACACCTTTGAGATAATTCTCTGGCTATTTCCTTCTCGAGAGAGTCACTCCAGTTTCTTGACATTATGACATTTGGTATTACCTAATGCCTCACTGAAAGGCTAGTTTAGTCGCTTTTAAGTTTGCCATAAACTCATAGATATTCTAAAAAGGCACTTTTTGAGTGGAGATATGGGAAGACCCAGATCAGAATCAAAAATGAGGTTTTCCAAACCACATACGACAGCTCTGTTTTGAAAGTAATTCGCACCCTCCCTATATAGGGAAGCAATGTTCTATGTTAAGTCTATTTGCATACTACAGGCAGGTTTAGTCAGGAAGAAGATAAAAATTATTAAAGGGCTCAAATGTAAACAGTCTGTCACAGTTCTAGCCTTAGTGCTGATCAGGGAATATGTGATTTTAGAGCAGTTTCAATTCTATTGTAGTAAACTTGACGTCATTACAAGTTTCAACTAATGTAGTTATTTTGTTCATAGATGTGGCATAAGCTACCATTCTAAGCAAATTTTTTCTTCATCAATAGAAATACTTTAGTATTTATAAATGGAGCAGTATTGATAGCCTACATATAAAGCCGTGATTTATTTCCAGAGAAATAACTACAGTTCCAAGAGCAACATGCAATAATTCAAGGACATTAGCAACTTAGCGTGGCATTTTGTTTTCATAGTGTTGTCATGGTCTTAAAAACGCTAAAGGCTAAGCATAAGGCACAGAAAGTTGATAAACTTTTAGAAAAACACAAAAAGCCCTAGTATTAAGTTAAAATTTTACTCCTCTTTCTGTATTGAACTTCATAATATACTCTTTTGGCTCTATGTCTATTCAACAGAGGTAAGGGTGCTTGTTAAATGTTTTAAATTTTACTTCCTGACATAATGCATAAACAAACAGGAACATCAAAGACATATACAGCCAAGTGAAAATGCTCTGCTATTTGCTGCAGAGTAAATGGCTTTAAGTAGGAGATCGGATGGCTATAAGACAGGATGGAGGGAAAGAATAAGACAGGATGGAGGGACAGAAAACAATAAGACAGGATGGAGGGACAGAAAACAATACGACAGGATGGAGGGACAGAAAAAAATCCACTTTTAAATGATTTTATTACTAATCCATTCAGTACCAAGACTAAGGCAGAATCACCAAAAACTTCTAAAATCTCACGTTTACTGGAGTAGATTCTACTGGAAATTCTTGCCTAAAAATATCCTTTCCGAGACAGGCAAGCCAGCATTTTGGCAGAAAGTCATGGTGATGGCGGATGACATACTCCTGCTCTAGAGGCCAGGCTCTCATTCCGTGTGACCTTTGAAGAACTCAGTGCTTCCCGGTTATAAATGTCATTGGGGGAGTTCCATCATGCCAGGCATAGAAACATCTCGGGAAATCTTCTTCTCAAAAGACTTTCTATCGTATTATTTTTATTTTTTGGCTACTCTTAAAATGAACAAGAAAAAAATAATATTATGGTAAAGAAAAGGAGAAATAAAGTGATTCTTGGGATAAATTTAGGTTCGGTACAGGCTTTTTCTTCATCAATAAAAGCACCATCAATTATGAACAGATGATTTTATAAGGCCCATATATATAAACAAAGATGCTTTCCTGTGCACAAAGCTTGCACATAAAAATTTTACTAGCTCAAATTATTTGTCCCGTCGTGTATTCATTTCCTATTGCTACTGTAACAAATTACCACAAACTTAATGGCTTAGAACAATGATTTTATAGTACGGGTGGTCAGAAGTTCAAAATAGATCTCACTGGGCTAAAATCAAGGTGTTGGCATGGCTGGGTTCCTTCTGGAAGTTTTAGGGGAGAATTTGTTCCTCCATCTTCAAAGCCAGAGAGTAGCATCTTTCAATATTTCTAACTCTGATATACTTGCTACCAGTCTTGCAATGACCCTTGTGACTACACCCTGATAATCCAGTATAATCATCTCAAGATTCTTAATCTAATTAATCCACAAAGTCCCTTTTGCTTTGTAATTTAACATGTTCATAGGTTCCAAGTATTAGGATGTGGCCATCTTTGGGGGTGCCATTATTCTGTCTACCACACACAGATGCTACATAGAGGAAACGAAGTAAGTCAATGTTTATACAGCCATTATTCCTGCTCTGGCAACCAAAGGATGCAAAATGTAAAATAGAAATAGTAATAACAGCAATATTAATTATCATTTATAGAGTGTCTAATAGAGTGCAGTCATTTTACAATGTCTTATTAATCATCACAGTAGCCTCTTAGAGTAAGGATTATGACACTCTTCTTACAGGTAAAAACGTTAAGCTCAATGAAGTTAAGAGCGTCACAGACCTAGTAATTTTAGGCTAGGATTTTAAATTAAACCACACCAGCACTTTAGTCTGAGTCTTTTCGGCTCCTAAGCCAGGCTCCTCTCTGCAGTTTCCGGTGTGTTTGTATGCAGTTTGTTACTCTACAATCACACTGCAGAGAGGACCACAGCCTGCTTCTTTACTGTGTGGATAAAGGGCTTCTCAGAAGACGTCATCACTCACGCCTACCATGAAATGCTTCCTTCAGCTCATAGTTGCAGTCTACTCTATAGAGCCCAGCACTGTCTGGAAATAGCCGTGATTTGTATGTCTTCTCTAACGATGTCCCTGTTTCTAATGTGACTGGAGAGGTGTGGAGAAGCCACGTCGAGCATAGAGAAGATATAGTTTGCTCTTAATGAACCTGAAATGTAACTCACGTGTCCAAAATATGAACTAGTCCACACCTAAGCTTAAGCAGGAATGGTCCTTGCAAATATTCTTTCACATAAAAGCTCTGACTTTTGGATCTGAGAGCCTGAATTTAGGTCCTGCCTTTGTCACTTTGTCACTCAATTTCTTTTAATTCTGCTCTTTCCCACCTCAGATACATTACACAAGCTGTTTCTTCTGCCTGATATTATTTTCCTCCACTATACACCTGGTCAACTCCTATATATCCGTCAGATCTCAGCACAAACATCACTACTCTCCATTCTCCAACAGACCATGCATCCTTCCCCGCCAGGTCCTGGAACGCCACTCCCTTACCTTTTTGTTAATTACTGATCATCCTTTAAAATTCACCTCAAAAGTCACCTCCATGTTCTATCTTCTCCTAGCATACTGTGCTTCTCTTTAATAGCCCTTACCACAATTCTACTAAATGGTTATCCCCTTTCTTGTGTGGTGTCCAATTTCCCCACTAGAATGAGTGTGCCTTGAGTGCGGAAGCCGCATTCAGTTGTTTGCCCAGCATAATGTTTAGGCAAGCACCAGGGCCCTCATTTAATAATGCTGAATGGATGTTGTACGTAAGCACTTACCATTGTTCTGTCCAGGCTAAGTGCTCAATTTATCACATCTTTTAGAATAATGGATCTTTCTAGAAAACTAGCACAATCAACAGAAATCCTTATGTATTAGTCTTTCAATTATTTATCTTGACCAATACTTCTCCACCACTTACTCTGGGCAGGATACCATGCTAAGAAGGGCATCAGGGGGAAAAATAAATGAGAAACAGTCCCACATCCTAGGAGCTTATCAGGAGTGAAAAGACAATGAGTAAATAAATAGCTTTAATCCAAGGTAACGTATGTGAAGAATCGTAAGACAGGTCCAAAATTTACCTGAAAATTTCTTTCTTCTAAGCCTCCAGAAATTACGGAAGCTTAGAAGAAAGGAAATACATGACTTGGGGATGGGAAAGACTTAATGGAAGACGTGGATTTTGGTGGCTAGATAGACATTTTAGGGAGCAAATCAAGTATGAATGTAAGTAATATATTTCAAGAAAAGAGATGAATATGAATAAGGTACAGAGGAATATATGATTTATAACAGCACAGGTAAACTGCATTAATCTATCGGGTGACTGTTTTCCAAAGTATCCAAAATTTGCTGATAGATTATTTGTTAGAATGAGTCTGTCACGTAGATATAAACATTAACCAGAATTATCTCCTTATTAAAATAAATTTATTGAAATAAATGTATGTACATTCTGAGCATATACATACCATATCCTTAGACAAATCTGTGCTTGACATTTCACCTTTAATTCATAGAGCACCTGGAACATTTCTTATGTTTTCAAATGAGAGAAGAATCCAGAGATTATATGTCCTATCTATCTGGATAGCTTTAGGTTTTGCGGTGGATTAAAGATGACCACATAGTTCTTTGAGACTCTTCTCATTGAATTCTGAGGTTCACGTCCCTGGCCCTTGAATCGAAGTTGGCTCTGTGACTGCTTTTACTCAAAGAATATGGCAGAAGAGATGTTACATCAGTTTCCAGGCCAGGTTTTGTGACACTGGCAACTTCTACTTCTTGCTTCCTGGAAGCCTTGCTTTGGGAAAAGCCAGCCACTGTGTGGGAAATCCAGCTGCTGAGACCATCACATTGTCAAGAAGTTGGACCTGGGTATTTTGAGAGTCCACATGGGGAGAGAAGGCCAGCCAGAGCCAGGCATTCTAGCCATCTCAAGCCAGGTTCTAGACATGTGAGTGAAAAAAAAGCCATCTTGGATGTGGACAAGGCCCAAGGATCACAGCCAGAACTGAGGCCGCAAAGTGCCCTGTCCAAGCCAACTCCAGCCCACAGAGTCACTGGCGGAGGCCCCAGCTCTCATGGGGGTGAGGGTGGAGAGGAGCCTCCCCTGCCGTCCCTGCCTGATTTCCTGAGCCACGAAACTGCATCAGCAAACGATTTCCGTTTCCACCACTAAGTTCTGGGGGTAGTTTGTACACAGCAACAGATAACCAGAGATGGGTATTTTCACTGGGGTTAGCTGTAAGATAGATTTGTTTTTTTACAAACACATTAGAACTTACTTTTCAAAATATTAGTATTCAAAGCCATCACTCTGGAAGAATATTTACTTATTTTATGAATTTTCCAGGCTGAAAACACTTTTGAAATTTTCTTCACAAAAGCATTTTATGAGCCAAGAAAAAAGAGGATAGGTGCTTCCCTGGTGGCACAGTGGTTGAGAGTCCGCCTGCCGATGCAGGGGACACGGGTTCGTGCCCCGGTCCGCAGCCTGTGCTCCGCAATGGGAGAGACCACAACAGTGAGAGGCCCGCATACCGCAAAAAAAAAAAAAAAAAAAAAAAAGAGGAGACGAGGGGGAGAAGGAGTTGGGGGGAGGCTAAGAGGGAAGAAGGAATGCAGGAAGGGAGGGAGGAAGGGAGGGAAAATCATGCTTGTTATTGGATCATCACATCTCAATTGGAGCTCATGTAAAGCAATTATTACCACATTCTCTAGACTTAGCTCTGGACAACTTTTCCTTCTTTTCCCTTTTTTTCCTGTTTCCTTCACATTTTCAAAACCAGTCCTCAAAGCCCGAAGAGCTGTCACCACTGAAAGTGTTGCAAAGAAAGTGCCAGTTACTCTCAAGGCAATTCAAAGGGACGAGTTGCTGAAATATGTGGAGCATTTTCTGGATGCCAGCGTCCCCAAGGTGTCTGTTTTAAAGGACACAGACTCACGTGGAGGCACACGATCCTGCGAGATTAAAGAAAAATCAGTGTCACCATAAAGGGCCGCCAGAGCCGAACACAACATAACCGGTGCGACTATCAGATTGGTTTGCTGAACTCATTCCTGCTGCAACGTCAAAAAGCCTCGGTGCCACCATGCAGCTGATTTATCTTTTACATTTATCCTGAATCTCTTCCACTATTTGCAAAAAGAGAAGATTCAGTTTCACATGGTGAGGCTGTTAGAAATAGTACTGTTCCTTACCAGGTGCTTTTGAGTTTTCATTGTGTAAGGAGAATTCTAATACTCACTGAAAAAGGCCAATCTGTAGAAACGATAAATGTCTTTAAACTACCAAGCATGTAACTGATACACAGCAGGCTCTGAATATCATATATGCTTTCAGACTAATAATCAGCCATGGAAGCCTATCATTACTCTGCTTTTCTGATTGTTTTTGGTTTTTATTTAAGAAAAAGCCATAACCACCTCCTAAATAGCTTGACCTCTTTTACCAGGAGATCTACAGAACATGTTTACAGGACATATACAAGATGAAACCTAATTGAAACATCAAGGAACTAATTCGAAATTTAGAAAATATTTAAGTTAAAGAGAAATAAAGTCAATTATTATATAGTTTGCCCAAAGAAAATTAAAGGCAGCATAATTTACTTATTGCCTTGTTTGACAGTGGAATAAAAAAGAGAGATATGATATGAAAATAATGCTACTGGCATGATGAATAAGGCTATAATGTCTAGACTACAGGACAACGGTGCTATGATAAAGTACAGTCATTACTTGGTATTATGAAAATGGCTTTTGGGTAACTTTTTTTATACACCAACATTACAATCATGTCCTAAACAAACTAAATGAACCACTACCAGATATTTCTAGTGCTATCTCCTATCAGGCATGATAAACCAAACTTCTCTCTTTTATATTCTTCCAGAGCACCTGGTTGAGAGCTCTGAACTTGACAAATTCTGTCTCCTCTGAAATTTTAAGTAGCAATAAGCACTTCAGTTATTTTCACAAAAAGACACATATGGCTTTATGCTGAAATCCTGCAGGCAGCCACAGAAAACCTCATATTTTAAAAAAGAAGAAAATTTAAAAGATTAACACAAGGTGATCGCTAACAGTTTAGATCTGGCAATGCCACCTACAAAACTAGGGAAGATTCCCAATGTGCTTTCAACAGCTTCTCCATCTTCTTCATTGTGAGAAGAAAACTTGAAGTCTGTAGAACAGATGCTGCTCACCCTAGGATGCCAGCTATAATTGACCACCAAGGGAACTGTCCAAATGATGGGCCGGCCTGTATTATTAATGTCATTCCCCTTTTCTAGCAAGCAACTCTTTGAAAACAAAGCAATTTCTTCAAGACTACAGATTTTAATAATATAACCCTAGTTCTACGGCACATAACTCCAGGAGAGCGTTGGCATAGGGCAGCTGGCAATGAAAATGAGGAATTCTGCTGTGTTGTGTGGTTGATAAAATATGTACAACACATGCTTTCTGCTGGCCAGAAGCTTCCCTGACCTATCAATCAGGAATTTAATAGCTGCTGTAAATGAATTAGCAAATTCGAAACCAAATGTAGGAGTAGCCTTCTGCCAACTCCGGTTCAATCGTTACAATTTGGAAATCTGATGGAGGGAGAAAAAGAATAAAAACAAATGATTTCTTAATCTTCGTAAGCCGTACCAATACTTCCCAAAGACGTGAATATGAAGCACATACTATGTTCAACACTCTCAAGGGTAGTGAGTCTATATCACAGCTTCTCATGTTATCACATGTTGTTGATTACTTTTTAGTACTTTTACCATTTCATTATCTCTTAAGGTGAATATCTTTACTGCTAGAGTTACTCTGTATTTTCACCTCCAGGATTTCACCTTTAGACCTAAGAGATAAAAAACTTAATTTTGAAAAAGAAACTTTGGCAACACTGAGCCCACTTCCCCTCACGGCACTCATTAGTGGTACCGAATACTAGCAGCAAGGGGCAGCGGAGAATGTACATCCCATCTCCACCAACAGAACACTCACTTCCAGTTCACTCATTTTTGCTGCCTGTCTGGCCCTGGAGGCATCTGGGGCCCCGACTCACAAGCTCTCCGATCTTGCTGATGCAAAGAAACAACCAATTTCCATAGTCTTTGGAAACTTTGTGTTTTCATTGTTTCTAAAATAAATTACAAATTAGTACAAGCAGAACAGATTTATAGATTTAACAAAAAGAATTGAAAATAGTTAAACAGTAGCAATCAAAGAAACAAACAAAAATACAATATAGCCACTTAGCATGACTGAAGGAGCAGAAACAAACTCCCTACCTTATCTTTCGTGAAAGGAGTGCACTCATATACTGCTACCGTCAGTGTAATTTGGAATAATCATTTGGAAAGATATTTTGCATGACAAGAAAAGTTCATTTATTCATTCACTCTTTCAAAACTTTGTTGTTGTTGAATTACAACATGCCAGAAACTGTTCCAGGTGTATGGACTACAAAGAGAATTAGGAAATAATTGTCAATCAGAAGTAGCAAACAACAAGAATGAGAAAAAAATTACTAAAAGAAACAAAGTTACATACAAAAGGTTCTAGGGAATTGGGGAAAGCTATACAGAAAAGGTGAGATTTGGGGCTGGGTTGTGTGTTATTTATTCATTCATTTGTGCATTCATTAAGCAAGCATTTCTTGAGTTCCTTCCGTAAGTCAGGAGCTATTGTAGGCACCGGAGTTACATCAGTGAACACAGACAAAAATCCCTACAATAAATAATGTAAATAAGCAACACACGTATAATAGGTTGATAATAATTGTTAAGGGGGAAAAGTAAAGAAGGGTGGGGACTGTGAGGAATACGGAGAGGTTGACATTTCAGGCAGGGTGTCCAGGGAAGGCCTCATATTAAGGCCACATTTGATAAAAAGTCTAAAGGAAGTGAAGGATTGAGCCACACAAATCCATCTGGGCAGAACATTCCAGGTCAAAAGGACTGTGTGTGTAAAGGCTCTGAGGGGAGAACGGGCTTGTGGAGGAATGGGAATGAGGTGGAAGCAGGAGCGTATGCAAGCTAGGGGGCAATGGGCAGCCAGGCTACAGTGGTCATGTAAGTACTTTGCTTTTTCTTTGAGTGGGAGGTCTGGTCACTGGAGGGTTTGAGCAGAGGAGTGACAGGTCATGTTTTTGTTTTAATCAGTTTGCTCTGCTCAAAAACAAAGAGGAGTGGAAATAGGGAGAGTGGTTAAGAGTACCAACTAGGAGAGATATAGTGATGGTTCTGACAAGGGTGGAAGCAGTAGAGGAAATGAGCAATGGTCATATTCAGGATAGATTTTGAAAGCAATGCTGACAGAATTTGCCAATGGATGGTGGGGTCAGGGTTCCTCAAGACCACCCCCAGTTTCTATGATTTGCTAGGACTCATAGAACTCAGCAGATAGTTGTACTTGCAGCTGTGAGTTATTACAGCAAAAGGATACAAAACAAAATCAGCAAAGGAAAAAGGCACATGAGAAGAATGGAGGAAACCTGGCGCAAGCTTCCAGAGTCCTTTCCCCGTGGACTCACGTGGAAGGTGTTTAATTCTTCCAGCATTGAATTGTGACAATGTGTGTGAAATACTGTCTACCAGGAAGTTCATTAGAGACTCAGTACTCAAAGTTGTTACTGGGGTCTGGCCACATAGGTACCATCTGCCTAACTGTACAAAAATTCCAGACTCCCAGAGAAAAGCAAGTGTCCAATATGAATACTATTTGTACAAATAATTTAGGTACAACGAACCACCCTTATTGGTTAGGGAATGGTGGAAAACCTCCAAAAATTTATGTTACTGACACCAGCCAACGGCTAACCATGAAAGCTACCCTTTGAAGGATAGCAGTCACAGGAAGGCTATGTTAATTCTTCTATGCACAGGTAGAATAAGAGATGTGAGATAAAGAGCTGTTCAGGAAGAGAAATGGAGAGCATGGGGGTATTCTAGGCAATGAGAGATGTGATGGAGAAGAAGAGGTTTACTTGGTATCTCATCCTTAACTTAAATAGGTACAATAAAATGACCTGGAGATATAAGAGTGATTCCAGCAGACAGCTCTCTCTCCTTGTGGAGCTTCTTTGCATTTTAATAGGATAGCCAGATACTAATCATATGATCCTCACATCTCTCATTACTTTACTGACCCAGGAGTAGTCTGCCCAGGAAGAACAGACAGCATCATGATGAAAGACCCGGGGGTGGCAAGTAATATGGTCCTATTCTACACCTGAAAGAAGGCCAGTGAACAAAAGAAGAGTAAACAGGAGGATGGACTTGGAAGGGAGTTGTTCACACTTCCTGAGGTCTTAATTTTGCCAACTGTTGATTAACTATTTATTTATTGACATCTCTGCCAAGGACTGGTCCTTTTTCATTCATTCATTCAATAAGTACATATTGAGCATTTACCAATGCCGGTTATGTGCTTGGCAACGAGAATAGTTCCTGACACCATGGTGTTTGCAGTCCAAGGGAAGAGAGGCTGTCACTTGGCCTTTTTGTCTTCTCATAGATTTGCCCTTCCTCTCCACTCTCATTGCCCTCAACTAAATCTCTCACAAACCTATATCACCGTGGGATCCTCTCAGTGATCTTTACTCCCTCCTAACTCATCCTGTAGTCTAAAACCAGATTAGGTTTCTTAAAATATGATTCCAAGATGATTTCTAATGCTTAAGAATTTTAAATATTTTTTCTACTTCTTAGATAATATTCCAAGATCAAAAAATCAGAAACTAGCATTTAAGACCCTTCTACATGAATGTACACACACACACACTAGACCTCCCCCAAAGAGCTTGCTCATTTCTATCATTCTGCCTTCTTTTTTTTTACATCTTTATTGGAGTATAATTGTTTACAATGGTGTGTTAGTTTCTGCTGTATAACAAACTGAATCAGCTATACATATACGTATATCACCATATCTCCTCCCTCTTGCATCTCCCTCCCACCCTCCCTATCCCACCCCTCTAGGTGGTCACAAAGCACCCAGCTGATTCCCTTGTGCTATGCGGCTGCTTCCCACTAGCTATGTATTTGACATTTGGTAGTGTATATATGTCCATGCCACTCTCTCACTTCATCCCAGCTTACCCTTCCCCCTCCCCATATCACTCTGCCTTCTAATCACATTCTTCCCACCAGGAAAATTTCTCTTGGGATCATTCATTCAGGTGGTCCTAGGTCTTTTGTGGGACATCTACTGTGCCACTTCCTCCACAAGTCATTAACTGTTTGTTCTACCCTACACTGCCCTTCTCCTTTCTACAACGTATAATATCTGCAAAACACAGGCACTCTTTCTCTGTGCATACTTCCAGCCTAGATCCCTGCCTTATCCATATGTATTAGTTATCTACTACTGCATAAAAAATTACCTCAAATATACTGGCTTAAAATAACAATAAACACTGGTTATCTCTCATAGCTTCTGTGAGTCAGGAAGTTGGGAGCAGCTTAGCTACATGGTTCTGGCTCAGGGTCTTTCATGAGGATACAATCAAAATGTTGGCTGGATTTTCATCTGAAGGCTTGACTGAGGTTGGAGAATCTGCTTCCAACAGGAGGCATTCATTTGGCTGGCAAGTTGGAGCTGGTTAATGGCAGAAGACCTTACTTCCTCCCTCATGAGATTTCCGTGGGGCTACTTGTATGTTCTTATCATGGCATCTGGATTCCTCCAGAGCAAGTGATGCAGATAGTAAAAGACAGAAGCTACCACACGTTTGTGATCTAACCTTACAGAAGTCACAGTGTCACTTCCATAATATCCTACTTGTCTCATAGATCAATAATACCCAGTATGGGAAAAGACTACACAAGGGCATGGATACCAGGAAGCAAGAGTTACTGGGGGCCGTCCTGGGGGCCACCACACCATATCTGATTAAATTTTACTGCCTAGGGTTTGTTTTCTGTGCAAAAGTGCATTACTTTAAGCAAATCAAACACGAAACAAGTGAAAATATTAACAAAATGAATAATGACTTCAAGCTTTTACATAAGGACTTATCACTCTTCAAAAGTATGGTTTTACATTGAAAGCACACCAGATTGTCAGGATAGCCTCCACTCCACAGTATTAAGTAGGAATTGTAAGCACCCTTGTTTTCCATCTCTTAGTCCAAAGCCTCAGTTTCTTAATAAAAAGATAACTCCAACCCCTTAGCATCACATACATATTTCTTCTTGCTCTTCTCCTCCACTGATCCTCATATATATCCCCTCCTCTCCCCCACCCTTCCACTTCAGTCCTGACTTTCCAACTCTGAAGAACAGCCTATCGTATGCGTAGGCAGGGCAAGTAGCCTGTGTGGATTAATGAAACTCAGGATCTCCTTCCCCCACTGAAATATTTTCTCCATCTGTTCACTAATGCCTAACATTTTGCAATTAACAGGTTCCTATTTTTTTCCTCTGACATGTGGTTTCTTGTCTCCAGTTTAAAATACCAATATTCTTTGTAAAAGGAATATATTACAACTTTAACAGCTGTCTGCTCATGAGTATGAGTTTTTCTGCATATATCTCCTGAAAACAAGTTTTCAGATGCGGTAAGAAGGAAAAGAACACTCAGGGGAGGCAATCCATCATAGGGCAAAGTCAGGGTAGAGAAAGAGGAACGTCACGGAATGGAAGGACGCACTTCCTCACAATTCTGTCCAGAGCCAACTCTTTTCTGAGACTTTACCAAGGGTAGAAAAGCAAAGACCTCTAACCTCATCCTCATACCAACCAAGCTCACTATATAAAACCATATTTCCTTTGTGTACCATCTGTCAAAGGCCATCAAAATGAGGAAATGGAGATAATCTCTTTAAAAAAAAAAAAGGAAAAGAAAAAGAAATGACTGGTGAATATAAGCCACAAAGATGACAATGCAGAGCTGGGAATGCACTACTTGCAGGGTGACTGGCTTGTTAAATCTTGAGCTAAAGCTTGTTTATTTTAACAATGACTTTGGTCTGTAAGCCCTTAGCCCTGTTATTTATTCATAACCTTGCAGGGGTCTTGGATTCCTAATTTGCAAGTATAAAAATGAGAAGCAATTTGCACATGCCAGGTGTCTGGACAAATGCTCTCTATTATCTGCATAAACCAGATGCTCCATGATTTGAACCAAGTTGAACAAAACACACACTGTTCATTCCCAAGCCAGCCTCACACTCCTACAGAGACCCTGGGTTGTGCAAAGACTATTCTGTAGCTTTTATCAATTATGGAAAAAACACTGTCAAAAAATAACGGCTTTTCTTGATGATGTGCTTCTGACCGTAATGGTTGGACTGTCTAGTAGAATTTAATGGCCTCAGACGCTTCTTATGATGCTTAATACATGCCTTTAAGAAGACAGACTTAGAATACAGACATCAAAGCCAGGTTTACCCACCACATCAAAACAGACCTTTTCTATTTTATTTGAACTGATTGCCAGGAAAAAGAGAACTAGCAGTTATTAACACACCTGCCATAGAAGAAGGAGCTCAAGGCACGTTATTTCATTTCCACTACTGATTTAGGTTATAAAATATCCAATCTGATTTGATCATGATATTCTATTAACTAAATTAGACTGTGTTTGGCTCATGTTTTTATTTAGAAGAATAGGCTGTTCTGACAGCAGAAATTGAAACAGAATTTAGTTCCCCCGTGACTGAATGCATTCACAGCCTTACCTTTTTTATAGTGCATTTGCACTCTCATGCTCATCCACAAGAAATAGTGCCTACGGGCCTTAGACCTCTCTGCAGGGCAAGGGATGCTGTAGTGTTGTGAAGGGACACAAGGCAGAGCAAGCCTGGAAGAGAAAGATCAGAAGCTGGGTTCAACCCCGTGTCTGATTAGTCCCACAGACAACACACATGCAGTCACTCCAGCAGGGAGGAGAATCCACCGCTGGGTACAGCTAGGGGATACCAACAATTTTCAGAATCTGGAGAGGGGCGCTCAGATGGATATCAAGATGTCCAAGCAGGACAGGAAGGCATGAGAGAAACAGGATAAGAGTATTCAGACCAGATCCCAGCACACTGAGCTCTGGGCCAGACAGGAGGAGCCATGTGAAGAGGCAGGAGTCAGAAAGCCCCTGTGCTGGAGGAGAAGGGTCAAAGCATACACCAGGAGAGCAGAAATCACCACTGAGAATCTCAAAGACATGAATGACGTCACAGAATAGCCTCTGTCACCCCGATAACACTGATCAACTTGTGTGCCTGTTCAAACAGATCCACCAGTTAGGATGGAGTGGATGACATGGACCCTCACCACCTTAGAGCCTTCAAATGGAGCTTGGCAATGGTGCTCTGGGAGGTCTGTATCAAATAGAAGAAACTTTAAAGAGGGATGTTTTCTAGTGGCAATCACAATATACTAACACAGAGTTCTCCCGCTGCTGAAGAGTGACGTGTTGCAAGTTCATTCTAGGAATACCAACATATTGATGTCCTCCCTGGGCACATCTGGTAAACAGCTGCTTAAACCTGTGTCATATTATTTTGTGTCAATGCTGGAACATAGGCTGCTCTGGACCAGACCTTCCCAAACTTTAATGTGCCCAGAAATCATTTGAAGTTCTTGGTAAAATCCAGATTCTGGTTCAACAGGTCTGGGTGGACCTGAGTAGCCTCATCTCCAACAAACTCTCAAGTGATGCTGATATTGTTAGTCCTGGGACCACACTTTAAATAGCAAGGCCCCAGATTAAGGATAGGGCTCTTAGTTGTTGTTTTCTATCAACACCTGTTACACATAAAAATTCAATAACAAGCCACACAAAAACTGGCATCTGAAAGAATACAGATCCGTATTTTCTTGGTGATTTATATATTTGGATAATTGTTTCCACTAAAATCCTAATTTAAGGCTTCCTTCATATTGCAAGTAAACATTTATTTTTTTGCTTACTCTGGTCATGTCTTCAGATACCAAAATTCTAAGCCTATGCAAAATGGCTAAGAACATAGATTCTAGAACCAGACTGACTCGTCCACTGCTACCTGTGTGACCTTGGGCAGACTGCTTAACTTCTCTGAGTCTCAGAGTAAAGATAAAATGAAGATAATCATAGTACTTCCAAGGGATGTTATAAAATGTGTTATTCTTAAATGCATTTATAGAAGTGCATGGTACCTGGCAATTATTATTTAGTATTTGTTAAATTAAAATTAATATATATATACAAAATGTAAAACTTAGTATTTGTACAAAATCTACCACATAAATAGCATGATTTCATGCTTTACATATGATCCTTTAAAAACCCTATAAAGGATTTTTCATCTCCATTTGACATATTGGAAAATGAGAAGAACAGAGAGGTATAAAAAGATCGATCCTGGAATCCAGATTACTTGAAATCCTCAGAGGAGAGAATAAGATAGAACTCAACCAGTCGAAGCACAGATACACACTGATAGAGCATCAATGTCCCACAGGGCCTAGCATTAAAGGTGGAATAATTTAGACTTTGATTAATTTACTGGAGTCTGACTTGACTAATGACTTTGAACTGTCTTATAGGGACTCTAGGGAGATACCACATCCTTCTGGGCAGAAATGAGGTTTCTCCTAAAGTAAGCAGATGCTGCCACTCTTAATAATCCTAGGAAAATTTGAAACGTAGGGCAGGAATTAAAAACTAGGGGGGCAGGTCTTGAGATGAGGTGGGGAGAAAAACGCTCCTCCTCTTTTTGTAGATGAGAAGCATTATGCTTGGACTCCCACGTCTGGAGAGGCCTGGGGCTCTGCCAGTCTTTCTGAGTGAGCTGTGCCTGGAACACAGAGACAGGCTGGTAGTGAGAGAGTGCACCAACCCAGAAAGAGAGCATTATGAGTTATTCTTGGTGTTGAACTTCCTTTCCACTACTGCAAGCCTTCAATAAAGACACACCAATACTCACAGCCTGATCTCTGTCTTACATGAGGAGTTGAGAGGAAGGTTTTACATTCAGGGTTGGGAAATAAGAGGCAAGAGTGATGCTGGCAGCAGCAAGGGTCAGGAGAGAAGAGCCATGTCCCACTGAGAGTGACCTGGTGAGCACAGTGGCAGCTGGTGAAGACACAGGGACATGGCTAGAAGAATACAAAGGCCCACCCTTGGAACCATGCAGACTAGCCAAGGAACGTATTTGTGCAAGACTAATTTCCAGCAAAAAAAAAAAAAGCCAGAGGTTTATCATTTCATCATGAATTGGGTTAGGCATGCATGAAATCAGGGAAAATATCAGGACTAGATGTTGAGTTTCCCCACCTCCAGGCTCCTACTGTTTCCAGTACATCACAAGACAATCATGTCCTGAAGGATGATCTTACATACATTACCATCTTTATGAAAACTCCCAGAAGTTGTATTGGTTTTCCATATTTTAATCTACATGTTCAGCATAGCCTAGAATTTCAAAGGTTATCAGGCCGTTGTTTTGTTTTGTTTGTATGAGTGTTTGTTTTCAAATACAAGTCACAACCAATGTTGACTGAATTGCTCCTGATCAAAAAGAAAAAGAAACTCATTCTACATAGTTATATGGCCAGGAACCAGTTTTAATGAACAACCAGAGCATTTGTAAATTACTCTGGTGGAATTACATGGGTATCTCAAAGAATATACAAGAATAATTTCTAGTATGACAGGAAAGCACTGGATAAAGCCAAGTAACATCGTCTCAGCTGGACACTCATTACCTGTGAAACCTTGGAAGAGCTATTGATCCTGTCAGAGCCTCTCAAGCTCTTCAAGGGGATAATAAGCCCTGGTCTGTTTACCTCAGGGGGGCCTCTGGCCCATGGCACGCCTCTGTGAGAGTTAGAAGATGTGCCCTCTGAGCTAATCCAGCCTGCTGCAGGCTCACAATTTAGTGTTCATTGTATGGACCAGGTTGGAGGCCCCATATGTCCCCTCAACCAGGGCTCATGTGCTGCAAGCCAACTTGCATATTCATGCACCTTGTCCATGGCCTATCTCACAAGATGATGGTGAGGATGAAATGAAGGTACTTTGCTAAATGTAAAGTGCACCATAAATGTAAGCGAATGCATAGGCTTAAATGCAATCAAAAGTTGCCTTTCAAACCAGAAATTGAGAAAGATTCCATGCATGAGGATTCCTCAAAAATTCTAAATCAAGAGACACAAATTATAAGGTATGCACCATATATATCAGGAACAGAGCATTTAGCAGGTCTGTGGTTCTTAGCCAGAATGAAGAGCCAGGGGCACCTGAAATCTATTTAAACAGGCAGATTCAGGGTCTTACCTCTGGAGGCTTCTGAATCAGGAGGTCTGAGAGTCTTAACATTCTTATGTATAAAGGTCCTTGGATTTTCTTTGATGTGCACCTCTGTTTGAGCATCACAAACTCAGAGAATTTAAGCCTAGCAGCTAATTCAGGTATTTTTAAGCCACATTCACTTCTTTTTTTGCCTGAATTATCCAGAGAGCTTCAAATGAAAACATATGGCATAAAAAATAATAAACAACTAAAGAAGATGCTATGTTCTCCATCAAAAAAAAAATCACTAGGATATTGCTCAGTAAGTTGATGGCTCATAAAATATTGATAGAATGCACATTCCAGAGTACATAGCACATGGCACAAAGTATCTCTGTACTGTCCCATCCACTGAGCTACAAGTGCAAAAATCCTAATCTTGTTCCCCCCATGCTGAGTCTGCTGACATGCAACGGAAATCTCAGACAAGTATGTGCACCATCAATCTGACATCCAGTGAGGTTATCATGAATCAGATCAAAGTAAATAATCAAACGCAAAGGCAATAATTTAAACACAAATATTTCAGTAGTTTGAACCATTGTAAGTTAAATCCTTTATCTTTTTATTTTATTTTATTTTTTTGCGTTACGCGGGCCTCTCACTGTTGTGGCCTCTCCCGTTGCGGAGCACAGGCTCCGGACGCGCAGGCTCAGCGGTCACAGCTCACAGGCCCAGCCGCTCCGCGGCACGTGGGATCTTCCCGGACCGGGGCACGAACCTGCATCCCCTGCATCGGCAGGCAGACTCTCAACCACTGCGCTACCAGGGAGGCCCTAAATCCTTTATTAAAGCACAAACATTTCTACTTTCCACTTAGATTCTAGTAAGGTATTTAGGCATAGTCTTCCATCTCCTCAGCTACTCTCTATTCCAGGAATTAAAGAAGAGATAGCACTTAGTACCTCTTTTAAGGTACCGTTAACACCATCGGCAGGGAAAGCTATACAATTCTGCACAAAATTAAAAGAACTCATTTCAATCTACAAAGAATAAGCCAGAGAATGTCCCCAGGCTGACATATTAAAGTATTGCATCTAGGACATAAGTACTCTACTTTTACTAATTCTCTGGAATTATGTTTAATTATCACAGAAAAGTAAAAGGGGGGGGGGACAGACAAATAGCCAGGGAATCTGGGTTTTGAATTGACATGTTACTGTACCCAACCTCACTAAACAGTCATTGCCTTTAGACTATTGACACACTAATCAACAAAGAAATTATTTTGGAATCTGATCGTAAAATATTTGGAAAAAAAGTAATCCATACAAGATTGATTCACTCTGGCATGTGGAGACGTTTTATATAATAGATTTGAAAAGTAACAATTAATAGCCAACGACAAGATTAGAAAAATGATTTTCTGGTTGCCATGACAATTCAGAGAGCGTACTACCACCCACTCTGACAGCAACACTTAAATAATGAACATAAAGACAGATAGTGGAGCCCACACAGAAGTGGGTGTCAAAAGCTAAGAAGTTAAACTGCAGATACTGTAGAGGTGATGGAACCCTTAGTAGAGTGACAAAGGAAGTGACCACTGTGTAATGGGAAATTTTCTTGAGGTAGAGTTCAGTCTGCTAAAATCCAGATGGTTCATGAATGCCTACACTCTACCCTAGGCTAGTGAAGACTAAATTGTCATTCCTATGTCAGCAAGCAGTCACAGTTGACAATTTTGCAGAGTGCTTATCAGAGGAGACAGAAAGTTTTAGGCCCTACCCATCATGAAATGAATAGTAGTAGGTAGGTAGAACACATATTCCAAGCTATTAAAAGAAAAGCTAACAAAAAATGTTCTATTTTAAATTGTAAAGTTATTAGAAATGAATATAGTACCTCTTAATGTAATGAAGGGACAGGCCTACCTACCAGGAGCACACAATATACAGGTAAATTAGAGATATAAAGTACATTTCGTTGAGCATAAAAAAATTATTTTAAGGGCTTCCCTGGTGGCGCAGTGGTTGAGAGTCCGCCTGCCGATGCAGGGGACACGGGTTTGTGCCCCGGTCCGGGAAGATCCCACATGCCGCGGTGCGGCTGGGCCCGTGAGCCATGGCCGCTGAGCCTGCGCGTCCGGAGCCTGTGCTCCGCAATGGGAGAGGCCACAACAATGAGAGGCCCGCGTACCGCAAAAAAAAAAAAAAAAAAAAAAAATTATTTTAAGATGTATCATTACTTTTATATGAAAAAATACTGCTAGCTGTATCAATTTAAAACATCTAATATCATATATATTAATTACAGTGTGGAAAATTATATCTTAGAAGTGATGAAACATGGTATATATCACTGCATTCATCTGTAACCATTCTTGTATAGTATAAGTTAGTTCATTCATTCATTCACTTAGTCAATGAATATTTTTAGTACTTCCAACGTGCCAGGTACCTGTGCAAAGTGCCAATTTTATATTATTGGTCAATAGTATGGTTGTTTTTATGAAGCTTGAGAGAAGAATCTCATTGAGTGGACCCCCTGACAACTGTGAAAAAGATCCTGGGGTTCAAAATGAACATATTATGCAAGTAACTCAATAAAGCATGTTTCTGGCTGGTGTGTCATGATACACTTGCATGTAATAAGAATAACATATTTTTCAGGTTATAAATGTCAGTGTTAAAGCCTAAGGTTCATATGTACTTATCATTTATCTCCAACTTACATATTATCAGCCAAAAGTTTACTTATAAATTAATGTGTTTCCTATAAAACAATATGACAACTTTGGGATGGGGCTCAGGCCAGGTCATAAATGCCATTTAATTCACAACTAGGTAAATTATCATTCATGCTCTAGTTTCATTTCACACCACAACAGACCCCTCTGACACAGGCCAGCTTCTCCGTCCTCACCATCCCAGAGCATCTGCAGTCCCCTCATAACCTCCTCCTAGTGGTGATGGCCAAACGCCTCCCAGTTGCTTGTGAACATCTTGGAGAAGCTCTAGGGATCCACACTGATGCTTATCAGAGTAACAACAGCGTTTCTTGTGCAGGCTGGAGGTGTCAGTTAAAGCAGATGTAGAGACATCCCAAAGGAGCATCTACTACCAAGTTCAGGATGTTCCTAAATGGGGTGTATATATTTTCAGTGTGAGACAATCCAGATTAAACTGGACCATGAGCCGGATTCTATGTTCAGGCCCATCCCAGGTATAAACACTCTTTGCCTCAACACAAGAAAGGTGGGGAGAATGTAATTCTTCCCCGACCTTGTGAAATGAACACGTACCCTTTTACTGAAAGCCAGAAATATGGAGTCAGAGGACTGAGCAGCTGCGAGGATTCCTAGCAACAGGGCTTCAGGCAAGATCCTTAAGCTTTCTGAGCCTAAGCATTCTGACTTCTAATTATGAGGCTCAAAGGTTTGTGAAGTACAGATGCCAGTTATAGTTGTAACAAAAATAAAAATGTTAATCTTTATTTTCACAAAAAATTTTACAATATAATAAGTTGTTATTGGCATAATATAGGTCGTGGGAATAGGGGTGTTCACCTTCGCATATGCTTAAAATTTTTCATAATATGCTGTTGGGAAAGAGAGAAAATATGGTTTAAAAAGCTGTGATCCTCTGGCTGGGGTAAGATCTTTACCTCGAAGTATCTCTAGTATCAAGAACTATGAAGGTTCTGAGGTTTTACTTTCCTGCAAGCTAACAGAGCAGGTGCTCACATCCCCTGGATGCTGTAAGAAGACATGACTCCTGACTCAGAGACTAAAGACTTTATCACCCACAGGGTACCAGCAGGTGTGCCAGCTCCCCAAGCCCCACTGACCACAGGATGACACAAAGAGGGCCAGGTGATGCCTGCCCAGGCTGCAGGCTATGCTACAGCAGAGGAAGCCCGAGCTCGGAAACCTGACTCTCTTCTAGCAGGCAGTAAGCCCACCTGACTTTTGCCCCAGAGGGAGGCAAGGTCTTCGTTTCAATGGGCTGTGAACATACCTGAGCTTTGCTCCAGCAGGAGACACCATCCCTATCTACCAAGGCTATTTGCTCTGCAACACAGTTGAAGAGTTAGTCTGAAGCAAAGACCTCTGCTTGCAAGCCACGCAGGAACATACTGCCTCCAAATCCTTCGTATATACAAAATAAAGATTAAAAAATCTACTAAGCAGTATAGCAACAGCAGCTTCCATTTAAGCTAGCACTCACTGCAGACATTGTGTCAGGTGTCTGACACTGTTACAACGTTTAATTGGCACAAAAAATTCCTAAGAGGCAGCTACTTCTCCTATCCTCATTTTTCAAATGAAGAAAATGAAGCCATAACTCAAGTAAGGCATGAAACTAGAAGCCATAATATTACTAAACAAGGGAACTAGAATTTGAACACAAACAAGCCCTATGCTTCTAATCGCCATGCTTAACTCTTTTAAAATCTACACTCTATATGTCTATCCCTACATATACCTCATCACTTTGCGGTTAATTGTCCATGTGTCTGTCTTCCCCGCTAGACTACATTCTTAAGGTCAGGAGGGACATTTTTGGTTCTTTTATTTTTAAAGCCTAACAGTACCTGGCTAGTATATACTAGATATTCAAACAATGATGGTTGAAAAATAAATGTTTTTAATTAACCTTCAGGAAATTATTCTCAGAATAAGGAGAAGGTACTTCTTGTGCTTTTTGGTACTCTATTCTGAGGATAACATGTATTTTCAGATGAATATTCATGATATGCTCTAAAATAAGCAAAACACTTTTATTCTTAAGATAAACTCCAGATTGGGGCATCTATGACATAATTTAAAATGCTCTTTCTGGACAAAATGTTTAAGTCTTATTCTGGAAACATCTTAAGCTAAATTTCTAAGGTATTTAATATGTGAATTTATGACACCTCTATTAGGACAGAGTAGTTGCATATTAGTGCAGCAAGGGCACTTGGAAGTCACCTAGTCCACTGCTTAAAAAGAAATGAAGAGAAGAACCATTTTATGCAAATGTTCTCAGAAAGTCCAATATATAAAGGAGATCAAAGTGGAGATTCTAGTTAAAGTAGAAGTAGAAATATAGACCCCACCTAAATATTTTCTCTGTTCCCTACTGAGTGGTCTTTGAGGGTTACCAGGGATCCCTAAAGTTTCTGAGGGACACAGTTTAGATCAGCTGATCTAGTCCATTCTTCTCATTTTTGAGTTATAATCCTTAAGACCTACAGTAGCTCATCTAAAATCTCTAGTTATGTAGTGGTTGCTCATCTAAAACCTCTAGTTATTTAGTGGCTACTCCCTACCTAAGAATTCAGATTTTCAAACTCTCAGTCTAGTGTTCATTCTACTCCATTGCCCCTTAATTATTACAGAAATTTATTACTATTACAGTCTCAGTTTTACTATAAATAATATTATTATAAATGAAGATAGCTAAAGCCAAAGTTACGTTACCGAGCAGAGCCCAGTGGGGCTCCTGAGCACAAAGCCTTTCTCTGTCCCCCATTTCTTTGATTATAGGAAATAGACTTCGTTCAGCCTCACTGATCTTCCCTGAGTTCCAAAAGGCAAATTCAAGCAGTTGTTAATTAGAGAAGGGAGGGGATGTGAGACAAAGGAGAAACAAACAGTCAAGAGAAACAGTAGTGCAGCCTTGGGGAAAGGTCCTGGTTCCCCATCAACGGGCACACACGGCAATATCTTTGAGCTGTTTTGCAGATACTGAAACCCTCTCCAGGTAGAAAAAGTTAACGATTAACTATAGTATTCTGCCCACAAGCACGTAGAGCCCAGACCAGTCGGAATCAGAAGTTTGATGATGCTGACTCCCACTTACCTCACCACCAGCCAGTCAGAAAAGTGTCCATGAGCTGATCACAATCTCTTTGAACCATTACTATAAAAACTTCTCACTGCCCTCTACAAGGGGCACAGTTTTTGGAGGTGCTCGCCTGCTGTATTCCCTCTTTGCCTGGTAAAGAAATAAAGCTACTCTTTCTCTTTCCTCCGAAACTGTCTGCATATTTCTGTTCAGCATTGGTGCACAGAGAGCCAAATGCTGACACGAAAACACCAATGCTGAGAGTAGCCTGTACTAACTTACCTTTCAGAAGAAATATGTCAAGAGGCCTACATCCAATCTTCTTTCTCCACTGATATGACATAACGTCTAAAGGTCAGCACCTTTCAGAGATGGGCATTTCCTTTTTTTAGTGCAGGAAGTGGGTTGGTCTACCTTTTTGTCCCCTAAGGTGACTAGAAATTTGATGCCTTTATAGCAAAATTATGAGATTTGCTTTGATAATACTTAGGATGTTAACTCTTGGAAGTGAAATTCCTACTAATGCCGTGACTTTAAAGTAAAGATTTTCATCAGATACAATCTAAACAAGAAAACTGTCTGCCAGCACACCTCTCCCAACCTTTTTCCTCTAAAGGGCTCTTGTTTAAGCCTACAACTGCATTAATCTATCTGAAAGGGGTAACATCCTTGACCTATCATCAGTCCCAGAGGTAAAGTGTTAATGGTTTGTCTTAATTCAAATTCCCATTCTACCCACCTTTTCTTACAAAATCATGATAAACCTCTAAGAGCTGTGAACACATTAGCACCATTTTTTGGTGACATTACCTCAGAGCTGACTGTGACACACTGAGGTATTGTTGAGAACTGTGGTCCTGGGAATGGATTTCCAAATTTCTCATGGCTACAGAGCCTGAAACCTATGTAGTGACTCAGTGAGTCCCACCAAAAAAAAAAAAAAAAATGTGCTTGGATACACATATATAGAAACAATACTCTTGCTTTACTGGACTGAGTACTCAGTCTGCCAAAACATACTCTGCACATTATTTATTTTGTATGGGATTTCCTCAGAAAGGTAAGATCCATATCACTATACCATGTGAGTGAAGAATACGTGACAGTTCAACATGCCTACAGTAATATCCATACTCTATGATAAATATACATTGCCTTGAATTCAATTGATTTGAATAGGTCCCATCAATATGATCACCACAAAGGCAAAGCAAATCACTTGGCCTCCATTTGTACCCACAGAGTTATTGCCCTTGGAGTACTTTACTCTCATTGATCTATTAAATTAATTGACAAATTTTTTTAAGCCTGTATTATATGTCAGATACTGCCTGGCATGGAGATATTATGGGGAATGAGTCAAATACCAAACTCTTTCCAGAGCCACTGAGAAAGAAAGTCAAGAAAACAGGCATGCAGGGGACACGGGTTCGTGCCCCAGTCCGGGAAGATTCCCACATGCCGCGGAGCGGCTGGGCCCGTGAGCCATGGACGCTGAGCCTGCGCGTCCGGAGCCTGTGCTCCGCAACGGGAGAGGCCACAACAGTGAGAGGCCCGCATACAGCAAAAAAACAAACAAACAAAAGACAAAAAAAACAGGCAAATACAACATATTTGAGAAAGGAGAAACTACTGATTCTAAGTGCTAACTAAGGAGAACTGATGATTCCTGGGGAGGTGTAAAGAAGGGAGATCTGACTTAGACACGGGAAACCAGGGAAGGCTTCACAGAGAAAATAATCTAAGTTGAGATCAGAATCACCTGATAATCTGGCCTTTGTGCATGTTTCTCCAACTGCCAGCACTCTCTTCTCTTCACTCTTCATTGACCCAGTTTAAATGTCATTTTTTCAGGGGATAATTATTCTCCTAAACTAGCTTCTTGTACTTTCACTTTTAGAACATTACTGACACTTTTCATTATCTCTTCAAGTCTCTCTCTGCAATCAGCCTGGAGATCCATGAGGGTAAGAACTACATTTATTTTGTTGTAAATTATTTAGGTTTGGGGTTGGGCAGTTAAGAGAATGAAAAAGCAGCAGTTCCTTTTTTAGATTGTGGATCTTCAAATTGATAATTCTGCCTTTTACATTTACATTTCCTGAAAGTTAGGGTTGGCTTGTAAAAAGTTGTTAAATAACACGCTAACTGTGAAATGTCAACCCTCACTCTACACTTTCCCTGTTCAGAGCATCACATGAAGACTTCATTGGGTTTTATAGTGGTTTTCTGATTTTGGTAGTCCATTGAAAAGGGGAGTTTGAAAGTTGTGGTATACGGTTAATGATTGCCTGCCCATGTCCTGCCTGAAATACTACGATTGTTTATGAAAAGTATCATTTAAAAAGCTGGATACAGTTTGGCATGGGAAAAAAAAGAGAATTGAGAATATTGGCAAGGAAATGGTTAAGCTGATGGACTAATCTGAATACGAATCCTTCTGCTACCACTACCAGATAGCAATTACTGAGCACTTTAGAGGGCTTATAAACAGGGTAAAAATGAGGGATTGAGAGACTCTAGGTCTCAGTGTTGCTGAAGAACACATGTGGGGAAAGGTGAGTGAACACGAGATCTGGAAGGACATCCTGATGTGTTGAATTTAAAGATGACAGTTAAAGGTAAAGAAGTTAAAAAACAAACCTGGAGCCATAAAAAGCCCCCAGGATAGTCACAGGTGTGGGTTGGCTAAAATGAGGAGGAGGTGAGATAGTAGTGATGTCAGGAAGAGACTGAGAAACTGTATATTGATTGAGTTATCCACTTAGATACAAGTTTGGAAGAGAAGGAATACTGCAAATTAAAGCAAAGAGGAGGGGCATAAAAATCACAAAGCAAGATGGTATCAGTTTCAAATTAGTAGAGGTTTTGTACAGAACTAAAGGAACACACTGGCTTGAAAGCAAAGCTGGGGTATGAGGACTATACCCAAACCTCCTCTACTGGGTTGAATGGTGGCCTTCAAAAAGATACGTCCATGTCCTAATTCTCAGAACCTGTATTACCTTATTTGAAAAAGATGTAATTAAGTTAAAAATCTTGAGATGAGATCATCTGGATTATACAAACCAATGAGAAAAAATAGAAATAACCTGGCAGAAAAATAGGCAACACTCATAAACACAAGAGATACAAGAAAGGCCAATAGTTATATTAAAAAGTACTCACATCAATAGAAATGAGATAAATGCAAAGATAATTATATGGCAAAATTAAATATGGCACAATTTTAAAGTCTCATAATTTTGAACATTAGCCAAATGTGGACCATAGAAAATCTTATACTCTGTTGGTGGGAGTATAAATTGGTTAACCACTGGAAAATAATTTGGCTGTATCTTGGGACTTGCCTGCTGGTCCAGTGCTTAAGACTCTGCGTTTCCACTACAGGGGGCGTGGGTTTGATCCCTGGTGGGGAAAACTGAGATTCCACATGCCACGTGGTGCAGCCAAAATAATAATAATAATTTTTTTAAGTTGTCTGTATCTTAAGTTAGATATTGCATGCGCTTCTAGAAATTCTTCATAAGCTTCTAGAAATTCTACTTCTAGAGAAACTTGCACATGTCCCAGGAGATAAGACAAGAACGTTTGTAATATCATAATTAAATAAAGAAGAGAAAGGATTCAATGGTATATCTACACCATTGAATACTACACAGCAGTGAAAGTAAATACACAACTACAAATACTACAACCACACCCATCCATGGGTTGGTTGGTTGTTTGTTTTGCTCAACTGCTACCTTCTTTACAAGGCCCTTCAGGAACAATCCTTCTAAGACTGCCATCTACCTTTACCTCAGCACTCTGGATTCTTCTAATCCTGCTCTATGTTTCCTTATCAGAAATAGAGATTATTTCTTAATATTTAGGTGAGAACCATTTCCTTCCGTTTTTGAGAATAATTCTCTAAACTCATTTGCAGTACTGGCACTCTTCCCCAAATCAAAGTTTTAACAAGGGAGATGCAAGCAGAATAATCATGAAAACACAAAGCGATACAGTAAGATAAGCTTCTAACATTTGATTTAATTTACTTATTTATTACATCTATTGTTTATCACCTGTCTCCTCCCAGTAGAATGTAAGCTCTAGGAGAGGAGGAATCCTTATTTGGTTTGTGTGATGCACACCAGGCACATGGCAGAGGACCTGGCATATAGTCTGCACTCAATAAATATTTGTTGAATGAATGAATGTATGAATATGGGTTGATCTTTGAAATGTAACATTTAGCAAAAAGAATAAAAAAGCAAGTCAAGGAAGAATATCAAATAATTATAATCAAACAAAACTAAATATGTTTTTTGAGAATACAAATTTATGTGGTAAATCTAAAAAGAAAAGCAAGGGTACAATTAAAAGAAATTCAGGAAAGTAGTAATCTCTGTGTACAAGGCAGGGGTTGATACCAAGAAGTACACAGAGGGCTTTCATTATGTTCATAATATTCTAGATGGGAGCAATGGAGTTTGTTTCATTACTATGCTTCACAATGTGTTTATATTATATGTATTCTTTTGAATCTTTCAAGTGATACCTAAGCTTTTTCATACATAAAAGGAAAAAAATAGAAGTTAGCAGTAAAAATGACATGGGGAAGGAAGAGAATAGAACAGAATAGAACATATTAGAGTAAATCATAAGCAAAAAGTCTTAGTAGTAATTATTGTTTGTAATGTTCTCACTTCAGTTGTGTGGGACTTTCAGTTATGTGTGTGCATATGTATTATGTCAGGAGGTAGAACAGACTGTATTTAGCACTGTGGTCAAAAATGTTTAAATCCACTTTTCTAGGGAATCCTAGTCCTATCTGCTTGAGCCTGTCAGCCCGTAGAATTAAACACTGTGTGTGAGGAAAACAGGATATGTCAACTGCTAAGGACTAGCTCTATGCTAGCATGCATCCAGGTATTCATATGGGGAGAAAAACAATCAGTTAGTTAAACTCACTTCCATTAACTGTATAGCTCAAGCTCTGAAATTCAGGGTCTTAGTATTTTGCCCAAGATGTTTCTCAGCTTCTCTGGTAAACCTGCCTTTCCATTGATTTTAATTCAATATTGAGAGAATCAATTGGATCAATCTATCTAAATAAATGTCTTCTTGGTTAGGCTCACTAACTTCTGGTAATAAAAAAAAATTGAGTGCTATTCCACTATCCTCACTGACAACGATCCCTGAAGAGTTTTATCAGACACTAAACATACACACACACACACACACACACACACACACACACACACACACACATATGTAGGAAGGATTTCTTAGCTATACACAGAGACTGATATGAAGTCATGGATCTTCACTGATAGAAAAATGATAAAATATTACCTTTCAGCCTTTTGTGTGAATCAGAAAATAGGAGCTACCACATTTCATTATATCCACTACTCCATCAGTTGCAAGATGTACCGTTATAGTATGTATAAACAAAGAAGAAAAACACTGCAATTTAACTATGTAACACCACGTAAGTTACATTCTGATTTTAGAGATTTAAATACAGTAGAAGAAGAATAAACATACATTTCCATCTGTCCTTATTTTTAATCTATCACCCACCCAACATACATTGCCACAGATCATAAAGGAATACCTAGGCTCTAGAATAAACTTAGAGATGATTCTGTCAGTTTTTAAGCTTTCTCAGAGAACAACAGCTGTGGCTAAATCTTACAGGCTCACCAAAACTCCTTAATGGAGTAAAAATTTAATAAAGGTTTCATTATAATCATCACTTAATATTTAGTGAAAAGGGACTACAAGACAATCAGAAGCATGATTTAGGACTAGGTTCTGTTTATCAAAGAATAGTTAGAACTCCGGGGCACTTCTAAAATACTGTAAATCCTGGTATCACAGTGAACAATCCTGAGATGTCCTCATTTCAAATATTCCTAAGTCTTAATGCACCAGTGGTGAGTATAATAAACAAGGCTTTCATCGGTCACATAGTATCTGGGATCTACATAAGCCTGTTTAATTGTAGTAGAGATCTCTTATTTTTATGACTGTATAAGTTACTGTCTCATGTAGCTATGACAGATACTAAATTTTATTCATTTGCATTCAATTTACTAATAGAATGTCCATTTACATAAACATAGGAAAGTAAATGAAGGCTCTGTGGGTTGTAATTTAGTTCAGTACTTTGCACACATTTTTCAAATTAATGCATTAATTTGCTATCTTTTAATCATATTGCCCAAATCTCAGCTGTTTGGGGTTCTTAAAGTAAAAAGTAATCCTTCTGACTAAACATATTTTGGTTTAAACTTTCCTGAGAGGAAATTAGTACGTGACTCACTTCAAAGATAGAGATTACAATAGGGTGGCCCTTAAGTGAGTTGAGCCTTTTCTTCATGTAATAGTTGAAGAGGTCAAAGCTATTAACATTTTTTGTAACTTAAGCCAGGCACATTTGGAAGGGCATCTCAAACTGTTGTCACATTGCTCAAGCAGCAGTTGGAAGCTCAAACGCACTAGAGTTTAAAATCCTTTCTGATCTGTGATCTCTTACAAATCCCAACTATTGAGGAGTCAGCAAAAGACATACCAGAATGCCTTCTTTTTCCCTTCTTCACTGTCCTGTTCTTTGCCAGAACAAAAGAATGTATGAGACATAAAGAGAACAGTGTACTAGAGGGCCATGTAGAAATACCAAATTTCTGTCACATTTCTAAATATTCAGCTGGTATAGATACGATGAGTTTTTCCTCAGTAAAATCCATTGGTGTACAATCCGAGGAGCAATGAAAAGCAATAAATATACGAAGTGTTAAGAGGTCAAATTTCAATAGCCAAAGACAAGTATGTCAAGTTTTATTTAATGTATTTAATTTATTTAATTCTGACAAGTATGTCAGAATTAATTTGACAGGGCAACTTTGATCTTTTTTTCAAAGTCAGATTGACATTGGGCCAAATTCTCATGAGAGAAATTTATTATAATTTGTTAATGTGTCATCAGATAGCCTGCATGAATTGAAATATGAATTGAAAATATGCTTTTGTTGGGTCATTTGCACTATATTACTTTATTAATAGTTTGCATGCTGGTCTAGATGCCACATTGGAAATGTTGGTCTTTACAAACAAGTTCTTTTGGGGGACTGATCTTAGTTGACAGAGCCAAAAAATAGAATATTTCCCGGACCTGAAATAAATTGTCTTAAAGGCAAATTAAAATTTAAATAAGGTATTAAAGTAATTCGCTCTATTTTTAACTTCATTTTCCTTATTTCATTTTAGAGCATTTTAATTGATATGACTGCTAAATAGTTATGCAATTAAACTAAAATTGGTGTACAAGTTAAAAATTATAATACTTTGCTTTAATAGTTTTCCCAAATTATTTTCATAGCTCCGAGATTATATCTTTTGTTGTTCCTTTCATTCGTATCCAGACCCGACTAGGAAGAAATTACATGGAAATCTTCCACTCCTTTGATAAGTAACTATTGAAATCATTACAATTCTGCTTGAAATCATTACAGTTCTGCCTTAAACCTATTAGAGAAGTATTGTGTGCAGTTCTAATAAATGGTGATGATATAAGTGAAGAAGTCAAGAATAAATGAGTGCCATAGATGTTTTATTATTAGTGGTTCAAGTTTATTCTATTTATTCTATAATATCCACAAAGTATAATATTATATTGCATTATAAACTGCCAGTGAGGGAATATTAACTGTTATGAGAAAATACAAATATACCAGCTCAACTAAAACTGACTGAATAAATACATGCTAGGTTCTATATACATGTGCATACACTTTTATCTTCAGAATATTTCTCTACTTGTACAAATTAAATCTCAAACACTCTTATTTAAAGATGGTTAAATGCAGTCAGTGAGGTCAGGTTGCCAAAAGCAGATATGAAGATGTTAATTCTCAGGAGGGCCTCAGACAGGCCCTTGATTATGTTACCACTGTGAACGTGCACTGTACCACTGAAATTGTTTCAGAGCCTGGCAAATATTCCTGTACTTGGCCATTTAAAATATTTTACTCGGAGAATGCGAAAACAATCTTTTATTCATTCTGTATGCAAACTAGTGCTCATTACAGGATTCTATTCTTTTTAACTTTCAATCAATAGGAAAATAAAAGAAAGAATAAAACGTAAAGTGAATGAAAATTTTACAATTAGGTTTTATAAGAGTATAAGAGCCCTTTTTATTTTAATCTTCCTATTTTTTTTTTAATGCAATGATCTCTATTCCTATGGAGAAGATACCTGACTACCAAAAAGGAGAAGGAGAAGAAGCAGGGAGAAAGAGAGAGCTCCTCTGTAGTTCCCAGAGGCACCAGGGAAGGAAGGTGGTAGAGTACCAGATTGCCCTGGAGAACTCTGGAAAATGACAGAGACCAGCACACATACCCAACCCCAGAACACTCCAGCTCTGACTGTTCTATCCTGAACTACGGCAAATTAGCTGCTACTGAGGCAAGAGAGAGAGATGCTGTAAAGAAATTCAGATTAATGGTCGTCATCTTACCCACTGATGGCACAAGACAATATGTTCCCAAGTAATTAAACAATAATTTCATTATGATCATATTTTGTTATTTCTTCAGTAAGTAAACATTTTACTTTACACATTGACAAGGTTAGGTTTGGAAGACCTACATAGCTTAATAGAGTCTTATAAAGTTTGAAGAATCTTCATAAAAGCACAATAAAAGGACACAGTAGGCCATCAACGAATATTTTTGATTTTACAGTTTACTTGGAATTAGGTCACATCACACCAGTCAAGTGTTAGGTATGTCTACTGTGAAAAACATCACCTACCCAAAGAAGAGTATTTGGTCAGCTACAGTAAATTGTGTTAATGACCTCAGTGACTCAGGCTTGACTGCAAGCCAAAGGTGAGTAGATTTTCCTCCCAAGCTACTCTGATCAATCCTTTAATTATGGTAATAATGTTATTTATAACATGTCACCACCAAATGACCCTGGGGCTTGGGCATGGTTAAGAACAAGCCTAAAAAAGGACAATAGGCAGTAAATATGTCATCCAGTCTGATAAAATTCCAATCAGGTACTGTGACAAAAGTGCAATAGGGAGAGTAAAACAGTTATTTACAGACTGACATCCGTGAAAGTTGGTGTCTTCAAATGGTGATATGTTCAATGTGAAAGACTGAGCAGGCACACAATTTAAGCTTCCTAAAAGCCTTCATAGCAATGACTCTAAGTAAAATGACCCAATTCTTCAAAATAGGTAAATACTTTGAAATACGTATTTACTTGGTCCAGGATCATGCTAGCAGGAACTTTTACAAAAAAAAAAAAAAAAAAAAAGGCTGGGCTGGGCTTCCCTGGTGGCACAGTGGTTAAGAATCCGCCTGCCAATGTAGGGGACATGGGTTCAAGCCCTGGTCTGGGAAGATCCCACATGCCTCGGAGCAACTAAGCCTGTGTGCCACAACTACTGAGCCTGCGCTCTAGAGCCCACGAGCCGCAACTACTGAAGCCCGCACGCCTAGAGCCCATGCTCCGCAAAGAGAAGCCACCACAGTGAGAATCCCGCGCACAGCAACAAAGAGTAGCCCCTGCTCGCTGCAACTAGAGAAAGCCACGTGCAGCAACAAACACCCAATGCAGCCAAAAATAAATAATAAATACATTTATAAAAAAAAAATAGGCCAACATCAGTCAGTGTTGTAAATTTCAAGAACTGAAGCACTTAAAAAAATATGAGCACAGTACAATCATGATGATGATGATGATGACACAGACAACACTTTTTTTTTTTTTTTTTTTGTGGTACGCGGGCCTCTCACTGTTGTGGCCTCCCCCGTTGCGGAGCACAGGCTCTGGACGCGCAGGCTCAGCGGCCATGGCTCACCGGCCCAGCCGCTCCGTGGCATGTGGGATCTTCCTGGACCAGGGCACGAACCCGTGTCCCCTGCATCAGCAGGCGGACTCTCAAACACTGCGCCACCAGGGAAGCCCCAGACAACACTTATTGAATCTAACTATATGCCAGATACTTTAAATGCCTTACATTCATTATCTCAATTAATTCTGAACCTTCTAATGAGATATATACTATTACTACCCCTGTGGTATTGGTGATGACCCCTGGGCCTAAAGTGAATACGTAGGTTGCCCATAGTTAGTTAGTTTCCACTGAAACCTGCACTCAAAAGCAGATCTATTTCCTTGCGTAGCAATCATACATACAAATTGTGGCACACAAGTTATCAGTAATTATGTTCCCTTTGGTGGTCACTGTGAAATAGTGAACAAGCTCACACCCTTGGTGTTAATTTAGAATATGGCAATTTCCCCTTATCAACCAAGAGTATGAACTAAGTCCCAAGGAACCCAGAGCACTGTGTTAGGCAGGAAAAAATTACAGTGGGAATAGAAGATGGGATTTGCTGTTTTTTAAGTTCTCACAATACAGTCAGAAAAAGAAGTAAGGACCAGCATAAAAATACATGCATTTAATTACCAGTGAGAGAAACAGGAAAATGATGATAAAAATACCAAGACACTAAGAAGAATAAAGAAAGAAGATACCAGAATCATCAGGGGGACTAAAATCAAGGAAGACCAATAAAGCTCTTCTTTATAAAACAGCCTTTAACGATGAATGGATAAAGAATATGTGGTATATAGATATACAATGGAATATTACTCAGCCATCAAAAAGAATGAAATAATGCCATTTGCAGCAACATGGATGGACCTAGAGATTATCATACTAAGCGAAGTAAGTCAGGAAGAGAAAGACAAATACCATATGATATCACTTATATATGGAATCTAAATACAATAAAAATCAACATATCTACAAAACAAAAACAGACTCACAGATTTAGAGAACAGACTTGTGGTTGCCGGGAGCAGGGCGGGTGGTGAGGATTGGGAGTTTGGGATTAGCAGAGGCAAACTATTATTTATAGGATGGAAAAACAACACAGGGAATTATATTCAATATCCTGTGACAAACCATAAGGGAACAGATTATGAAAAAGAATATATATATGTATAATGAGTCACTTTTCTGTACAAAGGAAAGTAACACATTGTAAATCAACTATACTTCAATAATTTTTTTTTTTTTTTTTTTTGTGGTACGCGGGCCTCTCACTGCTGTGGCCTCTCCTGTTGTGGAGCACAGGCTCCGGACGCACAGGCTCAACGGCCATGGCTCACGGGCCCAGCCGCTCCGCGGCATGTGGGATCTTCCCGGACCGGGGCACAAACCTGTGTCCCCTGCATCGGCAGGCAGACTCTCAACCACTGTGCCACCAGGGAAGCCCTCAGTAAAATTTTTAAAAAATAAAATAAAATAGCCTTTATTTCCTCTTGATTCCTGCTTTAATTCTTTCAGCTTCTGCATGAAGCCCTGGTGCTTATTCCTGAATCTCTAAATACAAAAGCTTTTCATCATGAAGTCACAAAGACATTCTGATGAGATGAAGAAAGAAAAGAATGGGAGGTTTTTTTTGTTAATATGCCTCTCTATCCCCCTTACCCTGCACTCACCTTTTGTTAAGAGGCTCCTATCAAAACTTACCACTCATTTTGGTACTTATCATTCTCCATTGTTGTAATTCCAGTACCAAAGAAGAGTCGACAACATTATGTAACCAAAATCTGCCCTTAATTTCACCATTGGATATGGACTTGGATGTGATTTTGTTTAGGCTGGTTCTGTTGGAACTTATTGTCTCCATTGCAAGGAAAGAAATCTGTTTATTCCTCCCACCTCATTTCTCTCTTCTTTGGAGAATCAGTAAAAATCCCTAAACTGTGGTCATTCACTTCAACAAGTGAATATGGAAAGACCCTCTTAACCACTGCGTTACTTTTAACTACATAATTTCTATAGCAACTGGTTTTATTTATGCTGATAGGGCTAAAAACTGTTTAAAAAAAAAGACTAAAATGCTCCATATGCATTTTATAGTCACAAGGCCTCCCCAGATCTAGAACCTTATTACTGAATTTGTAAGTGTTGAGGTCCAATGTTTTACAAAAAAAATGTGGGCTTTATATCTATAGTTGGACCCATAATTTCCAGGATCTCTATTTGACTTCTCAAAACAAAAGAGGAAAGCATTACCACATACCTATCTCAAAGAAAAAAAAAAATCAATGCTGCTCTTTGATGAAAATTCATGTTATTTATTATGCAATAGTTAAGATCAGGGTGTACCTATAGACATCATTTAATAAACACCCTAAACAATTGGTTTAAACTTCATAGATAAGTGCTCATAATGCTTGGTTTTTGCCCATTTGGTAAGGTCAAGGAGTTTATGGAAGTGCTGTAATGCCGATGTGATTTACTTAATAAAGATGAAACCTATCATTATCCAGGGATCTGCTGCACTGTGGGTGTGGGGAGGGAAGAGCAGAATTGCCTACTGCTTTGTCCTGGCAAGCAGAGTCAGCAGTAAGTAGTGTGCCTGTTTACTGGACATCTTCATTGTGGACCTGGCAGGGCCCAGGCACCTAGTGACAAATGCAGGACTCAGGCTGGATCCTGCCCAAATTTGGGGAATCCTTTGGACCAACTTGCCCTGACAGCTTTCAAGCAATCTCACAGGTTGGACCATCCTCACTGAGCTCACCCTCATTTGCTGAATCTCTGCTCAGGGTTGAAATCATGCTTCTGGCCTCCAATGGGCCCTCTAGAAATGCCAAAGTTCTGACACACTTCAAGGAAAGAGGCAACTCTCTATGAATCTCTGTATTCACTGAAGACAGACTACAAATGACATGATTTGAAGAAAAGAAAGAAAAAAAAAAAAGAGGAGAAAGACATGGTTTTGAATAACAACATTCAAGGCTAGGTGTGTTGGCCACAAATTCCTGACACCCCTCGCATTGAGAGATGGAATTTATTCCCCCTCCTCTTGAATCTGGGTAGTTTGTGACAAATCTGGCCATCATTCACAGAAGCCCAATCTCGTCACATGGAGAGCCCATGTGCAGAAAGAGATGTCATCATCACCCAGATGTCCCTGCCATTCAGCAGACTTGGGAGCGAGCCATTTAGGCATTCCAGGCTTACTTGCCATCTTACTGCAGCAACATGAGCAGCTCCAAACAAGACCAGCAGAAAAAAAAGGCTCTCATTGTTTTACGCAACAGAGTTTGGGGATGGCTTTTTACAGAGCAAAAGATAACTGAAATAGAGAAGTAGCATCTCTGAAAAACATCTTTCTTCCCTTGCATGGACGTACTACTGAAATCATTAAAATGAATTGTTCAACATAATAAATGACAAAGCCAAAGACAAATAAGTCATGGGTCCAATATTTCCTCAGAGTTTGAAGAACCTGAATGTCTCACCAGTAACCCCTTTTGTTGTTGATTATTCTTCTTACATTATATTTTGTTTATTAATCTTGACCTGAGTTTGCAAAAGGACAATTTTGGGCTAAAATTTTTTTTTATTATTGAAAACTAACAATATTTGTTCTCTTTCTTTCAACTTTTCTTCAAATAATAATTTATAAGTTCAATTATCATAATATTTAATATAATTTTATTTTTTGTCGTAAGAAACCATTTTATTTACTTTTTTAACATCTTTATTGGAGTATAATTTACAATGTTGTGTTAGTTTCTGCTGTATAACAAAGTGAATCAGCTATATGTGTACATATATCCCCATATCCCCTCCTTCCTGCATCTCCATCCCACCCTCCCTATCCCACCCCTCTAGGTGGTCACAAAGCACCAAGCTGATCTCCCTGTGCTACGCGGCTGCTTCCCACTAGCTATTTATTTTATATTTGGTAGTGTATATATGTCCATGCCACTGTCTTACTTCATCCCAGCTTACCCTTCCTGCTCACCGTGTCCTCAAGTCCATTCTCTACATCTGCATCTTTATTCCTGTCCTGCCCCTAGGTTCGTCAGAACCATTTTTTTTTTTGATTCCATATATAGGTGTTAGCATACGGTGTTTGCTTTTCTTTTTCTGACTTACTTCACTCTGTATAACAGACTCTATGGCCATCCACCTCACTACAAATAATGCAATTTTGCTTCTTTATATGGCTGAGTAATATTCCATTGTATATATGTGCCACATCTTCTTTATCCATTCGTCTGGCAATGGACACTTAGGTTACTTCCATGTCCTGGCTATTGTAAATAGTACTGCAATGAACATTGTGGTACATGACTATTTTTTTTTTTAACATCTTTTTTGGAGTATCATTGCTTTACAATGGTGAGTTAGTTTCTATCCCACCCCTCTAGGTGGTCACAAAGGACCAAGCTGATCTCCGTGTGCTCTGCAGCTGCTTTCCACTAGCTGTTTTACATTTGGTAGTGTATATATGTCCATGCCACTATCTCACTTCAACCCAGCTTACCCTTCCCCCTCACCGTGTCCTCAAGTCCATTCTATACATCTGCATCTTTATTCCTGTCCTGCCCCTAGGTTCTTCAGAACCATTATTTTTTTCAGATTCCATATATATGTGTTAGCGTATGGTATTTGTTTTTCTCTTTCTGACTTACTTCAATCTGTATGACAGTCTCTAGATCCATCCACATCATTAAAAATAACTCAATTTCCTTTCTTTTTATGGCTGAGTAATATTCCATTGTATATATGTGCCACATCTTCTTTAACCATTCATCTGTTGATCTGTTGGTCACTTAGGTTGCTTCCATGTCCTGGCTATTATAAATAGAGCGGCAATGAACATTGTGGTACATGACTCGTTTTCAATTATGGTTTTCTCAGGGGTATATGCCCAGCAGTGGGTTTGCTGGGTTGTATGGTAGTTCTATTTTTAGTTTTTTAAGGAACCTCCATACTGTTCTCCATAGTGACTGAATCAATTTACATTCCCACCAACAGTGCAAGAGGGTTCTCTTTTCTACACTCTCTCTCCAGCATTTATCGTTTGTAGATTTTTTGATGATGGCCATTCTGACCGGTGTGAGGTGATACCTCATTGTAGTTTTGATTTGAATTTCTCTAATGATTAGTGATGTTGAGCATCCTTTCATGTGTTTGTTGGCAATCTATACATCTACTTTGGAGAAATGTCTATTTAGGTCTTCTGCCCATTTTTGGATTGGGTTGTTTGTTTTTTTGATATTGAGCTGCATGAGCTGCTTGTAAATTTTGGAGATTAATCCTTTGTCAGTTGCTTCATTTGCAAATATTTTCTCCCATTCTGAGGTTTGTCTTTTCGTCTTGTTTATGATTTCCTTTGCTGTGCAAAAGTTTTAAGTTTCATTAGGTCCCATTTGTTTATTTTTGTTTTTATTTCCATTTCTCTAGGAGGTGGGTCAAAAAGGATCTTGCTGTGATTTATGTCATAGAGTGTTCTGCCTATGCTTTCCTCTAAGAGTTTTATAGTGTCTGGCCAACATTCAGGTCTTTAATCCATTTTGAGTTTATTTTTGTGTACGGTGTTAGGGAGTGTTGTGATTTCATTCTTTTACATGTAGCTGTCCAGTTTCCCCAGCATCACCTATTGAAGAGGCTCTCTCTTCTCCATTGTATACTCTTGCCTTCTTTATCAAAGATAAGGTGACCATATGTGCATGGGTTTATCTCTGGGCTTTCTATCCTGTTCCATTGAACTATATTTCTGTTTTTGTGCTGGTATCATACTATTTTGATTACTGTAGCTTTGTAGTATAGTCTGAAGTCAGGGAGCCTGATTCCTCCAGCTCCATTTTTCGTTCTCAAGATTGCTTTGGTATTCGGGGTCTTTTGTGTTTCCATACAAATTGCAAAATTTTTTGTTCTAATTCTGTGAAAAATGCCATAGGTAGTTTGATAGGGATTGCATTGAATCTGTAGACTGCTTTGGGTACTATAGCCATTTTCACAATGTTGATTCTTCCAATCCTAGAACATGGTATATCTCTCCATCTGTTTGTATCATCTTTAATTTCTTTCATCAATGCTTATAGTTTTCTGCATACAGGTCTTTTCTCTCCTTAGGTGGGTTTATTCCTAGGTATTTTATTCTTTTTGTTGCAGTGGTAAATGGAAGTGTTTCCTTAATTTCTCTTTCAGATTTTTCATCATTAGTATGTAGGAATGAAAGAGATTTCTGTGCATTAATTTTGTATCCTGCAACTTTACCAAATTCAATGGTTAGCTCTAGTAGTTTTCTGGTAGCATCTTTAGGATTCTCTATGTATAGTATCATGTCATCTGCAAACAGTGACAGTTTTACTTCTTCTTTTCCGATTTGTATTCCTTTTCTTTTTCTTCTCTGATCACTGAGGTTAAAACTTCCAAAACTATGTTGAATAATAGTGGTGAGAGTGGGCAACCTTGTCTTGTTCCTGATCTTAGTGGAAATGGTTTCAGCTATTCACCATTGAGAACGATGTTGGCTGTGCGTTTGTGATATATGGCCTTTATTATGTTGAGATAGTTTCCCTCTATGTCTACTTTCTGGAGAGTTTTTATCATAAATGGGTGTTGAATTTTGTTGAAAGCTTTTTCTGCATCTATTGAGATTACCATATGGTTTTAATCCTTCAATTTGTTAATATGGTGTTTCACATTGATTGATTTGCATATTCTGAAGAATCCTTGCATTCCTGGGATAAACCCCTCTTGATCATGGTGTGTGTTCCTCTAATGTGCTGTTGGATTCTGTTTGCTAGTATTTTGTTGAGGATTTTTGCATCTATGTTCATAAGTGATATTGGCCTGTAGTTTTCTTTTTTTGTGTCATCTTTTGTTTCAGTTTCAGGTTGATGGTGGCCTCGTAGAACGACTTTGGGAGTGTCCTACCTCTGCTATATTTTGGAAGAGTTTGAGAAGGATAGGTGTTAGCTCTTCTCTAAAAGTTTGATAGAATTCGCCTGTGAAGCCATCTGGTCCTGGGCTTTTGTTTGTTGGACAGAGACAGTGTTTAATCACTGTCTCAATTTCAGTGCTGTGATTGGTCTGTTTATATTTTCTATTTCTTCATGGTTCAGTCACAGCAGGTTGTGCTTTTCTAAGAATTTGTCCATTTCTTCCAGGTTGTCCATTTTATTGGCATAGAGTTGCTTGTAGTAATCTCTCATGATCCTTTGTATTTTTTCAGTGTCAGTTGTTACTTCTCCTTTTTCATTTCTAATTCTATTGATTTGAGTCTTCTCCCTTTCTTCTTGATGAGTCTGCCTAATGGTTTATCAATTTTGTTTATTTTCTCAAAGAGCCAGCTTTTAGTTTTATTGACCTTTGCTATTGTTTCCTTCATTTCTTTTTCATTTATTTCTGATCTGATCTTTATGATTTCTTTCCTTCTGCTAACTTTGGGGTTTCTTTGTTCTTCTTTCTCTAATTGCTTTAGGTGTAAAGTTAGGTTGTTTATTTGAGATTTTTCCTGTTTCTTCAGGTAGAATTGTATTGCAATAAACTTCCCTCTTAGAACGGCTTTTGCTACATCCCATAGGTTTTGGGTTGTCGTGTTTTCATTGTCATTTGTTTCTAGGTGTTTTTTGATTTCCTGTTTGATTTCTTCAGTGATCTCTTGGCTATTTAGTAGTGTATTGTTTTGCCTCCATGTGTTTGTATTTTTTACAGTTTTTTTTCTGTAATTGATATCTAGTCTCATAGCATTGTGCTCGGAAAAGATACTTGATACAATTTCAATTTTCCTAAAAATACCAAGGCTTGTTTTGTGACTCAAGATATGATCTATCCTGGAAAACGTTCCATGAGTACTTGAAAAGAAAGTGTATTCTGTTGTTTGTGGATGGAATGTCCTTTAAATATCAATTAAGTCCATCTTGTTAATGTATCATTTAAAGCTCCTGTTTCCTTATTTATTTTAATTTGCATGATCTGTCCATTGGTAAAAGTGGGGTGTTATAGTCCCCTACTATGATTGTGTTACTGTCAATATCCCCTTTTAAGGCTCTTAGCATTTGCCTTATGTATTGAGGTGCTCCTATGTTGGATGTATAAGTTTTTACAATGGTTATATCTTCTTCTTGGATTGATCCCTTGATCATTATGTAGTGCCCTTCTTTGTCTCTTGTAATAGTCTTTATTTTAAAGTCTATTTGGTCTGATATGAGAATTGCTACTCCAGCTTTCTTTTGATCTCCGTTTGCATGGAATATCTTTTTCCATTCCCTCACTTTCAGTCTGTACGTGTCTCTAGGTCTGAAGTGGGTCTCCTGTAGACAGCATATATATGGGTCTTGTTTTTGTACCCATTCAGCCAGTCTATGTCTTTTGATTGGAGCATTTAATCCATTTACATTTAAGATAATTATCAATATGTATGTTCCTATTACCATTTTTCTTGTTTTGGGTTTCTTTTTGTAGGTCTTTCCTTCCTTTATGTTTCCTGCCTAGAGAAGCTCCTTTAGCATTTGTTGTAAAGCTGGTTTGGTGGTGCTGAATAATCTTAACTTTTGTTTGTCTGTAAAGATTTTAATTTCTCCGTCAAATCTGAATGAGATCCTTGCTGGGTAGAGTAATCTTGGCTGTAGGTTTTTCTCCTTCATCACTTTAAATATGTCCTGCCACTCCCTTCTGGCTTGCAGAGTTTCTGCTGAAAGATCAGCTGTTAACCTTATGGGGATGCCCTTGTGTGTTATTTGTTGTTTTTCCCTTGCTGCTTTTAATATGTTTTCTTTGTATTTAATTTTTGACAGTTTGATTAATATGAGTCTTGGCATGTTTCTCCTTGGATTTATCCTGTATGGGACTCTCTGTGCTTCTTGGACTTGATTGACTACTTCCTTTCCCATGTTAGGGAAGTTTTCAACTATAATCTCTTCAAATATTTCCTCAGACCCTTTCTTTTCCTCTTCTTCTATGGGACCCCTGTAATTCAAAAATTGGTGCATTTAATGTTGTCCCAGAGGTCTCTGAGACTGTCCTCAATGCTTTTCATTCTTTTTTCTTTAGTCTGCTCTCTGGCAGTTATTTCCACCATTTTATCTTCCTGTCACTTATCCGTTCTTCTGCCTCAGTTATTCTGCTATTGATTGCTTCTAGAGAATTTTTAATTTCATTTATTGTGTATTCATCATTCATTGTTTACTCTTTAGTTCTTCTAGGTCCTTGTTAAACGTTTCTTGTATTTTCTCCATTCTATTTCCCAGATTTTGGCTCATCTTTACTATCATTACTCTGAATTCTTTTTCAGGTAGACTGCCTATTTCATCTTCATTTGTTTGGTGGGATTTTACCTTGCTCCTTCATCTGCTGCATATTTCTCTGTCTTCCCTTTTTTGTTTAACTTACTGTGTTTGGGGTCTTCTTTTCCCAGGCTGCAGGTTCATAGTTCCATTTGTTTATGCTGTCTGCCCCCAGTGGGTGTGGTTGGTTCAGTAGCTTGTGTAGGCTTCCTGGTAGAGGGGACTGGTGCCTGTCTTCTGGTGGGTGGGGCTGGATCTTGTCTTTCTGTTGGGCAGGGCCACATCCAGTGGTGTGTTTTAGGGTGTCTGTGAACTTAGTATCATTGTAGGCAGCCTCTGTGTGAATGGGTAGGGTCGTGTTCCTGTCTTGCTAGTTTTTTGGCATGGGGCATCCAGCACTGGAGTCTGCTGGCTGTTGGGTGGAGCTGGGCCTTAGTGTTGAGACTGAGATCTCTCGAAGAGGTCTCACCAATTGGTATTATGTGAGACTGTAAGGTCTCTGGTGGTCCAATGTCCTGAACTCACCTCTCCGACCTCAGATGCTCAGGCCTGACACCAGGCCAGAGCACCAAGACCCTGTCAGCCACATGGCTCAGAAGAAAAGGGAGAAAAAAAGAAAGAAAACTAAATAAAATTTTAAAAACAATAAAAAAAAAGAGGAGAGCAACCAAACCAATAAACAAATTCACCAGTGAAAACAGGCACTAAAACTATACTATGATAAACATAAAAATCAGAAACAAATCAGTTGCAAACGGCAAACCCCAAGTCTACAGTTGCTTCCAAAGTCCACCACCTCAATTTTGGGATGATTCATTGTCTATTCAGGTACTCCACAGATGCAGGGTACATCAAGTTGATTGTGGAGCTTTAATCCGCTGCTTCTGAGGCTGCTGGGAGAGATTTCCCTTTCTCTTCTTTGTTCTCACAGCTCCCGGGGCTCAGCTTTGGATTTGTCCCCGCCTCTGCGTGTAGGTCATCTGAAGGCATCTGTTCTTCACTCAGACAGGACGGGGTTAAAGTAGCAGCTGATTAGGGGGCTCTGGCTCACTCAGGCCGGGGGGAGGGAGGGGTAATGAAAGTGGGGTGAGCCTGCGGTGGCAGAGGGCAGCATGATGTTGCAACAGCCAGAGGTGTGCCGTGTGTTCTCCCGGGGAAGTTGTCCCTGGATCATGGGACCCTGGCCATGGAGGTCTGCACAGCCTCCTGGGAGGGGAGGTGTGGACAGTGACCTGTGCTCCAAGATAGGCTTCTTGGTGGCTGCAGTAGCAGGCTTAGCGTTTCATGCCTGTCTCTGGTGTCCGCGCTGATAGCCATGGCTCACGCCCGTCTCTGGAACTCATTCAGGTGGTGCTCTGTATCCCCTCTCCTCACGCACCAGGAAACAATGGTCTCTTGCCTCTTTGGCAGCTCCAGACTTTTTCCCGGACTCCCTACGGACTGTGGCGCACTAGATCCCTTCAGGCTGTGTTCACGCCGCCAACCCCATTCCTCTCCCTGCGCTCCAACCGAAGCCCGAGCCTCAGCTCCCAGCCCCCGCCCATCCCGGCAGGTGAGCAGACAAGCCTCTCAGGCTGGTGAGTGCTGGTCAGCACCGATCCTCTGTCCGGGAATCTCTCCGCTTTGCCCTCCACATCCCTGTTGCTGTGCTCTCCTCTGTGGCTCCGAAGCTTCCCTTCAGCCACCCCCTGTCTCCACCAGTGAAGGAGCTTCCTAGTGTGTGGAAAATTTTCCTCCTTCACAGCTCCCTCCCAGAGGTGCAGGTCCCATCCCTATTCATTTGTGTCTGTTTTTTCTTTCTCCTTTTCCCCTATGCAGGTCTGTGGGGGAGTTTCTTGCCTTTTGGGAAGTCTGATGTCTTCTGCCAGCATTCAGTAGGTGTTCTGTAAGAGTTGTTCCACCTGTAGTTGTATTTCTGATGTATTTGTGGGGAGGAAGGTGATCTCCACGTCTTACTCCTCTGTCATCTTGAAGGTACCCCCTCAGGTTAAAATTTTTTAATAGCTTTTAATCCATTGGACTACTAGGAAACAAAATAGCTATAAATTAGAAAATAAAATGTATTTTGGTGATGTCTCAAGAGCTGCACCTCCCTGAAGCAATGTAACTTTTTCTTCAAAAATATACTCTATTGCTTTTGCATATTGTGAAAGGTGAATTGCTTTTAGATATTCACTAGAGGGAAAAAGCACATGTATATATGCAATTTTCTTCTTGAGTGACTCTGCGTTAGATCACGTACTAAAAGGTTGAGCTAGGAACTTTCCTTGGTATATGATCAGACTCAAGAATCCTCTTTGCTCCTTTTCTTCCTGTAGATCTGGGCCTTGTACATGACTCTGCTTCAGGCTTTGAGAGTTCCTAAATAAATTCTATGTATCTAATTTCAGTAACACAGATCTAAATCTGTGGCCCATGTTCACTGTATAATTTAACTCATGTGTATATTTTTTTAACTTTAAATTCAGCATCCTCTTTCAGTAATTCAGAAACTTGAAAATACATGTCAAAATTTTAAAAAATCAATTGCAATCTAAAAGTGTCTCTAAACATTTATATTAGTATATACTCCTAGCACTTGTGATATACGCATTATTTTACCATTGACTATTTATGGATTTAGAGACAGCAGAACTCATTGTGCTGTCACTAAGTAGAACTTATGTTACTCTTCATTTCAGTAGATGGGAGTAGAAGTATTTTTGCTTATGTCCTTGGTCACCATTTCTCCATTTTTTTCATTCCAGCTATATCTTTGGCATCAGATTGTCTAAAGACACCCCAACCCACAGAGCAAAATGCTCTGGAATACCTCTGTGCCTTACCTGGTATATTGCTCAGATGGTTTCCACACAAGCTCTTATATCTGCCCTGGCCTTTTCCAGAGGTTTATGACAACCACAAAAGAGAAGGTAGGTGGTAGTGTTTCTTCTCTCCTCTCATGAAATTGTCCTGTGAAACCAGTTTTGTCCATGAGAAAACAGAAGCTCAGAGTTTAGTTATGTACCAAGATCCCAAAGGTACTAAGTGAGAACTGGGACTTGAACCCATGTCTGCTTGATTCTAAACCCCATTCTACAACAAAAATAATAGCTAGTAACAAACATATCACTTTCCTCATTCCAGCAAGTATTCCAAAAACATGATAGTGTTTTGAGAAGCTGGAGCTACTGACTCTTCAAATACATATTTGGCCTCAAATACATATACCTTTTGGCTTAAGACAATATGAATTGGGTTGCTATCTCTTGCAACCATGAGGATCCTGATTAATACAATAATGAAATCATGATACTGAAGCATCAGGTAAATAAAAAACATACCCATAATAAGACAGTTGAAGCAGCCTGCTATAAAGGATAATGGTTTTATAGGTGCATTGTAGATTGGAAAGCAGCTGGGACAAGAGAATAGCCAAGATATTTTTGGAAATTCTTATTTTCAGCACCGTGGCAACTCAAAGCCTCATAAAAACATAGATTTTTGTTATTGTGAAAAATAATATTTTACTATACACTTTCCACCTTTTAAGAGTTACTTGTATATTTCTCAAGTAATTATCCATGGGCATGAAAAAATATGCTCCTAAATTTGAATTGCATTTACTCATAGCTTTTACCTTTATTGTTCTTATTTGTGTAATGTTTTTTTGTTGTTGTTTGTTTGTTTTGTGTGTGGTACGTGGGCCTCTCACTGTTGTGGCCTCTCCCGTTGCGGAGCACAGGCTCCGGACGCACAGGCTCAGCGGCCATGACTCACGGGCCTAGCCGCTCCGTGGCATGAGGGATCCTCACGGACCGGGGCACAAACCCATGTCCCCTGCATCGGCAGGCAGACTCTCAACCACTGCGCCACCAGGGAAGCCCTGTGTAATGTGTTTTATATTTTTAAAAATCATGCTTTAAAATCTTTTTCCTACTACTTGTCCACATTATATGCATCCTAAAGTTGGAAAAATTGAAGTAGTGTATAGCTTAGAAAATCTGGATTTCAGAGTCAGGAAGCAAACATTGTGTTTCTTTCCTAAGGAATACCTGTTTATTTCTTTTTGTATCATCATATTTGTAAATTTATCTTTTTCTTAAAAGTTAAATCAGTTGGGCTTCAAGCCATTAGTTAGCTCATACAACAATCTATACATTACAAGTAAGGGTGGTCACATTTCAAAATCTGCTCATGATCTGGTGATGGATAAGAATGATGACTTGGACTCAGTTCAATGTTGTTTTACTCTTGTTTACTCCAAAAGTAGCTAATAAAGAATGCAAAGAATGAACAGAGGGCAAAGATGTGAGTAGGTATGAGCCCCATTGCTTCCTTTGTTTTCTCATGGGAGCATGTCCGATGCTGGTGGTCTTGACATCCTAGAGGGAGGCTGTCCTCAAGGTCAGATGAGTACAGCACTGCTCTCCTTTATATCCTGGCCATTTCAACATCCAGACATAACTTAAAAGGTATTAGATCTACTACTTAGCATGCTACCCAGGCTGCATACCCAGGCTCCAAGGCTTGAAATGTTTGCCATGCCAGCACCAGCCAATCTCCCCTTACCTATACCTCAGGGCTCAAGAATGCTTTATTTACGTTTACCAAAGGACTCTGTTATGGGCAGGTCTGGCCAAGACCTTCCATCTCAAATAAGCAGTTATTTCTCCTTCTTCAGATACTGATTATCAAGAAAAAGTAGTAAAAATGGATTACTATAAACTAGAGCATATCAGTTTTCTCTTAAATATTCTTTTGCATTTTGCATCACCCCTAGTATCCTTAACTTGGTGGATATGAAGGCAAACATAAGATTAGATCCCAGGATTCATCAAATAAACAGTAGATATTACTCTATGTTCCCCTTTATTTGATTGGAACATTGCTGTTTCTTTAAATACCAGGTGAAATTGCTTTTTGTCCATAAAAAGATGGAAGGACACATTCTTGTGTTTGCTGCTCAAGAAGGTTTAATGGCAGTGTTTTTAGTAGTAACCACAAAACCTGGACCACAACCCAAAAGATGAAAATGTTTAAGAAGCATTACTTTAGATATATACTATATTCCAAACACAAGGCTCATTTGTCTGGCTTATGGGCAAGGCTCAATATTGAGTTCCTATCCAAGGGAATTTTGCCAAAGACTAGGATTTGGGACTCATAAATCCAGTGGAGCTAACCTACTTAGACTGAAATTCTATCTCTCAGGGCTGAGGGGTTTTGAATAGGTTAATCCAACAAAGCAATTTTCACAAATACCAGCGGTTTCGCTTCAATGTATATAGCTTCATGTGAGTTTGAAACAGTGTCAAACTGTATGTAAATGAAACCGGGTACCAAAACCTGAAATAGGAACATTTTGATCAAATATGATTTAAAGAGTTCATGCAATGAAGAGAAATTTGACATTCAGTTCAATCTTTGAGATGTCCTGAACAATATGTAATTATCACTCCACCACCATATACGAACCTAGCCCGAAAGAACATAATGGAATATAAACACATTTCTAAAACTGTTCATGTGCATACTTGCAATCTAACAGACATTTTGATTGATAACGAACATAAAATCTGCCTTACAAATGAGAACACTGTAACCAGTTCTAGTTTGAATAAGGGAGGTGTATGATCTCCCAGACTTATGGCAAAAATGGTGGTGAGTTGAAGCACTACTATGATTACAGTAGGTGATAAAAATGACCCCTAGATTACTCCTAGGACTAAAACAAATCAGAAAGGTGACACCAATGAAAAAAAGTTAATTGGTCTATTGAGAAAACCATTATGCCTACAGGGGTTGAACTTTATGTGGGAAAGGGAATACAATACATTAGTTACCACCAAATGTTTCTGTCCTTGGATTGATTTTGGAGTAAACAAATACAGGTCCAAATCTCAACTCTACAATTTACAGCTATGTGATCCTCAGAAGTTATCCTCTCTGAGCCAGCACTTCTTCTTGGATATATAAAATGTGCATAGAAATCTGTGGGTTTCTGTAAGGAGTTCATTAGACAGAATATGAAAAGCCTAAATCTGTGCCTGGTCTGTTAGAGGTGTTCATTACATAGAAGCTATTATTTCTTTTCTTACTCTTTTATTTTAACCTTGCAGCATTAGACATGATACAAAAGGTAAACAGTGTTCAGGTCAATATATTTTTGTAATCTTATTCTAACCTTGAAAAAATACTATTCAATGATTCCATTTAGAACCTGAGCCTATAAATTAAACTTCAGTCATCCCCACCCAGGCATCCAACCACATAGGTCCTGCACACTTATTCCAAAAATGCTGTCCTTATGGGCTCCTACAGCTCCCTGGACCTTGGAAAATGCCCTATTTGTCTCTTCCGTATTCAAACATTCCTCCCAGATCAGTTGCTCTCACCAGAACAAAAGCAGTTTCATTGGGCTTTCTGCCAAATGCCTGAGCAAGCAGGACTTCCCTTCCTAGCGTGAGAGCCAACCACAGGTGAGCAAGCCAAACTCCGCTCAAGGGCCGCGTGATGGTTCTGGATTTTCCACTGCAAATGTCCAACACTTGTCACTGAGGGCATTGCTAGGCTTCATCTCAGCTTACTTACGGGATCAAAATGAAATCTTCAGCTGTCTAAATTATGCTGGGGACAACTTAGTAGAAAATGTAATTACAATGCAGCATTTTAAAGTGACACAGACTTAAAGAAATATTGCACAGTTCAGGCTGGATGCTAGGATCTTTTATGGTAATAAATCAATTCTTGAGGATAAGTTATTTTCTATGTGTAAGTTGCTGTGTTCCATGCCAATGGTTATCCATAAGTGAACTATAACAAACTGCACAGTGGAGTCTGACTATCGGGGTTCAGATCCTGCATCCGCTGAATATCATACATGAAATAGGTAAGAAACTTCTTTCCAAATCTGACTTATCATCTATAAAATCAAGATATTAATAGTACTGACCCCTTAGGATTATCAAAGGCATTTAAATGAAATGATATATAGAGAGAGTATTTGGTAGAGTTACCATGCATCAGGAAACATAGGAATTACTTCATACTTCCTTAATAATGTTATTAATTATTATTGGAATAATAATTTAATAAATAGCATCTTAGTACATGAATTTGTACTACAATGTTCAAAGTGCTGCTGCAAACTTAGCCAAGGTGAGTTAAGACTATAAGGATGTACGGACAGAAAGTGTCACTTAAAACAGGAGTTTCTGAAAGGTACTAGGGTTGTGGCACAACCTCACAGACCAAACTACAAACCACACTGTGTTAGCTGCCTTGGGCTGCTATCACAGCACACTGTACATTGAGTGGGTTAAACAACAGACATTTATTTCTCACGGAGGTCCAAGATCAAGGTGCTGGCAAATGTGGTTTTTGGTGAGGGTCAAGAACTTGGTGACTTACAGAGCGCCACTTTCTCACTGTGTCTTCACATGGCAGAAAGTGAGTGAGCTCTGGTCGCTATTCTTCTTAAGCGAACACTAATTCCGTCTTGAAGCCAGAGCCCTCATGATACATTTAAACCTAATTACTTCCCAAAGGCCCCACCTCCAAATACCATCACATGAGGGTTTAGGGCTTCAACATGAAGGAACTTCGGAGGAACACAAACATTCAGCCCATACTACATCTGCTGAAAAGTACATTTTCCCTGAATTTTTTCTGTAGCAACTGTTGGGCAGCAGCAGAGTGAAATAAACAAGCTAAAGAGTTGTTCATCATTTTCTTAAGCTAAGCATGAGGAGTTTACGCAAATAAAATAAAGGTAGATATGGAGACAAAAAGCAACGCTGAAAAAGGGAGAGGGGAAAAAAACACAGCTAGGAGAGAGACTTTTTGTACATTAAGAAACACAGTAGGGGGCTTCCCTGGTGGCGCAGTGGTTGAGAGTCCACCTGCCGATGCAGGGGACACGGGTTCGTGCCCCGGTCCGGGAAGATCCCACATGCCGCGGAGCTGTTGGGCCCGTGAGCCATGCTGCTGAGCCTGCGTGTCCGGAGCCTGTGCTCCGCAACGGGAGAGGCCACAACAGTGAGAGGCCCAGGTACCGCAAAAAAAAAAAAAAAAAAAAAAAAAAGAAAGAAACACAGTAGGCTTCAATATGACTTGCTAGGTAAAAGCTCAGACTTAAAAGAGTCTTTTCGGGCTTCCCTGGTGGCGCAGTGGTTGAGAGTCTGCCTGCTGATGTAGGGGACGTGGGTTCGTGCCCCGATCCGGGAAGATCCCACATGCTGCGGAGCGGCTGGGCCCATGAGCCATGGCTGCTGAGCCTGCGCATCTGGAGCCTGAGCTCCGCAACGGGAGAGGCCACAACAGTGAGAGGCCCCCGTACCGCAAAAAAAATAAAAAAGAGTCCTTTCAGGCAGACACCTCACAGAGTGGGGTGGATAAAATTTGATTTATCCATCGAATGGAGTATCTGAATCCTTTGTTCATTACCTTAGTATCAGATAATTATATTTGGATATTTGTAAAGATACATTTATAACAATTTATAACATTTATAACAATCAAATTAAATACAACGTATCCAAGTCTGACAGATTCCAGAAAGGTTTGCCTTTCCCTTTTCACCAAATCTGATCTGTCTGAAATTCTCTCACATCAGAACTGTTCTACTTAGACAAAGGCTTTAAGCACTGTTAAAGGCACCTTAAGAAATATACTCAAACCCAAGAACCTACTGTATAGCACAGGGAACTCTACTCAATACTCTGTAATGACCTATATGGGAACAGAATCTAAAAAAGAGTGGATATATCTATATGTATAACTGATTCACTTTGCTGTACAGCAGAAACTAACACAACATTGTAAATCAACTACACTCCAATAAAAATTAATTAAAAAAAGAAATATACTCAAACCCAGGTTCTGCCACCTATTGGCTCTGTGACTGGGGACAGTGCACTGAATTGTTTATGCTATGGTGAACTCATCTGCATAATGAGGTTGTGAATACCTACTTCAAAGGGCTGTGAGAATTTCTCAAAATCCATGCATAGAAGACAATTTGCAAACTCTGAAGGGGCACTGGGTTAAGCACAAATGCCTGTGGAATAGCTGATACTTTTAAACTGTTGCCATTCTCTTACGCAGAGGTGATGCTGTACATGGCAGATTCTTCCATCAGAGCAGTTTTCAATTGAATTTGCCAACTTGAGAGGAGAGCAGGAAGCATTAAGAAGCAGGAGGTTAACAAGGGGGAAACAGGGACAGAAGGTCCCATCATGAAAACAAATTTCACTAGTTCAAGGTTGTGAGCTGGTAAAGTATGCTTTGCTCTCACATGTAAACCTGAAACAAACAAGTTGGTGAATAGAGATAATTTCATATACATTCTCTACGTTATGGCTTTGTTTTTTTATTGCAGCTTCTAAGGCAAGTTCTAAGAGGGATAGATTAGATTTGAGGATATTTTCCTCTGGGGCTGGATCCTTGTGATAGGTAGAGAAGAAGAAAGAGTGCAGAGAAAAATTAGACTTGGATGAAGTCGAGAGGGGACAAGATGCCATCGAATTTGGAAGGGCACAGAGCTCCCATTAGGGTAATATTTTCAAAATGAATGGCCACCTATTTTTAACTGACTAAATACATCAGGCGAAATCCATGGGTTGTTTCCATTTTTACTTATCACGAACTCAATCCAGATCTAGTTCAAGCTTTATCTTTTGGAAACCTTAAAAAAAATAATGTGGCCCAGTGTGAATTTTTATGTTATCTTCTCCCAGAACCATAAAACATGACTGATATATTGAAATTCATATGAAGTTTATCAGCCTTGGATTGACTTTGAGTGATTTAATTTTATTATTTTTAATGTATTAATTGAAGTTATTATTTTTAAAAATATACTCACAGAAATAATAATAAGTAGAAGGATCCTGTAGTCTGGGACACAATTATTAAAGTCACTTTGGATCATGATAAAAGTTGTGTGTCTCTCACTACTCCTGGAGTTATTCTTTATTTTCTGTATGTTTTGGAAAATTTAAGCTGCAGAACTAGGTTATTCTTGTATACCATCCTGGACCAGAGAGCATTAGGTCTCCTGCTTACACATTTTCATCAGCTGAGAGGCTTGACTGGAGTAATTGAGATTCAAAAAGCTACGAAATTACATAAAGAATCTGTAGCCCATATGATATATACCACAAAAAGAGGTAAGAGGTGGAACGTGGGGATATAATGGAGATGATGGAATAAAGTCAGGAATTTTAGGCATTTCCAGAAGAATTATCCATGATAGTGGGCAGGCAATATAAAGTACCATTCCCATCCACCAAAGGAAGTTGGTAATACAGAAGTTCCTATACATAGTAGCATTCCACTTAAGATTTCAATGTATTATCACAAGCATTTACTAAGAATCTTTCTGGCACAATCCAGGGCACTTCAAGAGAGTGGAACACAGCTTCTCAAAATAGGCATGTTGCTAGTTGAAAATACGTACCAATGGAAAGTGTTCATGATCAACCACATCATAGATGTATAGGTAGTATAGAGTTAAATTAAAGGACATCATTTTTTTAATTAGCCAAAACTTTCTTTGAACGAACTTGCACTAAGATTTAATGGTAAGAAGAATCTGAGTGTTCTTATTAGGAAGCTGAATACATAGAGGAATTCCCAGCCATAAAATTGCAGCATATATAGGGAATGTTGTTCTTTGGAAGTGCCTGACAGTTATTCCAACCAAAGCAGAGATATTAGGATAGAATGAGCAGTTATCTCTCTTCTGATGTTAAGTATTTAAGACTATGGCAAGGAATTGAACAGAAGAATTTAAGGAGAAGAAAGTTTCTACCACTTGGAACATGGAATATTAAGGAACTTAATATTAGTGATGATCAACATATTCATGGAAGAAATTTTTAAAGCCTGGCAAGATGAGTAGAGTCAGACGTTGCATCTCACTGCACAGATACAGAGAACAGAAGAGGCTGGAGCCTGTGGGAGCCCAAGGCAAAGTGACCATGGCCTCTGTACAAAGGTGCCCTACCTCTTCAGTGGTAGGAGTGGTCAAGAAGCTAAGGGAGCAATGCTATATGGAAGAGGGTGGCTTTTGAGGTGACTAATTCAACTTGGTAGGTGGAGAGTTGCCAGGGATGTGTTAATAGAAACAGACTTGGTGCATGGACTTGGAAATGTGTTAGATTGTTACCACTGATTTAATACCTTAAGGTAAAATTACATATTTGGATAGTCTTACAAAAAGGGGGAACTTCATTGCACATGATTATATGTTATATAGCGCACTTGTCTCTTTGATTTTTAAGATTCTCCATGAGACAGCATGACTGCAAGCATATGATGAAAATGTTTTCTGTGGGATGATACAGTTGTTATATTTCTTGGTCAATTTGGAACAAACATACAAGAAATACTCAACAGCAACTACCTCAAGAAAATAGAGGGTGGAGTGAGAGATGAATTTTACTTTTAATCTTTTAATAGAATTGAGTGTTATTTATCATAAGTATAATTTTATTAAAAATTACTTAATTAGGAAACAATTATTTATACGATATCCTTTCAGTTTTGATGCAATATACAAGCACAAGCAATATTCTAAGACAAAATATTTATGTAAATTGCTGTATTTTCCAAATTCTTTGAAATGAACCTTTACTAATTTTATAATCAGAAAAAAAAGTTAATTTTAAGTTACAAAAGAAAGTTCTTTTTCTAAAACCACCTTATTGAGGTATGCTTGATATACAAAAAGCTGCACATATTAAATGTATATAATTTCATGAGTTTAGAAATAAGCATACACCTGTGAAACCATTACCACAATGTATGCCATAAATATATCCATCACCTCCAAAAGTTTTCTCTCATCCTTAAAAGAAAGTTATTGTATCATTTATTCTAATTAGCAGCTATTTAAATTTTTTCCATTGATCATTAAAACATACTCCATCTTTGACTTTATTTTGATGTCATACCAATGGAAAGAGTATTTTGATTTTAGATCAATGGCAGAATATTCTATGAAATAAAAGATGGATTTAAATAACCTATCTTATTATCCTAATAGAGTTGAAAGTTATTGGAAATAGGCCTTTGATTCTGTGTTTTAAGTATTCCACACCCACTCTCTTTTTAGACATTAAATTCTATTCAAGTTATTCTGCATAAACACAGCTAGAATCTATATGCCAGATTTCATTACAGCTTCCAAGATAGCAGTGTGGGCATAGTGTAAATTCAAGGATACCAGAGAAAATTTCTCCACTGGTTATATAAATAAGCATTAAGGGACATTATTTGGTTTCATTCTCTAATAGATTTAGTACCTTTACATACATTTTTCATATAAATAAATGCATGCATAATTTAAATAAAGTTAACCTCATCATACACAAAAAGCCAAACCAGTATTTGATATCATATTAATAATTTGATCCTCCCTGATTTTAACCAAGCCCCTTGCTTTCTTTCCTAACTTTACCCAATCTTGCTGATATGTTCCACCAAGAAGAAGGAATCATCAGGGTTAAGGACTTTTTCCAAATGTGTTTCTAATGGCTCTGATTACAAACAGAGAACTGGCTAAAATCTTGAGAATGTTTCCAGGAGCCCAAATTCCTCTTCTAAGGTGTGGTTCAATTCTTCTTTGCTTTGTCACTGCATACCTAGGGAGGATTTAATCCCTTGCTGATGACATAATAACAGCTCCCTGAGCACTATTCTATATACTCTGTTGGGTCAGTAAAATCTCTAAGACTTCACTCCACAGGTCAACATCTGGTTTGTTTGCGGTCATGTCTACACACTGTCCTAAAGTGTAGGACAGCTTACACCCTTCTGAGAAAAACAAAAATTCAAATGTAAACAAAGGTACATCAGTTATACTGTTCTTGGGATCTACGGCCAAGTCCACCTTGCCTTCCCTTTATAAAATGAAATAGGGTCTAGATTAGTCAAGGTCCTCTGAGAAACAGAACCAATAGGAGATAAGTATATATATATATATGTCCTATTGAAGAGCCAGACGCTTGGCTGAGTAACTAATTGCCTTTTTACTTTTCAACTAAAAGGCTGGAGTAAGAGTTATATCCACCTACTTGTTTTGTTTCTGAAAGTTAGAGAGACTTGCAAATCTCAAGAAAGAAAAATACCTTGTCAACTGCCTTGTCTTAAAGCATAGTGCCTAACAGTATGACCTGGGATTTTGGAGCTTCCCATTATAAAGTTAATTGAATGACTGTCAGTCTTACTCTATAACAGGGCTCTTCATTGCTACTACATCACAACATCGACAAATTAGACTTGGATTCTATAACTGGCATTCTTGCTAGAAAGGTATTTCCGTAACGTGCTATAATGGATGTACAAACTGTTCAAATTTAAGATTAGGAAATACAGCAGAAAGAAGTCTCTTTTAATATGGTTATAGTCTAATTTTTAATATGGAAAAACACAATAACCAGAATTCTTTAATATCTGTGGAATTCCCACAAACAATTGCTCAGTTTAAAGATTCGGGGGAAACAGTGATACAGAACTGCCTTTTTTATTTGAAATAACTCAAGTTGCCAAAGATGTTATCAAAGGACTGCATTTGTTGACAGTTCATTTCTCAGATTATAATACTTGCTGTAGGCATAATTAAAATATATTGAATAAGCTACTTTAAATATAGAAAAAATATTAAATATTGCATTCAACAATGTGCTAGATAAATTTTAAAATATTTATCAGTTAGGCCAATCAACCTCCTTCTCTTAAAAAGACCTGTGACTTACAATTTATTGTATTATGTCAAATGGTATACTTTATAGACAGATCCTGATAAAGTAATAATTCTCACATTAAAATCTGGATTTGCTTGTACAGTGTGAAACTCATTTACTTTTAAAGGTATAATCAGATGTCAGTGATACTATCCAGATCAAAGAGAGGACAATTTAATCTTAGCCTCAAATATATCCTCAAATATATCAAATATATATCAAATATATCCTTAGCCTCAAAATATATCAAATTCTGTCATTACTGTCAAAATTTAGCACAACTGCAGAAAAATTCAGCTTTGTGACTCCCCAGATAAGCACTATATACCTAATACATTACTCTGGCTCTGCAGAACTAAGTGTCAAAGGACATTTGCAGCTATTATTTCACTAATAAGTCAATAGCCTCAAGATGATGACATTTAAAACACAGTTGAATTATCAAGATGGAGACTTATCCAGAACGAATGAGATGAACCAAAATGGTTATGGGCTTTGGAGTCAGAAAGACTATGGTTCTCATGCTGGTATCACCACCTTTTTAGCTGCAAGACCTCAAAGGAGTTAATTACATTTTCTGACCACAGCTTCCCTCTTTAGAAAATGAGGAAGCTAACTCTTACTTTGTAGGATGTTGGGAGAGTTAAGTGAAACAAGGCAGGTAATTCACCTCGCACAGAAGCTGGAATTTAGAAGTTCTCAATAGATGGTGACTCTTCTGTGTGGAAGAGGATGGAGTGGCTGGCGGTAGTGAGCGAGCAGGCAGCTGGCCAGGTGCAGAATTGGGGCTAGCTCTCCCGCCTCCGTGCGGGGCTCTGTCCCCCACAGTGGGTACTCCACTCACAGTGCGGGTCAGAGCTGCAGAGCAGCAACCCTGTGTTAAGGTCAGGCAGACCTGCAACCTGGCCCGGCACCAAGCATTGGAGATCTCTTGGATCATGCCACACCAGCCTTGGGGCGTTTCCGTACTGACATGTGCTCTCAGCCATCTGTGGTCAGCCAGGGCATGCCTGTGGAATTCCTATTCCTGTAATAGTTGACTAATGGCAAAGCAGGCTCCATTTGTCAAGCTACAGTGAAAAAAAATGCCAGTCATGCTCCAGCTTGTAGGGTAGCCTCAGACTCCGGAGGTGAGCTGCCCCTCGGGGCACACCGGCTTCCATCTCTTCTCCCTTCCAGCCACCTGGCAAATTCTTACCCATCCTCCATAGGTAACACAAATGCTACCTTCTCTCTACAGCCTTCCCTGACCTCTGCGTCAGGGACACTTGTGATAACTCCACCCGTGAGCGCATATGATACTGCAAGCAGCTCTATTATATGGCAATTTTAAGGTAGTCTTCTAATTATCTGCTTACATAACTGTCAGCCTCTGCAATCGTTATTAACTTTTTTTTTTTTTTTTACATCAACCTCTTTAAGGATTGTTTTAAATCTTGGCTTTTTCTCACCAGTTAAAGTGTACACACACACACACACACAACCCCTAGGAGGATTAACAGGCATCTTAAAAGAGTCATTCATTCTTAGGAATCTGTGGAGCCAGTGTTAGGAACTCTCATTCAAGTTCTTGTGCATCTTTATTTATGTTCTCCTTGTAAATCACAGCGACCAGCACATTGTAGGCACTTGATAAATGAATGAATGAATGAGTGAACAAATAACAGTCTACCTAAGAGAATGGCAAGATTTTTTCCTAAAAATAGATGCAGAGAATCCACAATTATCTCAGAGAAAAACAGATGTTAGAGAGTCTCTGAAGAAGTTTTGATCAACTCTTGCAAGGCTTTCTAGACCCATTGACCTAATCCTGTTTTGATTCTCTTTCTAATGCTGCTGTATGGTAAAGACCATGGGTAGAGAGCAAAATTAGTTACACTCAGATTCTGAAATATAAGCTACAGCAATTTTTCACAGGGGCACAGGTTAAATGAAGGGAGATTACTTCCCCCTTTGGTCCTCTGTTTCTATTACATACCATTCAAAGGCAAATGGAGATTAATGTGTTTTGCCTTTTTGGAAAAATGGTGAAACTTCATCTGCTAGTCTCTCCTTACAGATGTGTCCCATCTGTTGCTGTTACATGGGATTATAGCTACAGACTCCCATTGAAGGTGGCAAGAACCCAGGAGAAGCCTACCCAGGGGTTGCAGTAAAAGGTTGGGGCATGAAGGGATATGGAAGGCATTTAGTTCAGCTTCATAATAACATCCAGTAGCTCACTACCTGTGAACAGAGCTCTTTCTCTCTCACACTGACAGGAGAGGCTCTCAAAGGCTGAGCATTGAACCTGGCTTCCAACTGGAGAAGGGGCTTTTCAACCTAGAAAAAAAAATCCCTCTTTTGGCATTTCTATGGCATTGCTTTAAAGCACAGAAATTCTTTCTTCTTCAGTTTTTTTTTTGTCACAACACAGCTGTTTGAATAAGCCTCAATTTGTTTAAGAAAAAAATGAGAAGGAAAGAAAGAGATAATACAGATTTTCCTTTGATGGCGAACTTCCCCTCCTCCCAGGGGCCACTGGCAAACTCTTAACCTCTGCTGCTTCTGGAGGAACGCCCGTTCCTGAGAACGCTCCCCAGCCGTCCTGTGAGCAGCTAGAGGTCTCTAGTGGAAACCTGGAGCAAGCACAGCTTCCATCAGGCAGGGCAGGCTGGGAGGGCTCTGACCCAGCACACGGCCAAGGAGAACTGATCACAGCAGCCACTTTCCAAAGGCAACAATACATGGGTTGGCTCGAGTTCCATCAGCCACAGGTCCCCAACTTCAAGGATTCTTGAGAATTTCGAGAGTTGATTGGGATCAGACTTTGAAAAGGGAACAAGAGATGTAGCCAATCCTTGCTTCTTTCTCCTTCTTGCCTGCCTAGAAACTGTGTTTCTAGCTAGCAAGGTTAGAATTCCGAAGAGCCCTGAGTATGTTACAAATGTGAGATGTATTCTGCCATAAATTGGGAGTGGTGTGAGACTATGTAAATTAGCACAAACTTGTCAAGAGCAGGAGGTCTGTAAATATCCAAGCTCCATGACAGCAGCATAAGGATGGGAATCGTTCCTCACACACAAGATGTCCAAGTGTTAGAGTCCCCTTCTCAGGCATCACAGCATTTTCAGATCTTTTCCTTTCTTCTTTTTTCACATAGGGGAGAGCTATACATGATTCTTTGCACAGAGAAGAGATAATCAAGGATAGAGAAAACCATTACTGGGCTTCATTTTTTTATATGTTTGTATGAAGAATTTAATTTCAGTGAGAACGGTGCTCCTAATATATAGTCAGTGGTAGCTTTTAAACCTAGGCAGGCTGTTCGGAAAGACATTCTGTGCTATTGAACAACTTAGGAAACTTTCTGTTTTGCAGCCCTGGGAATAGAATGTGATTTACTGTAGTACAAAATGTAAGCTGGAAACTTTCGCCACACAGGTTTCTGGTAAAGTCACAGTGAGGAAAGCTGGGGTAATTTGGAAAATGGGTGGTTTGATCTTGCCAGTTTCGACTGTGCTCAGCAAATCCAAAACCTGCTCCAGGCAGCTGCCTCTAACAGTGGACGGCTGTGGGCCTCTGAAAGTATGGACGTGGGTTTTTATCACCTCCATTGGCAAGGTTGAGGTGTATCATAATGATGCATACAAAGTCAGCATATTTTAAAGCTTAAAATAGGAAATCAAACAATATGCTGAAATAGGTAGAGGGAAACATTAGTGAAATGGGAAGATTTTTATAGTAACAACAACAACAAATACCTCTAAGGATCGTTTCTAAGCCTCAGAAGGTTCAGATTCTTTTAAGCTGTCCCCTTAGCCACCTCTACAATACTGTGGAGCTCTTTACTTCTGCTGCTAAGAAATCTTGCCATTGCTTATTGAATGTCTATATTTCCTGCTGGAATATATACTCTGTTATGTGTGGGAATGGCAGCCCTTTGTCTGGGATTCCTGGTACAGTGTAACACTTATCAAATATTTGCGAATTACATTCATAATTAACAGATGAATGTAACACAATGGTTTGTTTTCAAAAAGGATACCATCCATTACAATACATAGGCCCCAAAGAAATCTGACCAGCTTTCTATATACTAGATTGACGTTGTTTTTACACTGGTGGAACCTAAGGCTAGAAACAAAAGGAAAATGGGTTAGAGTCAAACTATTTCATGGAAAGAGAAAGAAACTATAAAGAAAAGCTCCAGGAAATGCCCTCACTCTTTTAACCGTCATATCTCATCTGTTCATCCCAGAGGCCCTCAGAGGGAGATGATTATTATACCCACTTCACAGAAGAGGAAAGGTGAAGGGATTTTGAAGAAGCAAGGGCAGCTTTCATCCAGCCCCTGGAATCCAAATAACGAACATAATCACCAGGCTTCATTTCAGGAGCGGGAGGGGACAGTCTAAATCTGACAACTGTATTCTTAACAGGGAACAGCTGGGGATGGAAGTGTGGAATAAAGTTGTATGGAGTAGTGAGGGAATAGAAGGCTTAGTTCCAAGCAAAGAGAAGCATGGAGTGGAATGTGTAAGAGAAGGCGACTGTCCTAAATTTTTGCTTCAGTACAAGATCTCCCTGGCTATACCCCGGAAACCTGTGGGAAACCGCCTCCATATTTAGGAGACTACCTATTGATGGTTCCACCAAATCCCAGTAATCAGCAATTCCAAAACGAATAAAGACCTGTTAAAACGTGAAAAGAATTACAAATATATCCTGGTGCTGTTTGAAGGCAGACTTGCCCTTCTCAGGAAGATGCTTCCACAGATAACTCTGGGTCAGAGCCCATGTGCTGGGAACGAAGCAAAGGCTTTACAGCTCTCAGACCAGAAGACTTGGCCTGGCCAGGACCTACAGGGCCTCACAGGAACTGGCTCCCCTCTGCTTCGTCTCCTCTACTCTTCTCCACATTTGATCTGCTTTAGCCACACCAGCTTCCCCACCGTTCTTAGAGCTTCCTCATACATCACATCTTCATCCAAATACGCACTTGGCTCACCCCTCTCTTCCAAGAGGTCCCTTCCTGGGGAAGCCTATCTAAAATTGCATGCGCTCACACGTCACGCTGCTTCACTCTCCCTGACCGGAACATTTCATAATCTCTCACCTGCTTTACCGCTTTCTCCTTAGCTCTCATCACTACCTAACGTGAGAAGTTTACTAGTTACATTGATACCGTCTCTCTCCCTTACTGGGGCATAAGCTTATCAGGGCAGGCACTTGTTTCGATTTTATTAGGTGTGTACCTCACACGGTGCCCAGCCCATAGCAAGTACTAAGAGATGCTGGCTGAGCAGGTAGATGGAATGCAGAGGGACTTGTCATCTTTCCTTCTCAAAGTCCAGAGAAGCATGCATAGAGGCTGAATTATATCATTGTTGTCCTACAGGTTGCAGTAGTCAGGCAGCAATCTTCCCAGGTTCTGAGCCTGGAGGTTTTAAGACAGAGGCTGACACTTCCAGGACAAATGAGAGGGCGCATGAGAAGTGTGTTCTTTGCAGAAACTTCCTTTGTGCAATTCCTCTCTTCAAAGCAGACTCAGGCTCTCTCAGAGAGCTCAGTTATTCTGTCTGGCTGGATTCTTTCTCACAGGTGCCACATGTGGCCAGAGAGAGCCCCACAGCTTCTTTCCAGTACACACCTGCTTCTCAGGAACGGCCACTGCAAGCCCCAGGGTAAGGAGGGTAGGATACGTTCGTGACATCTCCGGTCCCTCTTGGAGGAGGGAAGATATGCAGTGGGCTGGTGCAGTTAGAAGGATGCCTCTCTTGGCAAGGATGGAGTAAGACCACAGACCAGACTGCCTGCCGAGAATGAGAAAACTCTAAGTGTGTGCTCATGTTCTCAGGGAGGCCTCTTCTTTCAGACAAGTCTCAAAAACATAACGTCACTTTTACCTTTGAAAGCATACATTTCACCATCTATGTTACCAGCTCACCTCTTTCGAGGGCTTCTGGTAGATAACAGGATCCCAGAGTGACAGAACTTTGATATTAATTATCAGCCATTTTCCTATCAATGGATTTCTTTATAGCAGCTTTCGTTTATTTGGAAAAACAAAAAGAAAAAGCCAAAGGTTTTTCGAGGGAAATTGCTATAGTTAAACAGAGAGACACAGTTATTTATTAGAACACTTTTTCTTAATTCTACTAAATCATACTTAGGCCTAGCCTAGACACTAATTTTTGAAGAAAACAAATGCATGTTTTTCACATTTAAGTCATTCCTTAAATGGTAAGGAACATAAAAGTGATTTTCCTAGCGCCTAGGAATTATTTCCTTTGCAACAAGTGCATGATAAACATTTGCTTAATGCATATATTTTTAAATGCCTAAGTTTACCTCAATACTACAAAGCCTTTCAAAGTTTGAACTTTAGAAAGTTATTCACCCAGCTTCCCGAAATGTGTCCTAATGTCTAGGGGGAGGCGCAAGCCTGGCCCCCCTCAGGCCTCGGTACATACCTGCATGTGGCAACTGGCACACCTTAATGCTCAGTTCCTCTGTGTTCTTCTACACTAGAAGGCAAGCTTCTCAAGTTTCATTTATCAATTCTTCCCCTAGCACCTTGCTTGGTGCCTGGCAAACAGTGCATGCTCAGTAAATTCATTCATTCACTCATTCATTCATTCACCACTTAAGGGCCAGGTACAGGTCAGTCACTCTCCAGACACTGAGGATATAGTGATGGATGGACAAGACTGCTGGCCACTCCTAGGGTCTCCCCTCACAGAGCTCATTGCACAGAGACTGGAGTAGGGGAAAGCAATTAAACAATTATTCAAACAATTACCAAAAGGGTGAAGTGAGTTAAGATACACAATTTAGAAGACCAGTGAGGGGAGCGGTATAGTCTAAGGATCTGGCAAGGCTCCCCAGATGAAGTGACATTTGTACTAAGACAGAAAGGATGAATCAGAATTAGCCAGAAACAGCGATGGGGAAGAGTGTTTCAGGCAGAGGAAAAAGCATATGACAAGATCTGGTGTTCGCAAGTTCCTGACACATACTGGGCTTCAAGATTCAGCAATGAGAAATTCAAATCCCCAGAAATTCTCGGGAATTCCCAAATTATATTTTTAAAACAATACTGAGTGACCACAATACCAAGCAGTGAACAGTAAACAGTGAATCATTTTTCAGTGATAGAGTTCCAGCTAGTGGTTTCAAAGGCATTCTGTAACTGCATTCCCACAAAGCGGAACAATCTTTGGAGCGCTACACCAACAGGGCTTAATGAAATTTTCAAAGAATACCTTTAAGACATTAGGTCTGCCTGTTGAGAAACAAAAATAAAGAGCATAAAGAAAGAGAGAGGGACTTGCCAAAGACATCAATACTACAACTGTCACTAGACTTGAGGTTTCAAATGGCTCCTTGGTGTTAAGCCACTGTACACTTCTCTCTTGAAATAACATTGAGGTGCAACAGGGGCTAAGCAGTTCTGCCACTGACATAAAATGTCTAATTGAAGAGCACGAGATGAAAACCACCTTAAGTCTACGTTTTTAAGTCCATTGGTTTGGTGTTTGAAATCATAAAATATTTTGCCAAGTGCTAAAGAAGGACTTCCCAGGAAGCTTCAGATAATGTTCGTGTTTAGGACATTAAAAGGCTGTCTGAGTAATTCACCCACTTAGATACTCTCCCAGATAAACAGAAAATGCCCCCACTTTCAAATACTTTTATACAGATTCAGCAAACTCTCTTGGGAAACAATTCTAACAGTTAACAGCCTTTGCTGTGAAGAAATGTGGTATTTATATTAAGTGATATATATGTCACTAAAATTGCAGTCTAAGCCCATTCCACCTATTTGGGCAGGGAGACTAGGGACAAATAAAAGTCCACATCCTGCCAGTGACAGGTAATGGGTTTGGGCCTCAGGGTTGCCTAGTGTTCACTGAGACCCCTGGTCCCCAGTGGTTTCATTTTAAGAGCTGCAAATGAATGAGCCTGGGTCTTAGCCGATATTAATGCCAGTCTAGCAAAGCCATGAGGAGACACGTTAGGACTGACCACACAGTGCTGGAGAGGAAGGCCTTTCCTGACAGCCACTAGCCTGGAGATTGCAGGTAACTCACCCCAAGTGGGTGTGGAAATGCCAGCAAACCTTTCTTAGAATCATAAGGGAGAGAATAAATAACAGCACTCTGTTCCTTCCCCATATCCCAGAATTTCTTAGGGATGTTAAGAGAAGAGTAGGAAAAAAATTTAAGTAATGAGGCAAAGCATCTAAGGTGATTCGTATGGGTATGTAGGCATGTGTGCACGTGTACATGTGCTTACATAAGTGTGTGTGTGTGTGTGTTCATGTGTATTCACATCTGTGTGTATGCATTTGCATATATCATGTGTTTGAGTAATTACGTATCTACATATGGGTACCCGTGCTTGTGTGTGTATATCTGTATGTATAAGTGGTGGTAAGTGTATTTGAGTGTATACATGTTTGTTTATGTCTGTGCATATGTGTGTTTGTATGTATGTAATCTGTGTATGTGTATGTATGTGTATATGTATGTACGTTTGGCAGGGAAGCCAAAGATTTGGAATCTGAAAAGGCAAACTAAACAGCACTGACAACAGACTGAACTAACTGAAGGGAAGACTGAGTGATGTAGGCCTCCATGTACCAATCCTCAGGAAGAAAGTTTGCAGAATTCTTGGAAGGATATGTGGAGTTACACCATGCAAAGTCTATTCCTCTAGAATAAAGAGCTATTGCTTAATCTCCTTGAACTAAGCAATACAGCCTCTGCCTTCCCCACAGTTAATGACATTGCATTAGCACATGTGGGACCCACCCACTAGACCTTTAACTCCATGGCAGGCATGAGCCTGACCTGAGATGGAAGAAACTCAGTGCAGGATGCGAAGTCAAAGAATTTCATAAAATTATCCTCACCACCACAATTCTGAGGAATGTGTATGATTATTTTTACTTTTCCAAATTTCCAAGATAAAAAAGGAGACACAGAATAGCCAAAGATGTTTCATAGATTTATGATTACATTCACTCTTCAATATCAGTAGTAAATGAATGGACTGACCAAACACATTTTATGTTGAAATTGTATTCCTCTTTGAAGCCAAACATTTTTGGAACTGAGATACACCAAACTGTAATGATACTATACATAATTGCAACTTAATGTTTATCATGGTATCGCTGTTAAAATTCAAATTACTCTACGAAGGGACATGTTAATATAATAGTTATTGAGCACCTACCACATGTTGGGAAGTCCAAGTGTAAACACGGTCCCTGCCCTTAAGGAGACATGGGTCAGGTGAGGACACAGAACAGTGAGTAGAGTATTACTGTGTAACAAGCGGAAGAAGCCTTTTGCTTGTGCAAAGTGCCAGGGGAACAGAAAACAGGAAGTGGGCAAGATTGTTTGGGAGCATGGAGAAGGTGTACAGAAGACGTGCTCTTCCACCCATGTCTTTCTTAAAGAATGGATAAGAAACTTCATAGGCAAAAGGAATGGAGTCTTCTACACAGGGTATCAAAAACATACATATACAATTTCATATATATACATCTCCAATTACATATATATATCCAGTTTTATATATATAACTGGAACTGTTACTATAGAGACAGAGAGAAGGGAAAACAGCTTGATACTATGCAGAAAATCAGTAGTATATATCACATAGAGAGCAATTGATATATATGATATAAATGTATAAAATATATAATACAACTGACACACACACATATATATGTATCCAATTATTCTTTATAATACTATCTTCTCTTCAATTACAGATATTTCTATGTTGAGTTTCTTCAAGGTTTTTAATTATTCCCCATATCTACCCCTACCCCAAGTTGAGGAGAAAAATAAAATATTAATAGGCTCCTTAGTAATGGGAGTATTCTATACCAAAAATGTTTAGCAGGAACCATAAAGCACTTGTAGCTTTTAAGTTGGTACATCTCAGGGTTACCCACCAAAAAGCCAGCCCCTGCATTTATTTCAAATCTACCAATAAATCTTAACAAACATTTTGTTGAGAACTCAGGTGAACCATTTGTCATTTCTCTGAGTCCCTAAATTGATCTACATATGAAGAGGGAAAGTGTCCTTGCCAAATATTTTGATCTACCTCAAATTAAACTGAACTGCAATCTTTGGGAATTTGAGGGCCACTTCAAGCTGTCAGCAAGCAACATCCTTGTTAAGGAAAAAAAAACAACATAAAAATGCAACTCGCATGTTCGTGGAGAAATAGGGGGCTCAGATTAACAGCAGGGTCTCCCATCTGCCAGATCACGTAGAGCACCAAGGAGTCTGGGATGGCTCTGGAGGTAATCAGGTAGCAAGACCGTACAGGTCAAGAAGGGGGCAGATGGGGCGTTTGATGCCTCCACCCTCACACGTTCTCGCTCAGTCTTTGCACTTGAAAATGCAGTACCTTTCACAGTTGGAAAGGAAAGCTATGCCAGTGACAAAACTGGAACACTGAGGGGAAATTAATAACACTTGGCACTTCCAGTTTCCTGGGAGGATGTGCCATCCATATTAAGCAAGCATGACACGATTTAACAGCACAGCCTGGATGAGCTCAGGCTGTTCATTTAAAGTTGCAGGTACTGCAGGGAAGAGTCCATCTGATAGGGAGACCCAGGTAGCCACTGTAAAGGCTGCTGGGAAGAGGGGAGATGGAGGAAGGTGTTCTTTTAAGGAACTCACAGCCTAAAACCAGAAAGGCTTACAAAGATTCCCCCACCCTACACTCATGGGAATTTTGAGTGTTATTTTTTTATAGGTCTTTATTGGAGCATAACTGCTTTACAATACTGTGTTAGTTTCTGTTGTACAACAAAGTGAATCAGCCTTATGCATACATATATCCCCGCATCCCCTCCCTCTTGAGCCTCCCTCCCACCCTCCCTATCCCACCCCTCTAGGTGTTATTTTATGCCAGGAAATTTTTGCAGAATTGAAATCACATTAGAGGTAGAGCTGTGCTGGAATTAACAGGCCCAGAAAGCACTGAAGTAGGTGATGCTGCTTTGTATAACCTGGGCATTGAGCAAATACACAAGAAGAGCCTTAGGACTCCACGGTGCACACAAGCTTTGATGTGAGGCAAGCTTTGATGTGAGGCAGACCTAGGTTTTCCATTTCGACTCTGTCCCTTATTAGCTGTGGGAACTTGGGCAAGTTACTTCTTCTCTTTGAACCTCAGTTTCCTCAACCATCAAAAAGAAATTATAACACCTACCTCATAGGGAGGTTGGGAGAATTAAATTGTGCAGCATATATAGAGAACCTGGTCTAGTGGCTGGCAGATGGCAGTGAATGAAAAGTCAAACTAGATGTGTAGCAATAGTCTTCCATTTTGCTGTGTTCAGATTATTTTACTTCTGACGTGATAGCAGAAGTACCAGTACTAGAAGTGGTCATAGGAGCAGTACTTACTATTCATAGTATTAACAGTCTAACTGTTACATTACGTACTTACCTATCATATTGAGTACTGACCATACTGAGATGTTGTACACTGTGCTTTATATAAATGATTATTTATACAACCACAAATAATAAGAGGTTACTTTCCCTTTGTGTGTTCAGATGAACTCACAGAGATGAAGGGACTTGTTTGAGGTCACACAGAGCTAGTAAGATGCTGAGCTCAAATTTAAACCCAGGTCTGTCTTACTCTAAAGCCTAGAATTTTCATTATGTGGTCCCTAAATAGTAGGTAAACACAGCTTGGATTAGTATTGCTTCTGACCAAGGGAGCTCAGAAATGTTGTACGAAAGAGACGGTATTTGAGCAGAATCTTAGAGGATGGAGACCTTTGCAAGGTGGGGAAGGGCATCCCAGGCAGAAAGAACTATCTAAGCAACTAACAAAGGCCTGACCATATTTAGCATGGGCCAGCCGTGGAGGTCTGGGCCCATCAGCGGGAGGCGGAACATGGGCCTTCAAAAGAAGTGCCACAGCCAAATGACCATAAAAGAGAATGAAATAATGCCACTCGCAACAACATGAATGGACCTAGAGACTATCATACTGAGTGAAGCAATTCAGACAGAGAAAGACAAGTATCACTGACATCACTTATACGTGCACTCTAAAGTATAATACAAATGAATCTATATACAAAACAGAAACAGATTCACAGACATAGAGAACAAACTTATGGTTACCAAAGGGGAAAGGGGGTGTGTGTGGAAGGAGAGAGAAATTAGGAGTTTGGGATTAACAGATACACACTACTATATATAAAATAGATAAATATCAATAACAAGGACCTACTGTATAGCACAGGGAACTATATTCAATATCTTTTAATAACATATAATGGAAAAGAAACTGAAAAAGAACATACATATATATATACATATATAACTGAAGCACTTTGCTGTACACTTGAAACATTGTGAATCAACTATACTTCAATAAGGAAAAAAAAAACAAAAAACTGCCACAGCTACCACCAGAGAGTCATGGGATGTTGAATGTTGAATGTAACTCTTTCTGTTGCCCTGGAATTTTGGCAGAGATGCAAAGGCCAAGAACAAAACAGCAGATACCACATTATCTGCAAAGTCTAAAGTAGGGTGCTAAACTATCTCAAAAAGATTAGAAGAGAACTGGCCCCAAGCCAGTGCTACCAGGATCAGGTGATCACTTCCTCCAGCTATATAAAAGATTGAGGTTGAAAAAAATCAAGAGAGAAAATTTCTTTGGAAAAAGATGCTGAGTATTTTACTTCTCCTTGGATGAAGGTAGGGAAGAGCTGCAGCCTCACTTCAGACTTAGCTTAACAGGTTGAAAAGTGACTAAAGGGAGAGCTTGACATTCATCTCCAGGATTCTGGGGGACACAGGGACTGGTGTTTGGGGTTTAGAAAACATTTAAAGGTGAAAGACTGGACGGTGAAAAAGAGGGAAGAAAGACTTTGCTCTTTCATAACAAAGAAAAGGAGAGCTGTGTGGGATGGCAGTGTTTCTTCATATATGACTTGGCAAAGGGGTTTACTTCCCTGTTTCTAGATGTGAATCCCATGGCGGGAAAAAAAAAAAACATTCTGACTCAATCCAAAACAGACCCTCTCCAAAAAGACATTGTGTTCCCTGTAGTGAGGTGGCCCTTGAGAAGCCCAAGGGATGCGGTAGACAATTGAAAGTGACCAGCAACTGATAATCATTACTCATAAAATTTACTGCAGCCTGAGATCATGAGCAAAGGAACTCCAAGGATCCCACAAATGTATCCCCCAAAGAAAAATTCAACAGTCATGAGTCCCTCATCCACAGGGTAGAAACACAGGTGACGACTAGACTAGCCTTGCTTACCTTCTCTCTACTTGCTAACTGCCCTTTCTGATAACTCCATGGCCAAGACCTCCTTTAAAACTGGACTGAACTCTTTAATTCTTGAAACTAACTGGAGTCTTTTTATTATTTAAGAGTGACTGGGAAAGATATCTCATCCAGGCATGGGGTACAAGGGTTTCACGAAGTCTACATTAAGGAGTGGGTACGAAAGTGTAAAGTTGCTTTCAGGTTTGTATTCTACTGAGACCAGCTAATAGGATAAAAAAATCAATTAGAATTGTGGCAGTAACAATAATAACAATAATCATAAGTCCGTGCAAATTCTTAACCTGCCATGTATTCTTCCTCATCTTTTGGCCTAGTCTCTTCATCAAGCCATGTGGGCTCTGGGTTTGAATTTTGTCCTCAGTCTCTTTCTTGTTATGTGCTAGGACCTGGTGTGCCACACAGACTTTCTCCTTCATCTCCCCTCAAACTGGTTTGGTTTTGCCACATCAACACTAATGCTGACTGCTTGAATGGCACGAAGTAGGAAGTGTTTTTAGGTGGGGGGATAATCTGTGATCAAATCTGAAAACTAGGCTGGGTGCTTCTTTTGAAGGGATATGAATGCCATGGTAATAAGTTCAAACTTTTTTTTTCCTTTGCAGATCTAAGGAGATTCCGAAGGCTTTTAATTTGAGCAATGATATCATCATATTCTGGGATTTTCATCTTTGATCATTTTGGGCAGCAACTGTGATGAATAGATTGAATAAGGAAGAAACTAGAAATAGGAAAACCAATGAAGAGGTAAACCTGAAATAAATAATCTATAGAATTAGAGAAGAATTAAAATTCTCCAATGACCCACCTAAAGGCAGGTACTGAAGTGCAGTAAGCATGTAAATAGTTAAGGGACAGAATGATAAATCAGGTGGGATAATCACCTGAAAATAAATAAAGATTTTGATGTGAGCTGCAGACTATGTATTGATTGATAAATTAGTATTCTAGTGCTTGTAACTATCACAAATTTCATTTTCGTGCATTATTCTGGAATCCTGGATTATAAATTTCAATGAGATTTTCTGTCTCGTGGACTTAATTCAGACTGTATGGATCTTCCTGCAAGGTTAGGAAAAGAGAAAATGGCTTCATGTCTCCTATCTGCTGTCCTTAGACCAAAAGGAAAGCATCTTGCCCTCTCCTTCCCAAGTACTTCTATATCTAAATGGCAAATATGTATTTAATGAATCAGTCTTTTTTTTTTATTAAGCGAAAAGCTATTTGTATTTCACTCCCAGCCCCACCTGGAATGATTCTTTACTTTACATTAGCTTTAACTTTGGTCTTATTATTTTCACAAACATTTTCAAAACTTCTTTGAAAATAACGTTAAATGCTTGAGCCAAGTACAATTCCCTAGGAAATATCAAAGGAAAAGCTGGACTTACTGAGAACAATTTTCCATTGTAATACCCCAAAGTAACAATAACATTTTTGTGAGAGAAAGAGCACGATAATATTCTGTGCCAATTTACATACCCTGCCTTCTCCTGTAATTAATGTGCCATCCGTTCCTGCTTCAGTCCCTAAGAGCCATCTGGTCACACACTCAACACCTTTTCACCTTGTTTCTCCAGACATAAATGCCAGAGGGTTCAGCTTAGCACCTATTTTATTTTGGACGTACTCTGTCTTTTTATTCTTTCCAAATCTCCATATATAACATCAGTCTTTGTTAGGATCATTTCCTTGTAAATTCAGGGAGTAATTAAAAGACTAGTATTAATATTAACACCATTTACTGATTGCCTATCATATGCCAGGTATCATGTTCAGGATTTTCCTACACTATCTCAATTTATCTGCACAATAAACCCAGGATATAGAAATAGTATTTCCATTTTACAAATGATAAAACAAGCTCAAAGAGATTTAGTAATCTGCCCAATGTCCTACAACTAGTGAGAAACCTAGCCGGGATTAAATCCAAACTAGGACTCTGAAGTACTGAGCTATTTTGCCTCGCTTGCCTACAGAAATCACCAGGATTTTCTGTACTTATGGTGCTGATCTGACCACAGGGATAAATTCAAGTGTCTGGGCTGAAACTGTTCACTCCTAATAAGGATTTTATTAAATGATTCCATAAATTAGACAAGAAAAGTTTTAGAAACTTATTCGTGAGAAGAAAAATGTTGCTACACTTTGAAGAAAAAGTCATTTGAGTTAGAATCTTCAAAACAACCCCAAAGTAACCTAGAGAGGCAGTTCTGAGGTGAGACTGACCCACCCAAACTGAGAAACAGGTGTGACCTAGCTAAGGTTAAGGACTGCAGTCTACCCCAACTCTCTGAGTCAGTTCATAGGATATAGGTTATTAATGCTAGGTAGTCAATTTCTAATTCTTATGATTTAAAGCAAATTAAATCAACACTACAGATTATTCTTTCTCTAGTGATAAAATGCTACTTAGTGTACTAAACCTTTCTGCTACAGCATTGCATGGGGCACAGCAGGATAAGAAAAATCAGCAGGTAATTCACCCCATCAGGTTAGTACTAACTTTCAACATACGTTCCCACTAGATATTTTTGCTAGGCTAAAGATATTATAACATTAACAAATTTGAGCTTTATAGCCTATGCCAAGCTCTATTTTGTTCACTGATGCATGAGTTTGAGAAGCCAGAAAACCTTCCAAAAGTTAAGAACAGAAATCAATGGGAGAACGAAGGCACCAGATAACCGAAGCACTGAAATGCCACTCCTGAATCCTGGGAGTCAGTCATACCTTCCATCTTTGAAATCAGAGCAATAATTAGCTCATTGACTGGGCGTTGGAAACACTAAATCCCCTTCCTGACACTGACTCATTTTGTGTCCTGCACTAGTCACATAACCTTGTTGAACCTCAGTTTCTTCACTTGCAAAATGGAAATAATAATATGTATGGTACAGGGGTGTTGTGGAGTTTAATTAGTGTTTCTAAAATACTTTGAGATGATCAGATGAAAGGTGTACTTGAAATTTACAACATTAATTATTATTTTTATTGTACATAACCATTTCAAAATACAAGAAGCTGGGCTTCCCTGGTGGCACAGTGGTTGAGAGTCTGCCTGCCAATGCAGGGGACACGGGTTCGTGCCCCGGTCCGGGAGGATCCCACATGCCGCGGAGCGGCTGGGCCCGTGAGCCATGGCCGTTGAGCCTGCGTGTCCGGAGCCTGTGCTCCGCAACGAGAGAGGCCGCAGTGGTGAGAGGCCCGCGTATCGCAAAAAAAAAAAAAAAAAAAAAAATACAAGAAGCTATTGGATGTTGTTTTACCATCACTTAACAAATATTATAGCGCAAGCCTGTTTCTGAAAACCATGCTCTCATGGTCGGTATGACTTGCTCATTCATAGATTATTCCCAAAGAAATTGAATTGGGAATAATATGCAAAGTAGGATAAGTAACAGGAATAGAGAAAGGCATAACAGGTAAGTATTGGCTTGACCAGTTATAGTAGACACACCTGACAGTTGAAGTAAACACAATAGTAGAAGGGATGTTTGAAGGAAACGAAGATATAGCTTGATTTCAAAACAACATAATGGTGCTTGTATCTGAAGTGCGTTTTTCTTCTTAGAAACTCAAAGCAATTTACCAATATTATCTCCTTAATACACATAAGGAAGACAGCAAAGAAGAGTCCAACTTAAAGATGAATAGATGGAGACTTAGTGACTAAGTGGCTTGCCCAAAGTCACCGAGTCCATTGCTAGCAGGAGGATTTAGGCTGTCCTTTTCCTGGACCAGGTCAGAGTTTGCTAGAGATGGGGGCTGAGACTAGAAATCAGGTGTTTTGTATCTACCACTCCTCAAATAAATGGGTATAGTTTGAGGATAAAGGCATCTTACAAAAGAATCCTCTACAATATCTAAATAAAAGCTCCATTAATGCTTAGAGGTTCTTAGCGAGGTTGAGTAGGTATCTCCTAGTTTAACAGTACCTTGTAAAGCATACTTCTTATTCCACTGTTTAATTACTGCAATTTCTATTTCCATCAGGGATGGTGCATATTTCAAAGGAGTTTTATGTTTTAAGGTGCATTTCAGGACACTGGGGAAAAATTAGTCTCCTGCAGAGGGTGACTGAACTTTAGAACATGTTTAGTACGTCATTTATTTCATATCAGGAAATTTTCAAAATGTTTGATTCCAGCCTAAGTCTCAGGAAGCATCACTATGTACTCACCTCAGATAATTCAGACCTTAAAACTCTCTTTCCACATATGTCTACTTTTTGGCTTCATAAACATCCTAAATACAATTTTCACCCAAACTTACAAGATATAGAATGTGGGAGAAATACCATTGATATTAGACTTGAGCGTCTTAGACTATCTGAGACCACTCAACTGTCAAAAATGCCATTATCAGTTTTTATTTTATGTTAACTTGACTGGGGTTGTTAGCAGAAGTCTTTTATGTAATTAGGATCCATCACTTTGCTTATCCATCACTTTGCTTATTAATAACACTTGATGATATTTCTGCATATTGGGCAAGTATTTCTCACTGATGTGATATTTTTAAGTTTAAGGCATTCCACCCTGCTCTTTCTTTTAATAAAGGCATACTGTAAATTGTTTCCTGTAGAGACTCAGAAAATAAACTATAAAGACAATGGATGAAAAAAGAGGGGAAGCATAAAGTGCCAACTTATTGAAAACCGACCAGAAAAACAGTATATGAAAAACTTCTCTAATAGGATCAAACACACTTGTTTGAGAAAAAAATTAATTGATGAGGGATTTGATATGGTCTAAGAAATTGTCACATTAAGGATGTGTTTACACACTTGGAAGCTGATGCAAATAATAACTCTTATAATTCCTTCTATTTAATTATGATTTAATTGGCATTTATTATTGAATAAACCTGTGAATAAAATTGTGTTGAGTGGCAATGTCTTTCACCAGGAATCAGCTACAAACTTTTGAATCTTCTTTTATCGTTTCTTTTCCTTTCTTTGTTTAGCAACTAGATCCAAAATTGTTGCTGTCTTTGATCTAGAACAGTCTTACAGTCCTATTTTACCTGGTTGGCTGTCTGTGACTCACTCCACTTGGATTCACAAGATTCTGATTAATTAGTGGGGCAAGTTTCTACCCTGCATTATTTATCTCACAACCTCCAGCTTCAAGACTTGCATCAACTCTCTGGGCCAAACAATACAACACACAGAAGCTCGTAAAGAGTTCTTTTCAAATAAACTCAGCTTCAAAATAAACCAGCACCCATGCTAGTCTGCAACAGTCCTTCCTCTAATGCCCAGACACATCATCAAACAGTATAGTTATGATATAACCCAGAGTTAATAATCCAATAGCTTGATTTCCCTGGAGATAAGTAAAAAGTATCTTCATGTGACTTGGATTTTCCCAGCAATATTCAGGAACCTAGGAAAGGTATAGCACTGTAGGCTTTTAAAACAATGTTTCCGTGGATAAATTTTCTTGGCCAAAAGGATAAGACTTAATTGTCAAACACTAAAAATCTTCCTTCCCTCTGCCAATTGGCATTGCTTTGGGTTTTTGTGTAACAATGTCCATGCCAGTTAGATTTCCTTCCCACTCATAATTCCATCTTGGGGTGAGGGAAGAGAGAATGGCAATGCTTATATCTGCAGAGGAAAAATATTATACTTGTGGAGAGACCCAATTTAAAAACACAACCTGTAGGAGAAAAACTAGATGACATTGGGTATGGTGGTGATTTTTTTAGATATTACATCATAGTCATGATTCATGAAAGAAATAATAAGCTGGATTCATTAAAATTAAAAACTACTCTGCAAAAACAGTGAGAAAATAAGCCACACACTGGGAGAAAATATTTGCAATAGACACATCTGAAAACTGTTATCCAAAATATACAAAGAACTTTTAAAACTCAACAATAAGAAAACAGAGAACCCAACTGAAAATGCCCCAAATACCTCAACAGACATCTCACCAGAGAAAATATACAGATGACAAATAAGCCTATGAAAAGATGCTCTGCATCATACGTCATCAGGGAAATGCAAATTAAAACAATGAGATACCACTAACACTTATTAGGACAGCCAAAATCTGGAACACTGACAACACCAAATGATAGTGAGGACGTGGAGCAACAGGAATGCTCATTCACTGCTCATGGGAATAAAAAATGGTACAGCCACTTTGGAAGACAGTTTTGCAGTTTCTTGTAAAACTAAATATATCTCACCAGACAAGGCAGCAATTATGGCTCCTTGGTATTTACCAAAGGAGTTGAAAACTTATATCTACACAAAAACCTACACACACGTTTATAGCAGTTATTCATAATTGCCAAAACTTAGAAGCAATTAATATGTCCTTCAATAGGTAAATGGATAAATTAACTGTGGTACATTTCATTCTAGACAAAGGAATATTATTCAGTGCTAAAAAGAAATAAGCTATAAAGCCATGAAAAAGAGGGAACTGAAACGCATATTACTAAACAGAAGAATCCAATTTTAAAAGGCTATCTACTGTATGATTCCAACCATATGACATCCTGGAAAAGGTATAACTATGGAGACAGTGAAAAGGTCAGTGGTTTCCAGGGCTTGTGGGCGAAGGGAGGGATGACTAGGCAGAGCACAGAGGATCTTTTGGGCAGCAAAAATACTCTCTATGCTATTATGATGAAGAATACATGTCAATATACATTCTGTTTAAACCCCTAAAATGTACACCGCCAATACTGAACCCTAAGGTAAACTACAGACTTCAGGTGCTTAGGCTGTGTCAACGTAGGTTCATCAGTTGCATTGCTGTATTTGTATGCACTGCTCTGGTGAGGGATATTGATGATAAGGGAGGCGGTGCACGTGTGGAGGAATGGAGTACATGGAAAATCTCCGTACCTTCCTCTCAATTTTGCTGTGAACCTAAAACTGTTCTGAAGAAAACAAAAGTCTTTTAAAACATACACATCACACACACTCATGTGCATGCACACTTATCCAGTTTAAAGTTAGAGAATCCAGTGGTTGAGAGCAGCATATATAAAAGCCAGAACTCGGGCTTCCCTGGTGGCGCAGTGTTTGGGAGTCCGCCTGCCGATGCAGGGGACACGGGTTAGTGCCCCGGTCTGGGAAGATCCCACATGCCGCGGAGCAGCTGGGGCCATGAGCCATGGCCGCTGAGCCTGCGTGTCTGGAGCCTGTGCTCCACAACGGGAAAGGCCACAACGGTGAGAGGTCCGCGTACCGCAAAAAAAAAAAAAAAAAAAAAAAAGGCCAGAACTCAGTCCACAGTTATGATGGTAAGAAACCAAAAAGTGCCGTGCTAGATAAAATCAGCACAAGCATGCTGCTGTGTTGGTAAAATCCTATGTGAAACATGATGTTCTGTTTTATTTATCTGCCTGAAAAAGTTACCCCAATATAATTTTAAGGGCCCTCATGTAAAGTCTTAAACGTGATCTGTTCTACCTGCAAAATGTTGCATGGACTGCTTCTGGGAGCTACAGCTAAGATATTTAAAAGTTATAAGTCAAGATATCTCTCCTTGCAGGTGATGAAACCTACCACATCGTAGTGTAAGGAGCCAGGGGCACCTTGGCTCCTTACACTCACTACCTTCTACCTCCTTTGAGGAGGTAGACTGGAATTGCATTGGAATGTGTTTCCATTAAGAACAATGGTGGATTCCATCCTGGTGGGACCACAGCATGCCCTACAGAGGGGCCTCCTTGGCGCCAGCCCTTGTAGAGTCAATATGGCCTCTCCAGGTCTCTAGGATACAAGTTACATAAAGCTTCATTCTTAGTGTTTCTCTCATTTCTTTAGTTTTCAAACATGAATAGGGCCAGAGTCACAGCATGACTGCCTCTTTAGTTACAAACGTCCCCTTCCTGTTGAGGAGGACTGCTTAGTGGTGCAGGCTGGAGATCACACCCATGTCTACACTAACTCAGCAACTCAAAAGCCAAGCAGAAGGAATCACAGACCAACCTCTCCTCACTCTCTGTAAATCTTCTTCGGCTCAGCTGGGTATCTGGTGGACTGAGTCATGTAATTACCCCATGGGAAACAGCCCCATGAAGGTGGTACTGCATTTAAATACCATGAATGGATCCTGTAAGCTCCATTATTTATTTTAATAAAACATGGCTGTGCTTATTTACTGTTTGTATTTGTTTTAACAGTAATCAAAATTATATGGACTCTAATTTTCAATGAATGCATCTTAATCATACAGAAAGGTATAATTAATTGGTTAGTCAAGGAAGCCTTCAGTTCTCACACACATTCTGCCCCTCTTGTCTCCCTCATTTCCTCCCACTCTGCTATTTTAGGCCATGAAGGCATTTAAATTATTTTAGGCTTTTTTTTTTCTCTCAGCAAATATCAGCTGGGACTTTTATGGTCCTCCTACAAAGGGAGAACAAAGGATTGACCATTGTATCATTTGTACTCAATTAAATACCCTAATATGAAGCTCTCTTGTAAATGTCCATTTAGGTTTATCAAATATAAAATGACAAAGCTTATAGCTCATTCCATCCACACACTGCAGAGGCTTCTTCTAAGACCCGTTGCTGCATGTGTTCATGATTTACTGTTACGTGGGTAGGAGCTTTCACTCTCTGAGGACTTCTTGGCTTAGATATTAAATCATGATCAGACACACACCCTGAGTGACATTTTTCTCTTCTTAATTCCCACATAAAACTCCCACTGAAGTGATGGAGAAGACTCGTGTGTGTGGGAGGCTGACTTGGTATTTGCACAGGTTCTTAACCAACAAGGAGGAATTGCATTTTGTCTGCTCACAATGCACCAATGCGTGTAATCATCTCCCCTCCTGGCACTGACAGCCCAACTTCAGTTCAGAAACTAGAATGGTAAGTATTGCACATGCTCCAGAATACAGGCCTTCAGCCTCTATTAAAAGCATTTGGTTCTTCTAGAATTTAACAGCACAACTCGATTAACATAGAGTTAATATGTTAAGCTCAATAAGGCAAAATCCTAAGCAGCTTGAAAACTCAGTGGTAGGAGTTGAAGTCAGCCTGCGCAGCTGACAAGTGACTCAATACTGAAGTTTCATTGTCTTTGCTGTTTGCCAGTAACTGGAAGCAGGTACTTATCTGGGCCTCACCACGCTGGTTCACCAGCATTTTTCAGCTGGGAAAGTAACTTCGTGAACTACAGTGGCTGTGCTAGATGAAAATAGGTGTATTATCATCAGCATTTTGGACAAGCCTTTGGCATTTTATTGCCCTGGTATGGCACTCAAGAGCATTATACAGAAAGATCAGCCAAGATGATGAAATGCTGGCCTTCTTCCAAAATTTCAAGTGGTTTCCACCCAGTATCGGCTAGGAAGGCATTTGTTCACACATAGGTTGACATTCTCAGCTTAGAAAAGCCTGGGAACTTACCTTCTTTCACTCACTCACACTCCTATACGCGTTTACAAATGCAAAACTTAACGTCTAAAACACTGTTTCCAACAGGAGTATAAATCATGAACTAAACTCAGACTAAAACTTAGTGTTTTATGTGATTGAATAAGATTCAACATTTAAATTTTTAGTCATGAAACACTGGAGGTTTTGCAACATGAGTACCAATGTATTTTTAGTTGAACTCTCAATTTTTCTGTTCTGTCATTAATATTTTAGAACAAATAAAATCCACAGGTAATCACCACAAATTATTATTATTATTTTTTTTTTCTTTTTGCGGTACGCGGGCCTCTCACTGTTGTGGCCTCTCCCGTTGCGGAGCACAGGCTCCGGATGCGCAGGCTCAGCGGCCATGGCTCACGGGCCCAGCTGCTCCGCGGCATGTGGGATCTTCCCGGACCGGGGCACGAACCTGTATCCCCTGCATCGGCAGGCGGACTCTCAACCACTGTGCCACCAGGGAAGCCCCACAAATTATTTTAATCTTTCCACCAACGCTCTCTCCCCACAAGCTCCCTACCAAACCACTAATAGGTAGAAGAATGACTATGTGTTTTACCCCCTTTATTTTTCTCTCCTCCCAAGAACTGACTATGAACAAGGAAAGAAACCAGCAGTGAATGGGAGGAGCCATGAGATAACTGATCACCTGAATAATCAAGAATAAGCAATAGGCCTCAGAAGGAAACAGCTTTCCTGTGGTGAATGAGGAAGATGCTTTGTTCTACACAACGCTCTGGATTAGAAGGACCTCTGTTCTATGAAACAATCAGCCTGGCAACCCATTAAGTGTTACGGTATTGGGGACCACTTCAGGCCATCAGTAGCTTTGGGCAAACCACTTGACATTTTGGAGCTTCAATTTCGTCACCAGCAAGGGACTCAGTTTATTTATTTTTAAGCACCTAATATACCTGAATTCTTGATCACAACCTTTGGCTGCCATTTATACAACGACTTTGCTACGGCACTTCACTGGAAGAGCTGGGGAATTAAATTCTCATATTTTCCTCTTTGATTATCTACTTTTGGGAAAATGTCTTATTTGCAAATCCACTGGTGAAGCAAAGATGGTGCTTATGCCTCCCTATGCCCTTTTCAGAAGGAGAAGTGCAATTTCCTTCCAGTCTTTCCACACTACTGAGTTATCTTATGGCTTTTAGAATTAGCACAGAATATCTGTAATATTAGAAATGTATTTACCACCACCAATAAATGACTGGATAGCACTGTCATTCCCTACCATTCCAGTGGCATGGCCCTATAGAAACAACCATATATTATGTTTTGATGTGTTTTTTAGTGTGAAGGAAGTCAGGAAGATAATTCTTAGTCTTTACCAACCTAGAAATTCCTTGATGTTCCTTGCTGTGTTCAAGGCTCACAAAGGGAAAAACTGCTTCTATACTAACGGACGAGGAAAGAACCTCTCTACCTACTCTACCTCAGCCTCATTCACAAACAATTCATGACCATCTAACTACTTTTCAAAGCAGTCTTCTTCTTTAACCTGACATTACATTTATCGTACCATTAAACAATGGCCGTCTGGATCCTTTGAAGTCCTGATAAGACATTCTTATCTCCTATCACCAAAGTCTTAACATTTTCAGAATAAATCATATTTCCAGTAAGGAAAGAAAATTCATTGCAGGAGACTATTACCATAATGGAGTTGGTCCCCCAGCACCAAGGATAAGGTACTAATTGGAGCAGATCAGAGGATCTCAGAACTGTAATAGCTGTTATTTATTTACACAAACCTTAGGCCTTTAGCTCTGGCCAGCTTATTCTGTGGCCAAATAAAAACAAGTTCTAGACAACACAGGTCGATTCATGTTCAGTGTTCTGGGAGCCTTGGCTTCATTTCTACCTTGACCCTCACACCTACACTGGTCTTGCATTCACCTGACTTGAGGACCCTGGATTTATTACAGAATTTGGGCCCCATACACGTACGTATCTCTTGGATACATTCTCTGATGTTAACCCTCACCTCTGGACACAACTGGACACTCAAACTCAAGTTTTATTCTACCTCAGATCACAGAGGAAGTGCCTTTCCTGATTTAATTCCAGCCCCAGAGCCAATGCCAGTGGCATGTCCTTTGTTTTATGCTTTGACAATATCTGACTGGGCCTATTGCAGGGGGATTGGCCCCTGTTCAACAGTCAACAGAATATGAGGCTGATCAGCCCAGAAAGGCTATGGCTGGACATTGGGCTAGACCTACGGAATCAATACAACAGGATCGAAAAAAATGCAGTCTGGCTGGGGATTTATGAACCAGTTCTGTCAATTCACCTAGTGTGCATTTGGCATATTGTTAAAAAGAAGAGAGAGGGAGGGGAGGGGAGGGGAGGGGAGGGGAGGGGTGGGAAGAAGAAAAAAAGAGAAAAGGAAAGGAAAGAGAAGCTATCCCAAAGATAAACAGATTCATATCTGCTCCTTTACTCAATATTTACCAATCCAGAAATCATCCCATATTAGTGGTTCTCAACTTTTGTTATACATTGGAATCACCTGAAAAGCTTGAAAAAATACTTAGGCCTGGTCCCCTCCTGCAGATTCTCATTTAATTTAATTTTAGGGAGGGGCCCACATACAGGAATATTTAAATGTTCAGCTTTAGAATTCAGTGCTTCTCGAAATTTAGTGTACATAAGAATTACCTGGTTATTCTGTTAAAATGCAGATTCTGGTACAGCAGGTCTCTGGTGGAGCCTGAGACTCTGTGGGTGTAACAAGCTCCCAGGTGTTGCTGATGCTGCTGGTTCATGAACAACACTGAGCAGGAAGGTGGAAACTAATCGCTAACACCTGAGAAGCAACTTACCACATTTGCTAAGTTGATTTTTCTACCTGCATTTGGTTAGTGCACAACAACAAAAGCCAGTGGAGACCTACCTTCTCCATTTCTCATTGCAGTTCTACAAGTTCACTTCAAAGGACGTGCAAGTTGCAATGTTTAGACTCAACGCATCCATAATTACCGATACCTCCCTTCTTCCCGAGAGCCATCCTAAGTGCTCCCCATATCACTAGGCTGAGAAAATCCACAGCAACAAACCCTCTCACAGTTTCTCTACACACAGAAAGTCCATCAAAGCCAAATGGAAACAAACCACACATATTGTGCAAAAGACTATGGGAAAATGCAAAGAAATACAAGGCATTGCCCCATCCTTCCTCCTCACCTGTTGACAAGGTCTGTATAGAAAAACAGAGCCTACAATTCAGAGCAGAAATGCTCAGGGTCAAATAAGTGGTACTGGAAGGGAGTGCTATACGAGAAGAGAGGTGAAAAAGATGTCCCCGTAGGCTGGGCAATTAGGGAAAGGTTGGGGAGTGTAGGGGTGTCTCATACAGGAGAATTTATACCACTCAAGACAGATGGGGAGGGTGCAAGAGGGGAGGGTTCCAGAACCATTCCAGGGAGAGTTAACGTGGTTCTACCATAGGACAGAGGGAGGAGAACCAAGGTGGGGACCAAGGACAGTGAGAAAACCACTTCAACTAGGACAGAAAGAAAAATCAGAAATTACTAAATTCTAATCATTTGAGGCCAATGAATTCTTTAGACTGGAACTTTGAAACATGATGTCAAGTTGAAGGATAATGGTTGGACCACGAATACTCACAGCTTTTAAGACTATACATATCAGAGTTACCTATATAATAGCAATACCTAATAGTCATTATGCACTTCCTGTGTGCCAGGCATGCATGGTTCCAAGTCCTTTACATATAAAGACCTATTTAATTCTCACAACAAATCTACAAAATAGGAACTATTAGCATCATCACTGGAGCTTAACCTACATAAAAACAGGAGTTTTGTATATTTTGTTCACATTTGTAACTCTCAGCGTCAAAATAGCAACTGAATCAACAAATCCTGGTTCTGCAGATGAGAATTCGGAGCACAGGGAGATTAAATAACGTGTATAAAGTGATAGAGTCAACAGGCAGCAGAGTGGGGACTCAACCTCAGGTGCCTTAGCTTTGGTACCCACGGCTCTACCATCATACAGCAGGCCTCCAGTTTAAGAGAAGACCTCTCAGATTCCATTATCTTTACCAGGTCAAGTCTAGTTCTTGCCTCCATTGGTTAAGCTACAACTAATTTTTTTTAAATGTGATGAGAATTTGAGTGTGGAGGATATCCTATCCGGGTCTAGATCGAAAAAGCAGTGTCCTTGAGCACACATAAGTTGTCTCATTCTTGCAATGACATTGAATGCCAAGTGTAATTGATCCCCTGAAGCTTTAGCAAGGTTCTCCATGGGTCCAAATCACACAGCTAGTACCTCACTTTGAGAACATGAATTCAAGTCCACAGATTCTACTTCTGGTAATTTTTTACCCTAAACTTGTCTCTTTAAGATATAAAGTCTTCCTCTTTAGTTCCTGATGACTTGCTTATTTACTTAAAACTAAGATACTACATCTTTTCATCCCTCTCTCAGTATAATGTATTGTGTGCCTGTTACCATTATGAGACATGAGGGAACAGAAAATCCCTGGCCCTAAAGGGCCCAAAGTCTAGGCTGAAGGACAGATATAAAAACAAACAACAACAAATGAGATGGGGGCCCCACAGACCTATACCTGAGGCCCATGGAATAAAAGCAAGAATTCTTCCTGAAGGATCTGGGAAGGTTTTTCAGAAGAAGATCTCATATATAGCATGTCCAATGATGCCTTCATGACAACAGTTTGGGGGCCACATGTGGCTGCCTTCTTTTTCTCTGCTCCCTCTACCCTATGTTCTGCTCATACACTTTAGAGTCCTCCAGCTGTCTTACTCCTCAGTGCCTCTGCTCATCCTGGATGCCCTCCAGTTCCTTGCCTGCCTGGATCAGATCCACTCCCTCTTTTACAGACTCATCTTTTACAAACTTCATCTCTTTAATGGAGGCTCTTCTGACCATCACCCATCACTCCTTCCTTTGCATCTGAACTATATTCCATCTCATGCTTATAGCTACAAAATACTTACAATATTTGATTTCTCCTAAACTGCTACATGTTGGTCTCCCTCTAGCAGACTATTAGTTTCCTACAGTCAGAGACCGCATCTTCAGAGACGGTATCTTAATTACCTTTTTAGCCTCTGTGGCCAGACTGTGACTATCCCAGACTGTTCTTTTAGAGGTGATAATTTTCAGTGGCTCATTTGTCCACCAGTTTCCAAATACACATGTGGATCAGTTGTACTTGACTGAAGAGTATGTCATAACAACAGTAAAGAATCTGTGTCTGTGATTAACTACAGGGTTGTAATAGTAAATGAAACATTTATAGGCAGTGAGGTCAGAGGTGAACATAGAGTGATAAAGAGATAAACAGTAATCATTCTTGACGTTTGTATAGCCATTTTATTACCCAAAATTCTTTCACATATCTTATCTTCCTTTATCTTTATAATAATGATATAAAGTAAAAAGGAAACCTCTACAGTTTATGGAAGGTGAAACTGAGATATAGGAGATTGACATCTATTATCTGTTTATGATCAAATAAAGACTCAAACTGGATATCTTGACTCTAGATCTATGGCCTTATACTATGACATGAATGACGGTCTGATGCATTTGTGCATTTTTGATGCATTCATTCATTTAATACACATGACATATGAAAGGTACCATACTGGTTCTGGTCCTTGAGTACAAACAAATAAAATAAAAAGTTATAACAGTGCAAGTAAAAATATAAGCAGGTAACTACACAATTACACCTCAGTGTGATGAATGTTAATGTCATGGACTGAATGTTTGTACTCCTCTTGCCACAAAAATTCACATGCTGAAACCTAATCCCCAATGTGATGGTATTTGGAGATGGGGACTTTGGGGGAGAACTAGGTCATAAGAGTGGAACCCTCAAGAATGGGATTAGTGCCCTTATAAAAAAGGACGAAGAGAGCTCCCTTTCCCCTTCAGCCATGTGAAGACACAGCGAGAAGACAACTGTCTATGAACCAGGAAGAGGGCCCTCACTAGACACTGATCAGCTGGCACCTTGATCTTAGCCTTCCCAACCTATAGAACTGTGAGAAATGAATTTCTGTTGTTTATAAGCCACACAGTCTATGGTATTAATATTATAGCAGTCAAAATGGACTAAGATAGCTACATAAAGGCTTGTTTAAAGTGTCGTAGGGACTCACTGAAGCATTTAATGAGCCAGGGAGTTAGGCAAGGAGACTTGGGATTGGGGGTGGTAAAAGAGGGAATTTGGTCAGCAAAGGCTTCCTTGGGGAAAAAATGCTTGAAGAACATGTCTTAGTTAGCTAAGAAAGGAATTAGGAGTAGGGGAAAGATCATTTGGGACAGAAACAGGAGAATGTGTAAAGGTACAGAGTCATAACAAAGAATGGCATAATTTTTCTGTAAGTTACCTCCATAGCTACTGAAATTGCTACTTGCCCCAAAAGATTAACTCTAGTTAACAGCAGATTACACTTTCTAGTTAACAGCAGATTACACTTTCTTCTCAAGTGCGCACGGAACATTCTCCAGGATAGATCACATCTTAGGTCACAAATCAGGCCTCAGTAAATTTAAGAAAATTGAAATCATATCAAGCATCTTTTCTGACCACAATGCTATGAGATTAGAAATCAATTACAGGGAAAAAAACGTAAAAGAACACAAACACATGGAGGCTAAACAATAAGTTACAAAATAACCAAGAGATCACTGAAGAAATCAAAGAGGAAATCAAAAAATACCTAGAGACAAATGATAATGAAAACACGACGATCCAAAACCTATGGGATGCAGCAAAAGCAGTTCTAAGAGGAAAGTTGATAGTTATGCAAGCCTACCTCAAGAAACAAGAAACATCTCAAATAAACAGTCTAACCTTACACCTAAAGGAACTAGAGAAAGAAGAACAAACAAAACCCAAGTTAGCAGAAGGAAAGAAATCACAAAGATCAGAGAAGAAATAAATGAAACAGAAACAGAGAAAACAATAGCAAAGATCAATAAAACTAAAAGCTGATTCTTCAAGAAGATAAACAAAATTGATAAACCATTAGCCAGACTCATCACGAAGAAGAGGGAGAGGACTAAAATCAATAAAATTAGAAATGAAAAAGGAGAAGTTACAATAGACACCGCAGAAATACAAAGCATCCTAAGAGACTACTACAAGCAACTCTATGCCAGAAAAATGGACAACCTGGAAGAAATGGACAAGTTCTTACAAAGGTATAACCTTCCAAGAATGAACCAGGAAGAAATAGAAAATATGAACAGACAAACCACAAGGAATGAAATTGAAACTGTTATTAAAAATCTTCCAACAAACAAAAGTCCAGGACCAGATGGCTTCACAGGCGAATTCTATCAAACATTTAGAGAAGAGCTAACACCCATCCTTCTCAAACTCTTCCAAAAAATTGCAGAGGAAGGAATACTCCCAAACTCATTCTACAAGGCCACCATCACCCTGATACCAAAACCAGAAAAAGATACTACAAAAAAAGAAAATACAGACCAGTATCACTGATGAATATAGATGCAAAAATCCTCAACAAAATACTAGCAAACAGAATCCAACAATACATTAAAAGGATCATACACCATGATCAAGTGGGATTTATCCCAGAGATGCAAGGATTCTTCAATATATGCAAATCAATCAATGTGATACACCATATTAACAAACTGAAGAAGAAAAACCACATGATCATCTCAATAGATGCAGAAAAAGCTTTTGATAAAATTCAACACCTATTTATGATAAAAAATCTCCAGAAAGTGGGCACAGAGGGAACCTACCTCAACATAATAAAGGCCACATATGACAAACCCACAGCAAACATCATTCTCAATGGTGAAAAACTGAAAGCATTTCCTCTAAGATCAGGAACAAAACAAGGATGCCCACTCTCGCCGCTATTATTCAACATAGTTTTAGAGATCCTAGCCATGGCAATCAGAGAAGAATAATAAATAAAAGCAATACAAATTGGAAAAAAAGAAGTAAAACTGTCACTGTTTGCAGATTACATGATACTATACATAGAGAATCCTAAAGATGCTACCAGAAAACTACTAGAGCTAATCAATGAATTTGGTAAAGTTGCAGGATACAAAATTAATGCACAGAAATCTCTTGCATTCCTATACACTAATGATGAAAAATTTGAAAGAGAAATTAAGGAAACACTCCCATTTACCATTGCAACAAAAAGAATAAAATACCTAGGAATAAACCTACCTAGGGAGACAAAAGACCTGTATGCAGAAAACTATAAGACACTGATGAAAGAAATTAAAGATGATACAAATAGATGGATAGATATACCATGTTCTTGCATTGGAAGAATCAATATTGTGAAAATGACTATACTACACAAAGTAATCTACAGATTCAATGTAATCCCTATCAAATTAGCAATGGCATTTTTTTACAGAACTAGAACGAAAAATCTTAAAATTTGTATGAATACATAAAAGTCTCTGAATAGCCAAAGCAGTCTTCAGGGAAATAAACGGAGCTGGAGGAATCAGACTCCCTGACTTCAGATGATACTACAAAGCTAGTAATCAAGACAATATGGTACTGGAACAAAAACAGAAATATAGATCAATGGAACAGGATAGAAAGCCCAGAGATAAACCCATGCACCTATGTTCAACTAATCTATGACAAAGGAGGCAAGGATATACAATGGAGAAAAGATAGTCTCTTCAATAAGTGGTGCTGGGAAAACTGGACAGCTACATGTAAAAGAATGAAATTAGAACACTCCCTAACACCATACACAAAAATAAACTCAAAATGGATTAGAGACCTAAATTAAGAGTGGACACCATAAAATGCTTAGAAGAAAACATAGGGAGAACACTCTTTGACATAAATCTCAGCAAGATGTTTTTTGATCCACCTCCTAGAGTAATGAAATTTAAAACAAAAATAAACAAATGGGACCTAATGAAACTTAAAAGCTTTTGCAAAGCAAAGGAAACTACAAACAAGACGAAAAGACAACCCTCAGAATGGGAAACAATGTTTGCAAATGAATCAACAGACAAAGGATTAATCTTCAAAATCTTCAAAAACAGCTCATGCAGCTCAATATTAAAAAAACAGACAACCCAATCAAAAAATGGGCAGAAGACCTAAATAGACATTTCTCCAAAGAGGACATACAGATGGGCAAGAAGCACATGAAAAGCTGCTCAACAACACTAATTATTAGAGAAATGCAAATCAAAACTATAATGAGATATCACCTCACACCAGTCAGAATGGCCATCATCAAAAAATCTACAAACAATAAATGCTGGAGAGGGTGTGGAGAAAAGGGAACACTCTTGCACTGCTGGTGGAAATGTAAATTGATACAGCCACTATGGGGAACAGTATGGAGGTTCCTTAAAAAAACTAAAAATAGAATTACCATATGACCCAGCAATCCCACTACTGGGCATATACCCAGAGGAAGCCATAATTCAAAAAGACACATGCCCCCCAATGTTCATTGCAGCACTATTTACAATAGCCAGGTCATGGAAGCAACCTAAATGCCCACTGACAGACGAATGGATAAAGAGGATGTGGTACATATATACAATGGAATATTACTCAGCCATAAAAAAGAATGAAATTGGGTCATTTGTAGAGACGTGGATGAATCTAGAGACTGTCATACAGAGTGAAGTAAGTCAGAAAGAGAAAAATAAATATTGCATATTAGTGCATATATGTGGAACCTAGAAAAATGGTACAAATGAACCAGTTTGCAGGGCAGAAATTGAGACACAGATGTAGAGAACAAACGTATGGACACCAAGCAGGGAAAACAGCGGGGGCCTGGGGTGGTGGTGTGATGAATTGGGAGATTGGGATTGACATGTATACACTGATGTGTATAAAATGGATGACTAATAAGAACCTGCTGTATAGAAAAATAAATAAAATTTTTTAAAAAGTGCAATTGTGAAAGTAGAGAGCCTTCTTGGTAGCAGACACAAAGGATCTCACTTTCTGCTGCAGGAAGGCACAGAAATCCGAGGACCAGGTCTAGAATATAATCATCAAAGGAGCCAAACTCTGAACAAGGTTAAACTCCTAATCAAGACAGATCTTCTATGTTAAGTTTAGGGCCCTGGCTAGGAAAAATAGGACACTGACACATTGAATAGTTATCTAAGTGGATGCCCACAAAAATCCAAAATCCTTAGATTCCCCAAAACCCCATAGACTGCAGAAGTGCCTGTTCCCCACCCACCATCAAAAGCTAACATCCCTCTCCTCTTGCAAGAGGAAAATGCAGAGGCCTTCCCTCTGCAAGACAATGTATGCCTCCCTCAGGATACACACCTGCCTCCCATTCTGGTCAGTTGACTAATAGCTAAGATATTTTTTTAAATTGCCACTTTTATTTGTTTTTCAAGTGAAGTATATTTGATTTACAATATTATATTAATTTCAGGTATACAGTATTTTCATGGATTATACTCCATGAAAAGCTGTTACAAGATAATGGCTGTAATTCTCTGTGCTGTACAATATATCCCTGATGCTTATCAATTTTATACATAGTAGTTTGTATCTGTTAATCCCATACCCTTAACTTGTCCCTCTTCCTTTGCCTCTCCCCACTGGTAACCACTGGTCTGTTTTCTATATCTGTGAGTCTGTTTCTATTTTGCTATATACATTTGTGTGCATTATTTTTTAGATTCCACATATAAGTGATATCATACAGTAATTATCTTTCTCTGTCTGACTTATTTCACTAAGCATAACATTCTCTAGGTCCATTTACGTTGCTGCAAATGGCAGAATTTCATTCTCTTTTGTGGCTAATATTCCATTATATAAATATACCACATCATCTTTAAGGTTAAGTTGCAGCATAAGCAAGCAAGAGACATATCAAGCCTAATAAGGGAAGAAGGAAAGTATACGTTCCCAGCATACAGGATTTAGAATCCTGGCAAGGACTCCAAGAGATAGTGCAGTCTCTCTTCTCTGTACCTGGCCATCTATTTAGTGTAGAAAGAGACGTGGCCCAAAGTTGGAATACATATATGAACTCATGGGCAGTAGCAAATTGCTTGGCTATTAGGGCCTGGAAAGAGAAAAATAGGAAGATCAGAGACAAGGAAATCTAGGGTAGAAGTGTGTGAATTAACATGAGAGCATGCACAAATTATAAAAATGTATATCACATGATCACACCCACCAGCAGCATCCAACACAGAGAAAGTACTAAAGAACCATGTAGCCAAAATGACTCAGCCTGTTAACATCAGCCAGGCTTTGTCATTGTCCATCCCAAAGCTCTGTTCATTCTGGGTGTATGAACAGAGTAGCTGAGGTGGTAAGAATGAAGGCTATACATATGTCCAAGAGCATGGATTTCCCCTTCCCAAGGCTAATTTAGCTATGGCTGCCACTGAAGGTCCAACCTGCCAGAAACAGAAGACCAATACTGACTCCCGGTTGTGACGTCATCCTTTGAGGGAGCCAACTTGCCACTAGGTTTGCCTTTCTTGCTAGTAGGGGCTTAGCCAGCATCACTATCCAAGGGTTTATGGAGCGTCTGATCCACTGGTGTGGGATTTCGTATAACATTGCATCAGGGGAGCTCATGATAGAGAAAACAGATGTGAAAGTTGGCCCATAATCATAGGATCCTCTGGGTGTATCATATACCTCACTACACAGAAGCTAGTAGCCTGAGAGAGCACTGGAATATCTCTCTGAAGGCACAGCTGAAGTTCCAGCTCAGTGCCAATGATTTATCAGGATGGAGTGTCATCCTCTAGGACTAGTATGCTCTTTGAATCAAAGGGCTTCATATGGTACTATACCCCCAAAAGGAAAAACACATGGTTATAAGAAAAAAAAATAGCTATAAGAAAAATACATGGTTATAGGAAAAAAAGTGGACCCACCTCTCATCTTTCCCAGTGACCTGCTTGAATAAGTTGTTCATCCCTTCTCTGCAGCTCTGGATTCTGTGGGTTTACAGATCCTGAGTCTTAAAAAGAGAACATTTTTGCTAATGGTAATAAACCCTCTGACTACAGCTTGGGCATTCAGGCTCCTTGTGGCAAGGAACCATTAAGGTTCCTTGCCACAAGGAGCTGGCAAGAAAAGGAGTCATTGTTTTGGCAGGGCAGCTGACCAGTCATCAGGTAGTAGGGCTGCCATTACACAATGGGGCATGGAGGAATAAGTCTGGCACCCAGGTGATCCAGTTGGGCATCTCTTGGTCCTTCCTTCCCAACTATAATGGCAAATGGACAAGCACAGCAATCCTGATTTGAGAAGGGCATGGTGACTGGGACTGAGACTACTCAAGGCTGAGGGTATCAGTTATGCCATCAGGTAAGCAACTGAGACAGACAGAGATGGAAGATGAGAGAGGAAACTCTAGAATCAATAGTGGAGGAGGAAGGCAATGAGTATAAGTCGTGACCTTGAGACCAGCTGTAGCATTGGGCTATAGTCAGCCCACTAACTTCCTGTCCTCAGTTTACCCCAAGAAAAGTTTAAAAGCATCCTGAAGAGCTGCTTCCTAAACGTATATTGAGAAGTAATCTGAATGGAGCAAAGAGTAGACTGTGGTAGACACCACCCAGATCCATCCAGATATTCCTTCAATAAGAGATTCTTGTCCCAGCCATTTGGAATGCCACCAGCAGACAGCCGTCAGCTGTCAGCCCCTTCAGCGTTGCCTTAACTGCAGAGACAGCTCTCACTCGAGGTTATTCCCATGCGAGGTTGCCCACATCTGATGACTGATTGATACAGGAATACAAAGGCCTGGTCACCTCAGTCAAACTCAGGACAAATCTGAAGGGCCATTCTAATTCCAGAGATCCCTGTGGAGTTGACCAAGGCTTTTGTTGGGTCTGTGTCTCAGCTTAACATCTTCTTCTTCCCAATCCTGTTCCCTTTCCCAGCCTTCCAGGCGTCTTGGTCCCAAGGACACTCCATAATAAATATTCCATACTCTAAACTCCATCTCAGAGTTTCTCAATGTACCCTAACCTGCAACAGATCAGAATGACTGTAGAGAGAAATAACAAAGTCTGAGTCATTTGCCTACTGGAGAAAGAAAATACTTTTTATTTCTGAAAGCAATATGACAGTAGGGTGTTAAGAAGCCAAGAATAGCTCTTTTTTTTTTTTTGCGGTAAGCGGGCCTCTCACTGTTGTGGTCTCTCCCATTGCAGAGCACAGGCTCTTGACACGCAGGCTCAGCGGCCATGGCTCACGGGCCCAGCTGCTCCGCGGCTGTGGGATCTTCCCGGACCGGGGCACGAACCCACGTCCCCTGCATCGGCAGGCGGACTCTCAACCACTGTGCCACCAGGGAAACCCTAAGAATAGCTTTTTAATGGAAGTGAGGAGGGAGTGAAGCTGTCCAAGCTTTGCATTCCTCTCCACTAGAAGTTCTGTCAAGATGTAAGGAATGAGGAGTGGCACGTGGGGTAGCAGGAAAGAGACGAACCGGCCACGTGACCAGCCCTGTATATGGTGCAGACCTATTTATTGGTTGTCATGAAGAAAGATGCCCTATAATGGTTTCTGGGTTTCTGCTCAACCAAGATCTACATAAAGCTTTTACTTGAGATGGAGGAGAGGCTCAGGGAGGCTACCCTGGGTCAACTCCAGAGCAACCCTGCCATTTAGATAGAAAAGACATAGGCATATCCTTTCCTCCATGCTGACAGCTCTCAGAGGCAGCACGTGACCCCAAAGACCCCAGAGACCCAGAGAATCACAGGATCATGAATAAGCAAACACAGGAAAGAGTGCAGCCACCAATGCCTTAATAGAGATTGTAACTGGCCAAATTTCCAGCTCAAATGACCATAATCTTGGCAGACAAGTAGAATTCTGAGGACAGAAGGAAACCTTCAAATGTTTATGTAATTTTCTACAAGGGAAGAGTTTGCTGATTCTAGGAAGGGCGGGCCCCCCAAGGCTAGCTGTCCAGCACCGGTGATTACTCTGAGCCTTAACGCTTTGGAAATTCACCTTTAAAATTTCTTGTCTGAGATTTAATGCACAATGGGCAATTCATTCATTTCCTCCCAGAGGACCTAGCACATGTGAGTGTCTCCTGAGAAAGGCAATTATCACCTCAAGGTGGTCTGCCTGAAATGCTTCTCTAATGCTGATTTAGAGGAAATCAGCCCATGTGACTGTCTCAGGAGGCTAATCACAAGATTGAGAAACAAGCATCATGAGGAATTTTCACAATATACTTCTCAGTGAAGCACACACAACTTCAAAACCCAGAAAGTGACTTCCTAAGTTCTCTGGTTTTCATTTCTTTCCAGTTGCAATTTCCAGACTACCAGAATTTCTATCATTTTGTTATTATCATCTTTAAACTCATTTCTTTGAGGCCTGAAATCTTGTTTACTTTATGTCATAAACGCACAGAGCTATCCATGCTCAGATGGCTCCCAGAAAAGGCATATTCATGATCTGTAAGATGGTATCTTTGGAAGCTATATTTATACTGAAGAGGGACACTGAAATGTTGGGTGAGGGATGGAGAGAATATGGCTCCAGTGTTTTCCTCTCTGGAGGCAGTGATCCTATTGTGCATCCCCTTTCTGCAGGATGTAAGCAATTGGCCTTTACTACAATTTTCCATCTCAAAATTGAATGCTTGCTTTCCAGCTATGTTTTGCAATAGAAATAATATGAAAGATGAAAGTGGTAATGTTTGTGAGATGTTCTAAGGTCATTTTTTTTTTTTAAATTTTATTTATTTATTTATTTTTGGCTGTGTTGGGTCTTCGTTTCTGTGTGAGGGCTTTCTCTAGTTGCGGCAAGCGGGGGCCACTCTCCATCGCGGTGCGCGGGCCTCTCACTGTCGCGGCCTCTCTTGTTGTGGAGCACAAGCTCCAGACACGCAGGCTCAGTAGTTGTGGCTCACGGGCCAAGTTGCTCCGCGGCATGTGGGATCTTCCCAGACCAGGGCTCGAACCCGTGTCCCCTGCATTGGCAGGCAGATTCTCAAACACTGCACCACCAGGGAAGCCCTCTAAGGTCATTTTTTAAGTCTTCAGATATTGTTTCTTTATGGGGACTAAAGTCAGTTTCTCCTGAAGGACATTTCACATCCATAGAAGCAAATGGAAAGGTGAAGTCATGGGGGAGTTGATATACTGGCGATAAATCAAATAAGGCTGGACTACACATGTTAGGGAAATATCAAAAGCCAGGAGCTTAGCTACAGAAGCTTGTTACATACCTATGTAGGCGGGAAGCACACCAATAGCAAAGGGCATCCTGGCAGAAAGCAGGAGAGCAGTGTTGAATGTCATGTTATAGAACAAAGGGAAGCACTCAAGTTAAGAAATATAATAATCTTGGAAATGAAAACTGAACAAGGTGAGCCAAGAGCAGTTCTGAGGAAGTTGAGCTGTAGGTGAAAGCATCCAGGTTGGGAAAACAAGAAAAACAAATCTCAGAGAGGAGGAAGAGGTAGAGAGAAGTTTAGGTAAATATTAGTCAAGTCAGGCGAATGAGCTCTGCCTGGGAACAAGGGCTGCTGTTCATCTACCCACGTGCTGAGTTCACGCCAACGAGGATATAATGTGGAAACCTGCCTTTCATGCAAGTCAGCTGCCCACAGCCATTGCAAACAATGCTAAGTCCCAGTGAGGGGCAAAGAAATACCATTCAGCTGTCTTTGGGAAAAAGAGTGGTTATTTTTATAAAAAACCAAAATCTATAGTGTGAAGTGGTAGAGATGGAAAAAATATGCCTTAACCTGAATTTGACTCCTAGCCAATTATCTGAGAGGCAAAAAACCCATGTGATGCTGACACTTCCTGCAAGATGTTATTCAATTGTTTTGTAATTTTCACCTGACGGTATGAATTCTTTCTTTCCCACTGCATCTCACTGCAACTCATATTTCCTCTTATCTATCTTGCTGCCACAACCAGAAATAAGGCTCAGAAAACAGGGGCCCTCATGGTTTCTCCAAATCCTATCTTGTTGCTGTTCTCTTGGGCATCAGAGGCGGCCGACCCGGAAGAAGGAAGCTAAGGACAGGAAAGAGATGCAGTGTTAGAACCTCAAAGGCTCAAACAAAATTCTTCCCATTTTAAATGACTGAGATCTATAAAGACGCAGTAATTTTCCATTGCACCAAAGCTCATGTAATAAATTGGTGATTACAGAGAGGAACAAGATTAATGATTTTCAACTTTGGGTTCTATATTCTCCTTAGTTAACCCCTGGGCTTGACCTAACTGGAATATCTCTTATGGAAATGAAAGCATGATGAGACTAATGTCAGAGAATACTTGGTATCCACTAAACTAAATCCATTAATGACACATTAGTGTTATAGGTTCAAGGACACTAAGAAAGATATGTTTTTGTTCCAAAACAGTAGTGTCATTGTGCCTTTATATTTTTGTCCAGATTTCTGTTCCATTGTTACCTGGGACAAAGATCATGGTAGGTAAGGTGATTCACAGACTTATAATGATATTTTGATATGCCTGGGTCAGGAATTTACAAATTAAGTGCTTAAGCTGATTGGTGTAAAGTTTAAAGAAAACAAAAAGTTGAAAACAAAGAATGGCAAAGTCTGGACTCTGAGATTTGTTGTTTCATGTTCTACACGGCATATAAAAGTGATTTTACTTCCCCCTCCTAGATATGGCACCCAGCTGGTCCTGTGTTAAGAATCTTAAGCATGTTAACCACTCCACACATCAAAGAAATAATTATTCAGTATTACAGAGCTCCTTCCCACTGACTCAGCAAGCTAATCACCACCTCCTATCTCACTACCCAGTTACTACCATGTTAAAGGCAAAGAGATTAAAGAGCAAAGCATCCCAAAAGTTGACCACCAATGATTCCACTCTCTGGAAATATGCCACATAAAAATATGTCAAATGTCACAAGCCTTCTGATCAAATTTCAACAGGTAATAACTTGAGCAGTTTTCGATGAAGTTATGCTCCTTAGTTTTCCAAAATATCTCAAAACAGAGTGTCTCATTAGTTTTGTAGAGTTTTCAAAGATGTATTTTAGTTTTCTGTCTGCTTGAAATTAGAATGGAGTTCTCTCTTACAAGTCATATCCTTCTTTCTTTATTAAGAAAGCCTAATTATCGCTCAAATCCTTGGATTGAGGATTCACCAGGAATTAATGAAAAACAAAATCCTTCCGCTTAAACCTAAAACCTGATTCTGATTGGGCACCACGATTGCATTCAAAACAATAATCATTCGCGCGTAAAATAAAAGCTTAGTTTTAATCAAGGGATCAGTTTAATGGAGAGTAATTAATTAAACTACCACAAGTAGAAGAAAAGGAAAGAATTACTCGGGGTATTGATTTAACCTCAGACCTTACTCTCTATAGCAAAAGGACGGAAAACTAATTGCCAAGGGGAAAACAGAATCATTGTATCTTCAAAACCAATTCTCACTGGCTGAAGTAATCAGCATTACAAGAGAAGTATGTTTGGCTTTACCACTGTATTTCAGCTCCTAAATAGTACATGCTCCACATATTTTGGAAGTCTGTATATCATTCTAGATGGTCCCTTTGTCAGGATACCAGTTGTATTTATGTTGTAAGTGGTGATATTCCCAAATAATTTATTCATGACTATATATATGTATATATACACACTATATATATATATAATATACACACATAATATGTATAGTACATTAATATATATTTATAATATATTTATATATATAGATCTAAAATGACCAAAAGGACTATTATTAGCCTACTGAATTAAATAACAATGAATTATATATATAATATGAATGATCCACTTATTCAACAAATATTTATGTAATATCAGATGTTAGAATCTCTCTATCTTCAGCGATAGATTATACACCTGCCAAGAGCAAAATACATGCAGCTTACAAGGCTGAAGTTAGCACATGTTTTTTTAGTCTTCTGAGATTGAATTTAAAGCAGTTTAACTGTGTTTGAAATGAGATATCTCTGAACAAGGTTTGGTCTCCTCCATGGACCAATGGTTATTAGCAAATTTCTAAATTGAACCTTTGGAGTAAACATTGTAAAGAACATCATCAGAAGGAAAGCTAATGGATTGTGACTCCATTCTCCCAGGAAAGTAGTAAAGGGTCCTGAAAATAATTGTAACCCTCACATTGGGCAAAAATATCTTCCTGGCAGAGACTCAAAGTTTTTCCAATTGGGTCATTAAGAAAATACTTAGATCAAAAGTTGCCACTGAAACTGTTCTTCAGAAGAGTTCTGATGTCAAGCAGAAGAAATGGACCCTGTAATGTTTGATGCTTTGGGACTTAAAAATAGCAAGACTGAAGTACAAGAGCATGTTGCAGGGGAAGAATTCTATAATACGTTTGAACCAGATGACCTGCTATGTCTTCACCGTCTCTCGTTGCTGTGATTCAACTCTACTGCAGTTAAGAACACCATCAAAATAAAGCCATGTGGGAACATGACCAACAGTAACAACAAAAATAATAATACTCTGAGCTCCTTCCTTAGATGAAAGGCTCCACGTTTTTACAAAGCACTTTGCAAACATTATCTTTTTCATTCTCACAACACTCCAGGTGTGTAGAAGGTAAGTATTATTATCCCATTTTGCAAATGGAGAAGCTGAGGTTAATGGAGTTTGACTTGCCCATGGCCACAAAACAAAACAAACCAGCAAGGGAATCTAATCCACTGACACTCTAGCAGTAAGCTGCTAGAAAACCAGACGCCCTGATGAAATACTGGGGATCCAGATAAAGTTTGCCCCCTGTATGTAGCAATGATAAAAACAAGAAAAATGGAATAAAATCACAATTCTATGTAAAGGAATTAGAGCAAGATGATATGAGGTTTAACAAAGGTTAAAACATGTGGAAAGAAAATGAATTAGGGCACCCTCCTGAGTGATGGCTTTATAGAGGATGAAAAGAAGAGGCAAGAAAGAGTCAGGCTTTTGAATTATGTGACATTATTTAGAGAAAGTTAAGAAGAAAATAAACAGAAGGAAAGCCAACTGCCTGCTATTTCATTACGATGTAATCAGACTAACTGGAATTCTATCACTCTAAATATCCGTCTCTATATTTTCAAACAGTAGTCACCGTGCATGATACCAGTTCTGCACTTCAGCCTTAGAGCAAATACCTGCACTATCTAACCACAAAACAAAACAGTTCCTGAACTATAAATGAATGAGCAAATGAATGAATGAATGGATAGATAAAATAATTTTTAAAAGAAAGAACCTATATGGCTCATCCACATCTTTGGGGCGTGATTAAGACTTGCTGATATAGATAATAGCTAAATCAGACTTAATTCATTGTTCAAAAGGACAGGAAAGGACTAATGGAAGAAAAATGTCAAGAATGAAGGGGACTGTCATTGTAGGAGGGCCAACGTTTTCTAGATTGCCTCAGGCAGCAGTATTTCTAAACTGCAGCTAAGCTCGTGCTAGGCATGCACTCCACACTGCAGCTCCCCCTGAACAAATTGAAGGCACTTGTCCTTTCAATCATTGTGAGCATGTTATCCGTACCCTTTGGGCACCAACTATCAAGGCCTGTGCTTCGAGGAGCCACGGAGAGCCTTAGTCCTCTGGATTTAAGACTGTTGAGTCAGAAGCAGGGATGGGCGGAAAGAAGAGATAGCCTGGCAAAGTCTCGTAAGCATCTGTGCACCATCTGTGCACTAAAAGGGACAGCTACATTAGCCTCTCCTTCTTTTCCCCTTGGATGTATGGGGATTTACTGTCTGTGGTTAGATATCTGCCTTCTCAGATGGGAATGGCTAAAATAGGAAAAAGTTGACTAAGTAAACAGAGTAAGGGCCATTGCAATTTCTGAGGAGTTAATGTTCATTTTTTTTACGAAAAGTTTTTACCACATGTTGATTTTATATTTTTTTCTGTTTCCACTCATAATGTATTAGTCTTTTTTTTTTTTTTTTTTTTTTGTGATACGCGGGTCTCTCGCTGTTGCGGCCTCTCCCGTTGTGGAGCACAGGCTCCGGACGCGCAGGCTCAGCGGCCATGGCTCACGGGCCCAGCCGCTCCGCGGCATGTGGGATCTTCCCGGACCGGGGCATGAACCCGTGTCCCCCTGCATCGGCAGGCGGACTCTCAACCACTGCGCCACCAGGGAAGCCCTGTATTAGTCTTTAGAATCAGCAAACGTGTAAAAACAAAGACAATAAGCCTAATACCATTCTGCGTACATAGGACACCATCACTCAACAGACCAATGCATTCTTATTATTGGCACAGCAACAGTACATCCTACGGTGGTAAGAAGTGTGAGAGCTTCAAGAAGTCCTGAACCTCTGCTCCCTCTTGGACTTCACACTTTCAATCTGTAGGCACTACATTGCCCAATTTATTAATTCTTTTAAGTCCAGCTTTCATCCTGATCCAGGTAGTTATTGCTTTTACCACTTGTCTATACAATAAATATATATTTTATAATTATATAAACATTTGTTTCTATATTGTATATATTTAGATATTTTACCATGTGTTGTATATCAGCACATATATACATTTATTGTATACACACAGATTTATTAAGAATTACATTTGTCATTGTGGTGAACGCTGTGGTGAATTCTGCTTCTTCGCCCTCTCTTCCTCAGGGCTGATTCCCAAGAGCACTACCTAACGGATGCCCTAAACACTTACCTCCCTCTCAGAACCTGCTTTCCAATGATTTCTCCCAACATGCAACAATGATATTAATCAGTGTTTCACACTGAAAACTCAAAGTGATAAGATAATAAATATATTAGTTCAAAGGCTGGACATAACAAGGATGCCATCGTAATGCCTGGATTTTGAGAGATGTAGGGTGGTCTTAAACCTTCAAAATGAATTCCATATTTTTCAGAAATCAGCACATAGGATTTTAGGGATCCTATCTGGAAATAAACCCAAATGTTATTTTCATGTTCTTGGTAAGAAAACTAAATTCAGTACTAAGTTACTCTTACCTGCACTCCATCATGAGGGTTGCTTACTAACAGATAAAAATGTGGGGTAGTAGAAGAAGACCTAGGCTTAAATACCAATGCCTCTACTTGTGACACAACCTTGGGCAAATCATTTAACCTCTCTGAGTCTCATTTCCCTCATCTGTCACACAAAAATTTATAACAAAATGGAATACGTTATGTAATCTGTCCAGCTCAATGATTGGCACATTTATGTTAGCTAAACAAATGTTTGGTTTCTTTTGACGTTGAAGAGTAGCGTTACCTTTTAACTTCACAATAAGGGAGGTTCACATTACAGTAAGACTATAGGGGAATACAAAGAAGATTGATATATATGTATGGTGTCACAAGATATTTCTAAAAATCTAGAAGGTATGGAAACTTCATTGAAACTTTGTCAGATGTCCCAGACTCATGCTTTCTACCTTCTATTTGTCCTCACCATATCTTCTAAAACTTGATTATTCCCTAAGAGACTCATGGATGTTAATTTCCTTCTTCATTTTAATCAAGGCCCCATGACAGATAACTAGCTTCTAGTGCCTATCAGAAGTGAGTCCCTCATATTCATTCATTCTGCTAGAGATCTTTTGACTTATGGAATAATTTTAGTAACAATGCTCTGAGAAACATATTTGGACATTGAACTTTATTCTCCTTCAAACATAATCTCAGTTTCTTCAAACTTAACCAACCTGACGGGTTTCATTATTAAGCACTCAAATCTCACTGACCCCATTAGCTGATATCCCTTCAAGGCCCTTCCATTTCTCCTCCCATCTGTCTCCCAGGAGCATCTATAGAGAGTCTTACGTGCTCTCACAGGCTCTCTCTACCAGTCCTCTCCTATTCTCCAGGACCCCTCATGGTGGCCCTAGAAGCCTCTTGAGAGTGCCACCTATGACTGCTGTTCCCGCCATCCCCCCATGATAACCTTGACACCTGGGCCAGGGAGCCTCTTCTGAGATCCACAAAGCAAACACTTAAGTAGCCCACACCACCCTGTGTCCCCTGGAGTCTTCAGGGCACTGAAGCTGTGCCATGCTGGGAGCTGTGGAAGATGAGGCTGGAGAGGCGGGCAGGAGGGAGGTCCTGTCTACTCTGCTAAGAAGCTGGGATGAGCCTGTAGTCAGCAGGGAGTCAGCTAAGGGTTTAGACAGGAGCTTAACGCATATATTTGTATTTTAGCAACATCACTATCCGACATATAGAGGATGAAACGGAGGGAAACCGCAGTTGCTGAGTCAAGAGAATGATTCTGAGGATTCTGTAATGGTACAAGGAAGAGAGAGTGGAGGCCTCAGCCTAGGCAGTGGCAGTGTCCCTGTGCTGTGCAGAAGGAGGGCTAACCTCTCTGGGCTGCGCTTACTAGCCTTCCATGTCGGCTGCTTTCCAATTAGCTTGGGCCACTGGTAGTTACTGTTAGGAGATCGGGAAGCGGGAGGAAAGGAAAATCCGGCGTATTTCACCCTCCCTCTGTGGGTCTCAGGTGACACCTCCAGCAGCTGCTGCATCTCCTCCTTGGCACGTGCACAGGCCCTAATTCTGGCTTCTGCCCAAGGATCCCGCCCTGGGCTCTGGGAACCCCACTTCCTCCTTTTGTCCCTCCAGCCCAGGGTTGATTGTGGCTTCCTGCTGTGGCTAACATCTGAGTTGCTGCTTTGTCTCCTGTTTGGCTTCTCATCTCTTCCACCATCTGTATAACTGATTTGCTGTATAAAACCTCTCTTTTAAAATATCTGGAGAGGTTTTTCTTCTGGTTGGACTCTGACTGATACAGGAGGAGATGCATTTGAGAAATATTTTGGTGGCAGAATCATTGGGACTTTATGAAGATTTCTCATATCACTTAACTCAAAATTGTTCTCACTCTTTTGCACATCCCTGAACTGAAGCTTATTGTATTGATTTCTTAGCTAGCTGGCTATTTGCAGTATGGCAGAGATGGGAAGTGGCCAAACTCCATGTGACAAGAATAAAAGATCAAAAACAACGGGTGCTGCATGGGTAGGGCAGACAAGTCTTCTCAGGGGGCTCACCTTCCACAGGAATCATCCACTGTCTGGTCCCCCAGGCTTCAGACTGCCAGCCTCTACAAATGGGAATGTGAACCCGACCCAACGGGATGCCCCGGACATCAGTACTTGATTTAGAACATGCTACATGAAGACCTAACAGAACAAAGTTAAGGTACTATTTTGTTGGATGGAATCAGGACAAGGAATAGAAGGCACAAATGGCCAGGAAGGAAAAGGGCAAGGAGATGATGGTGAACACAAAGATACCCAGGCTACAGAGGACGGCACAGCGTGAATGAAGACAGTGTCTGGCCTGGCCAGAAAGAGGCCTGGAAACAAGGGGGCACAGATGCCCTGTGTGATGCTGAAGGTGCCGCGTTGCCTACATAGTACAGGAAGGACACCAGAGAGGAACCACCTCTCTCCTAGAGAACTGGTCAGTTTGCAGCTAATAAAGGCTTGCTGGGGGTTGGCCAGACTGACGGGCATTTTATTTTATTTTTTCATTAAGTAAACTTTTTTATTTCAGAATATTTTCAGGTTTAGAGAGAAGTTGCAAAGAGAGTACAGAGTCCCCATATATCCCTCACCCATTTTCCCCTACTGTCACTGTCTTACGTTACTATGGTACATTTGTCACCAATATTGAAACCGACATTAGTACATGACCACTACTAAACTCTGCAGTTTACTTGAATTTCACTATTCTTTCCTAATATCTGGTCCCCTGCCCCCGAGGATCCTACTATATTACATCTAGGGGCATTTTATTTTTATTTCCAATCTATCTTAATACTTACAGAGAAAAATACTTGCCCTCATTTATTTTATTAAAGGGGTACTCTAATAAACAAACAAACAACAACAGCAACAAATCATTAAAACGTTTCCAAACTTCAGTACACTTCCTCAAAGAGGACTAGGGTCAATTCTCTTCCTTAGGATCGTGTACTTGGGCATAGAACACAGGAGCCAAACTACATGGGTTCAAATTCCAGTTCACCCCTTTCTTTCTGGGCAACCTCTGGAAAGTACATAAGCGATTAATCCTTCTTGGCTCTAGTTTCCTCATCTATAAAATGGAAATAGTGACAATAGAGGTGGGATATGGGAATTAAAGTTAATAGTACCTACACTTACAACAGTGCCCGGGTACAGAGTAAGCACTGACTTGATCTTGGTTGTTATTACTATTGCTATATGATTCCAGAGTATTCTATATATCTCTTTTCTTGACACACATCTTGCTTTTAATTACGTGTTTCACATCTGCATTTACTTGTAGACTATGATCTTCATGAGTTCAAAGACATTCCTGTCTAACTCAAAGTAGATGCTCAGGAAATAATCACTTAATTGTTTTACATGCTGAATGCAGAGCCATCAACCAACCACATGAAATGTAACAGCTTGAAGGAAGAGAAAGTGAACAAGATAAAGTTAGATAGATAACGGAGACACACACACACACACACACACACACACACACACGTCAAACGGGGGCAAAATACTAACATTTTGTTTCTTGGCCATTGGTATATGATACCGTGTCCTTGCTCATATTTAAACCCAATTTTTCCTCATGTGCTACAATATACTAAAAGAGAATGTATTTTTCTGAGGTTAACAGTTAAGTTCAGAAGGACACCACCCTTTCGAGCATTGGTAATAAAGAATGGCAGAGGGAATTCTGGATGTAATTCCCAGCTATTGCTTTCTGGTGAAATTGGCATTAGGAGTACACAAGAAATGAACCAGTGTGCTACTCAAATGACTTCAATATTCAAGTTTCTTGACAAATGCCCGGAAAAACTGAGTGTGCTTCATGTATAGATGCACACTTGGGCACTGGGAACCCCAGGCACAGATGTCTGTAAAGACGTGTATATTTCTGCCATAAATGCAGCTTTAAAATGTGCTCCACCCCTATCCAGACCTCCAGACAAGGAAGTTGTTAAATGCATTTTTTTTCTTTCCTGTAAGTTGCCTTCGCTTTTGAAATATTGCAAAGTGGCTGTCCCACAGGGTGGAGGTGGAATCAGCAGCTGCAGTGCCTCTTACTCCGTCATCTCTTTGGTATGTTGCTTCCTTTCACTCTCATGTTGGGAAAGATCCCACCCATCCTTTGCATTCCTCCTGAGCAAGTTGTGTCAAGGAAAGGCAAGAGAGGAAGCTATTCCCATCCTCCAGGGTGTAATCAAAAAGGAAGGTTTTAATTAGTTTCTCAGGATGTTCTCAGTTTCTGCACAGAACAGCCCTTCCCTTTTTTGCATCAGAGCTCTTCTTGGATTATTCAAGAAACACACACAGACTCACACACATGGAGAACAGGCTTGTGGTTGCCAAAGGGGTGGGGGGAGGGGGAGGGATGAATTGGGAGTTTGAGATTAGCAGATGTAAAGTATTAGACAGAGAATGGATAAACAACAAGGTCCTACTGTATAGCACAGGGAAATATATTCAATATTCTGTGATAAACCATAACGGAAAAGAATATGAAAAAAATATATATGTATAATTGAATTATAATTGAATCATTTTGCTGTACAGCAGAAATTAACACAACATTGTAAAGCAACTATACTTCAATAAAAATAAATTTTAAAAAAGGAAACACAAAGTTTTGCTCTCTCAGGGTTAAACTCTGCGTATATAATGTAACAAAGAGCCATGTAGCCTGTCTTTCCTAGCACTTATCAAGTTGTAATTTGTATAATTAGTTGATTTGTGACCATCTCTCCCATTATGCTGAGGATTCCATGAAAGCAGTGGCATGTCTGATTTTGGTCTCCCTTATATCCTGAGCACAAAGCAGTGTGTCTAGCACATACTAGGCACTCAACAAATGGTTGAACAATAGAGAAAAACCCTATGATCACCTCAATAGATGCAGAGAAAGCTTTCGACAAAATTCGACACCCATTTATGATAAAAATCCTCCAAGAAAGTAGGCATGGAGGGAACTTTCCTCAACGTAATAAAGGCCATATACGACAAACCCACAGCCAACATCATCCTCAATGGTGAAACACTGAAACCATTTCCACTAAGATCAGGAACAAGACAAGATTGTCCACTCTCACGACTATTATTCAACATACTTTTGGAAGTTTTAGCCATAGCAATCAGAGAAGAAAAGAAACAAAAGGAATCCAAATTGGAAAAGAAGAAGTAAAGCTGTCACTGTTTGCAGATGACATGATACTATACATAGAGAATTCTAAAGATGCTACCAGAAAATTACTAGAGCTAATCAATGAATCTGGTAAAGTTGCAGGATACAAAATTAATGCACAGAAATCTCTGGCATTCCTATACACTAATGATGAAAAATCTGAAAGTGAAATTAAGAAAACACTCCCATCTACCATTGTAACAAAAATAATACAATATCTAGGAATAAACCTACCTAAGGAGACAAAAGACCTATATGCAGAAAATTATAAGACACTGATGAAAGAAATTAAAGATGATACAAATAGATGGACAGATATACCATGTTCTTGGATTGGAAAAATCAACATTGTGAAAATGACTCTACTACACAAAGCAATCTACAGATTCAATGCAATCCCTATCAAACTACCACTGGAATTTTTCACAGAACTAGAACAAAAAATTTCACAATTTGTATGGAAACACAAAAGAACCCGAATAGCCAAAGCAATCTTGAGAAAGAAAAACGGAGCTGGAGGAATCAGGCTCCCTGACTTCAGACTATACTACAAAGCTACAGTAATCAAGACAGCATGGCACTGGCACAGAAACAGAAATATAGATCAGTGGAGCAGGATAGAAAGCCCAGAGATAAACCCACACACATATGGTCACCTTATCTTTGATAAAGGAGGCAAGAATACATAGTGGAGAAATGACAGCCTCTTCAATAAGTGGTGCTGGGAAAACTGGACAGCTACATGTAAAAGAATGAAATTAGAACACTCCCAAACACCATATACAAAAATAAACTGAAAATGGGTTAAAGACCTAAATGTAAGGCCAGACACCATCAAACTCTTAGAGGAAAACATAGGCAGAGTACTCTATGATATAAATCACAGCAAGGTCCTTTTTGACCCACCTCCTAGAGAAATGGAAACAAAACCAAAAATAAACAGATGGGACCTAATAAAACTTAAAAGCTTTTGCACAGCAAAGGAAACCATAAACAAGACCAAAAGACAATCCTCAGAATGGGAGAAAATATTTGCAAATGAAGCAACTGACAAAGGATTAATCTCCAAAATTTACAAGCAGCTCAACATTAAAAAGACAAACAACCCAATCCAAAAATGGGTAGAAGCCCTAAATAGACATTTCTCCAAAGAAGACATACAGACTGCCAACAGACACATGAAAGAATGCTCAACATCATTAATCATTAGAGAAATGCAAATCAAAACTACAATCAGATATCATCTCACACCAGTCAGAATGGCCATCATCAAGAAATCTGCAAACAATAAATGCTGGAGAGGATGTGGAGAAAAGGGAACACTCTTGCACTGTTGGTGGGAATGTAAATCGATATAGCCACTATGGAGAACAGTATGGAAGTTCCTTAAAAAACTACAAATAGAACTACCATATGACCCAGCAATCCCACTACTGGGCATATACCCTGAGAAAACCATAATTCAAAAAGAGTCATGTACCAAAATGTTCATTGCAGCTCTATTTACAATAGCCAGGAGATGGAAGCAACCTAAGTGTCCATCATCAGATGAATGGATAAAGAAGATGTGGCACATATATACAATGGAATATTACTCAGCCATAAAAAGAAACAAAATTGAGTTATTTGTAGTGATGTGGATGGACCTAGAGTCTGTCATACAGAGAGAAGTAAGTCAGAAAGAGAAAAACAAATACCATATGCTAACACATATATATAGAATCTAAGAAAAAAAAAATAAAAAGGTCATGAAGAACCTAGGGGTAAGATGGGAATAAAAACACAGACCTACTAGAGAATGGACTTGAGGTTATGCGGAGGGGTAAGGGTAAGCTGTGACAAAGTGAGAGAGTGGCATGGACATATATACACTACCAAACGTAAAATAGATAGCTAGTGGGAAGCAGCCGCATAGCACAGGGAGATCAGCTCCGTGCTTTGTGACCACCTAGAGGGGTGGGATAGAGCGGGTGGGAGGGAGATGCAAGAGGGAGGAGATGTGGGGATATATATATATGTATAACTGATTCACTTTGTTTTAAAGCAGAAACTAACACACCATTGTAAAGCAATTATACTCCAATAAAGATGTTAAAAAAAAAAGGTTGAAAAATAAAATAATAAACATGTGATTGAAGAAGCTTCCACTAGAGCAAACAAAACAGCCCTGAAGCATACATTGCTCTCAGAGACTGCTTCCTCACAAGGATCCTAGAAGGAGAATGGTTGATGATATAGTCTTTTCCATGTACCAGATACTTTTGTAAGTGCATCACATTTGTTGTATCCAATAAGTCAAATAATTCTCCTAACAATACTATGAGCTAGATTCTGTCATTATCCCCATTTTACAGATGAGAAATCTGATACAGAGAGAGAGAGAGCAGGTGAGTGAAATTTCTCAAGGTCAAACAGCAGCTAGTGCAGAGCCTGGAAGAAAACACAGCCCAGTTGGCTCCAGAAACTATGCACCAACTCTCTATGGGATGTTGCCTCCTGGGACACTCTGTAGACAGTGCTTTGGAGCCACAGAGCACAAGTGGCATAAAGTTATCATAGTTCAAACTGGCAAAAAAAAATCAATTCAGGTCTGGACAGATTTGGATAAATTTATAACCCATCTTCTTCACTTAGGGCTGTCCACACACTTCAGATTTAACAAGGTGAAAGATTGTGTTATATATATTTTACCACAATAAAAAATATATTTTAAGAATGGACCATAGACATAAAACCTAAATCTGTAAAACTCAAAGAAGAAAACAAAGAAAGCTTAAAAAAAAAAGGATTGTGCAACATCAATGGCAAAAATAAATAGATGCAAAAATTCTCTCTTGAATGCCTTTAATATCAAGTACACTCACAGATATTTAGTGAGTCAAAAATCTGCCTCTTCTTCCTAAAATATCATCTTAAGAATAGTTATTACGTGAAGATACAAATTAACTGTCTACTTCACTCCGAAGACTCCATGGAATCCCAAATGACCAAAGAATAGAGGTTAAATCCCATCGAATTAAGATTTCTGTATGAGGAAATGTCCACACAGTACTACAAAACATATATTCCAATTCCAAATGGGGTTTCAGACACAAAGAAATGGGCAGGAAAACACTTCTCTCACCTCTGAATTTCCACCGCACACCATGCCATTTTTCTTGTTCTTGACGTCTCATGCATTGTATTCTAATGGCCATGCACTTGTCTTATCTCCCCGCAAAAACTGTAAAGTCCTTACAACAGGAACTGTGTCTCACAGTAAAAGGCAATGTGCTGGAAAGAAAAGAACACGATTTTTATTAGTAAGTGAAATTACCATTTACTATTTGTACAACCTTGAGCAAATTATTTAACTTCTCCCATCCTTGTTTTATTCATCTATAAAATGAGGTTAATAATCGCATAGAGAATTATTAGCTAGACTTTTAAAAGGGTATTTGAAGCTTTAGTTAAACATAGCAGATTGTAACATATATGGTTTATTCCAGAAACACATTAAAATTTCAGTGATAAACAAAAACTTCTTAAACTGATAAGGGTAAAGAAAGCAAGGGAAAAGAGATAAGAGAGAGAGAGAAAAAAAGAACATATGTATAGAAAGCAATGGACTGATTTGTGGTGACTGATTTGTGGTAACTGATTAGCCAGACCAGCAAACAGGGAAACTCTTCAGCAAATAAAGTCACTACGAAGGTTCATTTGCACTTCAGGATCTCAGAAGCCTCAGGCTTTGGAGGCAGGAGGAACTTTGCAAGTGACTGTTGGTGGGGTGAAAACAACACTGATTGAAAGTCTTTGCAAGGAGAGTGAAACCATGGAAACATTCTGTTCCCCACATACCCGGGTGCCTACCTGGCTTAACTATGAATAATGTTTATGTAAACCTAGCAATGTATAGACTGAATATTAATCTGACCAAAAAGTATAATTTAGATTATAAAAACAGAGAAAGTAGAAGTATGTGTTTGGGGTGAGAGGAGGTATTTAAGGAAATTAAACCATTGTCTTCCATTGTAGAATGTTCATAGGCAATATCTAAATGTGACAAATAAATAAATAGCAGTACAGTGTATAGCATTATGCAAAACTATGGAGGCAAATACCAGAAGATTAAAGGATTAAAAGTGGTTCCCTGCAGGAGATGAGAACTGAGATGGGCTAGGTGAGACAGGGGCTGGTGTTGTGCATTATAAGCCTTGAGGAATGATTTGACTGTTATATCTATGCACATTTTTGTTTTGTTGTTTTAACATTTATTTTTCTTTTATTTTTTAATTAATTTTTATTGGAGTATGGTTGCTTTACAATGTTGTGTTAGCCTCCACTGTACAACAAAATGAGTTAGCCATATACATACAGATATCCCCTCCCTTTTGGACTTCCCTCCCATTTAGGTTACCACAGTGCCGTAGGTAGAGCTCCCTGTGCTATACAGTATGTTCCCATCAGTTGTCTATTTTATCTATGTACATTTTCTAATCATAAAAAGTATTTTTCAAAAAGTGAGCACTGGGGGACTTCCCTGGTGGCTCAGTGGTTAAGAATCCGCCTGCCAATGCAGGGGACATGGGTTCGAGCCCTGGTCCAGGAAGATCCCACATGCCGCAGAGCAACTAAGCCCGTGCGCCACAACTACTGAGGCTGCGCTCTAGAGCCCACGAGCCACAACTACTGAAACTCGTGCGCCTAGAGCCCATGCTCCGCAGCAAGAGAAGCCACTTCAATGAGAAGCCCGCGCACCGCAACGAAGAGCAGCCCCGGCTCGTCGCAACTGGAGAAAGCCCGCGTGCAGCAACAAAGACCCAATGTAGCCAAAAATAAATTAATTAATTAGTTTTTTTTTAAAGTTATATATATTAAAAAAAAGTGAGTGCTGGGCTACAGAAGGCAGTCAATAAACATCAGTGGCAGCTCTCTTAATCCCTGTTCATTTTTCTTTTCCCCACATATTTATTTACGTTCATATTTATTGTCCGGTAGGTTTTCATTCAATGTTTACTAAGGAACTAAGCAAGTACCAAATCACCAACGTACCAAATCACCAAAAAAATCTTCGGAAGGGAATAAAGGATGGCATGCGTTTACTGCCTTAGATTTTACAATATACCGTCACCCAGGAACCAAGTGTTCATCAGTTAACGATTAGTCTTCTTACGGGAGGGACAGAGAAAGAAGCTGCTATGTATAAGAAATCAGGTACCTGTTCCAAAGGCGTGGCATGTGAAATATGAGAATTATGTTCAACTTGAAAAAACTCCTTTAAAATATTATCAGCTACCTAAAACTGACAGGTAGATTAACCTGACAGCGTCAATCCTTAAAACAACCTTCGCTATCACCGCGGTTACTTGGGTCCACATTTCCCCGCACCCATCCCCCCCCATAAGCATGGTGCTGATTGGTTTATCACTGGTATTGATCAGGTGACGTAATCCCTGAGTCTGGGCATATTTACTCTTGGGGAGCCTGATACACAATAGCATATTCACAGATGTACTCAGAATTTATGCAGCACAAACAAGCAACTATCACTTTTCAGAACCAGTTTCACATTTTGGCTTTGTATTTAGTACTGTCTTCTCTCAGGGGTTTTCCATCCCTGTAGTTCTCTCCTCCAGCATCCTTTCATTAGGATGAATGAGGACAAAGAGATTAGGGTAGAAAGAAAAGCAGAGATCCACATGGGCAAGTCGTTTATTCCCACAGTCCACTCAACTGTTTCATTTATTTCAGGACTCCTGCCTGCCACGGTCACAACTTCTTTACCGAAGCACAGATCAGTGGGGGTCAACGGTCTGGACCTCAACCAAGGAGAAATGCCATGGTACCATTACTTTGTTTGCATGTTTATTTGTTGAAATGCATGAAAGAAAAATAGCATGAGGAGACCATACAGCAGATCTTTTCTTTTCCAAAAGAATTACTTCTGAAAAATCCAGATGACGTGCACTTTTGAAGAATTTTTCCAGTTTTATTTCCAGTAGTAACAATACATTAAACTCTCACTCCCAACAGCCTCACATGCTGCTTAGCAGAGCTGGTGATTTATGATAAAAAAAAAAAAAAAATTCCCTCAGAAATACAAAACCCAGTCAAACAACAAAGATTCAGATTAAACTCAAGCCAAAACAACAGATGCCTGGCACCACGTACTAAACACCACCAAACAGAGGCTCCCATGGAATGCATGAAGGAGGGAATTCCAGAGGCACTGAGTCAGCCAGAGACATGGGAGTCAATTTGCCACTCTTGGGCATGGCAAGGGATATGGGAAAATCCCAGGTGAAGAGTTCAAGTTTTGCCAAATCTATTTTCTTATTGAAAATCTTCAATAATAGAGTGTTTCTAATATTGGCATAATTATCTAAACATTGGGTTATATTGTTTAATAAGAATTAAATGTCCACTTGAAACTAGTATTGTAAATCTACATACTTAAAAAAAATTTTGAAAAAGAGGGTAAGAATGGCAGTCCAAAAGAGACTAGAGGATTTGCAGTTATAGAAAAATGTTGGTGGATATGAGCTGTGAATTAACCTAAGCCAATTTTGCTGTTCATAACTATGAGGTTCTTTTGGGGAGGTATGTCCTATAGTAACAGGTACGTGAGTGTTCTTGGTCTCCTTCCTTCAACCTTGCTACCATGTATGATAGCAAGTCTCAAGCTGAATTCTGCTATACAAACATTAATCATCAAGCGGTCACAAAAAGAATCATCCAACCGGTACTGTAAGCATTATATAGTTCCAGCTTTCTAAACTTTGAGGTGCTTGGACCACATCCTGTAGGAAAAGTTCCCTAAAACAAATGCAACAGTATCTTAGAGGCAGGATTTAGCTACATTCAGGCAAATAAGCACTCTGAATCAGCAAGCTAACTGGAGACTGTCAGAGATAAGCCTTGGTACCATGCTGAAGGGCACAGACGACATGGCTCTCTACATTTTTATGTCTCATCCATGCAAGGATGAGGATTGTTTCTTTAATATTTCTAGCCAGTCCACATATCCAAAGACCACTAATTTCATGAATGGAAACCTATTTCTAATATTTGCTATGCCACTTTACAAACTGACATTCGTTGGGCAGCTGAATTTCTTACGATAGCTAACCGTGGAGCAGAATCTTCTAATTACATGCTAACTGATAAACCATGTACTGGGTTGAAAAGTGTCCCTTCAAAATTCATGTCCACCAGAAATTTGTGAATGTGACTTTATTTGGAAATAGGATCTTTGCAGATATAATCAAGTTAAGATGGGGTCATATTGGATTAGAGCCAACTTATAAGGACTGGTACCCTTATAAGAAGAGGGAAATTTGGAGACAACCACATACAGAGACAAGAACACTTTGTGAAGACTGAGGCAGAGATTAGACTGATGCATCTAGAAGCCAAACAATATCAAGGACTGTGGGCAACCCCTAGAAGCCAGTAGGGAGGAAGGGAGTATATTCTCTCTCAGAGCCTCCCTAAGGAATCAGCCTTGCTGACACCTCAGTTTTGGTCTTCTAGCTTCCGGGACTGTAAGAGAATAATTTTCTGCTGTTTTAAGCCTGTGTGTGGCGATTTGTTACAATAGTCTTAGGAAACTAATATACCGTGAAATATGCATTTCCAACAAGGGGTACTAACCACACCGGGGAGCAGATTGAAACTAACTATTATATATATCACATTATATATATCACAATGTCAATCATGAAGTATTTCAAAGTAGATTATAGGCAACATCAAATATGCTAGTAGCATTGATATATATTTATATATTTTTATATATAAATATTTTAAATATATATATATTTTTTAAACACTTATATTTTGAACAGCTCTATTAAGCAGCTAAGGGTACACGGAAGATGTGGATCATCTTTACATCCTTAAGCCTCAGATGCATCCCATGTCTTCTTAGACTTAGAAGACAGAACGGTTTCTATCTCTTCTTTTCCAAAGAGTGCTGGAGCCTTCATAGGGCATAGCTCATTCACAGGTATAGTTTGCCATTGATCAACAGACACCATTTGCGCTGCTAAAAGAAGCCAAACCCAATATACAAAACATCACCAGAAGTTCTATTTTTTGAGATGAAAAGATGAAGATTTATTTGAAAAAATCCTTTGTGATATCTTTTTTCTACTGCAGGAACACCATAGAATGAAATAAACAGCATCAATCCGTGGATAGAAAATGAGGAATACAATTTATTGTAACTTATCTGCATTATTTATAGTTTCTCCGCACATACACATTTTCATTTAAATCCTCCTATTTTTGTGCCAATTCAATCTTTGCTCTTACATCATCCTAAGTATAAGACCCAGTTCTGAAATTTGTTGTCTGTATGACCTGGAGAAAGCTGTACGATATCATACAAACAGTGATGATGTGCACCTCCTAAGCTTATCGTGAGGATTCAATGAGACCACGTATGTCATATGTGAATTTCATGTAGCGCACAACGTGAGATAAATATCTGCTCCTTTTCTCCATTGACAGATATCTTAAATTTCTGGTCAGATCTATTTGTTTCCATATGGAGCCCACCATTTTCTGTTATGGGATCTAAGACAAATGAAGGCATGAGTGAAAGGCACGGAGGCTCACTCTCTCCTTCAGATTTGCCTACAGACTCCACAGCGCTGTGGAGTAAGAATGGGCGAGCCCCCAGCCCCGGAACAGGCAGGGCCCTGCAGGGTGGGAGGGCAGTGCACTGCTTGCTCCCTCGCCTTCCTCTTAGAGGGACAATGGCTGGAAGAATATTCGGTTGGAATCGCTTCAGGACAAGCTCAGTTCCAACCCTACACCACCACCACCGCAACAGCACGCCCGCACCTCCACTCTTAGGACTAAAACTAGAATGAGCTGAATGTGCCGCAAAAGTGGGGCTCCACAGTGCAAGTTAATGATCACGGCACTACCCTGCTTCAGTGGAGAGCGTAGGAACCTGAGAAAATGGGTTGCAATCCAGGAGCTACCTTTTACCACCTGTGTCATCTTAAGAAACATATTTGAAGTTCCTCAGATTCAACTTCTCACCTGAAAAAATGGAGCACTTATTTCCCCTGTTGTTGACTTGCAGAGAAGATTAAAGATAATATGCACAAAGTACTTTGCCCAGTGCCTGACTCATATTTGGCTCTCAACAAGCAATAAATTTCCCCCCTCTCTGACCCGGTACGTACTCTAATCCGTGTGCCTTTCCTCCTCTTCTACTCTCATAGAAATAGTCTTCACTCAAAGGCTGGCTTCCTACAACTTCTCTGTTTCTTTATCCCTCCTGCTCAGTGAACCCCTCCTACACCACTTCTTCTGGTCTCATCTGTGATGGTATTTAGAGATCCCAGGCTTTTGAGCCTTACTATCTCTAAGATCTCCATAAATGCTCTTAGATTCTCACTGCCACCCTCCAATATACATCTTACTTTCCTTAGCTTACATTAAAAAAATCAAGGCTAGGAGATACTAAACTTGCCAAGTTAATAAGTGAGTGAATCAAAATTCAAACCCAGTGTGTCTAACTCCACAGTCCCCACGCTGCATTGTCTACAAGGCTTACTTTGCCCATACTACCTTTCATGTTACGTCACATTTTAGGTACGTGATCCATATGCCAACTGATAATATGCACGAGGACAGGCTCAGCACAATGTTTAATCCACAGTAAATGCCAAATAAACGTTAATGATTGTTATATATAATCACTAATTAACTAGTTGATGATGATTAAATAATAGTGAAGGTATTCATTATCCTATAGACATTTCCAGGCCAAAGAAAATCCTGAAACAAGGAAAGGCTGACTTCCTATTTCTTCAGGAAAGAAGAATTTTTAAAGATTATAGATTAAACCAGAATTGTTATAAAACCAGATGTTTGAAAGAAAACTAGGAAAACATGGGTCCATTCCAGAAGTGTAACAAGGCTCTTCATCAGCATAGCCTTCAGGAATGTTTCTAAAGGTGGTATGTTGATGTGTTGATGTGAGAGTTGTTAAGGCTGTGATGAAAAGACATTAAAGGAAGAAGGGTGAAAGCAAGACCATGAGCCAGGTAGAGACGGCAGCCCATGTAATCAAGGGGTGGCCCATTTTTATACACTTGCTCACCTCTCCAATCAACAGTGAAGGTCCCGTCCCATCCTCACTAACCGTATGTTAGAATCCAGCTACTGAGTTAGAGTGACACAAGAGTAAATCTGTAGTGATGAGAGTCAGATTCCTTCAATCCTGGTTATAATGAAAGATTTCTTATTATCCATCAATTTCAGCAAGGCTGTTCTGAGCTGACTTTGTTATCTGTATCCTGACAATGTGGCTTCATCTCTGAATGCAAGTAGAGATTGCTAACTTTTCCCCATCGGTTTTAAAGACCAAGTGACCAGCAATGGAGGAAAGTAAGATCTCTGCCTCAGATCTTACAGAGGAGCCCCACTGGGTCAGTGCCCAGGACTCCTGCCATCTCAATTAAGAAAAGCCCGAAGTAGTGTCTATGCTCATGTGAGGAAGGAGCTAGTTACTCTGATAAAAATCTTACCACTGATCTCCTGAGGATGGAAAAGTACGATGTAATGTGGCTGGCAGAGCTACTGATGCTGCGTGCTCGTAGGTGGCCGTTATTGTTTTGTTTCTGCACTGGAGGAGGTAAACGCGTGCTTGCCTTTACATCTGGCACTCAGCCCCCTCCCAGGGAAGGACTTATGACTCCTGCCAGCACTGGACTTGCTTCTGACCATATTTTATTAATCTGGATGGTCTTGCATCCAAGTCACAAGTACTTGACTCGGAGAGCTGAGACACAGCCAGGTGCAGGGTGCTCACACACCCACCCTCACTTTGGTGTGTGCTGACCACAGTCTTAAATAGCCTTGACTTTCATCCCATGGGGAGCAATACGCAGCATTCTGTAACGTGGTCACAACTGGAGTTCCCCAGACTTCCAAAGTTCAGAAATCCAATAACATGAAAACTAATTCCTGGCAAGCATGAACGTTAAAAAAAAGAAAATGAAATCTCAAAAACCTACCATGACCTAATCACCATCATTTCATAAAATAAGGACATTTTAACAACAAAAAAGGTAGGAAGTTCATGATCTCAGAATAAAGGATAGTCTCTTAAATTACTAATTGAATATTATACCAAAAAATAATTTTTTAAAAGGGTTCAGATTACCCTTATGAAACTGCAAACCAGTGAAAATACAAAAAACACAGAGTGGTGTGTTTCTCATATTCTGGGAAATCCTTGAATATTATTCAGTGAGTGATCCTGGATGAGGGTATCTTATCCATCACACACATTTAAGGTGTACATATAGGAGTTTTGTTGTGGAGTTCATAAAATTGAGTATTTGGGTTTGTAATGAAACCCTGGAGAGAGATTTGTCTCCTACAGGCTGAGACCACAGCTGACTGCAGCCCTCTCACGTGCCTCCAGCCACAGTGCTCATTTCTGCCTTGAAACTCTCCTGTGGAGCCAGGATTAGCCATACTACTCAGCACCTTGTGCCACCTCTGACATTGGAGGCTTACAGTATTTACCCACTTTGCATTCCATACATATTTTCTGGATGAGTAGAATCTCTGAGATTCTTCTACAAACAAGAGCAAGAAAGTCCCTGGCAAAATATAAGGCTGAAATATAAATATGGCAGCCTCTGTAATATGATTAGTAATTTCAAATACTTACATGGGCAGGAAGATAACATGGATATAGAAATTTTGTATAAGCCAGTCTTTCCACCACCCTTCCACTCAAGCCCTTCTTCCTTTGAAGTCCAGCCTCTGTCGTCAGAAGCCTTTCTGTCTATCCCAACTTTCAGTGATTTTTCCCTCCTCTGAGTTTCTGGAATAGCTACTACCTCTTCTCTTCTCTCTCAAAGCAATAATTTAAGCTTTTTATAGCCACAATGAGAACTAAATAATAGACCTTTTCCCTTCCTGTCTCCATTTCTCTATACACTAAGCAAGATATTCCCACCCCTACCTTCTACATACCAGGAAAATCCTACTCATTCCTCAAGGTCAGATCAGCAGAGTTTCTTCCTCCTTTTTTATACCTGCCTGGTCTCTCTTCCCTTCTATGCCAGTTAATTACTTCCTCCTCCATGCCTCCATGTAAATTTTTCCATGGAGCAAAAATAGCACTTACATTACTGTGAAATTGTTGAGATTAAAACTCAAATGGGCCACTAATACTGCCTGACATCTTCTTTTGTTGTTCAATCCATTCCACAATAACAAATTAAACTGTCTCCTCTTCCTTCAAATCTCTGAAACAGTCTCGTTCCTTCTGGTATTTAGCATATGAACTTGCCTCTTAGTTTAAAGAGAAGATAGAGACTACCAGATGAGAATTCCCACACACCCAACAGTTTCCCTAATAGTAAATATACAAAACAACACACACTGAACCCTTACTATCCTCCTGTCTTGTTACAGTGGAGGATGTGCCCCTTCTTCTATCTAAGGTTAATCTCTTTGGATACCATCATTTTTCATCTTCTCATGAGCTATATATATTTGTCATCCTTTTTTTCTTCCCTTGTTTAATCAAACTCTCAATGGGGTTCTTTCATTAGGCTCTTGCTATGGTCTGAATGTTTGTGTCCCCCGCAAAAGTCATATGTTGAAATCCTAATCTCAGTGTGATGGTATTAGGAGGTGGGGCCTTTGGGAGGTGTTTAGGACATGAGCATGGAATGGACAAAGACAGCTCTTAAACATATATAAATCTCTTCCATTTCAAAAACAAAAATATTGATTCTCGCTCAACCGTTCATTCCTCCATTCCTACCCCAGTTCCTCAGCATCTCTTTCAGACCTTTTACAGCTGAACAGTTACAGGGTTGCCTATACCTGCTGTCACCATTTCCTCATCTCCCACATACTCAATCTACTTCATTCTGGCATGGAGTGGCCTTTCCATACCTCTTTCCCATCACCTTCTAACCATGTGCCCTCTCCATAGGATTGCAAAATTTAGCAAATAAAACTATATGATGCCCAGTTAAATTTGAATTTCAGATAAACAATTTCTAGCAGATACTTAGATGTAATATGGGACACACTTACATGAAAAAAGTATTTGTTATTTATCTGAATTTCAAATTAGGTGACCTGTGTTTTACTCAGCAGCCCTACCTCTTCTATACAGTACAATCTAACCATTCTGGATGTCTTCTGGTCCTTTGAATTTGGAATGTTTTTCATTGTCACAGGACTTTTACAGTTGTTGGTTGTACTCATTTCCTACAGCTGCTGTAACAAAGACCCACAAACTAGGTGGCTTAAAACAAGAGAAATTGATTGTCTCACAATTCGGGAGGTTAGACGTCTGAAGTCAAGGTATTGGCAAGGTTATGCTCACTCCGGAACCTCTAAGGAAGGATCCTTTATTTTGCGTCTTCCTTCTGGTAGCTGCAGATAACCCTTGGTTTGTAGCAGCATAACTTCAACTTCTGGTTCAGCCTTCACATGGCCATCTTCTCTCTCTGTGTCTTCTCCTCTTCTTATAAGGACACCAGTCAGATTGAATTAACAACCCACCCTTCTCCAGTACGACCTCATCTTAATTTAATTAATTCCATTGGCAATGACTATACTTCCAAGTACAATCACATTCTGATATACTGGGGGTTCTGACTTCAACATATATTCTAGGGGGACACACGTCAACCCATTACCCTAGTCCTTCTGTTAGGAATATGCTGTTTTCTCCTATTTCCCTAGGCACACCTACTCACTTCTACTCACTCTTTAGATGTCAATTAACAATTCTGATTTTTTTGACTAAATCTTATCCTCCAATTTTGTACTTTTATAGGACCATGTACTTCTCTTCACTGCACTTTTAGATTCTATATGATGAGTCTACATGCACCTGGTTGATAATTTGACAAATGTGTATGTTCTCCACTGGACTGTACACTCCACAAAGGCAAGAATGAGGTCTATTTGACTCATTATACATCCTTGGCTCTGAGCATAGTGCCTTATACTGAGTAGGTAGGTGCTTAATGAAGACTTGTCCTATGAATGAAGAAATCAATGCATGAACTATTTTACAGAACAAATGACTTGAGGGCAGAACAGAATCTTTATATTCACAAAGCCTGGTAGAGACCTGACAGGAAATCAGTGTTCAATAAGAGATTTCTGAATAAGTAACTAGTTGCTATCATCCCTACTCTTTTGTTGTTTTTATCCTGAAAAGAATATCAAAAAGACAATTACCCAGCCAAGTCAAAGAATATATGTTTACTAAATGCATAAAATACCTAATTCATTTTCCACTGAATTTCTTTTTTTTAATTGAGGTATAATTGACATATAACATTATGTTAGCTTAGAGTACAACATAATGATTCGATATTTATACACATTATGAAATTTGTGTATATTCTGAACTGAGTTTCTTAGATAGATTCAGATTTTGTTCCCAAAAGACCATATTTGACCTGTGTTTGAATACCAAAAGTTGACTCAATTTTGAACATTTATAGGACAACTTATGGCCAAAAAATTAGTTAAAACATGTTTACTAAGCTTTGTAATATTTTTCAATTTTATAAGGTTATACTAAGTTTCTGAAACGGCAAATATAAAAATGTCTCCAGATATCTGGACTTTTACTTTCTCTCTTATAAGTTATGAAATGACACACAGTGTCAGAGTACCAAAAAGGATACTTCTAAGGCATTCTTAGGACTTTATGGGTGCTTAAAAAAGCAAAACCAGGTCCACAAACTAAGAAGCTTTTGAGATTAGACCCGGAAGCAAAGCTTATTCATTGTTTCCATCCTCCTCTGCTAACATCTTAGAGTAGGTAATAGATCTCTATGTCTGAGTCAGTGGAACCTCTTAGCCATATATTTTAATAATGGTGAACAAGAGGAGTTTTCCAAGTCTGCATGGAGAGAGAGGAAGAATATTGAAAACCCACGTGGTGTTAAGATTCCACTAGTTTGGATTTTAGTTTGCTTCCATTGGCTCTTGTGTTCATTAGGAACCTATCCTTCATTGCTTTTTGGGTGGCATATAACTGAATTAAATTAAAGTAGTGTCATCTAAGAATTTGTGCAGTTTGAGTCAATCTGTGCTAGAAGTTGAACTTGTAAACAGAAGATGCAATCCATTTTTCCCTGAAAGGACTAAAGTAGACTAAATATTTCTAGTGTAGTCTGAGTGTCTAATATGCTCCAGAGCTCTTGATTTCAAGTATGTTTAATAGATACTTCCTAGATTCATGTTATTTATGATAACATGTTATTGCACGCTCAGTAATTTAATGGGTGAGTTGGAAAAACCCCAGTTTTTCCTCCTGTGCTTTTTATTCTTACACTACTACTATATTCACAACACTTCTGACACAAGATGTATGGGTTTTCCCTCCACTATCAAGCAATTCTGTGACACCAGCTGAGTATCCTACAAAGTAACTCAACTCTGATACTATTTACCAGGAGATAGCATCGGATTCCACAGGTTAAGCATGCCATCCCAGGAGACTGCCCCCCACTTCAGATGCCAATCGCAAGCAGTAGGTCCCTAAGTTACCCACAACTTCTGTCTGATTTGGCTACAAATCAGAGGTTCCCATGTCACTCCTCAAGTTTGGTTAATTTGCTCAAGCAGCTCACAAAACTCTGAGAAACACCTATGTTTACCAGCTTATTAAAGGATATAGTAAAGGATACAGATGAAGAACAAGATGAAGATATACATAAGGTGAAGCCTAGGAGGGTCCTGAGTGCAGGAGCTCCTGTCCCTGTGGAGTTGGGGTGCATCACCCTCCCAGACAGTGGATGTGTTCACCAACCTGGAAACTCCTGAATCCATACTTTTGGGATTTTATGGAGGCTTCCTCACATGGGCATGATCAATTATTAACTCCATTTCCAACCCTTCTCCCCTCTCTAGAAACGGAGGTGAAGGTGGGAGAAAGGGCTAAAAATTCCAAGCTTCTAATTTTAGCTTGGTCTTTCTGATGACCGGGCCCCATCCAGGAACCATCCAAGAGCCCACCCAGAGTCCCCTCATTAGAACAAAAGATGCTCCCAGAGCTCATCACTTAGGGATTTACAAGGGTTTTAGGAGCTCTGGGTCCAAAATCATAGGCACAGACCAATATATCCATGTTCTATTACCTCATAATGAAGAAGTAAATTTTAAATGGATCTTCTTATCTAAGTATCTACCCTTATAATGGAATTAGCCCAGTCATTTTATCCCCCTACAAGTATTTTAGTGATGAGTCAGGGTTGCTTTCAAAGGCCTCACTTAAGGAACACTCTAGAATTTGCTTTTTCTAAATGGGTCTTTAAATAATATTCATGTTCTAAAACAAATTTTGTTGTTTTGTCCATAGTTTCAGGCATACTTTTTTACAGTTAATCTAGCTCATTGATTTATAAATGTGTTCAATAAATTCCAAGAGTACAAATTGTTTTCAGACAAACAAAATAAGTTACTTCAACCCTGTTTTCCCTTTGTTTATAAACAAGATGTTTTAACTGTAAAGGCATTTAAAGTTTTAAAATCAGATGAAGTAAACATTATCCAAGCTATATCAACAGGGGAAAAAAGAAATATTCAATGATACTTGTTTTAAAATCTGACTTCTGTCTAGAGAGCCACTGGGTGAAGGCTGGGGTGGTGATGGCTGCTCTCAGCTGGGTATTATTGGTAACCGGCATAGTCCCCCCGCAGAGAGCCTGGGCCCAATAAGTATTTGTTGAAAGAATGTGTAAATCAAAGTGCAAATATCAGCAAATGTTAGACCTTCCTGAATTAGAGCCTCTAAGAAGATAAAAACTTTAGCAGACATACAGGCAATACTATTTAATAAGGCCTTCTAAGGAAAGATGATGTCTTCATTTTAAATATTGGTCTACTCATTTCTATTTTTGGATAAAAATAAGAAGTTATTAGGTTGGAGAATAAAAAAGGGTATGACTAATCTCAAGGATGCAGAGATAGTCCTAAAGAGTTTTATGATGAGATCAAGTTGTAAACTCACTTTCTCGGGTTATGTATGCTATCTAAGATAGTATAAAATGCTGCAAATGGATACAGAGCTGAAGACGGCATTCAACTCTTGCCAAGGTGAAGAAAAATGGCAACAAGAACCCAACTAATACCGATTTACCAAAGCATAGTAACCCAGTGCTGTCCAGGACACTAATCTTGTTCACTGTTTTATCAGCATCACAATACAATGACTTCAGGTTAAATTCAAACGCAACGAGCATTCCCATCCATGAGCAGTATCAGCAAGCTATGAATGAAGCTAGATCCTCTTCAGATTGTTACAGAAGCCTAGATAAAAGCCTACAGCTACCTGGATAGAACCACCATTCCTCAATTCTCCTCAGACAGGACTCTAGGGAGGGCCTCATGGTTCTCTTAATGCTGACTTTTTCACTAATGCATAAACATGGGCCTCTCACATGAAGCATCTGAAGGTATAGTATGTTTGAACACTAAGCAGAGGTGTTGTCTCTGACACAAGACTAATGAATTTGATACAGACATGGATTTGCTCTCTTGTAGAGATATGAACAGATGACAAGAAAGCTAAGTGGTTATTTGAGAGCCTTCTCTGAAATAAAGGCAGAATTCTCTAGTTTTCTGAGCTCAGATGAAGAAGGCTTTGAACATATGCTTTGCTCCTAACCCTTTAATTTTACTGGAAATATTGATCATTAAATGCTATATTGTTTTAAAGCAGCTATTAGGAAGCAACATATAGATGAGGTCATCAAGTCTGTGAGTCACAGGATAAACAGAACAAAAAGGAAAGACTGGGGAAGCACTACTGGAACGAGAAAGTGTGGACTAGGCAGTGAAAGAGAATTGGAGTCATGGTTCTACCACTTCCTAGTTAAATGGCCAACAGCTAATTGTTTAACTGTCTGACTTTTCATTTCTGACTTTTCATTTGTATGTCTATCAAATGCAGGTAAAACTACCTACTGAGAGTAGTTACACGGTATAAATAAGGTGAAAGTATGCCTGTTTCCTGACATACAGAACAGGGATCTA